>NW_028167590.1:0-653616 GCF_963513975.1 Fringilla coelebs | reverse complement strand
AAAGTGTGCCAGCACAGCAAATGCCTCCCGGACTTTCCCTGGAATTCAGCAAGTGCTTTGCAGCTTGAAATTGGAAGGAAAGCCTCAGATTTAGCAGCCAGAGCTTCAGGAGGAGCAGCAGCGAGCACAGCATCGGTTTTGCAGCAGCTCCTTCCATGTGCATGTTTTTGGGAGTGGAAAGGCTTGCAGAGTGTTAAAGTAGCTTTTTCTCTCCGCTGGAAAGCTGCACGCTCAGTGCCAGTCTTCTGCAGCTTCTTTCTTCACGTTTCAGCAGCTAGCACGCTCTCCGTGTGCTGGAGAAGCGGCAGAGGCTTCCTTGCCGGAGAAGCGGCACCTTCGCCGGCAGAGAGCATCCTGCCGGCCGCGGTGCGCTCCGGAGCGGGGGCTTGTGCCGAAAGAGGCCGGCAACAGGCGCTTACCTTCGGACAGCTCCGGATCGCCGTCTAATGCGTCTCTTGTCGCCTACACGGCAGGGAAAAGCTTTTCCACTCTGTCTAGGAAGGAGAAAGTGTGCCAGCACAGCAAATGCCTCCCGGACTTTCCCTGGAATTCAGCAAGTGCTTTGCAGCTTGAAATTGGAAGGAAAGCCTCAGATTTAGCAGCCAGAGCTTCAGGAGGAGCAGCAGCGAGCACAGCATCGGTTTTGCAGCAGCTCCTTCCATGTGCATGTTTTTGGGAGTGGAAAGGCTTGCAGAGTGTTAAAGTAGCTTTTTCTCTCCGCTGGAAAGCTGCACGCTCAGTGCCAGTCTTCTGCAGCTTCTTTCTTCACGTTTCAGCAGCTAGCACGCTCTCCGTGTGCTGGAGAAGCGGCAGAGGCTTCCTTGCCGGAGAAGCGGCACCTTCGCCGGCAGAGAGCATCCTGCCGGCCGCGGTGCGCTCCGGAGCGGGGGCTTGTGCCGAAAGAGGCCGGCAACAGGCGCTTACCTTCGGACAGCTCCGGATCGCCGTCTAATGCGTCTCTTGTCGCCTACACGGCAGGGAAAAGCTTTTCCACTCTGTCTAGGAAGGAGAAAGTGTGCCAGCACAGCAAATGCCTCCCGGACTTTCCCTGCAATTCAGCAAGTGCTTTGCAGCTTGAAATTGGAAGGAAAGCCTCAGATTTAGCAGCCAGAGCTTCAGGAGGAGCAGCAGCGAGCACAGCATCGGTTTTGCAGCAGCTCCTTCCATGTGCATGTTTTTGGGAGTGGAAAGGCTTGCAGAGTGTTAAAGTAGCTTTTTCTCTCCGCTGGAAAGCTGCACGCTCAGTGCCAGTCTTCTGCAGCTTCTTTCTTCACGTTTCAGCAGCTAGCACGCTCTCCGTGTGCTGGAGAAGCGGCAGAGGCTTCCTTGCCGGAGAAGCGGCACCTTCGCCGGCAGAGAGCATCCTGCCGGCCGCGGTGCGCTCCGGAGCGGGGGCTTGTGCCGAAAGAGGCCGGCAACAGGCGCTTACCTTCGGACAGCTCCGGATCGCCGTCTAATGCGTCTCTTGTCGCCTACACGGCAGGGAAAAGCTTTTCCACTCTGTCTAGGAAGGAGAAAGTGTGCCAGCACAGCAAATGCCTCCCGGACTTTCCCTGGAATTCAGCAAGTGCTTTGCAGCTTGAAATTGGAAGGAAAGCCTCAGATTTAGCAGCCAGAGCTTCAGGAGGAGCAGCAGCGAGCACAGCATCGGTTTTGCAGCAGCTCCTTTCATGTGCATGTTTTTGGGAGTGGAAAGGCTTGCAGAGTGTTAAAGTAGCTTTTTCTCTCCGCTGGAAAGCTGCACGCTCAGTGCCAGTGTTCTGCAGCTTCTTTCTTCACGTTTCAGCAGCTAGCACGCTCTCCGTGTGCTGGAGAAGCGGCAGAGGCTTCCTTGCCGGAGAAGCGGCACCTTCGCCGGCAGAGAGCATCCTGCCGGCCGCGGTGCGCTCCGGAGCGGGGGCTTGTGCCGAAAGAGGCCGGCAACAGGCGCTTACCTTCGGACAGCTCCGGATCGCCGTCTAATGCGTCTCTTGTCGCCTACACGGCAGGGAAAAGCTTTTCCACTCTGTCTAGGAAGGAGAAAGTGTGCCAGCACAGCAAATGCCTCCCGGACTTTCCCTGGAATTCAGCAAGTGCTTTGCAGCTTGAAATTGGAAGGAAAGCCTCAGATTTAGCAGCCAGAGCTTCAGGAGGAGCAGCAGCGAGCACAGCATCGGTTTTGCAGCAGCTCCTTCCATGTGCATGTTTTTGGGAGTGGAAAGGCTTGCAGAGTGTTAAAGTAGCTTTTTCTCTCCGCTGGAAAGCTGCACGCTCAGTGCCAGTGTTCTGCAGCTTCTTTCTTCACGTTTCAGCAGCTAGCACGCTCTCCGTGTGCTGGAGAAGCGGCAGAGGCTTCCTTGCCGGAGAAGCGGCACCTTCGCCGGCAGAGAGCATCCTGCCGGCCGCGGTGCGCTCCGGAGCGGGGGCTTGTGCCGAAAGAGGCCGGCAACAGGCGCTTACCTTCGGACAGCTCCGGATCGCCGTCTAATGCGTCTCTTGTCGCCTACACGGCAGGGAAAAGCTTTTCCACTCTGTCTAGGAAGGAGAAAGTGTGCCAGCACAGCAAATGCCTCCCGGACTTTCCCTGGAATTCAGCAAGTGCTTTGCAGCTTGAAATTGGAAGGAAAGCCTCAGATTTAGCAGCCAGAGCTTCAGGAGGAGCAGCAGCGAGCACAGCATCGGTTTTGCAGCAGCTCCTTCCATGTGCATGTTTTTGGGAGTGGAAAGGCTTGCAGAGTGTTAAAGTAGCTTTTTCTCTCCGCTGGAAAGCTGCACGCTCAGTGCCAGTCTTCTGCAGCTTCTTTCTTCACGTTTCAGCAGCTAGCACGCTCTCCGTGTGCTGGAGAAGCGGCAGAGGCTTCCTTGCCGGAGAAGCGGCACCTTCGCCGGCAGAGAGCATCCTGCCGGCCGCGGTGCGCTCCGGAGCGGGGGCTTGTGCCGAAAGAGGCCGGCAACAGGCGCTTACCTTCGGACAGCTCCGGATCGCCGTCTAATGCGTCTCTTGTCGCCTACACGGCAGGGAAAAGCTTTTCCACTCTGTCTAGGAAGGAGAAAGTGTGCCAGCACAGCAAATGCCTCCCGGACTTTCCCTGCAATTCAGCAAGTGCTTTGCAGCTTGAAATTGGAAGGAAAGCCTCAGATTTAGCAGCCAGAGCTTCAGGAGGAGCAGCAGCGAGCACAGCATCGGTTTTGCAGCAGCTCCTTCCATGTGCATGTTTTTGGGAGTGGAAAGGCTTGCAGAGTGTTAAAGTAGCTTTTTCTCTCCGCTGGAAAGCTGCACGCTCAGTGCCAGTGTTCTGCAGCTTCTTTCTTCACGTTTCAGCAGCTAGCACGCTCTCCGTGTGCTGGAGAAGCGGCAGAGGCTTCCTTGCCGGAGAAGCGGCACCTTCGCCGGCAGAGAGCATCCTGCCGGCCGCGGTGCGCTCCGGAGCGGGGGCTTGTGCCGAAAGAGGCCGGCAACAGGCGCTTACCTTCGGACAGCTCCGGATCGCCGTCTAATGCGTCTCTTGTCGCCTACACGGCAGGGAAAAGCTTTTCCACTCTGTCTAGGAAGGAGAAAGTGTGCCAGCACAGCAAATGCCTCCCGGACTTTCCCTGGAATTCAGCAAGTGCTTTGCAGCTTGAAATTGGAAGGAAAGCCTCAGATTTAGCAGCCAGAGCTTCAGGAGGAGCAGCAGCGAGCACAGCATCGGTTTTGCAGCAGCTCCTTCCATGTGCATGTTTTTGGGAGTGGAAAGGCTTGCAGAGTGTTAAAGTAGCTTTTTCTCTCCGCTGGAAAGCTGCACGCTCAGTGCCAGTCTTCTGCAGCTTCTTTCTTCACGTTTCAGCAGCTAGCACGCTCTCCGTGTGCTGGAGAAGCGGCAGAGGCTTCCTTGCCGGAGAAGCGGCACCTTCGCCGGCAGAGAGCATCCTGCCGGCCGCGGTGCGCTCCGGAGCGGGGGCTTGTGCCGAAAGAGGCCGGCAACAGGCGCTTACCTTCGGACAGCTCCGGATCGCCGTCTAATGCGTCTCTTGTCGCCTACACGGCAGGGAAAAGCTTTTCCACTCTGTCTAGGAAGGAGAAAGTGTGCCAGCACAGCAAATGCCTCCCGGACTTTCCCTGCAATTCAGCAAGTGCTTTGCAGCTTGAAATTGGAAGGAAAGCCTCAGATTTAGCAGCCAGAGCTTCAGGAGGAGCAGCAGCGAGCACAGCATCGGTTTTGCAGCAGCTCCTTCCATGTGCATGTTTTTGGGAGTGGAAAGGCTTGCAGAGTGTTAAAGTAGCTTTTTCTCTCCGCTGGAAAGCTGCACGCTCAGTGCCAGTGTTCTGCAGCTTCTTTCTTCACGTTTCAGCAGCTAGCACGCTCTCCGTGTGCTGGAGAAGCGGCAGAGGCTTCCTTGCCGGAGAAGCGGCACCTTCGCCGGCAGAGAGCATCCTGCCGGCCGCGGTGCGCTCCGGAGCGGGGGCTTGTGCCGAAAGAGGCCGGCAACAGGCGCTTACCTTCGGACAGCTCCGGATCGCCGTCTAATGCGTCTCTTGTCGCCTACACGGCAGAGAAAAGCTTTTCCACTCTGTCTAGGAAGGAGAAAGTGTGCCAGCACAGCAAATGCCTCCCGGACTTTCCCTGGAATTCAGCAAGTGCTTTGCAGCTTGAAATTGGAAGGAAAGCCTCAGATTTAGCAGCCAGAGCTTCAGGAGGAGCAGCAGCGAGCACAGCATCGGTTTTGCAGCAGCTCCTTCCATGTGCATGTTTTTGGGAGTGGAAAGGCTTGCAGAGTGTTAAAGTAGCTTTTTCTCTCCGCTGGAAAGCTGCACGCTCAGTGCCAGTGTTCTGCAGCTTCTTTCTTCACGTTTCAGCAGCTAGCACGCTCTCCGTGTGCTGGAGAAGCGGCAGAGGCTTCCTTGCCGGAGAAGCGGCACCTTCGCCGGCAGAGAGCATCCTGCCGGCCGCGGTGCGCTCCGGAGCGGGGGCTTGTGCCGAAAGAGGCCGGCAACAGGCGCTTACCTTCGGACAGCTCCGGATCGCCGTCTAATGCGTCTCTTGTCGCCTACACGGCAGGGAAAAGCTTTTCCACTCTGTCTAGGAAGGAGAAAGTGTGCCAGCACAGCAAATGCCTCCCGGACTTTCCCTGGAATTCAGCAAGTGCTTTGCAGCTTGAAATTGGAAGGAAAGCCTCAGATTTAGCAGCCAGAGCTTCAGGAGGAGCAGCAGCGAGCACAGCATCGGTTTTGCAGCAGCTCCTTCCATGTGCATGTTTTTGGGAGTGGAAAGGCTTGCAGAGTGTTAAAGTAGCTTTTTCTCTCCGCTGGAAAGCTGCACGCTCAGTGCCAGTCTTCTGCAGCTTCTTTCTTCACGTTTCAGCAGCTAGCACGCTCTCCGTGTGCTGGAGAAGCGGCAGAGGCTTCCTTGCCGGAGAAGCGGCACCTTCGCCGGCAGAGAGCATCCTGCCGGCCGCGGTGCGCTCCGGAGCGGGGGCTTGTGCCGAAAGAGGCCGGCAACAGGCGCTTACCTTCGGACAGCTCCGGATCGCCGTCTAATGCGTCTCTTGTCGCCTACACGGCAGGGAAAAGCTTTTCCACTCTGTCTAGGAAGGAGAAAGTGTGCCAGCACAGCAAATGCCTCCCGGACTTTCCCTGCAATTCAGCAAGTGCTTTGCAGCTTGAAATTGGAAGGAAAGCCTCAGATTTAGCAGCCAGAGCTTCAGGAGGAGCAGCAGCGAGCACAGCATCGGTTTTGCAGCAGCTCCTTCCATGTGCATGTTTTTGGGAGTGGAAAGGCTTGCAGAGTGTTAAAGTAGCTTTTTCTCTCCGCTGGAAAGCTGCACGCTCAGTGCCAGTGTTCTGCAGCTTCTTTCTTCACGTTTCAGCAGCTAGCACGCTCTCCGTGTGCTGGAGAAGCGGCAGAGGCTTCCTTGCCGGAGAAGCGGCACCTTCGCCGGCAGAGAGCATCCTGCCGGCCGCGGTGCGCTCCGGAGCGGGGGCTTGTGCCGAAAGAGGCCGGCAACAGGCGCTTACCTTCGGACAGCTCCGGATCGCCGTCTAATGCGTCTCTTGTCGCCTACACGGCAGGGAAAAGCTTTTCCACTCTGTCTAGGAAGGAGAAAGTGTGCCAGCACAGCAAATGCCTCCCGGACTTTCCCTGGAATTCAGCAAGTGCTTTGCAGCTTGAAATTGGAAGGAAAGCCTCAGATTTAGCAGCCAGAGCTTCAGGAGGAGCAGCAGCGAGCACAGCATCGGTTTTGCAGCAGCTCCTTCCATGTGCATGTTTTTGGGAGTGGAAAGGCTTGCAGAGTGTTAAAGTAGCTTTTTCTCTCCGCTGGAAAGCTGCACGCTCAGTGCCAGTCTTCTGCAGCTTCTTTCTTCACGTTTCAGCAGCTAGCACGCTCTCCGTGTGCTGGAGAAGCGGCAGAGGCTTCCTTGCCGGAGAAGCGGCACCTTCGCCGGCAGAGAGCATCCTGCCGGCCGCGGTGCGCTCCGGAGCGGGGGCTTGTGCCGAAAGAGGCCGGCAACAGGCGCTTACCTTCGGACAGCTCCGGATCGCCGTCTAATGCGTCTCTTGTCGCCTACACGGCAGGGAAAAGCTTTTCCACTCTGTCTAGGAAGGAGAAAGTGTGCCAGCACAGCAAATGCCTCCCGGACTTTCCCTGGAATTCAGCAAGTGCTTTGCAGCTTGAAATTGGAAGGAAAGCCTCAGATTTAGCAGCCAGAGCTTCAGGAGGAGCAGCAGCGAGCACAGCATCGGTTTTGCAGCAGCTCCTTCCATGTGCATGTTTTTGGGAGTGGAAAGGCTTGCAGAGTGTTAAAGTAGCTTTTTCTCTCCGCTGGAAAGCTGCACGCTCAGTGCCAGTCTTCTGCAGCTTCTTTCTTCACGTTTCAGCAGCTAGCACGCTCTCCGTGTGCTGGAGAAGCGGCAGAGGCTTCCTTGCCGGAGAAGCGGCACCTTCGCCGGCAGAGAGCATCCTGCCGGCCGCGGTGCGCTCCGGAGCGGGGGCTTGTGCCGAAAGAGGCCGGCAACAGGCGCTTACCTTCGGACAGCTCCGGATCGCCGTCTAATGCGTCTCTTGTCGCCTACACGGCAGGGAAAAGCTTTTCCACTCTGTCTAGGAAGGAGAAAGTGTGCCAGCACAGCAAATGCCTCCCGGACTTTCCCTGGAATTCAGCAAGTGCTTTGCAGCTTGAAATTGGAAGGAAAGCCTCAGATTTAGCAGCCAGAGCTTCAGGAGGAGCAGCAGCGAGCACAGCATCGGTTTTGCAGCAGCTCCTTCCATGTGCATGTTTTTGGGAGTGGAAAGGCTTGCAGAGTGTTCAAGTAGCTTTTTCTCTCCGCTGGAAAGCTGCACGCTCAGTGCCAGTGTTCTGCAGCTTCTTTCTTCACGTTTCAGCAGCTAGCACGCTCTCCGTGTGCTGGAGAAGCGGCAGAGGCTTCCTTGCCGGAGAAGCGGCACCTTCGCCGGCAGAGAGCATCCTGCCGGCCGCGGTGCGCTCCGGAGCGGGGGCTTGTGCCGAAAGAGGCCGGCAACAGGCGCTTACCTTCGGACAGCTCCGGATCGCCGTCTAATGCGTCTCTTGTCGCCTACACGTCAGGGAAAAGCTTTTCCACTCTGTCTAGGAAGGAGAAAGTGTGCCAGCACAGCAAATGCCTCCCGGACTTTCCCTGGAATTCAGCAAGTGCTTTGCAGCTTGAAATTGGAAGGAAAGCCTCAGATTTAGCAGCCAGAGCTTCAGGAGGAGCAGCAGCGAGCACAGCATCGGTTTTGCAGCAGCTCCTTCCATGTGCATGTTTTTGGGAGTGGAAAGGCTTGCAGAGTGTTAAAGTAGCTTTTTCTCTCCGCTGGAAAGCTGCACGCTCAGTGCCAGTCTTCTGCAGCTTCTTTCTTCACGTTTCAGCAGCTAGCACGCTCTCCGTGTGCTGGAGAAGCGGCAGAGGCTTCCTTGCCGGAGAAGCGGCACCTTCGCCGGCAGAGAGCATCCTGCCGGCCGCGGTGCGCTCCGGAGCGGGGGCTTGTGCCGAAAGAGGCCGGCAACAGGCGCTTACCTTCGGACAGCTCCGGATCGCCGTCTAATGCGTCTCTTGTCGCCTACACGGCAGGGAAAAGCTTTTCCACTCTGTCTAGGAAGGAGAAAGTGTGCCAGCACAGCAAATGCCTCCCGGACTTTCCCTGCAATTCAGCAAGTGCTTTGCAGCTTGAAATTGGAAGGAAAGCCTCAGATTTAGCAGCCAGAGCTTCAGGAGGAGCAGCAGCGAGCACAGCATCGGTTTTGCAGCAGCTCCTTTCATGTGTATGTTTTTGGGAGTGGAAAGGCTTGCAGAGTGTTAAAGTAGCTTTTTCTCTCCGCTGGAAAGCTGCACGCTCAGTGCCAGTGTTCTGCAGCTTCTTTCTTCACGTTTCAGCAGCTAGCACGCTCTCCGTGTGCTGGAGAAGCGGCAGAGGCTTCCTTGCCGGAGAAGCGGCACCTTCGCCGGCAGAGAGCATCCTGCCGGCCGCGGTGCGCTCCGGAGCGGGGGCTTGTGCCGAAAGAGGCCGGCAACAGGCGCTTACCTTCGGACAGCTCCGGATCGCCGTCTAATGCGTCTCTTGTCGCCTACACGGCAGAGAAAAGCTTTTCCACTCTGTCTAGGAAGGAGAAAGTGTGCCAGCACAGCAAATGCCTCCCGGACTTTCCCTGGAATTCAGCAAGTGCTTTGCAGCTTGAAATTGGAAGGAAAGCCTCAGATTTAGCAGCCAGAGCTTCAGGAGGAGCAGCAGCGAGCACAGCATCGGTTTTGCAGCAGCTCCTTCCATGTGCATGTTTTTGGGAGTGGAAAGGCTTGCAGAGTGTTAAAGTAGCTTTTTCTCTCCGCTGGAAAGCTGCACGCTCAGTGCCAGTCTTCTGCAGCTTCTTTCTTCACGTTTCAGCAGCTAGCACGCTCTCCGTGTGCTGGAGAAGCGGCAGAGGCTTCCTTGCCGGAGAAGCGGCACCTTCGCCGGCAGAGAGCATCCTGCCGGCCGCGGTGCGCTCCGGAGCGGGGGCTTGTGCCGAAAGAGGCCGGCAACAGGCGCTTACCTTCGGACAGCTCCGGATCGCCGTCTAATGCGTCTCTTGTCGCCTACACGGCAGGGAAAAGCTTTTCCACTCTGTCTAGGAAGGAGAAAGTGTGCCAGCACAGCAAATGCCTCCCGGACTTTCCCTGCAATTCAGCAAGTGCTTTGCAGCTTGAAATTGGAAGGAAAGCCTCAGATTTAGCAGCCAGAGCTTCAGGAGGAGCAGCAGCGAGCACAGCATCGGTTTTGCAGCAGCTCCTTCCATGTGCATGTTTTTGGGAGTGGAAAGGCTTGCAGAGTGTTCAAGTAGCTTTTTCTCTCCGCTGGAAAGCTGCACGCTCAGTGCCAGTGTTCTGCAGCTTCTTTCTTCACGTTTCAGCAGCTAGCACGCTCTCCGTGTGCTGGAGAAGCGGCAGAGGCTTCCTTGCCGGAGAAGCGGCACCTTCGCCGGCAGAGAGCATCCTGCCGGCCGCGGTGCGCTCCGGAGCGGGGGCTTGTGCCGAAAGAGGCCGGCAACAGGCGCTTACCTTCGGACAGCTCCGGATCGCCGTCTAATGCGTCTCTTGTCGCCTACACGGCAGGGAAAAGCTTTTCCACTCTGTCTAGGAAGGAGAAAGTGTGCCAGCACAGCAAATGCCTCCCGGACTTTGCCTGCAATTCAGCAAGTGCTTTGCAGCTTGAAATTGGAAGGAAAGCCTCAGATTTAGCAGCCAGAGCTTCAGGAGGAGCAGCAGCGAGCACAGCATCGGTTTTGCAGCAGCTCCTTTCATGTGCATGTTTTTGGGAGTGGAAAGGCTTGCAGAGTGTTAAAGTAGCTTTTTCTCTCCGCTGGAAAGCTGCACGCTCAGTGCCAGTCTTCTGCAGCTTCTTTCTTCACGTTTCAGCAGCTAGCACGCTCTCCGTGTGCTGGAGAAGCGGCAGAGGCTTCCTTGCCGGAGAAGCGGCACCTTCGCCGGCAGAGAGCATCCTGCCGGCCGCGGTGCGCTCCGGAGCGGGGGCTTGTGCCGAAAGAGGCCGGCAACAGGCGCTTACCTTCGGACAGCTCCGGATCGCCGTCTAATGCGTCTCTTGTCGCCTACACGGCAGAGAAAAGCTTTTCCACTCTGTCTAGGAAGGAGAAAGTGTGCCAGCACAGCAAATGCCTCCCGGACTTTCCCTGGAATTCAGCAAGTGCTTTGCAGCTTGAAATTGGAAGGAAAGCCTCAGATTTAGCAGCCAGAGCTTCAGGAGGAGCAGCAGCGAGCACAGCATCGGTTTTGCAGCAGCTCCTTCCATGTGCATGTTTTTGGGAGTGGAAAGGCTTGCAGAGTGTTAAAGTAGCTTTTTCTCTCCGCTGGAAAGCTGCACGCTCAGTGCCAGTCTTCTGCAGCTTCTTTCTTCACGTTTCAGCAGCTAGCACGCTCTCCGTGTGCTGGAGAAGCGGCAGAGGCTTCCTTGCCGGAGAAGCGGCACCTTCGCCGGCAGAGAGCATCCTGCCGGCCGCGGTGCGCTCCGGAGCGGGGGCTTGTGCCGAAAGAGGCCGGCAACAGGCGCTTACCTTCGGACAGCTCCGGATCGCCGTCTAATGCGTCTCTTGTCGCCTACACGGCAGGGAAAAGCTTTTCCACTCTGTCTAGGAAGGAGAAAGTGTGCCAGCACAGCAAATGCCTCCCGGACTTTCCCTGCAATTCAGCAAGTGCTTTGCAGCTTGAAATTGGAAGGAAAGCCTCAGATTTAGCAGCCAGAGCTTCAGGAGGAGCAGCAGCGAGCACAGCATCGGTTTTGCAGCAGCTCCTTCCATGTGCATGTTTTTGGGAGTGGAAAGGCTTGCAGAGTGTTAAAGTAGCTTTTTCTCTCCGCTGGAAAGCTGCACGCTCAGTGCCAGTCTTCTGCAGCTTCTTTCTTCACGTTTCAGCAGCTAGCACGCTCTCCGTGTGCAGGAGAAGCGGCAGAGGCTTCCTTGCCGGAGAAGCGGCACCTTCGCCGGCAGAGAGCATCCTGCCGGCCGCGGTGCGCTCCGGAGCGGGGGCTTGTGCCGAAAGAGGCCGGCAACAGGCGCTTACCTTCGGACAGCTCCGGATCGCCGTCTAATGCGTCTCTTGTCGCCTACACGGCAGGGAAAAGCTTTTCCACTCTGTCTAGGAAGGAGAAAGTGTGCCAGCACAGCAAATGCCTCCCGGACTTTCCCTGGAATTCAGCAAGTGCTTTGCAGCTTGAAATTGGAAGGAAAGCCTCAGATTTAGCAGCCAGAGCTTCAGGAGGAGCAGCAGCGAGCACAGCATCGGTTTTGCAGCAGCTCCTTCCATGTGCATGTTTTTGGGAGTGGAAAGGCTTGCAGAGTGTTAAAGTAGCTTTTTCTCTCCGCTGGAAAGCTGCACGCTCAGTGCCAGTCTTCTGCAGCTTCTTTCTTCACGTTTCAGCAGCTAGCACGCTCTCCGTGTGCTGGAGAAGCGGCAGAGGCTTCCTTGCCGGAGAAGCGGCACCTTCGCCGGCAGAGAGCATCCTGCCGGCCGCGGTGCGCTCCGGAGCGGGGGCTTGTGCCGAAAGAGGCCGGCAACAGGCGCTTACCTTCGGACAGCTCCGGATCGCCGTCTAATGCGTCTCTTGTCGCCTACACGGCAAGGAAAAGCTTTTCCACTCTGTCTAGGAAGGAGAAAGTGTGCCAGCACAGCAAATGCCTCCCGGACTTTCCCTGCAATTCAGCAAGTGCTTTGCAGCTTGAAATTGGAAGGAAAGCCTCAGATTTAGCAGCCAGAGCTTCAGGAGGAGCAGCAGCGAGCACAGCATCGGTTTTGCAGCAGCTCCTTCCATGTGCATGTTTTTGGGAGTGGAAAGGCTTGCAGAGTGTTAAAGTAGCTTTTTCTCTCCGCTGGAAAGCTGCACGCTCAGTGCCAGTGTTCTGCAGCTTCTTTCTTCACGTTTCAGCAGCTAGCACGCTCTCCGTGTGCTGGAGAAGCGGCAGAGGCTTCCTTGCCGGAGAAGCGGCACCTTCGCCGGCAGAGAGCATCCTGCCGGCCGCGGTGCGCTCCGGAGCGGGGGCTTGTGCCGAAAGAGGCCGGCAACAGGCGCTTACCTTCGGACAGCTCCGGATCGCCGTCTAATGCGTCTCTTGTCGCCTACACGGCAGGGAAAAGCTTTTCCACTCTGTCTAGGAAGGAGAAAGTGTGCCAGCACAGCAAATGCCTCCCGGACTTTCCCTGGAATTCAGCAAGTGCTTTGCAGCTTGAAATTGGAAGGAAAGCCTCAGATTTAGCAGCCAGAGCTTCAGGAGGAGCAGCAGCGAGCACAGCATCGGTTTTGCAGCAGCTCCTTCCATGTGCATGTTTTTGGGAGTGGAAAGGCTTGCAGAGTGTTAAAGTAGCTTTTTCTCTCCGCTGGAAAGCTGCACGCTCAGTGCCAGTGTTCTGCAGCTTCTTTCTTCACGTTTCAGCAGCTAGCACGCTCTCCGTGTGCTGGAGAAGCGGCAGAGGCTTCCTTGCCGGAGAAGCGGCACCTTCGCCGGCAGAGAGCATCCTGCCGGCCGCGGTGCGCTCCGGAGCGGGGGCTTGTGCCGAAAGAGGCCGGCAACAGGCGCTTACCTTCGGACAGCTCCGGATCGCCGTCTAATGCGTCTCTTGTCGCCTACACGGCAGGGAAAAGCTTTTCCACTCTGTCTAGGAAGGAGAAAGTGTGCCAGCACAGCAAATGCCTCCCGGACTTTCCCTGCAATTCAGCAAGTGCTTTGCAGCTTGAAATTGGAAGGAAAGCCTCAGATTTAGCAGCCAGAGCTTCAGGAGGAGCAGCAGCGAGCACAGCATCGGTTTTGCAGCAGCTCCTTCCATGTGCATGTTTTTGGGAGTGGAAAGGCTTGCAGAGTGTTAAAGTAGCTTTTTCTCTCCGCTGGAAAGCTGCACGCTCAGTGCCAGTGTTCTGCAGCTTCTTTCTTCACGTTTCAGCAGCTAGCACGCTCTCCGTGTGCAGGAGAAGCGGCAGAGGCTTCCTTGCCGGAGAAGCGGCACCTTCGCCGGCAGAGAGCATCCTGCCGGCCGCGGTGCGCTCCGGAGCGGGGGCTTGTGCCGAAAGAGGCCGGCAACAGGCGCTTACCTTCGGACAGCTCCGGATCGCCGTCTAATGCGTCTCTTGTCGCCTACACGGCAGGGAAAAGCTTTTCCACTCTGTCTAGGAAGGAGAAAGTGTGCCAGCACAGCAAATGCCTCCCGGACTTTCCCTGCAATTCAGCAAGTGCTTTGCAGCTTGAAATTGGAAGGAAAGCCTCAGATTTAGCAGCCAGAGCTTCAGGAGGAGCAGCAGCGAGCACAGCATCGGTTTTGCAGCAGCTCCTTCCATGTGCATGTTTTTGGGAGTGGAAAGGCTTGCAGAGTGTTCAAGTAGCTTTTTCTCTCCGCTGGAAAGCTGCACGCTCAGTGCCAGTCTTCTGCAGCTTCTTTCTTCACGTTTCAGCAGCTAGCACGCTCTCCGTGTGCTGGAGAAGCGGCAGAGGCTTCCTTGCCGGAGAAGCGGCACCTTCGCCGGCAGAGAGCATCCTGCCGGCCGCGGTGCGCTCCGGAGCGGGGGCTTGTGCCGAAAGAGGCCGGCAACAGGCGCTTACCTTCGGACAGCTCCGGATCGCCGTCTAATGCGTCTCTTGTCGCCTACACGGCAGGGAAAAGCTTTTCCACTCTGTCTAGGAAGGAGAAAGTGTGCCAGCACAGCAAATGCCTCCCGGACTTTCCCTGGAATTCAGCAAGTGCTTTGCAGCTTGAAATTGGAAGGAAAGCCTCAGATTTAGCAGCCAGAGCTTCAGGAGGAGCAGCAGCGAGCACAGCATCGGTTTTGCAGCAGCTCCTTTCATGTGCATGTTTTTGGGAGTGGAAAGGCTTGCAGAGTGTTAAAGTAGCTTTTTCTCTCCGCTGGAAAGCTGCACGCTCAGTGCCAGTGTTCTGCAGCTTCTTTCTTCACGTTTCAGCAGCTAGCACGCTCTCCGTGTGCTGGAGAAGCGGCAGAGGCTTCCTTGCCGGAGAAGCGGCACCTTCGCCGGCAGAGAGCATCCTGCCGGCCGCGGTGCGCTCCGGAGCGGGGGCTTGTGCCGAAAGAGGCCGGCAACAGGCGCTTACCTTCGGACAGCTCCGGATCGCCGTCTAATGCGTCTCTTGTCGCCTACACGGCAGAGAAAAGCTTTTCCACTCTGTCTAGGAAGGAGAAAGTGTGCCAGCACAGCAAATGCCTCCCGGACTTTCCCTGGAATTCAGCAAGTGCTTTGCAGCTTGAAATTGGAAGGAAAGCCTCAGATTTAGCAGCCAGAGCTTCAGGAGGAGCAGCAGCGAGCACAGCATCGGTTTTGCAGCAGCTCCTTCCATGTGCATGTTTTTGGGAGTGGAAAGGCTTGCAGAGTGTTCAAGTAGCTTTTTCTCTCCGCTGGAAAGCTGCACGCTCAGTGCCAGTCTTCTGCAGCTTCTTTCTTCACGTTTCAGCAGCTAGCACGCTCTCCGTGTGCTGGAGAAGCGGCAGAGGCTTCCTTGCCGGAGAAGCGGCACCTTCGCCGGCAGAGAGCATCCTGCCGGCCGCGGTGCGCTCCGGAGCGGGGGCTTGTGCCGAAAGAGGCCGGCAACAGGCGCTTACCTTCGGACAGCTCCGGATCGCCGTCTAATGCGTCTCTTGTCGCCTACACGGCAGGGAAAAGCTTTTCCACTCTGTCTAGGAAGGAGAAAGTGTGCCAGCACAGCAAATGCCTCCCGGACTTTCCCTGGAATTCAGCAAGTGCTTTGCAGCTTGAAATTGGAAGGAAAGCCTCAGATTTAGCAGCCAGAGCTTCAGGAGGAGCAGCAGCGAGCACAGCATCGGTTTTGCAGCAGCTCCTTCCATGTGCATGTTTTTGGGAGTGGAAAGGCTTGCAGAGTGTTCAAGTAGCTTTTTCTCTCCGCTGGAAAGCTGCACGCTCAGTGCCAGTGTTCTGCAGCTTCTTTCTTCACGTTTCAGCAGCTAGCACGCTCTCCGTGTGCTGGAGAAGCGGCAGAGGCTTCCTTGCCGGAGAAGCGGCACCTTCGCCGGCAGAGAGCATCCTGCCGGCCGCGGTGCGCTCCGGAGCGGGGGCTTGTGCCGAAAGAGGCCGGCAACAGGCGCTTACCTTCGGACAGCTCCGGATCGCCGTCTAATGCGTCTCTTGTCGCCTACACGGCAGAGAAAAGCTTTTCCACTCTGTCTAGGAAGGAGAAAGTGTGCCAGCACAGCAAATGCCTCCCGGACTTTCCCTGCAATTCAGCAAGTGCTTTGCAGCTTGAAATTGGAAGGAAAGCCTCAGATTTAGCAGCCAGAGCTTCAGGAGGAGCAGCAGCGAGCACAGCATCGGTTTTGCAGCAGCTCCTTCCATGTGCATGTTTTTGGGAGTGGAAAGGCTTGCAGAGTGTTCAAGTAGCTTTTTCTCTCCGCTGGAAAGCTGCACGCTCAGTGCCAGTGTTCTGCAGCTTCTTTCTTCACGTTTCAGCAGCTAGCACGCTCTCCGTGTGCTGGAGAAGCGGCAGAGGCTTCCTTGCCGGAGAAGCGGCACCTTCGCCGGCAGAGAGCATCCTGCCGGCCGCGGTGCGCTCCGGAGCGGGGGCTTGTGCCGAAAGAGGCCGGCAACAGGCGCTTACCTTCGGACAGCTCCGGATCGCCGTCTAATGCGTCTCTTGTCGCCTACACGGCAGGGAAAAGCTTTTCCACTCTGTCTAGGAAGGAGAAAGTGTGCCAGCACAGCAAATGCCTCCCGGACTTTCCCTGGAATTCAGCAAGTGCTTTGCAGCTTGAAATTGGAAGGAAAGCCTCAGATTTAGCAGCCAGAGCTTCAGGAGGAGCAGCAGCGAGCACAGCATCGGTTTTGCAGCAGCTCCTTCCATGTGCATGTTTTTGGGAGTGGAAAGGCTTGCAGAGTGTTAAAGTAGCTTTTTCTCTCCGCTGGAAAGCTGCACGCTCAGTGCCAGTCTTCTGCAGCTTCTTTCTTCACGTTTCAGCAGCTAGCACGCTCTCCGTGTGCTGGAGAAGCGGCAGAGGCTTCCTTGCCGGAGAAGCGGCACCTTCGCCGGCAGAGAGCATCCTGCCGGCCGCGGTGCGCTCCGGAGCGGGGGCTTGTGCCGAAAGAGGCCGGCAACAGGCGCTTACCTTCGGACAGCTCCGGATCGCCGTCTAATGCGTCTCTTGTCGCCTACACGGCAGGGAAAAGCTTTTCCACTCTGTCTAGGAAGGAGAAAGTGTGCCAGCACAGCAAATGCCTCCCGGACTTTCCCTGGAATTCAGCAAGTGCTTTGCAGCTTGAAATTGGAAGGAAAGCCTCAGATTTAGCAGCCAGAGCTTCAGGAGGAGCAGCAGCGAGCACAGCATCGGTTTTGCAGCAGCTCCTTCCATGTGCATGTTTTTGGGAGTGGAAAGGCTTGCAGAGTGTTAAAGTAGCTTTTTCTCTCCGCTGGAAAGCTGCACGCTCAGTGCCAGTCTTCTGCAGCTTCTTTCTTCACGTTTCAGCAGCTAGCACGCTCTCCGTGTGCTGGAGAAGCGGCAGAGGCTTCCTTGCCGGAGAAGCGGCACCTTCGCCGGCAGAGAGCATCCTGCCGGCCGCGGTGCGCTCCGGAGCGGGGGCTTGTGCCGAAAGAGGCCGGCAACAGGCGCTTACCTTCGGACAGCTCCGGATCGCCGTCTAATGCGTCTCTTGTCGCCTACACGGCAGGGAAAAGCTTTTCCACTCTGTCTAGGAAGGAGAAAGTGTGCCAGCACAGCAAATGCCTCCCGGACTTTCCCTGGAATTCAGCAAGTGCTTTGCAGCTTGAAATTGGAAGGAAAGCCTCAGATTTAGCAGCCAGAGCTTCAGGAGGAGCAGCAGCGAGCACAGCATCGGTTTTGCAGCAGCTCCTTCCATGTGCATGTTTTTGGGAGTGGAAAGGCTTGCAGAGTGTTAAAGTAGCTTTTTCTCTCCGCTGGAAAGCTGCACGCTCAGTGCCAGTGTTCTGCAGCTTCTTTCTTCACGTTTCAGCAGCTAGCACGCTCTCCGTGTGCTGGAGAAGCGGCAGAGGCTTCCTTGCCGGAGAAGCGGCACCTTCGCCGGCAGAGAGCATCCTGCCGGCCGCGGTGCGCTCCGGAGCGGGGGCTTGTGCCGAAAGAGGCCGGCAACAGGCGCTTACCTTCGGACAGCTCCGGATCGCCGTCTAATGCGTCTCTTGTCGCCTACACGGCAGGGAAAAGCTTTTCCACTCTGTCTAGGAAGGAGAAAGTGTGCCAGCACAGCAAATGCCTCCCGGACTTTCCCTGGAATTCAGCAAGTGCTTTGCAGCTTGAAATTGGAAGGAAAGCCTCAGATTTAGCAGCCAGAGCTTCAGGAGGAGCAGCAGCGAGCACAGCATCGGTTTTGCAGCAGCTCCTTCCATGTGCATGTTTTTGGGAGTGGAAAGGCTTGCAGAGTGTTCAAGTAGCTTTTTCTCTCCGCTGGAAAGCTGCACGCTCAGTGCCAGTCTTCTGCAGCTTCTTTCTTCACGTTTCAGCAGCTAGCACGCTCTCCGTGTGCTGGAGAAGCGGCAGAGGCTTCCTTGCCGGAGAAGCGGCACCTTCGCCGGCAGAGAGCATCCTGCCGGCCGCGGTGCGCTCCGGAGCGGGGGCTTGTGCCGAAAGAGGCCGGCAACAGGCGCTTACCTTCGGACAGCTCCGGATCGCCGTCTAATGCGTCTCTTGTCGCCTACACGGCAGGGAAAAGCTTTTCCACTCTGTCTAGGAAGGAGAAAGTGTGCCAGCACAGCAAATGCCTCCCGGACTTTCCCTGGAATTCAGCAAGTGCTTTGCAGCTTGAAATTGGAAGGAAAGCCTCAGATTTAGCAGCCAGAGCTTCAGGAGGAGCAGCAGCGAGCACAGCATCGGTTTTGCAGCAGCTCCTTCCATGTGCATGTTTTTGGGAGTGGAAAGGCTTGCAGAGTGTTAAAGTAGCTTTTTCTCTCCGCTGGAAAGCTGCACGCTCAGTGCCAGTGTTCTGCAGCTTCTTTCTTCACGTTTCAGCAGCTAGCACGCTCTCCGTGTGCAGGAGAAGCGGCAGAGGCTTCCTTGCCGGAGAAGCGGCACCTTCGCCGGCAGAGAGCATCCTGCCGGCCGCGGTGCGCTCCGGAGCGGGGGCTTGTGCCGAAAGAGGCCGGCAACAGGCGCTTACCTTCGGACAGCTCCGGATCGCCGTCTAATGCGTCTCTTGTCGCCTACACGGCAGGGAAAAGCTTTTCCACTCTGTCTAGGAAGGAGAAAGTGTGCCAGCACAGCAAATGCCTCCCGGACTTTCCCTGGAATTCAGCAAGTGCTTTGCAGCTTGAAATTGGAAGGAAAGCCTCAGATTTAGCAGCCAGAGCTTCAGGAGGAGCAGCAGCGAGCACAGCATCGGTTTTGCAGCAGCTCCTTCCATGTGCATGTTTTTGGGAGTGGAAAGGCTTGCAGAGTGTTAAAGTAGCTTTTTCTCTCCGCTGGAAAGCTGCACGCTCAGTGCCAGTCTTCTGCAGCTTCTTTCTTCACGTTTCAGCAGCTAGCACGCTCTCCGTGTGCTGGAGAAGCGGCAGAGGCTTCCTTGCCGGAGAAGCGGCACCTTCGCCGGCAGAGAGCATCCTGCCGGCCGCGGTGCGCTCCGGAGCGGGGGCTTGTGCCGAAAGAGGCCGGCAACAGGCGCTTACCTTCGGACAGCTCCGGATCGCCGTCTAATGCGTCTCTTGTCGCCTACACGGCAGGGAAAAGCTTTTCCACTCTGTCTAGGAAGGAGAAAGTGTGCCAGCACAGCAAATGCCTCCCGGACTTTCCCTGGAATTCAGCAAGTGCTTTGCAGCTTGAAATTGGAAGGAAAGCCTCAGATTTAGCAGCCAGAGCTTCAGGAGGAGCAGCAGCGAGCACAGCATCGGTTTTGCAGCAGCTCCTTCCATGTGCATGTTTTTGGGAGTGGAAAGGCTTGCAGAGTGTTCAAGTAGCTTTTTCTCTCCGCTGGAAAGCTGCACGCTCAGTGCCAGTGTTCTGCAGCTTCTTTCTTCACGTTTCAGCAGCTAGCACGCTCTCCGTGTGCTGGAGAAGCGGCAGAGGCTTCCTTGCCGGAGAAGCGGCACCTTCGCCGGCAGAGAGCATCCTGCCGGCCGCGGTGCGCTCCGGAGCGGGGGCTTGTGCCGAAAGAGGCCGGCAACAGGCGCTTACCTTCGGACAGCTCCGGATCGCCGTCTAATGCGTCTCTTGTCGCCTACACGGCAGAGAAAAGCTTTTCCACTCTGTCTAGGAAGGAGAAAGTGTGCCAGCACAGCAAATGCCTCCCGGACTTTCCCTGGAATTCAGCAAGTGCTTTGCAGCTTGAAATTGGAAGGAAAGCCTCAGATTTAGCAGCCAGAGCTTCAGGAGGAGCAGCAGCGAGCACAGCATCGGTTTTGCAGCAGCTCCTTCCATGTGCATGTTTTTGGGAGTGGAAAGGCTTGCAGAGTGTTCAAGTAGCTTTTTCTCTCCGCTGGAAAGCTGCACGCTCAGTGCCAGTGTTCTGCAGCTTCTTTCTTCACGTTTCAGCAGCTAGCACGCTCTCCGTGTGCTGGAGAAGCGGCAGAGGCTTCCTTGCCGGAGAAGCGGCACCTTCGCCGGCAGAGAGCATCCTGCCGGCCGCGGTGCGCTCCGGAGCGGGGGCTTGTGCCGAAAGAGGCCGGCAACAGACGCTTACCTTCGGACAGCTCCGGATCGCCGTCTAATGCGTCTCTTGTCGCCTACACGGCAGGGAAAAGCTTTTCCACTCTGTCTAGGAAGGAGAAAGTGTGCCAGCACAGAAAATGCCTCCCGGACTTTCCCTGGAATTCAGCAAGTGCTTTGCAGCTTGAAATTGGAAGGAAAGCCTCAGATTTAGCAGCCAGAGCTTCAGGAGGAGCAGCAGCGAGCACAGCATCGGTTTTGCAGCAGCTCCTTCCATGTGCATGTTTTTGGGAGTGGAAAGGCTTGCAGAGTGTTCAAGTAGCTTTTTCTCTCCGCTGGAAAGCTGCACGCTCAGTGCCAGTGTTCTGCAGCTTCTTTCTTCACGTTTCAGCAGCTAGCACGCTCTCCGTGTGCTGGAGAAGCGGCAGAGGCTTCCTTGCCGGAGAAGCGGCACCTTCGCCGGCAGAGAGCATCCTGCCGGCCGCGGTGCGCTCCGGAGCGGGGGCTTGTGCCGAAAGAGGCCGGCAACAGGCGCTTACCTTCGGACAGCTCCGGATCGCCGTCTAATGCGTCTCTTGTCGCCTACACGGCAGGGAAAAGCTTTTCCACTCTGTCTAGGAAGGAGAAAGTGTGCCAGCACAGCAAATGCCTCCCGGACTTTCCCTGCAATTCAGCAAGTGCTTTGCAGCTTGAAATTGGAAGGAAAGCCTCAGATTTAGCAGCCAGAGCTTCAGGAGGAGCAGCAGCGAGCACAGCATCGGTTTTGCAGCAGCTCCTTCCATGTGCATGTTTTTGGGAGTGGAAAGGCTTGCAGAGTGTTAAAGTAGCTTTTTCTCTCCGCTGGAAAGCTGCACGCTCAGTGCCAGTGTTCTGCAGCTTCTTTCTTCACGTTTCAGCAGCTAGCACGCTCTCCGTGTGCTGGAGAAGCGGCAGAGGCTTCCTTGCCGGAGAAGCGGCACCTTCGCCGGCAGAGAGCATCCTGCCGGCCGCGGTGCGCTCCGGAGCGGGGGCTTGTGCCGAAAGAGGCCGGCAACAGGCGCTTACCTTCGGACAGCTCCGGATCGCCGTCTAATGCGTCTCTTGTCGCCTACACGGCAGGGAAAAGCTTTTCCACTCTGTCTAGGAAGGAGAAAGTGTGCCAGCACAGCAAATGCCTCCCGGACTTTCCCTGGAATTCAGCAAGTGCTTTGCAGCTTGAAATTGGAAGAAAAGCCTCAGATTTAGCAGCCAGAGCTTCAGGAGGAGCAGCAGCGAGCACAGCATCGGTTTTGCAGCAGCTCCTTTCATGTGCATGTTTTTGGGAGTGGAAAGGCTTGCAGAGTGTTAAAGTAGCTTTTTCTCTCCGCTGGAAAGCTGCACGCTCAGTGCCAGTGTTCTGCAGCTTCTTTCTTCACGTTTCAGCAGCTAGCACGCTCTCCGTGTGCTGGAGAAGCGGCAGAGGCTTCCTTGCCGGAGAAGCGGCACCTTCGCCGGCAGAGAGCATCCTGCCGGCCGCGGTGCGCTCCGGAGCGGGGGCTTGTGCCGAAAGAGGCCGGCAACAGGCGCTTACCTTCGGACAGCTCCGGATCGCCGTCTAATGCGTCTCTTGTCGCCTACACGGCAGAGAAAAGCTTTTCCACTCTGTCTAGGAAGGAGAAAGTGTGCCAGCACAGCAAATGCCTCCCGGACTTTCCCTGGAATTCAGCAAGTGCTTTGCAGCTTGAAATTGGAAGGAAAGCCTCAGATTTAGCAGCCAGAGCTTCAGGAGGAGCAGCAGCGAGCACAGCATCGGTTTTGCAGCAGCTCCTTCCATGTGCATGTTTTTGGGAGTGGAAAGGCTTGCAGAGTGTTAAAGTAGCTTTTTCTCTCCGCTGGAAAGCTGCACGCTCAGTGCCAGTGTTCTGCAGCTTCTTTCTTCACGTTTCAGCAGCTAGCACGCTCTCCGTGTGCTGGAGAAGCGGCAGAGGCTTCCTTGCCGGAGAAGCGGCACCTTCGCCGGCAGAGAGCATCCTGCCGGCCGCGGTGCGCTCCGGAGCGGGGGCTTGTGCCGAAAGAGGCCGGCAACAGGCGCTTACCTTCGGACAGCTCCGGATCGCCGTCTAATGCGTCTCTTGTCGCCTACACGGCAGGGAAAAGCTTTTCCACTCTGTCTAGGAAGGAGAAAGTGTGCCAGCACAGCAAATGCCTCCCGGACTTTCCCTGCAATTCAGCAAGTGCTTTGCAGCTTGAAATTGGAAGGAAAGCCTCAGATTTAGCAGCCAGAGCTTCAGGAGGAGCAGCAGCGAGCACAGCATCGGTTTTGCAGCAGCTCCTTCCATGTGCATGTTTTTGGGAGTGGAAAGGCTTGCAGAGTGTTAAAGTAGCTTTTTCTCTCCGCTGGAAAGCTGCACGCTCAGTGCCAGTCTTCTGCAGCTTCTTTCTTCACGTTTCAGCAGCTAGCACGCTCTCCGTGTGCTGGAGAAGCGGCAGAGGCTTCCTTGCCGGAGAAGCGGCACCTTCGCCGGCAGAGAGCATCCTGCCGGCCGCGGTGCGCTCCGGAGCGGGGGCTTGTGCCGAAAGAGGCCGGCAACAGGCGCTTACCTTCGGACAGCTCCGGATCGCCGTCTAATGCGTCTCTTGTCGCCTACACGGCAGAGAAAAGCTTTTCCACTCTGTCTAGGAAGGAGAAAGTGTGCCAGCACAGCAAATGCCTCCCGGACTTTCCCTGGAATTCAGCAAGTGCTTTGCAGCTTGAAATTGGAAGGAAAGCCTCAGATTTAGCAGCCAGAGCTTCAGGAGGAGCAGCAGCGAGCACAGCATCGGTTTTGCAGCAGCTCCTTCCATGTGCATGTTTTTGGGAGTGGAAAGGCTTGCAGAGTGTTAAAGTAGCTTTTTCTCTCCGCTGGAAAGCTGCACGCTCAGTGCCAGTGTTCTGCAGCTTCTTTCTTCACGTTTCAGCAGCTAGCACGCTCTCCGTGTGCTGGAGAAGCGGCAGAGGCTTCCTTGCCGGAGAAGCGGCACCTTCGCCGGCAGAGAGCATCCTGCCGGCCGCGGTGCGCTCCGGAGCGGGGGCTTGTGCCGAAAGAGGCCGGCAACAGGCGCTTACCTTCGGACAGCTCCGGATCGCCGTCTAATGCGTCTCTTGTCGCCTACACGGCAGGGAAAAGCTTTTCCACTCTGTCTAGGAAGGAGAAAGTGTGCCAGCACAGCAAATGCCTCCCGGACTTTCCCTGGAATTCAGCAAGTGCTTTGCAGCTTGAAATTGGAAGGAAAGCCTCAGATTTAGCAGCCAGAGCTTCAGGAGGAGCAGCAGCGAGCACAGCATCGGTTTTGCAGCAGCTCCTTCCATGTGCATGTTTTTGGGAGTGGAAAGGCTTGCAGAGTGTTAAAGTAGCTTTTTCTCTCCGCTGGAAAGCTGCACGCTCAGTGCCAGTGTTCTGCAGCTTCTTTCTTCACGTTTCAGCAGCTAGCACGCTCTCCGTGTGCTGGAGAAGCGGCAGAGGCTTCCTTGCCGGAGAAGCGGCACCTTCGCCGGCAGAGAGCATCCTGCCGGCCGCGGTGCGCTCCGGAGCGGGGGCTTGTGCCGAAAGAGGCCGGCAACAGGCGCTTACCTTCGGACAGCTCCGGATCGCCGTCTAATGCGTCTCTTGTCGCCTACACGGCAGGGAAAAGCTTTTCCACTCTGTCTAGGAAGGAGAAAGTGTGCCAGCACAGCAAATGCCTCCCGGACTTTCCCTGCAATTCAGCAAGTGCTTTGCAGCTTGAAATTGGAAGGAAAGCCTCAGATTTAGCAGCCAGAGCTTCAGGAGGAGCAGCAGCGAGCACAGCATCGGTTTTGCAGCAGCTCCTTCCATGTGCATGTTTTTGGGAGTGGAAAGGCTTGCAGAGTGTTAAAGTAGCTTTTTCTCTCCGCTGGAAAGCTGCACGCTCAGTGCCAGTGTTCTGCAGCTTCTTTCTTCACGTTTCAGCAGCTAGCACGCTCTCCGTGTGCTGGAGAAGCGGCAGAGGCTTCCTTGCCGGAGAAGCGGCACCTTCGCCGGCAGAGAGCATCCTGCCGGCCGCGGTGCGCTCCGGAGCGGGGGCTTGTGCCGAAAGAGGCCGGCAACAGGCGCTTACCTTCGGACAGCTCCGGATCGCCGTCTAATGCGTCTCTTGTCGCCTACACGGCAGGGAAAAGCTTTTCCACTCTGTCTAGGAAGGAGAAAGTGTGCCAGCACAGCAAATGCCTCCCGGACTTTCCCTGCAATTCAGCAAGTGCTTTGCAGCTTGAAATTGGAAGGAAAGCCTCAGATTTAGCAGCCAGAGCTTCAGGAGGAGCAGCAGCGAGCACAGCATCGGTTTTGCAGCAGCTCCTTTCATGTGCATGTTTTTGGGAGTGGAAAGGCTTGCAGAGTGTTAAAGTAGCTTTTTCTCTCCGCTGGAAAGCTGCACGCTCAGTGCCAGTGTTCTGCAGCTTCTTTCTTCACGTTTCAGCAGCTAGCACGCTCTCCGTGTGCTGGAGAAGCGGCAGAGGCTTCCTTGCCGGAGAAGCGGCACCTTCGCCGGCAGAGAGCATCCTGCCGGCCGCGGTGCGCTCCGGAGCGGGGGCTTGTGCCGAAAGAGGCCGGCAACAGGCGCTTACCTTCGGACAGCTCCGGATCGCCGTCTAATGCGTCTCTTGTCGCCTACACGGCAGGGAAAAGCTTTTCCACTCTGTCTAGGAAGGAGAAAGTGTGCCAGCACAGCAAATGCCTCCCGGACTTTCCCTGCAATTCAGCAAGTGCTTTGCAGCTTGAAATTGGAAGGAAAGCCTCAGATTTAGCAGCCAGAGCTTCAGGAGGAGCAGCAGCGAGCACAGCATCGGTTTTGCAGCAGCTCCTTCCATGTGCATGTTTTTGGGAGTGGAAAGGCTTGCAGAGTGTTAAAGTAGCTTTTTCTCTCCGCTGGAAAGCTGCACGCTCAGTGCCAGTCTTCTGCAGCTTCTTTCTTCACGTTTCAGCAGCTAGCACGCTCTCCGTGTGCTGGAGAAGCGGCAGAGGCTTCCTTGCCGGAGAAGCGGCACCTTCGCCGGCAGAGAGCATCCTGCCGGCCGCGGTGCGCTCCGGAGCGGGGGCTTGTGCCGAAAGAGGCCGGCAACAGGCGCTTACCTTCGGACAGCTCCGGATCGCCGTCTAATGCGTCTCTTGTCGCCTACACGGCAGAGAAAAGCTTTTCCACTCTGTCTAGGAAGGAGAAAGTGTGCCAGCACAGCAAATGCCTCCCGGACTTTCCCTGGAATTCAGCAAGTGCTTTGCAGCTTGAAATTGGAAGGAAAGCCTCAGATTTAGCAGCCAGAGCTTCAGGAGGAGCAGCAGCGAGCACAGCATCGGTTTTGCAGCAGCTCCTTCCATGTGCATGTTTTTGGGAGTGGAAAGGCTTGCAGAGTGTTAAAGTAGCTTTTTCTCTCCGCTGGAAAGCTGCACGCTCAGTGCCAGTGTTCTGCAGCTTCTTTCTTCACGTTTCAGCAGCTAGCACGCTCTCCGTGTGCTGGAGAAGCGGCAGAGGCTTCCTTGCCGGAGAAGCGGCACCTTCGCCGGCAGAGAGCATCCTGCCGGCCGCGGTGCGCTCCGGAGCGGGGGCTTGTGCCGAAAGAGGCCGGCAACAGGCGCTTACCTTCGGACAGCTCCGGATCGCCGTCTAATGCGTCTCTTGTCGCCTACACGGCAGGGAAAAGCTTTTCCACTCTGTCTAGGAAGGAGAAAGTGTGCCAGCACAGCAAATGCCTCCCGGACTTTCCCTGGAATTCAGCAAGTGCTTTGCAGCTTGAAATTGGAAGGAAAGCCTCAGATTTAGCAGCCAGAGCTTCAGGAGGAGCAGCAGCGAGCACAGCATCGGTTTTGCAGCAGCTCCTTCCATGTGCATGTTTTTGGGAGTGGAAAGGCTTGCAGAGTGTTAAAGTAGCTTTTTCTCTCCGCTGGAAAGCTGCACGCTCAGTGCCAGTGTTCTGCAGCTTCTTTCTTCACGTTTCAGCAGCTAGCACGCTCTCCGTGTGCTGGAGAAGCGGCAGAGGCTTCCTTGCCGGAGAAGCGGCACCTTCGCCGGCAGAGAGCATCCTGCCGGCCGCGGTGCGCTCCGGAGCGGGGGCTTGTGCCGAAAGAGGCCGGCAACAGGCGCTTACCTTCGGACAGCTCCGGATCGCCGTCTAATGCGTCTCTTGTCGCCTACACGGCAGGGAAAAGCTTTTCCACTCTGTCTAGGAAGGAGAAAGTGTGCCAGCACAGCAAATGCCTCCCGGACTTTCCCTGCAATTCAGCAAGTGCTTTGCAGCTTGAAATTGGAAGGAAAGCCTCAGATTTAGCAGCCAGAGCTTCAGGAGGAGCAGCAGCGAGCACAGCATCGGTTTTGCAGCAGCTCCTTCCATGTGCATGTTTTTGGGAGTGGAAAGGCTTGCAGAGTGTTAAAGTAGCTTTTTCTCTCCGCTGGAAAGCTGCACGCTCAGTGCCAGTGTTCTGCAGCTTCTTTCTTCACGTTTCAGCAGCTAGCACGCTCTCCGTGTGCTGGAGAAGCGGCAGAGGCTTCCTTGCCGGAGAAGCGGCACCTTCGCCGGCAGAGAGCATCCTGCCGGCCGCGGTGCGCTCCGGAGCGGGGGCTTGTGCCGAAAGAGGCCGGCAACAGGCGCTTACCTTCGGACAGCTCCGGATCGCCGTCTAATGCGTCTCTTGTCGCCTACACGGCAGGGAAAAGCTTTTCCACTCTGTCTAGGAAGGAGAAAGTGTGCCAGCACAGCAAATGCCTCCCGGACTTTCCCTGCAATTCAGCAAGTGCTTTGCAGCTTGAAATTGGAAGGAAAGCCTCAGATTTAGCAGCCAGAGCTTCAGGAGGAGCAGCAGCGAGCACAGCATCGGTTTTGCAGCAGCTCCTTTCATGTGCATGTTTTTGGGAGTGGAAAGGCTTGCAGAGTGTTAAAGTAGCTTTTTCTCTCCGCTGGAAAGCTGCACGCTCAGTGCCAGTGTTCTGCAGCTTCTTTCTTCACGTTTCAGCAGCTAGCACGCTCTCCGTGTGCTGGAGAAGCGGCAGAGGCTTCCTTGCCGGAGAAGCGGCACCTTCGCCGGCAGAGAGCATCCTGCCGGCCGCGGTGCGCTCCGGAGCGGGGGCTTGTGCCGAAAGAGGCCGGCAACAGGCGCTTACCTTCGGACAGCTCCGGATCGCCGTCTAATGCGTCTCTTGTCGCCTACACGGCAGAGAAAAGCTTTTCCACTCTGTCTAGGAAGGAGAAAGTGTGCCAGCACAGCAAATGCCTCCCGGACTTTCCCTGCAATTCAGCAAGTGCTTTGCAGCTTGAAATTGGAAGGAAAGCCTCAGATTTAGCAGCCAGAGCTTCAGGAGGAGCAGCAGCGAGCACAGCATCGGTTTTGCAGCAGCTCCTTCCATGTGCATGTTTTTGGGAGTGGAAAGGCTTGCAGAGTGTTAAAGTAGCTTTTTCTCTCCGCTGGAAAGCTGCACGCTCAGTGCCAGTGTTCTGCAGCTTCTTTCTTCACGTTTCAGCAGCTAGCACGCTCTCCGTGTGCTGGAGAAGCGGCAGAGGCTTCCTTGCCGGAGAAGCGGCACCTTCGCCGGCAGAGAGCATCCTGCCGGCCGCGGTGCGCTCCGGAGCGGGGGCTTGTGCCGAAAGAGGCCGGCAACAGGCGCTTACATTCGGACAGCTCCGGATCGCCGTCTAATGCGTCTCTTGTCGCCTACACGGCAGGGAAAAGCTTTTCCACTCTGTCTAGGAAGGAGAAAGTGTGCCAGCACAGCAAATGCCTCCCGGACTTTCCCTGCAATTCAGCAAGTGCTTTGCAGCTTGAAATTGGAAGGAAAGCCTCAGATTTAGCAGCCAGAGCTTCAGGAGGAGCAGCAGCGAGCACAGCATCGGTTTTGCAGCAGCTCCTTCCATGTGCATGTTTTTGGGAGTGGAAAGGCTTGCAGAGTGTTAAAGTAGCTTTTTCTCTCCGCTGGAAAGCTGCACGCTCAGTGCCAGTGTTCTGCAGCTTCTTTCTTCACGTTTCAGCAGCTAGCACGCTCTCCGTGTGCAGGAGAAGCGGCAGAGGCTTCCTTGCCGGAGAAGCGGCACCTTCGCCGGCAGAGAGCATCCTGCCGGCCGCGGTGCGCTCCGGAGCGGGGGCTTGTGCCGAAAGAGGCCGGCAACAGGCGCTTACCTTCGGACAGCTCCGGATCGCCGTCTAATGCGTCTCTTGTCGCCTACACGGCAGGGAAAAGCTTTTCCACTCTGTCTAGGAAGGAGAAAGTGTGCCAGCACAGCAAATGCCTCCCGGACTTTGCCTGCAATTCAGCAAGTGCTTTGCAGCTTGAAATTGGAAGGAAAGCCTCAGATTTAGCAGCCAGAGCTTCAGGAGGAGCAGCAGCGAGCACAGCATCGGTTTTGCAGCAGCTCCTTCCATGTGCATGTTTTTGGGAGTGGAAAGGCTTGCAGAGTGTTCAAGTAGCTTTTTCTCTCCGCTGGAAAGCTGCACGCTCAGTGCCAGTGTTCTGCAGCTTCTTTCTTCACGTTTCAGCAGCTAGCACGCTCTCCGTGTGCTGGAGAAGCGGCAGAGGCTTCCTTGCCGGAGAAGCGGCACCTTCGCCGGCAGAGAGCATCCTGCCGGCCGCGGTGCGCTCCGGAGCGGGGGCTTGTGCCGAAAGAGGCCGGCAACAGGCGCTTACCTTCGGACAGCTCCGGATCGCCGTCTAATGCGTCTCTTGTCGCCTACACGGCAGGGAAAAGCTTTTCCACTCTGTCTAGGAAGGAGAAAGTGTGCCAGCACAGCAAATGCCTCCCGGACTTTCCCTGGAATTCAGCAAGTGCTTTGCAGCTTGAAATTGGAAGGAAAGCCTCAGATTTAGCAGCCAGAGCTTCAGGAGGAGCAGCAGCGAGCACAGCATCGGTTTTGCAGCAGCTCCTTCCATGTGCATGTTTTTGGGAGTGGAAAGGCTTGCAGAGTGTTCAAGTAGCTTTTTCTCTCCGCTGGAAAGCTGCACGCTCAGTGCCAGTCTTCTGCAGCTTCTTTCTTCACGTTTCAGCAGCTAGCACGCTCTCCGTGTGCTGGAGAAGCGGCAGAGGCTTCCTTGCAGGAGAAGCGGCACCTTCGCCGGCAGAGAGCATCCTGCCGGCCGCGGTGCGCTCCGGAGCGGGGGCTTGTGCCGAAAGAGGCCGGCAACAGGCGCTTACCTTCGGACAGCTCCGGATCGCCGTCTAATGCGTCTCTTGTCGCCTACACGGCAGGGAAAAGCTTTTCCACTCTGTCTAGGAAGGAGAAAGTGTGCCAGCACAGCAAATGCCTCCCGGACTTTCCCTGCAATTCAGCAAGTGCTTTGCAGCTTGAAATTGGAAGGAAAGCCTCAGATTTAGCAGCCAGAGCTTCAGGAGGAGCAGCAGCGAGCACAGCATCGGTTTTGCAGCAGCTCCTTCCATGTGCATGTTTTTGGGAGTGGAAAGGCTTGCAGAGTGTTAAAGTAGCTTTTTCTCTCCGCTGGAAAGCTGCACGCTCAGTGCCAGTCTTCTGCAGCTTCTTTCTTCACGTTTCAGCAGCTAGCACGCTCTCCGTGTGCTGGAGAAGCGGCAGAGGCTTCCTTGCCGGAGAAGCGGCACCTTCGCCGGCAGAGAGCATCCTGCCGGCCGCGGTGCGCTCCGGAGCGGGGGCTTGTGCCGAAAGAGGCCGGCAACAGGCGCTTACCTTCGGACAGCTCCGGATCGCCGTCTAATGCGTCTCTTGTCGCCTACACGGCAGGGAAAAGCTTTTCCACTCTGTCTAGGAAGGAGAAAGTGTGCCAGCACAGCAAATGCCTCCCGGACTTTCCCTGCAATTCAGCAAGTGCTTTGCAGCTTGAAATTGGAAGGAAAGCCTCAGATTTAGCAGCCAGAGCTTCAGGAGGAGCAGCAGCGAGCACAGCATCGGTTTTGCAGCAGCTCCTTCCATGTGCATGTTTTTGGGAGTGGAAAGGCTTGCAGAGTGTTAAAGTAGCTTTTTCTCTCCGCTGGAAAGCTGCACGCTCAGTGCCAGTGTTCTGCAGCTTCTTTCTTCACGTTTCAGCAGCTAGCACGCTCTCCGTGTGCTGGAGAAGCGGCAGAGGCTTCCTTGCCGGAGAAGCGGCACCTTCGCCGGCAGAGAGCATCCTGCCGGCCGCGGTGCGCTCCGGAGCGGGGGCTTGTGCCGAAAGAGGCCGGCAACAGGCGCTTACCTTCGGACAGCTCCGGATCGCCGTCTAATGCGTCTCTTGTCGCCTACACGGCAGGGAAAAGCTTTTCCACTCTGTCTAGGAAGGAGAAAGTGTGCCAGCACAGCAAATGCCTCCCGGACTTTCCCTGGAATTCAGCAAGTGCTTTGCAGCTTGAAATTGGAAGGAAAGCCTCAGATTTAGCAGCCAGAGCTTCAGGAGGAGCAGCAGCGAGCACAGCATCGGTTTTGCAGCAGCTCCTTCCATGTGCATGTTTTTGGGAGTGGAAAGGCTTGCAGAGTGTTAAAGTAGCTTTTTCTCTCCGCTGGAAAGTTGCACGCTCAGTGCCAGTCTTCTGCAGCTTCTTTCTTCACGTTTCAGCAGCTAGCACGCTCTCCGTGTGCTGGAGAAGCGGCAGAGGCTTCCTTGCCGGAGAAGCGGCACCTTCGCCGGCAGAGAGCATCCTGCCGGCCGCGGTGCGCTCCGGAGCGGGGGCTTGTGCCGAAAGAGGCCGGCAACAGGCGCTTACCTTCGGACAGCTCCGGATCGCCGTCTAATGCGTCTCTTGTCGCCTACACGGCAGGGAAAAGCTTTTCCACTCTGTCTAGGAAGGAGAAAGTGTGCCAGCACAGCAAATGCCTCCCGGACTTTCCCTGCAATTCAGCAAGTGCTTTGCAGCTTGAAATTGGAAGGAAAGCCTCAGATTTAGCAGCCAGAGCTTCAGGAGGAGCAGCAGCGAGCACAGCATCGCTTTTGCAGCAGCTCCTTCCATGTGCATGTTTTTGGGAGTGGAAAGGCTTGCAGAGTGTTAAAGTAGCTTTTTCTCTCCGCTGGAAAGCTGCACGCTCAGTGCCAGTGTTCTGCAGCTTCTTTCTTCACGTTTCAGCAGCTAGCACGCTCTCCGTGTGCTGGAGAAGCGGCAGAGGCTTCCTTGCCGGAGAAGCGGCACCTTCGCCGGCAGAGAGCATCCTGCCGGCCGCGGTGCGCTCCGGAGCGGGGGCTTGTGCCGAAAGAGGCCGGCAACAGGCGCTTACCTTCGGACAGCTCCGGATCGCCGTCTAATGCGTCTCTTGTCGCCTACACGGCAGGGAAAAGCTTTTCCACTCTGTCTAGGAAGGAGAAAGTGTGCCAGCACAGCAAATGCCTCCCGGACTTTCCCTGCAATTCAGCAAGTGCTTTGCAGCTTGAAATTGGAAGGAAAGCCTCAGATTTAGCAGCCAGAGCTTCAGGAGGAGCAGCAGCGAGCACAGCATCGGTTTTGCAGCAGCTATTTCCATGTGCATGTTTTTGGGAGTGGAAAGGCTTGCAGAGTGTTAAAGTAGCTTTTTCTCTCCGCTGGAAAGCTGCACGCTCAGTGCCAGTGTTCTGCAGCTTCTTTCTTCACGTTTCAGCAGCTAGCACGCTCTCCGTGTGCTGGAGAAGCGGCAGAGGCTTCCTTGCCGGAGAAGCGGCACCTTCGCCGGCAGAGAGCATCCTGCCGGCCGCGGTGCGCTCCGGAGCGGGGGCTTGTGCCGAAAGAGGCCGGCAACAGGCGCTTACCTTCGGACAGCTCCGGATCGCCGTCTAATGCGTCTCTTGTCGCCTACACGGCAGGGAAAAGCTTTTCCACTCTGTCTAGGAAGGAGAAAGTGTGCCAGCACAGCAAATGCCTCCCGGACTTTCCCTGCAATTCAGCAAGTGCTTTGCAGCTTGAAATTGGAAGGAAAGCCTCAGATTTAGCAGCCAGAGCTTCAGGAGGAGCAGCAGCGAGCACAGCATCGGTTTTGCAGCAGCTCCTTCCATGTGCATGTTTTTGGGAGTGGAAAGGCTTGCAGAGTGTTAAAGTAGCTTTTTCTCTCCGCTGGAAAGCTGCACGCTCAGTGCCAGTGTTCTGCAGCTTCTTTCTTCACGTTTCAGCAGCTAGCACGCTCTCCGTGTGCTGGAGAAGCGGCAGAGGCTTCCTTGCCGGAGAAGCGGCACCTTCGCCGGCAGAGAGCATCCTGCCGGCCGCGGTGCGCTCCGGAGCGGGGGCTTGTGCCGAAAGAGGCCGGCAACAGGCGCTTACCTTCGGACAGCTCCGGATCGCCGTCTAATGCGTCTCTTGTCGCCTACACGGCAGGGAAAAGCTTTTCCACTCTGTCTAGGAAGGAGAAAGTGTGCCAGCACAGCAAATGCCTCCCGGACTTTCCCTGGAATTCAGCAAGTGCTTTGCAGCTTGAAATTGGAAGGAAAGCCTCAGATTTAGCAGCCAGAGCTTCAGGAGGAGCAGCAGCGAGCACAGCATCGGTTTTGCAGCAGCTCCTTCCATGTGCATGTTTTTGGGAGTGGAAAGGCTTGCAGAGTGTTAAAGTAGCTTTTTCTCTCCGCTGGAAAGCTGCACGCTCAGTGCCAGTGTTCTGCAGCTTCTTTCTTCACGTTTCAGCAGCTAGCACGCTCTCCGTGTGCTGGAGAAGCGGCAGAGGCTTCCTTGCCGGAGAAGCGGCACCTTCGCCGGCAGAGAGCATCCTGCCGGCCGCGGTGCGCTCCGGAGCGGGGGCTTGTGCCGAAAGAGGCCGGCAACAGGCGCTTACCTTCGGACAGCTCCGGATCGCCGTCTAATGCGTCTCTTGTCGCCTACACGGCAGGGAAAAGCTTTTCCACTCTGTCTAGGAAGGAGAAAGTGTGCCAGCACAGCAAATGCCTCCCGGACTTTCCCTGGAATTCAGCAAGTGCTTTGCAGCTTGAAATTGGAAGGAAAGCCTCAGATTTAGCAGCCAGAGCTTCAGGAGGAGCAGCAGCGAGCACAGCATCGCTTTTGCAGCAGCTCCTTCCATGTGCATGTTTTTGGGAGTGGAAAGGCTTGCAGAGTGTTAAAGTAGCTTTTTCTCTCCGCTGGAAAGCTGCACGCTCAGTGCCAGTGTTCTGCAGCTTCTTTCTTCACGTTTCAGCAGCTAGCACGCTCTCCGTGTGCTGGAGAAGCGGCAGAGGCTTCCTTGCCGGAGAAGCGGCACCTTCGCCGGCAGAGAGCATCCTGCCGGCCGCGGTGCGCTCCGGAGCGGGGGCTTGTGCCGAAAGAGGCCGGCAACAGGCGCTTACCTTCGGACAGCTCCGGATCGCCGTCTAATGCGTCTCTTGTCGCCTACACGGCAGGGAAAAGCTTTTCCACTCTGTCTAGGAAGGAGAAAGTGTGCCAGCACAGCAAATGCCTCCCGGACTTTCCCTGGAATTCAGCAAGTGCTTTGCAGCTTGAAATTGGAAGGAAAGCCTCAGATTTAGCAGCCAGAGCTTCAGGAGGAGCAGCAGCGAGCACAGCATCGCTTTTGCAGCAGCTCCTTCCATGTGCATGTTTTTGGGAGTGGAAAGGCTTGCAGAGTGTTAAAGTAGCTTTTTCTCTCCGCTGGAAAGCTGCACGCTCAGTGCCAGTGTTCTGCAGCTTCTTTCTTCACGTTTCAGCAGCTAGCACGCTCTCCGTGTGCTGGAGAAGCGGCAGAGGCTTCCTTGCCGGAGAAGCGGCACCTTCGCCGGCAGAGAGCATCCTGCCGGCCGCGGTGCGCTCCGGAGCGGGGGCTTGTGCCGAAAGAGGCCGGCAACAGGCGCTTACCTTCGGACAGCTCCGGATCGCCGTCTAATGCGTCTCTTGTCGCCTACACGGCAGGGAAAAGCTTTTCCACTCTGTCTAGGAAGGAGAAAGTGTGCCAGCACAGCAAATGCCTCCCGGACTTTCCCTGCAATTCAGCAAGTGCTTTGCAGCTTGAAATTGGAAGGAAAGCCTCAGATTTAGCAGCCAGAGCTTCAGGAGGAGCAGCAGCGAGCACAGCATCGGTTTTGCAGCAGCTCCTTCCATGTGCATGTTTTTGGGAGTGGAAAGGCTTGCAGAGTGTTAAAGTAGCTTTTTCTCTCCGCTGGAAAGCTGCACGCTCAGTGCCAGTGTTCTGCAGCTTCTTTCTTCACGTTTCAGCAGCTAGCACGCTCTCCGTGTGCTGGAGAAGCGGCAGAGGCTTCCTTGCCGGAGAAGCGGCACCTTCGCCGGCAGAGAGCATCCTGCCGGCCGCGGTGCGCTCCGGAGCGGGGGCTTGTGCCGAAAGAGGCCGGCAAGAGGCGCTTACCTTCGGACAGCTCCGGATCGCCGTCTAATGCGTCTCTTGTCGCCTACACGGCAGGGAAAAGCTTTTCCACTCTGTCTAGGAAGGAGAAAGTGTGCCAGCACAGCAAATGCCTCCCGGACTTTCCCTGGAATTCAGCAAGTGCTTTGCAGCTTGAAATTGGAAGGAAAGCCTCAGATTTAGCAGCCAGAGCTTCAGGAGGAGCAGCAGCGAGCACAGCATCGGTTTTGCAGCAGCTCCTTCCATGTGCATGTTTTTGGGAGTGGAAAGGCTTGCAGAGTGTTAAAGTAGCTTTTTCTCTCCGCTGGAAAGCTGCACGCTCAGTGCCAGTCTTCTGCAGCTTCTTTCTTCACGTTTCAGCAGCTAGCACGCTCTCCGTGTGCTGGAGAAGCGGCAGAGGCTTCCTTGCCGGAGAAGCGGCACCTTCGCCGGCAGAGAGCATCCTGCCGGCCGCGGTGCGCTCCGGAGCGGGGGCTTGTGCCGAAAGAGGCCGGCAACAGGCGCTTACCTTCGGACAGCTCCGGATCGCCGTCTAATGCGTCTCTTGTCGCCTACACGGCAGGGAAAAGCTTTTCCACTCTGTCTAGGAAGGAGAAAGTGTGCCAGCACAGCAAATGCCTCCCGGACTTTCCCTGCAATTCAGCAAGTGCTTTGCAGCTTGAAATTGGAAGGAAAGCCTCAGATTTAGCAGCCAGAGCTTCAGGAGGAGCAGCAGCGAGCACAGCATCGGTTTTGCAGCAGCTCCTTCCATGTGCATGTTTTTGGGAGTGGAAAGGCTTGCAGAGTGTTCAAGTAGCTTTTTCTCTCCGCTGGAAAGCTGCACGCTCAGTGCCAGTCTTCTGCAGCTTCTTTCTTCACGTTTCAGCAGCTAGCACGCTCTCCGTGTGCTGGAGAAGCGGCAGAGGCTTCCTTGCCGGAGAAGCGGCACCTTCGCCGGCAGAGAGCATCCTGCCGGCCGCGGTGCGCTCCGGAGCGGGGGCTTGTGCCGAAAGAGGCCGGCAACAGGCGCTTACCTTCGGACAGCTCCGGATCGCCGTCTAATGCGTCTCTTGTCGCCTACACGGCAGGGAAAAGCTTTTCCACTCTGTCTAGGAAGGAGAAAGTGTGCCAGCACAGCAAATGCCTCCCGGACTTTCCCTGCAATTCAGCAAGTGCTTTGCAGCTTGAAATTGGAAGGAAAGCCTCAGATTTAGCAGCCAGAGCTTCAGGAGGAGCAGCAGCGAGCACAGCATCGGTTTTGCAGCAGCTCCTTCCATGTGCATGTTTTTGGGAGTGGAAAGGCTTGCAGAGTGTTAAAGTAGCTTTTTCTCTCCGCTGGAAAGCTGCACGCTCAGTGCCAGTCTTCTGCAGCTTCTTTCTTCACGTTTCAGCAGCTAGCACGCTCTCCGTGTGCTGGAGAAGCGGCAGAGGCTTCCTTGCCGGAGAAGCGGCACCTTCGCCGGCAGAGAGCATCCTGCCGGCCGCGGTGCGCTCCGGAGCGGGGGCTTGTGCCGAAAGAGGCCGGCAACAGGCGCTTACCTTCGGACAGCTCCGGATCGCCGTCTAATGCGTCTCTTGTCGCCTACACGGCAGGGAAAAGCTTTTCCACTCTGTCTAGGAAGGAGAAAGTGTGCCAGCACAGCAAATGCCTCCCGGACTTTCCCTGGAATTCAGCAAGTGCTTTGCAGCTTGAAATTGGAAGGAAAGCCTCAGATTTAGCAGCCAGAGCTTCAGGAGGAGCAGCAGCGAGCACAGCATCGGTTTTGCAGCAGCTCCTTCCATGTGCATGTTTTTGGGAGTGGAAAGGCTTGCAGAGTGTTAAAGTAGCTTTTTCTCTCCGCTGGAAAGCTGCACGCTCAGTGCCAGTCTTCTGCAGCTTCTTTCTTCACGTTTCAGCAGCTAGCACGCTCTCCGTGTGCTGGAGAAGCGGCAGAGGCTTCCTTGCCGGAGAAGCGGCACCTTCGCCGGCAGAGAGCATCCTGCCGGCCGCGGTGCGCTCCGGAGCGGGGGCTTGTGCCGAAAGAGGCCGGCAACAGGCGCTTACCTTCGGACAGCTCCGGATCGCCGTGTAATGCGTCTCTTGTCGCCTACACGGCAGAGAAAAGCTTTTCCACTCTGTCTAGGAAGGAGAAAGTGTGCCAGCACAGCAAATGCCTCCCGGACTTTCCCTGCAATTCAGCAAGTGCTTTGCAGCTTGAAATTGGAAGGAAAGCCTCAGATTTAGCAGCCAGAGCTTCAGGAGGAGCAGCAGCGAGCACAGCATCGGTTTTGCAGCAGCTCCTTCCATGTGCATGTTTTTGGGAGTGGAAAGGCTTGCAGAGTGTTAAAGTAGCTTTTTCTCTCCGCTGGAAAGCTGCACGCTCAGTGCCAGTGTTCTGCAGCTTCTTTCTTCACGTTTCAGCAGCTAGCACGCTCTCCGTGTGCTGGAGAAGCGGCAGAGGCTTCCTTGCCGGAGAAGCGGCACCTTCGCCGGCAGAGAGCATCCTGCCGGCCGCGGTGCGCTCCGGAGCGGGGGCTTGTGCCGAAAGAGGCCGGCAAGAGGCGCTTACCTTCGGACAGCTCCGGATCGCCGTCTAATGCGTCTCTTGTCGCCTACACGGCAGGGAAAAGCTTTTCCACTCTGTCTAGGAAGGAGAAAGTGTGCCAGCACAGCAAATGCCTCCCGGACTTTCCCTGCAATTCAGCAAGTGCTTTGCAGCTTGAAATTGGAAGGAAAGCCTCAGATTTAGCAGCCAGAGCTTCAGGAGGAGCAGCAGCGAGCACAGCATCGGTTTTGCAGCAGCTCCTTCCATGTGCATGTTTTTGGGAGTGGAAAGGCTTGCAGAGTGTTAAAGTAGCTTTTTCTCTCCGCTGGAAAGCTGCACGCTCAGTGCCAGTGTTCTGCAGCTTCTTTCTTCACGTTTCAGCAGCTAGCACGCTCTCCGTGTGCTGGAGAAGCGGCAGAGGCTTCCTTGCCGGAGAAGCGGCACCTTCGCCGGCAGAGAGCATCCTGCCGGCCGCGGTGCGCTCCGGAGCGGGGGCTTGTGCCGAAAGAGGCCGGCAACAGGCGCTTACCTTCGGACAGCTCCGGATCGCCGTCTAATGCGTCTCTTGTCGCCTACACGGCAGGGAAAAGCTTTTCCACTCTGTCTAGGAAGGAGAAAGTGTGCCAGCACAGCAAATGCCTCCCGGACTTTCCCTGGAATTCAGCAAGTGCTTTGCAGCTTGAAATTGGAAGGAAAGCCTCAGATTTAGCAGCCAGAGCTTCAGGAGGAGCAGCAGCGAGCACAGCATCGGTTTTGCAGCAGCTCCTTCCATGTGCATGTTTTTGGGAGTGGAAAGGCTTGCAGAGTGTTAAAGTAGCTTTTTCTCTCCGCTGGAAAGCTGCACGCTCAGTGCCAGTGTTCTGCAGCTTCTTTCTTCACGTTTCAGCAGCTAGCACGCTCTCCGTGTGCTGGAGAAGCGGCAGAGGCTTCCTTGCCGGAGAAGCGGCACCTTCGCCGGCAGAGAGCATCCTGCCGGCCGCGGTGCGCTCCGGAGCGGGGGCTTGTGCCGAAAGAGGCCGGCAACAGGCGCTTACCTTCGGACAGCTCCGGATCGCCGTCTAATGCGTCTCTTGTCGCCTACACGGCAGGGAAAAGCTTTTCCACTCTGTCTAGGAAGGAGAAAGTGTGCCAGCACAGCAAATGCCTCCCGGACTTTCCCTGCAATTCAGCAAGTGCTTTGCAGCTTGAAATTGGAAGGAAAGCCTCAGATTTAGCAGCCAGAGCTTCAGGAGGAGCAGCAGCGAGCACAGCATCGGTTTTGCAGCAGCTCCTTCCATGTGCATGTTTTTGGGAGTGGAAAGGCTTGCAGAGTGTTAAAGTAGCTTTTTCTCTCCGCTGGAAAGCTGCACGCTCAGTGCCAGTGTTCTGCAGCTTCTTTCTTCACGTTTCAGCAGCTAGCACGCTCTCCGTGTGCTGGAGAAGCGGCAGAGGCTTCCTTGCCGGAGAAGCGGCACCTTCGCCGGCAGAGAGCATCCTGCCGGCCGCGGTGCGCTCCGGAGCGGGGGCTTGTGCCGAAAGAGGCCGGCAACAGGCGCTTACCTTCGGACAGCTCCGGATCGCCGTCTAATGCGTCTCTTGTCGCCTACACGGCAGGGAAAAGCTTTTCCACTCTGTCTAGGAAGGAGAAAGTGTGCCAGCACAGCAAATGCCTCCCGGACTTTCCCTGCAATTCAGCAAGTGCTTTGCAGCTTGAATTTGGAAGGAAAGCCTCAGATTTAGCAGCCAGAGCTTCAGGAGGAGCAGCAGCGAGCACAGCATCGGTTTTGCAGCAGCTCCTTCCATGTGCATGTTTTTGGGAGTGGAAAGGCTTGCAGAGTGTTCAAGTAGCTTTTTCTCTCCGCTGGAAAGCTGCACGCTCAGTGCCAGTCTTCTGCAGCTTCTTTCTTCACGTTTCAGCAGCTAGCACGCTCTCCGTGTGCTGGAGAAGCGGCAGAGGCTTCCTTGCCGGAGAAACGGCACCTTCGCCGGCAGAGAGCATCCTGCCGGCCGCGGTGCGCTCCGGAGCGGGGGCTTGTGCCGAAAGAGGCCGGCAACAGGCGCTTACCTTCGGACAGCTCCGGATCGCCGTCTAATGCGTCTCTTGTCGCCTACACGGCAGGGAAAAGCTTTTCCACTCTGTCTAGGAAGGAGAAAGTGTGCCAGCACAGCAAATGCCTCCCGGACTTTCCCTGGAATTCAGCAAGTGCTTTGCAGCTTGAAATTGGAAGGAAAGCCTCAGATTTAGCAGCCAGAGCTTCAGGAGGAGCAGCAGCGAGCACAGCATCGGTTTTGCAGCAGCTCCTTCCATGTGCATGTTTTTGGGAGTGGAAAGGCTTGCAGAGTGTTAAAGTAGCTTTTTCTCTCCGCTGGAAAGCTGCACGCTCAGTGCCAGTCTTCTGCAGCTTCTTTCTTCACGTTTCAGCAGCTAGCACGCTCTCCGTGTGCTGGAGAAGCGGCAGAGGCTTCCTTGCCGGAGAAGCGGCACCTTCGCCGGCAGAGAGCATCCTGCCGGCCGCGGTGCGCTCCGGAGCGGGGGCTTGTGCCGAAAGAGGCCGGCAACAGGCGCTTACCTTCGGACAGCTCCGGATCGCCGTCTAATGCGTCTCTTGTCGCCTACACGGCAGGGAAAAGCTTTTCCACTCTGTCTAGGAAGGAGAAAGTGTGCCAGCACAGCAAATGCCTCCCGGACTTTCCCTGGAATTCAGCAAGTGCTTTGCAGCTTGAAATTGGAAGGAAAGCCTCAGATTTAGCAGCCAGAGCTTCAGGAGGAGCAGCAGCGAGCACAGCATCGGTTTTGCAGCAGCTCCTTCCATGTGCATGTTTTTGGGAGTGGAAAGGCTTGCAGAGTGTTAAAGTAGCTTTTTCTCTCCGCTGGAAAGCTGCACGCTCAGTGCCAGTGTTCTGCAGCTTCTTTCTTCACGTTTCAGCAGCTAGCACGCTCTCCGTGTGCTGGAGAAGCGGCAGAGGCTTCCTTGCCGGAGAAGCGGCACCTTCGCCGGCAGAGAGCATCCTGCCGGCCGCGGTGCGCTCCGGAGCGGGGGCTTGTGCCGAAAGAGGCCGGCAACAGGCGCTTACCTTCGGACAGCTCCGGATCGCCGTCTAATGCGTCTCTTGTCGCCTACACGGCAGGGAAAAGCTTTTCCACTCTGTCTAGGAAGGAGAAAGTGTGCCAGCACAGCAAATGCCTCCCGGACTTTCCCTGCAATTCAGCAAGTGCTTTGCAGCTTGAATTTGGAAGGAAAGCCTCAGATTTAGCAGCCAGAGCTTCAGGAGGAGCAGCAGCGAGCACAGCATCGGTTTTGCAGCAGCTCCTTCCATGTGCATGTTTTTGGGAGTGGAAAGGCTTGCAGAGTGTTCAAGTAGCTTTTTCTCTCCGCTGGAAAGCTGCACGCTCAGTGCCAGTCTTCTGCAGCTTCTTTCTTCACGTTTCAGCAGCTAGCACGCTCTCCGTGTGCTGGAGAAGCGGCAGAGGCTTCCTTGCCGGAGAAACGGCACCTTCGCCGGCAGAGAGCATCCTGCCGGCCGCGGTGCGCTCCGGAGCGGGGGCTTGTGCCGAAAGAGGCCGGCAACAGGCGCTTACCTTCGGACAGCTCCGGATCGCCGTCTAATGCGTCTCTTGTCGCCTACACGGCAGGGAAAAGCTTTTCCACTCTGTCTAGGAAGGAGAAAGTGTGCCAGCACAGCAAATGCCTCCCGGACTTTCCCTGGAATTCAGCAAGTGCTTTGCAGCTTGAAATTGGAAGGAAAGCCTCAGATTTAGCAGCCAGAGCTTCAGGAGGAGCAGCAGCGAGCACAGCATCGGTTTTGCAGCAGCTCCTTCCATGTGCATGTTTTTGGGAGTGGAAAGGCTTGCAGAGTGTTAAAGTAGCTTTTTCTCTCCGCTGGAAAGCTGCACGCTCAGTGCCAGTCTTCTGCAGCTTCTTTCTTCACGTTTCAGCAGCTAGCACGCTCTCCGTGTGCTGGAGAAGCGGCAGAGGCTTCCTTGCCGGAGAAGCGGCACCTTCGCCGGCAGAGAGCATCCTGCCGGCCGCGGTGCGCTCCGGAGCGGGGGCTTGTGCCGAAAGAGGCCGGCAACAGGCGCTTACCTTCGGACAGCTCCGGATCGCCGTCTAATGCGTCTCTTGTCGCCTACACGGCAGGGAAAAGCTTTTCCACTCTGTCTAGGAAGGAGAAAGTGTGCCAGCACAGCAAATGCCTCCCGGACTTTCCCTGGAATTCAGCAAGTGCTTTGCAGCTTGAAATTGGAAGGAAAGCCTCAGATTTAGCAGCCAGAGCTTCAGGAGGAGCAGCAGCGAGCACAGCATCGGTTTTGCAGCAGCTCCTTCCATGTGCATGTTTTTGGGAGTGGAAAGGCTTGCAGAGTGTTAAAGTAGCTTTTTCTCTCCGCTGGAAAGCTGCACGCTCAGTGCCAGTGTTCTGCAGCTTCTTTCTTCACGTTTCAGCAGCTAGCACGCTCTCCGTGTGCTGGAGAAGCGGCAGAGGCTTCCTTGCCGGAGAAACGGCACCTTCGCCGGCAGAGAGCATCCTGCCGGCCGCGGTGCGCTCCGGAGCGGGGGCTTGTGCCGAAAGAGGCCGGCAACAGGCGCTTACCTTCGGACAGCTCCGGATCGCCGTCTAATGCGTCTCTTGTCGCCTACACGGCAGGGAAAAGCTTTTCCACTCTGTCTAGGAAGGAGAAAGTGTGCCAGCACAGCAAATGCCTCCCGGACTTTCCCTGCAATTCAGCAAGTGCTTTGCAGCTTGAAATTGGAAGGAAAGCCTCAGATTTAGCAGCCAGAGCTTCAGGAGGAGCAGCAGCGAGCACAGCATCGGTTTTGCAGCAGCTCCTTCCATGTGCATGTTTTTGGGAGTGGAAAGGCTTGCAGAGTGTTAAAGTAGCTTTTTCTCTCCGCTGGAAAGCTGCGCGCTCAGTGCCAGTGTTCTGCAGCTTCTTTCTTCACGTTTCAGCAGCTAGCACGCTCTCCGTGTGCTGGAGAAGCGGCAGAGGCTTCCTTGCCGGAGAAGCGGCACCTTCGCCGGCAGAGAGCATCCTGCCGGCCGCGGTGCGCTCCGGAGCGGGGGCTTGTGCCGAAAGAGGCCGGCAACAGGCGCTTACCTTCGGACAGCTCCGGATCGCCGTCTAATGCGTCTCTTGTCGCCTACACGGCAGAGAAAAGCTTTTCCACTCTGTCTAGGAAGGAGAAAGTGTGCCAGCACAGCAAATGCCTCCCGGACTTTCCCTGGAATTCAGCAAGTGCTTTGCAGCTTGAAATTGGAAGGAAAGCCTCAGATTTAGCAGCCAGAGCTTCAGGAGGAGCAGCAGCGAGCACAGCATCGGTTTTGCAGCAGCTCCTTTCATGTGCATGTTTTTGGGAGTGGAAAGGCTTGCAGAGTGTTAAAGTAGCTTTTTCTCTCCGCTGGAAAGCTGCACGCTCAGTGCCAGTCTTCTGCAGCTTCTTTCTTCACGTTTCAGCAGCTAGCACGCTCTCCGTGTGCTGGAGAAGCGGCAGAGGCTTCCTTGCCGGAGAAGCGGCACCTTCGCCGGCAGAGAGCATCCTGCCGGCCGCGGTGCGCTCCGGAGCGGGGGCTTGTGCCGAAAGAGGCCGGCAACAGGCGCTTACCTTCGGACAGCTCCGGATCGCCGTCTAATGCGTCTCTTGTCGCCTACACGGCAGAGAAAAGCTTTTCCACTCTGTCTAGGAAGGAGAAAGTGTGCCAGCACAGCAAATGCCTCCCGGACTTTCCCTGCAATTCAGCAAGTGCTTTGCAGCTTGAAATTGGAAGGAAAGCCTCAGATTTAGCAGCCAGAGCTTCAGGAGGAGCAGCAGCGAGCACAGCATCGGTTTTGCAGCAGCTCCTTCCATGTGCATGTTTTTGGGAGTGGAAAGGCTTGCAGAGTGTTAAAGTAGCTTTTTCTCTCCGCTGGAAAGCTGCACGCTCAGTGCCAGTGTTCTGCAGCTTCTTTCTTCACGTTTCAGCAGCTAGCACGCTCTCCGTGTGCTGGAGAAGCGGCAGAGGCTTCCTTGCCGGAGAAGCGGCACCTTCGCCGGCAGAGAGCATCCTGCCGGCCGCGGTGCGCTCCGGAGCGGGGGCTTGTGCCGAAAGAGGCCGGCAACAGGCGCTTACCTTCGGACAGCTCCGGATCGCCGTCTAATGCGTCTCTTGTCGCCTACACGGCAGAGAAAAGCTTTTCCACTCTGTCTAGGAAGGAGAAAGTGTGCCAGCACAGCAAATGCCTCCCGGACTTTCCCTGGAATTCAGCAAGTGCTTTGCAGCTTGAAATTGGAAGGAAAGCCTCAGATTTAGCAGCCAGAGCTTCAGGAGGAGCAGCAGCGAGCACAGCATCGGTTTTGCAGCAGCTCCTTTCATGTGCATGTTTTTGGGAGTGGAAAGGCTTGCAGAGTGTTAAAGTAGCTTTTTCTCTCCGCTGGAAAGCTGCACGCTCAGTGCCAGTCTTCTGCAGCTTCTTTCTTCACGTTTCAGCAGCTAGCACGCTCTCCGTGTGCTGGAGAAGCGGCAGAGGCTTCCTTGCCGGAGAAGCGGCACCTTCGCCGGCAGAGAGCATCCTGCCGGCCGCGGTGCGCTCCGGAGCGGGGGCTTGTGCCGAAAGAGGCCGGCAACAGGCGCTTACCTTCGGACAGCTCCGGATCGCCGTCTAATGCGTCTCTTGTCGCCTACACGGCAGGGAAAAGCTTTTCCACTCTGTCTAGGAAGGAGAAAGTGTGCCAGCACAGCAAATGCCTCCCGGACTTTGCCTGCAATTCAGCAAGTGCTTTGCAGCTTGAAATTGGAAGGAAAGCCTCAGATTTAGCAGCCAGAGCTTCAGGAGGAGCAGCAGCGAGCACAGCATCGGTTTTGCAGCAGCTCCTTCCATGTGCATGTTTTTGGGAGTGGAAAGGCTTGCAGAGTGTTAAAGTAGCTTTTTCTCTCCGCTGGAAAGCTGCACGCTCAGTGCCAGTCTTCTGCAGCTTCTTTCTTCACGTTTCAGCAGCTAGCACGCTCTCCGTGTGCTGGAGAAGCGGCAGAGGCTTCCTTGCCGGAGAAGCGGCACCTTCGCCGGCAGAGAGCATCCTGCCGGCCGCGGTGCGCTCCGGAGCGGGGGCTTGTGCCGAAAGAGGCCGGCAACAGGCGCTTACCTTCGGACAGCTCCGGATCGCCGTCTAATGCGTCTCTTGTCGCCTACACGGCAGGGAAAAGCTTTTCCACTCTGTCTAGGAAGGAGAAAGTGTGCCAGCACAGCAAATGCCTCCCGGACTTTCCCTGGAATTCAGCAAGTGCTTTGCAGCTTGAAATTGGAAGGAAAGCCTCAGATTTAGCAGCCAGAGCTTCAGGAGGAGCAGCAGCGAGCACAGCATCGGTTTTGCAGCAGCTCCTTCCATGTGCATGTTTTTGGGAGTGGAAAGGCTTGCAGAGTGTTAAAGTAGCTTTTTCTCTCCGCTGGAAAGCTGCACGCTCAGTGCCAGTCTTCTGCAGCTTCTTTCTTCACGTTTCAGCAGCTAGCACGCTCTCCGTGTGCTGGAGAAGCGGCAGAGGCTTCCTTGCCGGAGAAGCGGCACCTTCGCCGGCAGAGAGCATCCTGCCGGCCGCGGTGCGCTCCGGAGCGGGGGCTTGTGCCGAAAGAGGCCGGCAACAGGCGCTTACCTTCGGACAGCTCCGGATCGCCGTCTAATGCGTCTCTTGTCGCCTACACGGCAGGGAAAAGCTTTTCCACTCTGTCTAGGAAGGAGAAAGTGTGCCAGCACAGCAAATGCCTCCCGGACTTTCCCTGCAATTCAGCAAGTGCTTTGCAGCTTGAAATTGGAAGGAAAGCCTCAGATTTAGCAGCCAGAGCTTCAGGAGGAGCAGCAGCGAGCACAGCATCGGTTTTGCAGCAGCTCCTTCCATGTGCATGTTTTTGGGAGTGGAAAGGCTTGCAGAGTGTTAAAGTAGCTTTTTCTCTCCGCTGGAAAGCTGCACGCTCAGTGCCAGTGTTCTGCAGCTTCTTTCTTCACGTTTCAGCAGCTAGCACGCTCTCCGTGTGCTGGAGAAGCGGCAGAGGCTTCCTTGCCGGAGAAGCGGCACCTTCGCCGGCAGAGAGCATCCTGCCGGCCGCGGTGCGCTCCGGAGCGGGGGCTTGTGCCGAAAGAGGCCGGCAACAGGCGCTTACCTTCGGACAGCTCCGGATCGCCGTCTAATGCGTCTCTTGTCGCCTACACGGCAGGGAAAAGCTTTTCCACTCTGTCTAGGAAGGAGAAAGTGTGCCAGCACAGCAAATGCCTCCCGGACTTTCCCTGCAATTCAGCAAGTGCTTTGCAGCTTGAATTTGGAAGGAAAGCCTCAGATTTAGCAGCCAGAGCTTCAGGAGGAGCAGCAGCGAGCACAGCATCGGTTTTGCAGCAGCTCCTTCCATGTGCATGTTTTTGGGAGTGGAAAGGCTTGCAGAGTGTTAAAGTAGCTTTTTCTCTCCGCTGGAAAGCTGCACGCTCAGTGCCAGTCTTCTGCAGCTTCTTTCTTCACGTTTCAGCAGCTAGCACGCTCTCCGTGTGCTGGAGAAGCGGCAGAGGCTTCCTTGCCGGAGAAGCGGCACCTTCGCCGGCAGAGAGCATCCTGCCGGCCGCGGTGCGCTCCGGAGCGGGGGCTTGTGCTGAAAGAGGCCGGCAACAGGCGCTTACCTTCGGACAGCTCCGGATCGCCGTCTAATGCGTCTCTTGTCGCCTACACGGCAGGGAAAAGCTTTTCCACTCTGTCTAGGAAGGAGAAAGTGTGCCAGCACAGCAAATGCCTCCCGGACTTTCCCTGGAATTCAGCAAGTGCTTTGCAGCTTGAAATTGGAAGGAAAGCCTCAGATTTAGCAGCCAGAGCTTCAGGAGGAGCAGCAGCGAGCACAGCATCGGTTTTGCAGCAGCTCCTTCCATGTGCATGTTTTTGGGAGTGGAAAGGCTTGCAGAGTGTTAAAGTAGCTTTTTCTCTCCGCTGGAAAGCTGCACGCTCAGTGCCAGTGTTCTGCAGCTTCTTTCTTCACGTTTCAGCAGCTAGCACGCTCTCCGTGTGCTGGAGAAGCGGCAGAGGCTTCCTTGCCGGAGAAGCGGCACCTTCGCCGGCAGAGAGCATCCTGCCGGCCGCGGTGCGCTCCGGAGCGGGGGCTTGTGCCGAAAGAGGCCGGCAACAGGCGCTTACCTTCGGACAGCTCCGGATCGCCGTCTAATGCGTCTCTTGTCGCCTACACGGCAGGGAAAAGCTTTTCCACTCTGTCTAGGAAGGAGAAAGTGTGCCAGCACAGCAAATGCGTCCCGGACTTTCCCTGCAATTCAGCAAGTGCTTTGCAGCTTGAAATTGGAAGGAAAGCCTCAGATTTAGCAGCCAGAGCTTCAGGAGGAGCAGCAGCGAGCACAGCATCGGTTTTGCAGCAGCTCCTTCCATGTGCATGTTTTTGGGAGTGGAAAGGCTTGCAGAGTGTTAAAGTAGCTTTTTCTCTCCGCTGGAAAGCTGCACGCTCAGTGCCAGTGTTCTGCAGCTTCTTTCTTCACGTTTCAGCAGCTAGCACGCTCTCCGTGTGCTGGAGAAGCGGCAGAGGCTTCCTTGCCGGAGAAGCGGCACCTTCGCCGGCAGAGAGCATCCTGCCGGCCGCGGTGCGCTCCGGAGCGGGGGCTTGTGCCGAAAGAGGCCGGCAACAGGCGCTTACCTTCGGACAGCTCCGGATCGCCGTCTAATGCGTCTCTTGTCGCCTACACGGCAGGGAAAAGCTTTTCCACTCTGTCTAGGAAGGAGAAAGTGTGCCAGCACAGCAAATGCCTCCCGGACTTTCCCTGCAATTCAGCAAGTGCTTTGCAGCTTGAAATTGGAAGGAAAGCCTCAGATTTAGCAGCCAGAGCTTCAGGAGGAGCAGCAGCGAGCACAGCATCGGTTTTGCAGCAGCTCCTTCCATGTGCATGTTTTTGGGAGTGGAAAGGCTTGCAGAGTGTTAAAGTAGCTTTTTCTCTCCGCTGGAAAGCTGCGCGCTCAGTGCCAGTGTTCTGCAGCTTCTTTCTTCACGTTTCAGCAGCTAGCACGCTCTCCGTGTGCTGGAGAAGCGGCAGAGGCTTCCTTGCCGGAGAAGCGGCACCTTCGCCGGCAGAGAGCATCCTGCCGGCCGCGGTGCGCTCCGGAGCGGGGGCTTGTGCCGAAAGAGGCCGGCAACAGGCGCTTACCTTCGGACAGCTCCGGATCGCCGTCTAATGCGTCTCTTGTCGCCTACACGGCAGAGAAAAGCTTTTCCACTCTGTCTAGGAAGGAGAAAGTGTGCCAGCACAGCAAATGCCTCCCGGACTTTCCCTGGAATTCAGCAAGTGCTTTGCAGCTTGAAATTGGAAGGAAAGCCTCAGATTTAGCAGCCAGAGCTTCAGGAGGAGCAGCAGCGAGCACAGCATCGGTTTTGCAGCAGCTCCTTTCATGTGCATGTTTTTGGGAGTGGAAAGGCTTGCAGAGTGTTAAAGTAGCTTTTTCTCTCCGCTGGAAAGCTGCACGCTCAGTGCCAGTCTTCTGCAGCTTCTTTCTTCACGTTTCAGCAGCTAGCACGCTCTCCGTGTGCTGGAGAAGCGGCAGAGGCTTCCTTGCCGGAGAAGCGGCACCTTCGCCGGCAGAGAGCATCCTGCCGGCCGCGGTGCGCTCCGGAGCGGGGGCTTGTGCCGAAAGAGGCCGGCAACAGGCGCTTACCTTCGGACAGCTCCGGATCGCCGTCTAATGCGTCTCTTGTCGCCTACACGGCAGAGAAAAGCTTTTCCACTCTGTCTAGGAAGGAGAAAGTGTGCCAGCACAGCAAATGCCTCCCGGACTTTCCCTGCAATTCAGCAAGTGCTTTGCAGCTTGAAATTGGAAGGAAAGCCTCAGATTTAGCAGCCAGAGCTTCAGGAGGAGCAGCAGCGAGCACAGCATCGGTTTTGCAGCAGCTCCTTCCATGTGCATGTTTTTGGGAGTGGAAAGGCTTGCAGAGTGTTAAAGTAGCTTTTTCTCTCCGCTGGAAAGCTGCACGCTCAGTGCCAGTCTTCTGCAGCTTCTTTCTTCACGTTTCAGCAGCTAGCACGCTCTCCGTGTGCTGGAGAAGCGGCAGAGGCTTCCTTGCCGGAGAAGCGGCACCTTCGCCGGCAGAGAGCATCCTGCCGGCCGCGGTGCGCTCCGGAGCGGGGGCTTGTGCCGAAAGAGGCCGGCAACAGGCGCTTACCTTCGGACAGCTCCGGATCGCCGTCTAATGCGTCTCTTGTCGCCTACACGGCAGAGAAAAGCTTTTCCACTCTGTCTAGGAAGGAGAAAGTGTGCCAGCACAGCAAATGCCTCCCGGACTTTCCCTGGAATTCAGCAAGTGCTTTGCAGCTTGAAATTGGAAGGAAAGCCTCAGATTTAGCAGCCAGAGCTTCAGGAGGAGCAGCAGCGAGCACAGCATCGGTTTTGCAGCAGCTCCTTCCATGTGCATGTTTTTGGGAGTGGAAAGGCTTGCAGAGTGTTAAAGTAGCTTTTTCTCTCCGCTGGAAAGCTGCACGCTCAGTGCCAGTCTTCTGCAGCTTCTTTCTTCACGTTTCAGCAGCTAGCACGCTCTCCGTGTGCTGGAGAAGCGGCAGAGGCTTCCTTGCCGGAGAAGCGGCACCTTCGCCGGCAGAGAGCATCCTGCCGGCCGCGGTGCGCTCCGGAGCGGGGGCTTGTGCCGAAAGAGGCCGGCAACAGGCGCTTACCTTCGGACAGCTCCGGATCGCCGTCTAATGCGTCTCTTGTCGCCTACACGGCAGAGAAAAGCTTTTCCACTCTGTCTAGGAAGGAGAAAGTGTGCCAGCACAGCAAATGCCTCCCGGACTTTCCCTGGAATTCAGCAAGTGCTTTGCAGCTTGAAATTGGAAGGAAAGCCTCAGATTTAGCAGCCAGAGCTTCAGGAGGAGCAGCAGCGAGCACAGCATCGGTTTTGCAGCAGCTCCTTCCATGTGCATGTTTTTGGGAGTGGAAAGGCTTGCAGAGTGTTAAAGTAGCTTTTTCTCTCCGCTGGAAAGCTGCACGCTCAGTGCCAGTGTTCTGCAGCTTCTTTCTTCACGTTTCAGCAGCTAGCACGCTCTCCGTGTGCTGGAGAAGCGGCAGAGGCTTCCTTGCCGGAGAAGCGGCACCTTCGCCGGCAGAGAGCATCCTGCCGGCCGCGGTGCGCTCCGGAGCGGGGGCTTGTGCCGAAAGAGGCCGGCAACAGGCGCTTACCTTCGGACAGCTCCGGATCGCCGTCTAATGCGTCTCTTGTCGCCTACACGGCAGGGAAAAGCTTTTCCACTCTGTCTAGGAAGGAGAAAGTGTGCCAGCACAGCAAATGCCTCCCGGACTTTCCCTGGAATTCAGCAAGTGCTTTGCAGCTTGAAATTGGAAGGAAAGCCTCAGATTTAGCAGCCAGAGCTTCAGGAGGAGCAGCAGCGAGCACAGCATCGGTTTTGCAGCAGCTCCTTCCATGTGCATGTTTTTGGGAGTGGAAAGGCTTGCAGAGTGTTAAAGTAGCTTTTTCTCTCCGCTGGAAAGCTGCACGCTCAGTGCCAGTCTTCTGCAGCTTCTTTCTTCACGTTTCAGCAGCTAGCACGCTCTCCGTGTGCTGGAGAAGCGGCAGAGGCTTCCTTGCCGGAGAAGCGGCACCTTCGCCGGCAGAGAGCATCCTGCCGGCCGCGGTGCGCTCCGGAGCGGGGGCTTGTGCCGAAAGAGGCCGGCAACAGGCGCTTACCTTCGGACAGCTCCGGATCGCCGTCTAATGCGTCTCTTGTCGCCTACACGGCAGGGAAAAGCTTTTCCACTCTGTCTAGGAAGGAGAAAGTGTGCCAGCACAGCAAATGCCTCCCGGACTTTCCCTGGAATTCAGCAAGTGCTTTGCAGCTTGAAATTGGAAGGAAAGCCTCAGATTTAGCAGCCAGAGCTTCAGGAGGAGCAGCAGCGAGCACAGCATCGGTTTTGCAGCAGCTCCTTCCATGTGCATGTTTTTGGGAGTGGAAAGGCTTGCAGAGTGTTAAAGTAGCTTTTTCTCTCCGCTGGAAAGCTGCACGCTCAGTGCCAGTCTTCTGCAGCTTCTTTCTTCACGTTTCAGCAGCTAGCACGCTCTCCGTGTGCTGGAGAAGCGGCAGAGGCTTCCTTGCCGGAGAAGCGGCACCTTCGCCGGCAGAGAGCATCCTGCCGGCCGCGGTGCGCTCCGGAGCGGGGGCTTGTGCCGAAAGAGGCCGGCAACAGGCGCTTACCTTCGGACAGCTCCGGATCGCCGTCTAATGCGTCTCTTGTCGCCTACACGGCAGGGAAAAGCTTTTCCACTCTGTCTAGGAAGGAGAAAGTGTGCCAGCACAGCAAATGCCTCCCGGACTTTCCCTGGAATTCAGCAAGTGCTTTGCAGCTTGAAATTGGAAGGAAAGCCTCAGATTTAGCAGCCAGAGCTTCAGGAGGAGCAGCAGCGAGCACAGCATCGGTTTTGCAGCAGCTCCTTCCATGTGCATGTTTTTGGGAGTGGAAAGGCTTGCAGAGTGTTAAAGTAGCTTTTTCTCTCCGCTGGAAAGCTGCACGCTCAGTGCCAGTGTTCTGCAGCTTCTTTCTTCACGTTTCAGCAGCTAGCACGCTCTCCGTGTGCTGGAGAAGCGGCAGAGGCTTCCTTGCCGGAGAAGCGGCACCTTCGCCGGCAGAGAGCATCCTGCCGGCCGCGGTGCGCTCCGGAGCGGGGGCTTGTGCCGAAAGAGGCCGGCAACAGGCGCTTACCTTCGGACAGCTCCGGATCGCCGTCTAATGCGTCTCTTGTCGCCTACACGGCAGGGAAAAGCTTTTCCACTCTGTCTAGGAAGGAGAAAGTGTGCCAGCACAGCAAATGCCTCCCGGACTTTCCCTGGAATTCAGCAAGTGCTTTGCAGCTTGAAATTGGAAGGAAAGCCTCAGATTTAGCAGCCAGAGCTTCAGGAGGAGCAGCAGCGAGCACAGCATCGGTTTTGCAGCAGCTCCTTCCATGTGCATGTTTTTGGGAGTGGAAAGGCTTGCAGAGTGTTAAAGTAGCTTTTTCTCTCCGCTGGAAAGCTGCACGCTCAGTGCCAGTGTTCTGCAGCTTCTTTCTTCACGTTTCAGCAGCTAGCACGCTCTCCGTGTGCTGGAGAAGCGGCAGAGGCTTCCTTGCCGGAGAAGCGGCACCTTCGCCGGCAGAGAGCATCCTGCCGGCCGCGGTGCGCTCCGGAGCGGGGGCTTGTGCCGAAAGAGGCCGGCAACAGGCGCTTACCTTCGGACAGCTCCGGATCGCCGTCTAATGCGTCTCTTGTCGCCTACACGGCAGAGAAAAGCTTTTCCACTCTGTCTAGGAAGGAGAAAGTGTGCCAGCACAGCAAATGCCTCCCGGACTTTCCCTGGAATTCAGCAAGTGCTTTGCAGCTTGAAATTGGAAGGAAAGCCTCAGATTTAGCAGCCAGAGCTTCAGGAGGAGCAGCAGCGAGCACAGCATCGGTTTTGCAGCAGCTCCTTTCATGTGCATGTTTTTGGGAGTGGAAAGGCTTGCAGAGTGTTAAAGTAGCTTTTTCTCTCCGCTGGAAAGCTGCACGCTCAGTGCCAGTCTTCTGCAGCTTCTTTCTTCACGTTTCAGCAGCTAGCACGCTCTCCGTGTGCTGGAGAAGCGGCAGAGGCTTCCTTGCCGGAGAAGCGGCACCTTCGCCGGCAGAGAGCATCCTGCCGGCCGCGGTGCGCTCCGGAGCGGGGGCTTGTGCCGAAAGAGGCCGGCAACAGGCGCTTACCTTCGGACAGCTCCGGATCGCCGTCTAATGCGTCTCTTGTCGCCTACACGGCAGAGAAAAGCTTTTCCACTCTGTCTAGGAAGGAGAAAGTGTGCCAGCACAGCAAATGCCTCCCGGACTTTCCCTGGAATTCAGCAAGTGCTTTGCAGCTTGAAATTGGAAGGAAAGCCTCAGATTTAGCAGCCAGAGCTTCAGGAGGAGCAGCAGCGAGCACAGCATCGGTTTTGCAGCAGCTCCTTTCATGTGCATGTTTTTGGGAGTGGAAAGGCTTGCAGAGTGTTAAAGTAGCTTTTTCTCTCCGCTGGAAAGCTGCACGCTCAGTGCCAGTCTTCTGCAGCTTCTTTCTTCACGTTTCAGCAGCTAGCACGCTCTCCGTGTGCTGGAGAAGCGGCAGAGGCTTCCTTGCCGGAGAAGCGGCACCTTCGCCGGCAGAGAGCATCCTGCCGGCCGCGGTGCGCTCCGGAGCGGGGGCTTGTGCCGAAAGAGGCCGGCAACAGGCGCTTACCTTCGGACAGCTCCGGATCGCCGTCTAATGCGTCTCTTGTCGCCTACACGGCAGAGAAAAGCTTTTCCACTCTGTCTAGGAAGGAGAAAGTGTGCCAGCACAGCAAATGCCTCCCGGACTTTCCCTGGAATTCAGCAAGTGCTTTGCAGCTTGAAATTGGAAGGAAAGCCTCAGATTTAGCAGCCAGAGCTTCAGGAGGAGCAGCAGCGAGCACAGCATCGGTTTTGCAGCAGCTCCTTTCATGTGCATGTTTTTGGGAGTGGAAAGGCTTGCAGAGTGTTAAAGTAGCTTTTTCTCTCCGCTGGAAAGCTGCACGCTCAGTGCCAGTCTTCTGCAGCTTCTTTCTTCACGTTTCAGCAGCTAGCACGCTCTCCGTGTGCTGGAGAAGCGGCAGAGGCTTCCTTGCCGGAGAAGCGGCACCTTCGCCGGCAGAGAGCATCCTGCCGGCCGCGGTGCGCTCCGGAGCGGGGGCTTGTGCCGAAAGAGGCCGGCAACAGGCGCTTACCTTCGGACAGCTCCGGATCGCCGTCTAATGCGTCTCTTGTCGCCTACACGGCAGGGAAAAGCTTTTCCACTCTGTCTAGGAAGGAGAAAGTGTGCCAGCACAGCAAATGCCTCCCGGACTTTCCCTGCAATTCAGCAAGTGCTTTGCAGCTTGAAATTGGAAGGAAAGCCTCAGATTTAGCAGCCAGAGCTTCAGGAGGAGCAGCAGCGAGCACAGCATCGGTTTTGCAGCAGCTCCTTTCATGTGCATGTTTTTGGGAGTGGAAAGGCTTGCAGAGTGTTAAAGTAGCTTTTTCTCTCCGCTGGAAAGCTGCACGCTCAGTGCCAGTCTTCTGCAGCTTCTTTCTTCACGTTTCAGCAGCTAGCACGCTCTCCGTGTGCTGGAGAAGCGGCAGAGGCTTCCTTGCCGGAGAAGCGGCACCTTCGCCGGCAGAGAGCATCCTGCCGGCCGCGGTGCGCTCCGGAGCGGGGGCTTGTGCCGAAAGAGGCCGGCAACAGGCGCTTACCTTCGGACAGCTCCGGATCGCCGTCTAATGCGTCTCTTGTCGCCTACACGGCAGAGAAAAGCTTTTCCACTCTGTCTAGGAAGGAGAAAGTGTGCCAGCACAGCAAATGCCTCCCGGACTTTCCCTGGAATTCAGCAAGTGCTTTGCAGCTTGAAATTGGAAGGAAAGCCTCAGATTTAGCAGCCAGAGCTTCAGGAGGAGCAGCAGCGAGCACAGCATCGGTTTTGCAGCAGCTCCTTTCATGTGCATGTTTTTGGGAGTGGAAAGGCTTGCAGAGTGTTAAAGTAGCTTTTTCTCTCCGCTGGAAAGCTGCACGCTCAGTGCCAGTGTTCTGCAGCTTCTTTCTTCACGTTTCAGCAGCTAGCACGCTCTCCGTGTGCAGGAGAAGCGGCAGAGGCTTCCTTGCCGGAGAAGCGGCACCTTCGCCGGCAGAGAGCATCCTGCCGGCCGCGGTGCGCTCCGGAGCGGGGGCTTGTGCCGAAAGAGGCCGGCAACAGGCGCTTACCTTCGGACAGCTCCGGATCGCCGTCTAATGCGTCTCTTGTCGCCTACACGGCAGAGAAAAGCTTTTCCACTCTGTCTAGGAAGGAGAAAGTGTGCCAGCACAGCAAATGCCTCCCGGACTTTCCCTGGAATTCAGCAAGTGCTTTGCAGCTTGAAATTGGAAGGAAAGCCTCAGATTTAGCAGCCAGAGCTTCAGGAGGAGCAGCAGCGAGCACAGCATCGGTTTTGCAGCAGCTCCTTCCATGTGCATGTTTTTGGGAGTGGAAAGGCTTGCAGAGTGTTAAAGTAGCTTTTTCTCTCCGCTGGAAAGCTGCACGCTCAGTGCCAGTCTTCTGCAGCTTCTTTCTTCACGTTTCAGCAGCTAGCACGCTCTCCGTGTGCTGGAGAAGCGGCAGAGGCTTCCTTGCCGGAGAAGCGGCACCTTCGCCGGCAGAGAGCATCCTGCCGGCCGCGGTGCGCTCCGGAGCGGGGGCTTGTGCCGAAAGAGGCCGGCAACAGGCGCTTACCTTCGGACAGCTCCGGATCGCCGTCTAATGCGTCTCTTGTCGCCTACACGGCAGGGAAAAGCTTTTCCACTCTGTCTAGGAAGGAGAAAGTGTGCCAGCACAGCAAATGCCTCCCGGACTTTCCCTGCAATTCAGCAAGTGCTTTGCAGCTTGAAATTGGAAGGAAAGCCTCAGATTTAGCAGCCAGAGCTTCAGGAGGAGCAGCAGCGAGCACAGCATCGGTTTTGCAGCAGCTCCTTCCATGTGCATGTTTTTGGGAGTGGAAAGGCTTGCAGAGTGTTAAAGTAGCTTTTTCTCTCCGCTGGAAAGCTGCACGCTCAGTGCCAGTCTTCTGCAGCTTCTTTCTTCACGTTTCAGCAGCTAGCACGCTCTCCGTGTGCTGGAGAAGCGGCAGAGGCTTCCTTGCCGGAGAAGCGGCACCTTCGCCGGCAGAGAGCATCCTGCCGGCCGCGGTGCGCTCCGGAGCGGGGGCTTGTGCCGAAAGAGGCCGGCAACAGGCGCTTACCTTCGGACAGCTCCGGATCGCCGTCTAATGCGTCTCTTGTCGCCTACACGGCAGGGAAAAGCTTTTCCACTCTGTCTAGGAAGGAGAAAGTGTGCCAGCACAGCAAATGCCTCCCGGACTTTCCCTGCAATTCAGCAAGTGCTTTGCAGCTTGAAATTGGAAGGAAAGCCTCAGATTTAGCAGCCAGAGCTTCAGGAGGAGCAGCAGCGAGCACAGCATCGGTTTTGCAGCAGCTCCTTCCATGTGCATGTTTTTGGGAGTGGAAAGGCTTGCAGAGTGTTAAAGTAGCTTTTTCTCTCCGCTGGAAAGCTGCACGCTCAGTGCCAGTCTTCTGCAGCTTCTTTCTTCACGTTTCAGCAGCTAGCACGCTCTCCGTGTGCTGGAGAAGCGGCAGAGGCTTCCTTGCCGGAGAAGCGGCACCTTCGCCGGCAGAGAGCATCCTGCCGGCCGCGGTGCGCTCCGGAGCGGGGGCTTGTGCCGAAAGAGGCCGGCAACAGGCGCTTACCTTCGGACAGCTCCGGATCGCCGTCTAATGCGTCTCTTGTCGCCTACACGGCAGGGAAAAGCTTTTCCACTCTGTCTAGGAAGGAGAAAGTGTGCCAGCACAGCAAATGCCTCCCGGACTTTCCCTGGAATTCAGCAAGTGCTTTGCAGCTTGAAATTGGAAGGAAAGCCTCAGATTTAGCAGCCAGAGCTTCAGGAGGAGCAGCAGCGAGCACAGCATCGGTTTTGCAGCAGCTCCTTCCATGTGCATGTTTTTGGGAGTGGAAAGGCTTGCAGAGTGTTAAAGTAGCTTTTTCTCTCCGCTGGAAAGCTGCACGCTCAGTGCCAGTCTTCTGCAGCTTCTTTCTTCACGTTTCAGCAGCTAGCACGCTCTCCGTGTGCTGGAGAAGCGGCAGAGGCTTCCTTGCCGGAGAAGCGGCACCTTCGCCGGCAGAGAGCATCCTGCCGGCCGCGGTGCGCTCCGGAGCGGGGGCTTGTGCCGAAAGAGGCCGGCAACAGGCGCTTACCTTCGGACAGCTCCGGATCGCCGTCTAATGCGTCTCTTGTCGCCTACACGGCAGGGAAAAGCTTTTCCACTCTGTCTAGGAAGGAGAAAGTGTGCCAGCACAGCAAATGCCTCCCGGACTTTCCCTGCAATTCAGCAAGTGCTTTGCAGCTTGAAATTGGAAGGAAAGCCTCAGATTTAGCAGCCAGAGCTTCAGGAGGAGCAGCAGCGAGCACAGCATCGGTTTTGCAGCAGCTCCTTCCATGTGCATGTTTTTGGGAGTGGAAAGGCTTGCAGAGTGTTAAAGTAGCTTTTTCTCTCCGCTGGAAAGCTGCGCGCTCAGTGCCAGTGTTCTGCAGCTTCTTTCTTCACGTTTCAGCAGCTAGCACGCTCTCCGTGTGCTGGAGAAGCGGCAGAGGCTTCCTTGCCGGAGAAGCGGCACCTTCGCCGGCAGAGAGCATCCTGCCGGCCGCGGTGCGCTCCGGAGCGGGGGCTTGTGCCGAAAGAGGCCGGCAACAGGCGCTTACCTTCGGACAGCTCCGGATCGCCGTCTAATGCGTCTCTTGTCGCCTACACGGCAGGGAAAAGCTTTTCCACTCTGTCTAGGAAGGAGAAAGTGTGCCAGCACAGCAAATGCCTCCCGGACTTTCCCTGGAATTCAGCAAGTGCTTTGCAGCTTGAAATTGGAAGGAAAGCCTCAGATTTAGCAGCCAGAGCTTCAGGAGGAGCAGCAGCGAGCACAGCATCGGTTTTGCAGCAGCTCCTTCCATGTGCATGTTTTTGGGAGTGGAAAGGCTTGCAGAGTGTTAAAGTAGCTTTTTCTCTCCGCTGGAAAGCTGCACGCTCAGTGCCAGTCTTCTGCAGCTTCTTTCTTCACGTTTCAGCAGCTAGCACGCTCTCCGTGTGCTGGAGAAGCGGCAGAGGCTTCCTTGCCGGAGAAGCGGCACCTTCGCCGGCAGAGAGCATCCTGCCGGCCGCGGTGCGCTCCGGAGCGGGGGCTTGTGCCGAAAGAGGCCGGCAACAGGCGCTTACCTTCGGACAGCTCCGGATCGCCGTCTAATGCGTCTCTTGTCGCCTACACGGCAGAGAAAAGCTTTTCCACTCTGTCTAGGAAGGAGAAAGTGTGCCAGCACAGCAAATGCCTCCCGGACTTTCCCTGGAATTCAGCAAGTGCTTTGCAGCTTGAAATTGGAAGGAAAGCCTCAGATTTAGCAGCCAGAGCTTCAGGAGGAGCAGCAGCGAGCACAGCATCGGTTTTGCAGCAGCTCCTTTCATGTGCATGTTTTTGGGAGTGGAAAGGCTTGCAGAGTGTTAAAGTAGCTTTTTCTCTCCGCTGGAAAGCTGCACGCTCAGTGCCAGTCTTCTGCAGCTTCTTTCTTCACGTTTCAGCAGCTAGCACGCTCTCCGTGTGCTGGAGAAGCGGCAGAGGCTTCCTTGCCGGAGAAGCGGCACCTTCGCCGGCAGAGAGCATCCTGCCGGCCGCGGTGCGCTCCGGAGCGGGGGCTTGTGCCGAAAGAGGCCGGCAACAGGCGCTTACCTTCGGACAGCTCCGGATCGCCGTCTAATGCGTCTCTTGTCGCCTACACGGCAGAGAAAAGCTTTTCCACTCTGTCTAGGAAGGAGAAAGTGTGCCAGCACAGCAAATGCCTCCCGGACTTTCCCTGGAATTCAGCAAGTGCTTTGCAGCTTGAAATTGGAAGGAAAGCCTCAGATTTAGCAGCCAGAGCTTCAGGAGGAGCAGCAGCGAGCACAGCATCGGTTTTGCAGCAGCTCCTTTCATGTGCATGTTTTTGGGAGTGGAAAGGCTTGCAGAGTGTTAAAGTAGCTTTTTCTCTCCGCTGGAAAGCTGCACGCTCAGTGCCAGTCTTCTGCAGCTTCTTTCTTCACGTTTCAGCAGCTAGCACGCTCTCCGTGTGCTGGAGAAGCGGCAGAGGCTTCCTTGCCGGAGAAGCGGCACCTTCGCCGGCAGAGAGCATCCTGCCGGCCGCGGTGCGCTCCGGAGCGGGGGCTTGTGCCGAAAGAGGCCGGCAACAGGCGCTTACCTTCGGACAGCTCCGGATCGCCGTCTAATGCGTCTCTTGTCGCCTACACGGCAGAGAAAAGCTTTTCCACTCTGTCTAGGAAGGAGAAAGTGTGCCAGCACAGCAAATGCCTCCCGGACTTTCCCTGGAATTCAGCAAGTGCTTTGCAGCTTGAAATTGGAAGGAAAGCCTCAGATTTAGCAGCCAGAGCTTCAGGAGGAGCAGCAGCGAGCACAGCATCGGTTTTGCAGCAGCTCCTTTCATGTGCATGTTTTTGGGAGTGGAAAGGCTTGCAGAGTGTTAAAGTAGCTTTTTCTCTCCGCTGGAAAGCTGCACGCTCAGTGCCAGTCTTCTGCAGCTTCTTTCTTCACGTTTCAGCAGCTAGCACGCTCTCCGTGTGCTGGAGAAGCGGCAGAGGCTTCCTTGCCGGAGAAGCGGCACCTTCGCCGGCAGAGAGCATCCTGCCGGCCGCGGTGCGCTCCGGAGCGGGGGCTTGTGCCGAAAGAGGCCGGCAACAGGCGCTTACCTTCGGACAGCTCCGGATCGCCGTCTAATGCGTCTCTTGTCGCCTACACGGCAGAGAAAAGCTTTTCCACTCTGTCTAGGAAGGAGAAAGTGTGCCAGCACAGCAAATGCCTCCCGGACTTTCCCTGGAATTCAGCAAGTGCTTTGCAGCTTGAAATTGGAAGGAAAGCCTCAGATTTAGCAGCCAGAGCTTCAGGAGGAGCAGCAGCGAGCACAGCATCGGTTTTGCAGCAGCTCCTTTCATGTGCATGTTTTTGGGAGTGGAAAGGCTTGCAGAGTGTTAAAGTAGCTTTTTCTCTCCGCTGGAAAGCTGCACGCTCAGTGCCAGTGTTCTGCAGCTTCTTTCTTCACGTTTCAGCAGCTAGCACGCTCTCCGTGTGCAGGAGAAGCGGCAGAGGCTTCCTTGCCGGAGAAGCGGCACCTTCGCCGGCAGAGAGCATCCTGCCGGCCGCGGTGCGCTCCGGAGCGGGGGCTTGTGCCGAAAGAGGCCGGCAACAGGCGCTTACCTTCGGACAGCTCCGGATCGCCGTCTAATGCGTCTCTTGTCGCCTACACGGCAGAGAAAAGCTTTTCCACTCTGTCTAGGAAGGAGAAAGTGTGCCAGCACAGCAAATGCCTCCCGGACTTTCCCTGGAATTCAGCAAGTGCTTTGCAGCTTGAAATTGGAAGGAAAGCCTCAGATTTAGCAGCCAGAGCTTCAGGAGGAGCAGCAGCGAGCACAGCATCGGTTTTGCAGCAGCTCCTTCCATGTGCATGTTTTTGGGAGTGGAAAGGCTTGCAGAGTGTTAAAGTAGCTTTTTCTCTCCGCTGGAAAGCTGCACGCTCAGTGCCAGTGTTCTGCAGCTTCTTTCTTCACGTTTCAGCAGCTAGCACGCTCTCCGTGTGCTGGAGAAGCGGCAGAGGCTTCCTTGCCGGAGAAGCGGCACCTTCGCCGGCAGAGAGCATCCTGCCGGCCGCGGTGCGCTCCGGAGCGGGGGCTTGTGCCGAAAGAGGCCGGCAACAGGCGCTTACCTTCGGACAGCTCCGGATCGCCGTCTAATGCGTCTCTTGTCGCCTACACGGCAGGGAAAAGCTTTTCCACTCTGTCTAGGAAGGAGAAAGTGTGCCAGCACAGCAAATGCCTCCCGGACTTTCCCTGCAATTCAGCAAGTGCTTTGCAGCTTGAAATTGGAAGGAAAGCCTCAGATTTAGCAGCCAGAGCTTCAGGAGGAGCAGCAGCGAGCACAGCATCGGTTTTGCAGCAGCTCCTTTCATGTGCATGTTTTTGGGAGTGGAAAGGCTTGCAGAGTGTTAAAGTAGCTTTTTCTCTCCGCTGGAAAGCTGCACGCTCAGTGCCAGTCTTCTGCAGCTTCTTTCTTCACGTTTCAGCAGCTAGCACGCTCTCCGTGTGCTGGAGAAGCGGCAGAGGCTTCCTTGCCGGAGAAGCGGCACCTTCGCCGGCAGAGAGCATCCTGCCGGCCGCGGTGCGCTCCGGAGCGGGGGCTTGTGCCGAAAGAGGCCGGCAACAGGCGCTTACCTTCGGACAGCTCCGGATCGCCGTCTAATGCGTCTCTTGTCGCCTACACGGCAGAGAAAAGCTTTTCCACTCTGTCTAGGAAGGAGAAAGTGTGCCAACACAGCAAATGCCTCCCGGACTTTCCCTGGAATTCAGCAAGTGCTTTGCAGCTTGAAATTGGAAGGAAAGCCTCAGATTTAGCAGCCAGAGCTTCAGGAGGAGCAGCAGCGAGCACAGCATCGGTTTTGCAGCAGCTCCTTTCATGTGCATGTTTTTGGGAGTGGAAAGGCTTGCAGAGTGTTAAAGTAGCTTTTTCTCTCCGCTGGAAAGCTGCACGCTCAGTGCCAGTCTTCTGCAGCTTCTTTCTTCACGTTTCAGCAGCTAGCACGCTCTCCGTGTGCAGGAGAAGCGGCAGAGGCTTCCTTGCCGGAGAAGGGGCACCTTCGCCGGCAGAGAGCATCCTGCCGGCCGCGGTGCGCTCCGGAGCGGGGGCTTGTGCCGAAAGAGGCCGGCAACAGGCGCTTACCTTCGGACAGCTCCGGATCGCCGTCTAATGCGTCTCTTGTCGCCTACACGGCAGAGAAAAGCTTTTCCACTCTGTCTAGGAAGGAGAAAGTGTGCCAGCACAGCAAATGCCTCCCGGACTTTCCCTGGAATTCAGCAAGTGCTTTGCAGCTTGAAATTGGAAGGAAAGCCTCAGATTTAGCAGCCAGAGCTTCAGGAGGAGCAGCAGCGAGCACAGCATCGGTTTTGCAGCAGCTCCTTCCATGTGCATGTTTTTGGGAGTGGAAAGGCTTGCAGAGTGTTAAAGTAGCTTTTTCTCTCCGCTGGAAAGCTGCACGCTCAGTGCCAGTGTTCTGCAGCTTCTTTCTTCACGTTTCAGCAGCTAGCACGCTCTCCGTGTGCTGGAGAAGCGGCAGAGGCTTCCTTGCCGGAGAAGCGGCACCTTCGCCGGCAGAGAGCATCCTGCCGGCCGCGGTGCGCTCCGGAGCGGGGGCTTGTGCCGAAAGAGGCCGGCAACAGGCGCTTACCTTCGGACAGCTCCGGATCGCCGTCTAATGCGTCTCTTGTCGCCTACACGGCAGGGAAAAGCTTTTCCACTCTGTCTAGGAAGGAGAAAGTGTGCCAGCACAGCAAATGCCTCCCGGACTTTCCCTGCAATTCAGCAAGTGCTTTGCAGCTTGAAATTGGAAGGAAAGCCTCAGATTTAGCAGCCAGAGCTTCAGGAGGAGCAGCAGCGAGCACAGCATCGGTTTTGCAGCAGCTCCTTCCATGTGCATGTTTTTGGGAGTGGAAAGGCTTGCAGAGTGTTAAAGTAGCTTTTTCTCTCCGCTGGAAAGCTGCACGCTCAGTGCCAGTGTTCTGCAGCTTCTTTCTTCACGTTTCAGCAGCTAGCACGCTCTCCGTGTGCTGGAGAAGCGGCAGAGGCTTCCTTGCCGGAGAAGCGGCACCTTCGCCGGCAGAGAGCATCCTGCCGGCCGCGGTGCGCTCCGGAGCGGGGGCTTGTGCCGAAAGAGGCCGGCAACAGGCGCTTACCTTCGGACAGCTCCGGATCGCCGTCTAATGCGTCTCTTGTCGCCTACACGGCAGGGAAAAGCTTTTCCACTCTGTCTAGGAAGGAGAAAGTGTGCCAGCACAGCAAATGCCTCCCGGACTTTCCCTGCAATTCAGCAAGTGCTTTGCAGCTTGAAATTGGAAGGAAAGCCTCAGATTTAGCAGCCAGAGCTTCAGGAGGAGCAGCAGCGAGCACAGCATCGGTTTTGCAGCAGCTCCTTCCATGTGCATGTTTTTGGGAGTGGAAAGGCTTGCAGAGTGTTAAAGTAGCTTTTTCTCTCCGCTGGAAAGCTGCACGCTCAGTGCCAGTCTTCTGCAGCTTCTTTCTTCACGTTTCAGCAGCTAGCACGCTCTCCGTGTGCTGGAGAAGCGGCAGAGGCTTCCTTGCCGGAGAAGCGGCACCTTCGCCGGCAGAGAGCATCCTGCCGGCCGCGGTGCGCTCCGGAGCGGGGGCTTGTGCCGAAAGAGGCCGGCAACAGGCGCTTACCTTCGGACAGCTCCGGATCGCCGTCTAATGCGTCTCTTGTCGCCTACACGGCAGGGAAAAGCTTTTCCACTCTGTCTAGGAAGGAGAAAGTGTGCCAGCACAGCAAATGCCTCCCGGACTTTCCCTGCAATTCAGCAAGTGCTTTGCAGCTTGAAATTGGAAGGAAAGCCTCAGATTTAGCAGCCAGAGCTTCAGGAGGAGCAGCAGCGAGCACAGCATCGGTTTTGCAGCAGCTCCTTCCATGTGCATGTTTTTGGGAGTGGAAAGGCTTGCAGAGTGTTAAAGTAGCTTTTTCTCTCCGCTGGAAAGCTGCACGCTCAGTGCCAGTCTTCTGCAGCTTCTTTCTTCACGTTTCAGCAGCTAGCACGCTCTCCGTGTGCTGGAGAAGCGGCAGAGGCTTCCTTGCCGGAGAAGCGGCACCTTCGCCGGCAGAGAGCATCCTGCCGGCCGCGGTGCGCTCCGGAGCGGGGGCTTGTGCCGAAAGAGGCCGGCAACAGGCGCTTACCTTCGGACAGCTCCGGATCGCCGTCTAATGCGTCTCTTGTCGCCTACACGGCAGGGAAAAGCTTTTCCACTCTGTCTAGGAAGGAGAAAGTGTGCCAGCACAGCAAATGCCTCCCGGACTTTCCCTGCAATTCAGCAAGTGCTTTGCAGCTTGAAATTGGAAGGAAAGCCTCAGATTTAGCAGCCAGAGCTTCAGGAGGAGCAGCAGCGAGCACAGCATCGGTTTTGCAGCAGCTCCTTCCATGTGCATGTTTTTGGGAGTGGAAAGGCTTGCAGAGTGTTAAAGTAGCTTTTTCTCTCCGCTGGAAAGCTGCACGCTCAGTGCCAGTCTTCTGCAGCTTCTTTCTTCACGTTTCAGCAGCTAGCACGCTCTCCGTGTGCTGGAGAAGCGGCAGAGGCTTCCTTGCCGGAGAAGCGGCACCTTCGCCGGCAGAGAGCATCCTGCCGGCCGCGGTGCGCTCCGGAGCGGGGGCTTGTGCCGAAAGAGGCCGGCAACAGGCGCTTACCTTCGGACAGCTCCGGATCGCCGTCTAATGCGTCTCTTGTCGCCTACACGGCAGGGAAAAGCTTTTCCACTCTGTCTAGGAAGGAGAAAGTGTGCCAGCACAGCAAATGCCTCCCGGACTTTCCCTGCAATTCAGCAAGTGCTTTGCAGCTTGAAATTGGAAGGAAAGCCTCAGATTTAGCAGCCAGAGCTTCAGGAGGAGCAGCAGCGAGCACAGCATCGGTTTTGCAGCAGCTCCTTCCATGTGCATGTTTTTGGGAGTGGAAAGGCTTGCAGAGTGTTAAAGTAGCTTTTTCTCTCCGCTGGAAAGCTGCACGCTCAGTGCCAGTCTTCTGCAGCTTCTTTCTTCACGTTTCAGCAGCTAGCACGCTCTCCGTGTGCTGGAGAAGCGGCAGAGGCTTCCTTGCCGGAGAAGCGGCGCCTTCGCCGGCAGAGAGCATCCTGCCGGCCGCGGTGCGCTCCGGAGCGGGGGCTTGTGCCGAAAGAGGCCGGCAACAGGCGCTTACCTTCGGACAGCTCCGGATCGCCGTCTAATGCGTCTCTTGTCGCCTACACGGCAGGGAAAAGCTTTTCCACTCTGTCTAGGAAGGAGAAAGTGTGCCAGCACAGCAAATGCCTCCCGGACTTTCCCTGGAATTCAGCAAGTGCTTTGCAGCTTGAAATTGGAAGGAAAGCCTCAGATTTAGCAGCCAGAGCTTCAGGAGGAGCAGCAGCGAGCACAGCATCGGTTTTGCAGCAGCTCCTTCCATGTGCATGTTTTTGGGAGTGGAAAGGCTTGCAGAGTGTTAAAGTAGCTTTTTCTCTCCGCTGGAAAGCTGCACGCTCAGTGCCAGTCTTCTGCAGCTTCTTTCTTCACGTTTCAGCAGCTAGCACGCTCTCCGTGTGCTGGAGAAGCGGCAGAGGCTTCCTTGCCGGAGAAGCGGCACCTTCGCCGGCAGAGAGCATCCTGCCGGCCGCGGTGCGCTCCGGAGCGGGGGCTTGTGCCGAAAGAGGCCGGCAACAGGCGCTTACCTTCGGACAGCTCCGGATCGCCGTCTAATGCGTCTCTTGTCGCCTACACGGCAGGGAAAAGCTTTTCCACTCTGTCTAGGAAGGAGAAAGTGTGCCAGCACAGCAAATGCCTCCCGGACTTTCCCTGGAATTCAGCAAGTGCTTTGCAGCTTGAAATTGGAAGGAAAGCCTCAGATTTAGCAGCCAGAGCTTCAGGAGGAGCAGCAGCGAGCACAGCATCGGTTTTGCAGCAGCTCCTTCCATGTGCATGTTTTTGGGAGTGGAAAGGCTTGCAGAGTGTTAAAGTAGCTTTTTCTCTCCGCTGGAAAGCTGCACGCTCAGTGCCAGTCTTCTGCAGCTTCTTTCTTCACGTTTCAGCAGCTAGCACGCTCTCCGTGTGCAGGAGAAGCGGCAGAGGCTTCCTTGCCGGAGAAGCGGCACCTTCGCCGGCAGAGAGCATCCTGCCGGCCGCGGTGCGCTCCGGAGCGGGGGCTTGTGCCGAAAGAGGCCGGCAACAGGCGCTTACCTTCGGACAGCTCCGGATCGCCGTCTAATGCGTCTCTTGTCGCCTACACGGCAGGGAAAAGCTTTTCCACTCTGTCTAGGAAGTAGAAAGTGTGCCAGCACAGCAAATGCCTCCCGGACTTTCCCTGGAATTCAGCAAGTGCTTTGCAGCTTGAAATTGGAAGGAAAGCCTCAGATTTAGCAGCCAGAGCTTCAGGAGGAGCAGCAGCGAGCACAGCATCGGTTTTGCAGCAGCTCCTTCCATGTGCATGTTTTTGGGAGTGGAAAGGCTTGCAGAGTGTTAAAGTAGCTTTTTCTCTCCGCTGGAAAGCTGCACGCTCAGTGCCAGTGTTCTGCAGCTTCTTTCTTCACGTTTCAGCAGCTAGCACGCTCTCCGTGTGCTGGAGAAGCGGCAGAGGCTTCCTTGCCGGAGAAGCGGCACCTTCGCCGGCAGAGAGCATCCTGCCGGCCGCGGTGCGCTCCGGAGCGGGGGCTTGTGCCGAAAGAGGCCGGCAACAGGCGCTTACCTTCGGACAGCTCCGGATCGCCGTCTAATGCGTCTCTTGTCGCCTACACGGCAGGGAAAAGCTTTTCCACTCTGTCTAGGAAGGAGAAAGTGTGCCAGCACAGCAAATGCCTCCCGGACTTTCCCTGCAATTCAGCAAGTGCTTTGCAGCTTGAAATTGGAAGGAAAGCCTCAGATTTAGCAGCCAGAGCTTCAGGAGGAGCAGCAGCGAGCACAGCATCGGTTTTGCAGCAGCTCCTTCCATGTGCATGTTTTTGGGAGTGGAAAGGCTTGCAGAGTGTTAAAGTATCTTTTTCTCTCCGCTGGAAAGCTGCACGCTCAGTGCCAGTCTTCTGCAGCTTCTTTCTTCACGTTTCAGCAGCTAGCACGCTCTCCGTGTGCTGGAGAAGCGGCAGAGGCTTCCTTGCCGGAGAAGCGGCACCTTCGCCGGCAGAGAGCATCCTGCCGGCCGCGGTGCGCTCCGGAGCGGGGGCTTGTGCCGAAAGAGGCCGGCAACAGGCGCTTACCTTCGGACAGCTCCGGATCGCCGTCTAATGCGTCTCTTGTCGCCTACACGGCAGGGAAAAGCTTTTCCACTCTGTCTAGGAAGGAGAAAGTGTGCCAGCACAGCAAATGCCTCCCGGACTTTCCCTGCAATTCAGCAAGTGCTTTGCAGCTTGAAATTGGAAGGAAAGCCTCAGATTTAGCAGCCAGAGCTTCAGGAGGAGCAGCAGCGAGCACAGCATCGGTTTTGCAGCAGCTCCTTCCATGTGCATGTTTTTGGGAGTGGAAAGGCTTGCAGAGTGTTAAAGTAGCTTTTTCTCTCCGCTGGAAAGCTGCACGCTCAGTGCCAGTCTTCTGCAGCTTCTTTCTTCACGTTTCAGCAGCTAGCACGCTCTCCGTGTGCTGGAGAAGCGGCAGAGGCTTCCTTGCCGGAGAAGCGGCGCCTTCGCCGGCAGAGAGCATCCTGCCGGCCGCGGTGCGCTCCGGAGCGGGGGCTTGTGCCGAAAGAGGCCGGCAACAGGCGCTTACCTTCGGACAGCTCCGGATCGCCGTCTAATGCGTCTCTTGTCGCCTACACGGCAGGGAAAAGCTTTTCCACTCTGTCTAGGAAGGAGAAAGTGTGCCAGCACAGCAAATGCCTCCCGGACTTTCCCTGCAATTCAGCAAGTGCTTTGCAGCTTGAAATTGGAAGGAAAGCCTCAGATTTAGCAGCCAGAGCTTCAGGAGGAGCAGCAGCGAGCACAGCATCGGTTTTGCAGCAGCTCCTTCCATGTGCATGTTTTTGGGAGTGGAAAGGCTTGCAGAGTGTTAAAGTATCTTTTTCTCTCCGCTGGAAAGCTGCACGCTCAGTGCCAGTGTTCTGCAGCTTCTTTCTTCACGTTTCAGCAGCTAGCACGCTCTCCGTGTGCTGGAGAAGCGGCAGAGGCTTCCTTGCCGGAGAAGCGGCACCTTCGCCGGCAGAGAGCATCCTGCCGGCCGCGGTGCGCTCCGGAGCGGGGGCTTGTGCCGAAAGAGGCCGGCAACAGGCGCTTACCTTCGGACAGCTCCGGATCGCCGTCTAATGCGTCTCTTGTCGCCTACACGGCAGGGAAAAGCTTTTCCACTCTGTCTAGGAAGGAGAAAGTGTGCCAGCACAGCAAATGCCTCCCGGACTTTCCCTGGAATTCAGCAAGTGCTTTGCAGCTTGAAATTGGAAGGAAAGCCTCAGATTTAGCAGCCAGAGCTTCAGGAGGAGCAGCAGCGAGCACAGCATCGGTTTTGCAGCAGCTCCTTCCATGTGCATGTTTTTGGGAGTGGAAAGGCTTGCAGAGTGTTAAAGTAGCTTTTTCTCTCCGCTGGAAAGCTGCACGCTCAGTGCCAGTCTTCTGCAGCTTCTTTCTTCACGTTTCAGCAGCTAGCACGCTCTCCGTGTGCTGGAGAAGCGGCAGAGGCTTCCTTGCCGGAGAAGCGGCGCCTTCGCCGGCAGAGAGCATCCTGCCGGCCGCGGTGCGCTCCGGAGCGGGGGCTTGTGCCGAAAGAGGCCGGCAACAGGCGCTTACCTTCGGACAGCTCCGGATCGCCGTCTAATGCGTCTCTTGTCGCCTACACGGCAGGGAAAAGCTTTTCCACTCTGTCTAGGAAGGAGAAAGTGTGCCAGCACAGCAAATGCCTCCCGGACTTTCCCTGGAATTCAGCAAGTGCTTTGCAGCTTGAAATTGGAAGGAAAGCCTCAGATTTAGCAGCCAGAGCTTCAGGAGGAGCAGCAGCGAGCACAGCATCGGTTTTGCAGCAGCTCCTTCCATGTGCATGTTTTTGGGAGTGGAAAGGCTTGCAGAGTGTTAAAGTAGCTTTTTCTCTCCGCTGGAAAGCTGCACGCTCAGTGCCAGTCTTCTGCAGCTTCTTTCTTCACGTTTCAGCAGCTAGCACGCTCTCCGTGTGCTGGAGAAGCGGCAGAGGCTTCCTTGCCGGAGAAGCGGCGCCTTCGCCGGCAGAGAGCATCCTGCCGGCCGCGGTGCGCTCCGGAGCGGGGGCTTGTGCCGAAAGAGGCCGGCAACAGGCGCTTACCTTCGGACAGCTCCGGATCGCCGTCTAATGCGTCTCTTGTCGCCTACACGGCAGGGAAAAGCTTTTCCACTCTGTCTAGGAAGGAGAAAGTGTGCCAGCACAGCAAATGCCTCCCGGACTTTCCCTGGAATTCAGCAAGTGCTTTGCAGCTTGAAATTGGAAGGAAAGCCTCAGATTTAGCAGCCAGAGCTTCAGGAGGAGCAGCAGCGAGCACAGCATCGGTTTTGCAGCAGCTCCTTTCATGTGCATGTTTTTGGGAGTGGAAAGGCTTGCAGAGTGTTAAAGTAGCTTTTTCTCTCCGCTGGAAAGCTGCACGCTCAGTGCCAGTCTTCTGCAGCTTCTTTCTTCACGTTTCAGCAGCTAGCACGCTCTCCGTGTGCTGGAGAAGCGGCAGAGGCTTCCTTGCCGGAGAAGCGGCACCTTCGCCGGCAGAGAGCATCCTGCCGGCCGCGGTGCGCTCCGGAGCGGGGGCTTGTGCCGAAAGAGGCCGGCAACAGGCGCTTACCTTCGGACAGCTCCGGATCGCCGTCTAATGCGTCTCTTGTCGCCTACACGGCAGAGAAAAGCTTTTCCACTCTGTCTAGGAAGGAGAAAGTGTGCCAGCACAGCAAATGCCTCCCGGACTTTCCCTGGAATTCAGCAAGTGCTTTGCAGCTTGAAATTGGAAGGAAAGCCTCAGATTTAGCAGCCAGAGCTTCAGGAGGAGCAGCAGCGAGCACAGCATCGGTTTTGCAGCAGCTCCTTTCATGTGCATGTTTTTGGGAGTGGAAAGGCTTGCAGAGTGTTAAAGTAGCTTTTTCTCTCCGCTGGAAAGCTGCACGCTCAGTGCCAGTCTTCTGCAGCTTCTTTCTTCACGTTTCAGCAGCTAGCACGCTCTCCGTGTGCTGGAGAAGCGGCAGAGGCTTCCTTGCCGGAGAAGCGGCACCTTCGCCGGCAGAGAGCATCCTGCCGGCCGCGGTGCGCTCCGGAGCGGGGGCTTGTGCCGAAAGAGGCCGGCAACAGGCGCTTACCTTCGGACAGCTCCGGATCGCCGTCTAATGCGTCTCTTGTCGCCTACACGGCAGAGAAAAGCTTTTCCACTCTGTCTAGGAAGGAGAAAGTGTGCCAGCACAGCAAATGCCTCCCGGACTTTCCCTGGAATTCAGCAAGTGCTTTGCAGCTTGAAATTGGAAGGAAAGCCTCAGATTTAGCAGCCAGAGCTTCAGGAGGAGCAGCAGCGAGCACAGCATCGGTTTTGCAGCAGCTCCTTTCATGTGCATGTTTTTGGGAGTGGAAAGGCTTGCAGAGTGTTAAAGTAGCTTTTTCTCTCCGCTGGAAAGCTGCACGCTCAGTGCCAGTCTTCTGCAGCTTCTTTCTTCACGTTTCAGCAGCTAGCACGCTCTCCGTGTGCTGGAGAAGCGGCAGAGGCTTCCTTGCCGGAGAAGCGGCACCTTCGCCGGCAGAGAGCATCCTGCCGGCCGCGGTGCGCTCCGGAGCGGGGGCTTGTGCCGAAAGAGGCCGGCAACAGGCGCTTACCTTCGGACAGCTCCGGATCGCCGTCTAATGCGTCTCTTGTCGCCTACACGGCAGAGAAAAGCTTTTCCACTCTGTCTAGGAAGGAGAAAGTGTGCCAGCACAGCAAATGCCTCCCGGACTTTCCCTGGAATTCAGCAAGTGCTTTGCAGCTTGAAATTGGAAGGAAAGCCTCAGATTTAGCAGCCAGAGCTTCAGGAGGAGCAGCAGCGAGCACAGCATCGGTTTTGCAGCAGCTCCTTCCATGTGCATGTTTTTGGGAGTGGAAAGGCTTGCAGAGTGTTAAAGTAGCTTTTTCTCTCCGCTGGAAAGCTGCACGCTCAGTGCCAGTCTTCTGCAGCTTCTTTCTTCACGTTTCAGCAGCTAGCACGCTCTCCGTGTGCTGGAGAAGCGGCAGAGGCTTCCTTGCCGGAGAAGCGGCACCTTCGCCGGCAGAGAGCATCCTGCCGGCCGCGGTGCGCTCCGGAGCGGGGGCTTGTGCCGAAAGAGGCCGGCAACAGGCGCTTACCTTCGGACAGCTCCGGATCGCCGTCTAATGCGTCTCTTGTCGCCTACACGGCAGGGAAAAGCTTTTCCACTCTGTCTAGGAAGGAGAAAGTGTGCCAGCACAGCAAATGCCTCCCGGACTTTCCCTGCAATTCAGCAAGTGCTTTGCAGCTTGAAATTGGAAGGAAAGCCTCAGATTTAGCAGCCAGAGCTTCAGGAGGAGCAGCAGCGAGCACAGCATCGGTTTTGCAGCAGCTCCTTCCATGTGCATGTTTTTGGGAGTGGAAAGGCTTGCAGAGTGTTAAAGTAGCTTTTTCTCTCCGCTGGAAAGCTGCACGCTCAGTGCCAGTCTTCTGCAGCTTCTTTCTTCACGTTTCAGCAGCTAGCACGCTCTCCGTGTGCTGGAGAAGCGGCAGAGGCTTCCTTGCCGGAGAAGCGGCACCTTCGCCGGCAGAGAGCATCCTGCCGGCCGCGGTGCGCTCCGGAGCGGGGGCTTGTGCCGAAAGAGGCCGGCAACAGGCGCTTACCTTCGGACAGCTCCGGATCGCCGTCTAATGCGTCTCTTGTCGCCTACACGGCAGGGAAAAGCTTTTCCACTCTGTCTAGGAAGGAGAAAGTGTGCCAGCACAGCAAATGCCTCCCGGACTTTCCCTGCAATTCAGCAAGTGCTTTGCAGCTTGAAATTGGAAGGAAAGCCTCAGATTTAGCAGCCAGAGCTTCAGGAGGAGCAGCAGCGAGCACAGCATCGGTTTTGCAGCAGCTCCTTCCATGTGCATGTTTTTGGGAGTGGAAAGGCTTGCAGAGTGTTAAAGTAGCTTTTTCTCTCCGCTGGAAAGCTGCACGCTCAGTGCCAGTCTTCTGCAGCTTCTTTCTTCACGTTTCAGCAGCTAGCACGCTCTCCGTGTGCTGGAGAAGCGGCAGAGGCTTCCTTGCCGGAGAAGCGGCACCTTCGCCGGCAGAGAGCATCCTGCCGGCCGCGGTGCGCTCCGGAGCGGGGGCTTGTGCCGAAAGAGGCCGGCAACAGGCGCTTACCTTCGGACAGCTCCGGATCGCCGTCTAATGCGTCTCTTGTCGCCTACACGGCAGGGAAAAGCTTTTCCACTCTGTCTAGGAAGGAGAAAGTGTGCCAGCACAGCAAATGCCTCCCGGACTTTCCCTGGAATTCAGCAAGTGCTTTGCAGCTTGAAATTGGAAGGAAAGCCTCAGATTTAGCAGCCAGAGCTTCAGGAGGAGCAGCAGCGAGCACAGCATCGGTTTTGCAGCAGCTCCTTCCAAGTGCATGTTTTTGGGAGTGGAAAGGCTTGCAGAGTGTTAAAGTAGCTTTTTCTCTCCGCTGGAAAGCTGCACGCTCAGTGCCAGTGTTCTGCAGCTTCTTTCTTCACGTTTCAGCAGCTAGCACGCTCTCCGTGTGCTGGAGAAGCGGCAGAGGCTTCCTTGCCGGAGAAGCGGCACCTTCGCCGGCAGAGAGCATCCTGCCGGCCGCGGTGCGCTCCGGAGCGGGGGCTTGTGCCGAAAGAGGCCGGCAACAGGCGCTTACCTTCGGACAGCTCCGGATCGCCGTCTAATGCGTCTCTTGTCGCCTACACGGCAGGGAAAAGCTTTTCCACTCTGTCTAGGAAGGAGAAAGTGTGCCAGCACAGCAAATGCCTCCCGGACTTTCCCTGGAATTCAGCAAGTGCTTTGCAGCTTGAAATTGGAAGGAAAGCCTCAGATTTAGCAGCCAGAGCTTCAGGAGGAGCAGCAGCGAGCACAGCATCGGTTTTGCAGCAGCTCCTTCCATGTGCATGTTTTTGGGAGTGGAAAGGCTTGCAGAGTGTTAAAGTAGCTTTTTCTCTCCGCTGGAAAGCTGCACGCTCAGTGCCAGTCTTCTGCAGCTTCTTTCTTCACGTTTCAGCAGCTAGCACGCTCTCCGTGTGCTGGAGAAGCGGCAGAGGCTTCCTTGCCGGAGAAGCGGCACCTTCGCCGGCAGAGAGCATCCTGCCGGCCGCGGTGCGCTCCGGAGCGGGGGCTTGTGCCGAAAGAGGCCGGCAACAGGCGCTTACCTTCGGACAGCTCCGGATCGCCGTCTAATGCGTCTCTTGTCGCCTACACGGCAGGGAAAAGCTTTTCCACTCTGTCTAGGAAGGAGAAAGTGTGCCAGCACAGCAAATGCCTCCCGGACTTTCCCTGGAATTCAGCAAGTGCTTTGCAGCTTGAAATTGGAAGGAAAGCCTCAGATTTAGCAGCCAGAGCTTCAGGAGGAGCAGCAGCGAGCACAGCATCGGTTTTGCAGCAGCTCCTTCCATGTGCATGTTTTTGGGAGTGGAAAGGCTTGCAGAGTGTTAAAGTAGCTTTTTCTCTCCGCTGGAAAGCTGCACGCTCAGTGCCAGTCTTCTGCAGCTTCTTTCTTCACGTTTCAGCAGCTAGCACGCTCTCCGTGTGCTGGAGAAGCGGCAGAGGCTTCCTTGCCGGAGAAGCGGCGCCTTCGCCGGCAGAGAGCATCCTGCCGGCCGCGGTGCGCTCCGGAGCGGGGGCTTGTGCCGAAAGAGGCCGGCAACAGGCGCTTACCTTCGGACAGCTCCGGATCGCCGTCTAATGCGTCTCTTGTCGCCTACACGGCAGGGAAAAGCTTTTCCACTCTGTCTAGGAAGGAGAAAGTGTGCCAGCACAGCAAATGCCTCCCGGACTTTCCCTGGAATTCAGCAAGTGCTTTGCAGCTTGAAATTGGAAGGAAAGCCTCAGATTTAGCAGCCAGAGCTTCAGGAGGAGCAGCAGCGAGCACAGCATCGGTTTTGCAGCAGCTCCTTCCATGTGCATGTTTTTGGGAGTGGAAAGGCTTGCAGAGTGTTAAAGTAGCTTTTTCTCTCCGCTGGAAAGCTGCACGCTCAGTGCCAGTCTTCTGCAGCTTCTTTCTTCACGTTTCAGCAGCTAGCACGCTCTCCGTGTGCAGGAGAAGCGGCAGAGGCTTCCTTGCCGGAGAAGCGGCACCTTCGCCGGCAGAGAGCATCCTGCCGGCCGCGGTGCGCTCCGGAGCGGGGGCTTGTGCCGAAAGAGGCCGGCAACAGGCGCTTACCTTCGGACAGCTCCGGATCGCCGTCTAATGCGTCTCTTGTCGCCTACACGGCAGGGAAAAGCTTTTCCACTCTGTCTAGGAAGGAGAAAGTGTGCCAGCACAGCAAATGCCTCCCGGACTTTCCCTGCAATTCAGCAAGTGCTTTGCAGCTTGAAATTGGAAGGAAAGCCTCAGATTTAGCAGCCAGAGCTTCAGGAGGAGCAGCAGCGAGCACAGCATCGGTTTTGCAGCAGCTCCTTCCATGTGCATGTTTTTGGGAGTGGAAAGGCTTGCAGAGTGTTAAAGTAGCTTTTTCTCTCCGCTGGAAAGCTGCACGCTCAGTGCCAGTCTTCTGCAGCTTCTTTCTTCACGTTTCAGCAGCTAGCACGCTCTCCGTGTGCTGGAGAAGCGGCAGAGGCTTCCTTGCCGGAGAAGCGGCACCTTCGCCGGCAGAGAGCATCCTGCCGGCCGCGGTGCGCTCCGGAGCGGGGGCTTGTGCCGAAAGAGGCCGGCAACAGGCGCTTACCTTCGGACAGCTCCGGATCGCCGTCTAATGCGTCTCTTGTCGCCTACACGGCAGGGAAAAGCTTTTCCACTCTGTCTAGGAAGGAGAAAGTGTGCCAGCACAGCAAATGCCTCCCGGACTTTCCCTGCAATTCAGCAAGTGCTTTGCAGCTTGAAATTGGAAGGAAAGCCTCAGATTTAGCAGCCAGAGCTTCAGGAGGAGCAGCAGCGAGCACAGCATCGGTTTTGCAGCAGCTCCTTCCATGTGCATGTTTTTGGGAGTGGAAAGGCTTGCAGAGTGTTAAAGTAGCTTTTTCTCTCCGCTGGAAAGCTGCACGCTCAGTGCCAGTCTTCTGCAGCTTCTTTCTTCACGTTTCAGCAGCTAGCACGCTCTCCGTGTGCTGGAGAAGCGGCAGAGGCTTCCTTGCCGGAGAAGCGGCACCTTCGCCGGCAGAGAGCATCCTGCCGGCCGCGGTGCGCTCCGGAGCGGGGGCTTGTGCCGAAAGAGGCCGGCAACAGGCGCTTACCTTCGGACAGCTCCGGATCGCCGTCTAATGCGTCTCTTGTCGCCTACACGGCAGGGAAAAGCTTTTCCACTCTGTCTAGGAAGGAGAAAGTGTGCCAGCACAGCAAATGCCTCCCGGACTTTCCCTGCAATTCAGCAAGTGCTTTGCAGCTTGAAATTGGAAGGAAAGCCTCAGATTTAGCAGCCAGAGCTTCAGGAGGAGCAGCAGCGAGCACAGCATCGCTTTTGCAGCAGCTCCTTCCATGTGCATGTTTTTGGGAGTGGAAAGGCTTGCAGAGTGTTAAAGTAGCTTTTTCTCTCCGCCGGAAAGCTGCACGCTCAGTGCCAGTCTTCTGCAGCTTCTTTCTTCACGTTTCAGCAGCTAGCACGCTCTCCGTGTGCTGGAGAAGCGGCAGAGGCTTCCTTGCCGGAGAAGCGGCACCTTCGCCGGCAGAGAGCATCCTGCCGGCCGCGGTGCGCTCCGGAGCGGGGGCTTGTGCCGAAAGAGGCCGGCAACAGGCGCTTACCTTCGGACAGCTCCGGATCGCCGTCTAATGCGTCTCTTGTCGCCTACACGGCAGGGAAAAGCTTTTCCACTCTGTCTAGGAAGGAGAAAGTGTGCCAGCACAGCAAATGCCTCCCGGACTTTCCCTGGAATTCAGCAAGTGCTTTGCAGCTTGAAATTGGAAGGAAAGCCTCAGATTTAGCAGCCAGAGCTTCAGGAGGAGCAGCAGCGAGCACAGCATCGGTTTTGGCAGCAGCTCCTTCCATGTGCATGTTTTTGGGAGTTGAAAGGCTTGCAGAGTGTTAAAGTAGCTTTTTCTCTCCGCTGGAAAGCTGCACGCTCAGTGCCAGTCTTCTGCAGCTTCTTTCTTCACGTTTCAGCAGCTAGCACGCTCTCCGTGTGCTGGAGAAGCGGCAGAGGCTTCCTTGCCGGAGAAGCGGAACCTTCGCCGGCAGAGAGCATCCTGCCGGCCGCGGTGCGCTCCGGAGCGGGGGCTTGTGCCGAAAGAGGCCGGCAACAGGCGCTTACCTTCGGACAGCTCCGGATCGCCGTCTAATGCGTCTCTTGTCGCCTACACGGCAGGGAAAAGCTTTTCCACTCTGTCTAGGAAGGAGAAAGTGTGCCAGCACAGCAAATGCCTCCCGGACTTTCCCTGCAATTCAGCAAGTGCTTTGCAGCTTGAAATTGGAAGGAAAGCCTCAGATTTAGCAGCCAGAGCTTCAGGAGGAGCAGCAGCGAGCACAGCATCGGTTTTGCAGCAGCTCCTTCCATGTGCATGTTTTTGGGAGTGGAAAGGCTTGCAGAGTGTTAAAGTAGCTTTTTCTCTCCGCTGGAAAGCTGCACGCTCAGTGCCAGTCTTCTGCAGCTTCTTTCTTCACGTTTCAGCAGCTAGCACGCTCTCCGTGTGCTGGAGAAGCGGCAGAGGCTTCCTTGCCGGAGAAGCGGCGCCTTCGCCGGCAGAGAGCATCCTGCCGGCCGCGGTGCGCTCCGGAGCGGGGGCTTGTGCCGAAAGAGGCCGGCAACAGGCGCTTACCTTCGGACAGCTCCGGATCGCCGTCTAATGCGTCTCTTGTCGCCTACACGGCAGGGAAAAGCTTTTCCACTCTGTCTAGGAAGGAGAAAGTGTGCCAGCACAGCAAATGCCTCCCGGACTTTCCCTGCAATTCAGCAAGTGCTTTGCAGCTTGAAATTGGAAGGAAAGCCTCAGATTTAGCAGCCAGAGCTTCAGGAGGAGCAGCAGCGAGCACAGCATCGGTTTTGCAGCAGCTCCTTCCATGTGCATGTTTTTGGGAGTGGAAAGGCTTGCAGAGTGTTAAAGTAGCTTTTTCTCTCCGCTGGAAAGCTGCACGCTCAGTGCCAGTCTTCTGCAGCTTCTTTCTTCACGTTTCAGCAGCTAGCACGCTCTCCGTGTGCTGGAGAAGCGGCAGAGGCTTCCTTGCCGGAGAAGCGGCGCCTTCGCCGGCAGAGAGCATCCTGCCGGCCGCGGTGCGCTCCGGAGCGGGGGCTTGTGCCGAAAGAGGCCGGCAACAGGCGCTTACCTTCGGACAGCTCCGGATCGCCGTCTAATGCGTCTCTTGTCGCCTACACGGCAGGGAAAAGCTTTTCCACTCTGTCTAGGAAGGAGAAAGTGTGCCAGCACAGCAAATGCCTCCCGGACTTTCCCTGGAATTCAGCAAGTGCTTTGCAGCTTGAAATTGGAAGGAAAGCCTCAGATTTAGCAGCCAGAGCTTCAGGAGGAGCAGCAGCGAGCACAGCATCGGTTTTGCAGCAGCTCCTTTCATGTGCATGTTTTTGGGAGTGGAAAGGCTTGCAGAGTGTTAAAGTAGCTTTTTCTCTCCGCTGGAAAGCTGCACGCTCAGTGCCAGTCTTCTGCAGCTTCTTTCTTCACGTTTCAGCAGCTAGCACGCTCTCCGTGTGCTGGAGAAGCGGCAGAGGCTTCCTTGCCGGAGAAGCGGCACCTTCGCCGGCAGAGAGCATCCTGCCGGCCGCGGTGCGCTCCGGAGCGGGGGCTTGTGCCGAAAGAGGCCGGCAACAGGCGCTTACCTTCGGACAGCTCCGGATCGCCGTCTAATGCGTCTCTTGTCGCCTACACGGCAGAGAAAAGCTTTTCCACTCTGTCTAGGAAGGAGAAAGTGTGCCAGCACAGCAAATGCCTCCCGGACTTTCCCTGCAATTCAGCAAGTGCTTTGCAGCTTGAAATTGGAAGGAAAGCCTCAGATTTAGCAGCCAGAGCTTCAGGAGGAGCAGCAGCGAGCACAGCATCGGTTTTGCAGCAGCTCCTTTCATGTGCATGTTTTTGGGAGTGGAAAGGCTTGCAGAGTGTTAAAGTAGCTTTTTCTCTCCGCTGGAAAGCTGCACGCTCAGTGCCAGTGTTCTGCAGCTTCTTTCTTCACGTTTCAGCAGCTAGCACGCTCTCCGTGTGCTGGAGAAGCGGCAGAGGCTTCCTTGCCGGAGAAGCGGCACCTTCGCCGGCAGAGAGCATCCTGCCGGCCGCGGTGCGCTCCGGAGCGGGGGCTTGTGCCGAAAGAGGCCGGCAACAGGCGCTTACCTTCGGACAGCTCCGGATCGCCGTCTAATGCGTCTCTTGTCGCCTACACGGCAGAGAAAAGCTTTTCCACTCTGTCTAGGAAGGAGAAAGTGTGCCAGCACAGCAAATGCCTCCCGGACTTTCCCTGGAATTCAGCAAGTGCTTTGCAGCTTGAAATTGGAAGGAAAGCCTCAGATTTAGCAGCCAGAGCTTCAGGAGGAGCAGCAGCGAGCACAGCATCGGTTTTGCAGCAGCTCCTTCCATGTGCATGTTTTTGGGAGTGGAAAGGCTTGCAGAGTGTTAAAGTAGCTTTTTCTCTCCGCTGGAAAGCTGCACGCTCAGTGCCAGTCTTCTGCAGCTTCTTTCTTCACGTTTCAGCAGCTAGCACGCTCTCCGTGTGCTGGAGAAGCGGCAGAGGCTTCCTTGCCGGAGAAGCGGCACCTTCGCCGGCAGAGAGCATCCTGCCGGCCGCGGTGCGCTCCGGAGCGGGGGCTTGTGCCGAAAGAGGCCGGCAACAGGCGCTTACCTTCGGACAGCTCCGGATCGCCGTCTAATGCGTCTCTTGTCGCCTACACGGCAGGGAAAAGCTTTTCCACTCTGTCTAGGAAGGAGAAAGTGTGCCAGCACAGCAAATGCCTCCCGGACTTTCCCTGCAATTCAGCAAGTGCTTTGCAGCTTGAAATTGGAAGGAAAGCCTCAGATTTAGCAGCCAGAGCTTCAGGAGGAGCAGCAGCGAGCACAGCATCGGTTTTGCAGCAGCTCCTTCCATGTGCATGTTTTTGGGAGTGGAAAGGCTTGCAGAGTGTTAAAGTAGCTTTTTCTCTCCGCTGGAAAGCTGCACGCTCAGTGCCAGTCTTCTGCAGCTTCTTTCTTCACGTTTCAGCAGCTAGCACGCTCTCCGTGTGCTGGAGAAGCGGCAGAGGCTTCCTTGCCGGAGAAGCGGCACCTTCGCCGGCAGAGAGCATCCTGCCGGCCGCGGTGCGCTCCGGAGCGGGGGCTTGTGCCGAAAGAGGCCGGCAACAGGCGCTTACCTTCGGACAGCTCCGGATCGCCGTCTAATGCGTCTCTTGTCGCCTACACGGCAGGGAAAAGCTTTTCCACTCTGTCTAGGAAGGAGAAAGTGTGCCAGCACAGCAAATGCCTCCCGGACTTTCCCTGCAATTCAGCAAGTGCTTTGCAGCTTGAAATTGGAAGGAAAGCCTCAGATTTAGCAGCCAGAGCTTCAGGAGGAGCAGCAGCGAGCACAGCATCGGTTTTGCAGCAGCTCCTTCCATGTGCATGTTTTTGGGAGTGGAAAGGCTTGCAGAGTGTTAAAGTAGCTTTTTCTCTCCGCTGGAAAGCTGCACGCTCAGTGCCAGTCTTCTGCAGCTTCTTTCTTCACGTTTCAGCAGCTAGCACGCTCTCCGTGTGCTGGAGAAGCGGCAGAGGCTTCCTTGCCGGAGAAGCGGCACCTTCGCCGGCAGAGAGCATCCTGCCGGCCGCGGTGCGCTCCGGAGCGGGGGCTTGTGCCGAAAGAGGCCGGCAACAGGCGCTTACCTTCGGACAGCTCCGGATCGCCGTCTAATGCGTCTCTTGTCGCCTACACGGCAGGGAAAAGCTTTTCCACTCTGTCTAGGAAGGAGAAAGTGTGCCAGCACAGCAAATGCCTCCCGGACTTTCCCTGGAATTCAGCAAGTGCTTTGCAGCTTGAAATTGGAAGGAAAGCCTCAGATTTAGCAGCCAGAGCTTCAGGAGGAGCAGCAGCGAGCACAGCATCGGTTTTGCAGCAGCTCCTTCCATGTGCATGTTTTTGGGAGTGGAAAGGCTTGCAGAGTGTTAAAGTAGCTTTTTCTCTCCGCTGGAAAGCTGCACGCTCAGTGCCAGTCTTCTGCAGCTTCTTTCTTCACGTTTCAGCAGCTAGCACGCTCTCCGTGTGCTGGAGAAGCGGCAGAGGCTTCCTTGCCGGAGAAGCGGCACCTTCGCCGGCAGAGAGCATCCTGCCGGCCGCGGTGCGCTCCGGAGCGGGGGCTTGTGCCGAAAGAGGCCGGCAACAGGCGCTTACCTTCGGACAGCTCCGGATCGCCGTCTAATGCGTCTCTTGTCGCCTACACGGCAGGGAAAAGCTTTTCCACTCTGTCTAGGAAGGAGAAAGTGTGCCAGCACAGCAAATGCCTCCCGGACTTTCCCTGCAATTCAGCAAGTGCTTTGCAGCTTGAAATTGGAAGGAAAGCCTCAGATTTAGCAGCCAGAGCTTCAGGAGGAGCAGCAGCGAGCACAGCATCGCTTTTGCAGCAGCTCCTTCCATGTGCATGTTTTTGGGAGTGGAAAGGCTTGCAGAGTGTTAAAGTAGCTTTTTCTCTCCGCTGGAAAGCTGCACGCTCAGTGCCAGTCTTCTGCAGCTTCTTTCTTCACGTTTCAGCAGCTAGCACGCTCTCCGTGTGCTGGAGAAGCGGCAGAGGCTTCCTTGCCGGAGAAGCGGCACCTTCGCCGGCAGAGAGCATCCTGCCGGCCGCGGTGCGCTCCGGAGCGGGGGCTTGTGCCGAAAGAGGCCGGCAACAGGCGCTTACCTTCGGACAGCTCCGGATCGCCGTCTAATGCGTCTCTTGTCGCCTACACGGCAGGGAAAAGCTTTTCCACTCTGTCTAGGAAGGAGAAAGTGTGCCAGCACAGCAAATGCCTCCCGGACTTTCCCTGCAATTCAGCAAGTGCTTTGCAGCTTGAAATTGGAAGGAAAGCCTCAGATTTAGCAGCCAGAGCTTCAGGAGGAGCAGCAGCGAGCACAGCATCGGTTTTGCAGCAGCTCCTTCCAAGTGCATGTTTTTGGGAGTGGAAAGGCTTGCAGAGTGTTAAAGTAGCTTTTTCTCTCCGCTGGAAAGCTGCACGCTCAGTGCCAGTGTTCTGCAGCTTCTTTCTTCACGTTTCAGCAGCTAGCACGCTCTCCGTGTGCTGGAGAAGCGGCAGAGGCTTCCTTGCCGGAGAAGCGGCACCTTCGCCGGCAGAGAGCATCCTGCCGGCCGCGGTGCGCTCCGGAGCGGGGGCTTGTGCCGAAAGAGGCCGGCAACAGGCGCTTACCTTCGGACAGCTCCGGATCGCCGTCTAATGCGTCTCTTGTCGCCTACACGGCAGGGAAAAGCTTTTCCACTCTGTCTAGGAAGGAGAAAGTGTGCCAGCACAGCAAATGCCTCCCGGACTTTCCCTGGAATTCAGCAAGTGCTTTGCAGCTTGAAATTGGAAGGAAAGCCTCAGATTTAGCAGCCAGAGCTTCAGGAGGAGCAGCAGCGAGCACAGCATCGGTTTTGCAGCAGCTCCTTCCATGTGCATGTTTTTGGGAGTGGAAAGGCTTGCAGAGTGTTAAAGTAGCTTTTTCTCTCCGCTGGAAAGCTGCACGCTCAGTGCCAGTGTTCTGCAGCTTCTTTCTTCACGTTTCAGCAGCTAGCACGCTCTCCGTGTGCTGGAGAAGCGGCAGAGGCTTCCTTGCCGGAGAAGCGGCACCTTCGCCGGCAGAGAGCATCCTGCCGGCCGCGGTGCGCTCCGGAGCGGGGGCTTGTGCCGAAAGAGGCCGGCAACAGGCGCTTACCTTCGGACAGCTCCGGATCGCCGTCTAATGCGTCTCTTGTCGCCTACACGGCAGGGAAAAGCTTTTCCACTCTGTCTAGGAAGGAGAAAGTGTGCCAGCACAGCAAATGCCTCCCGGACTTTCCCTGCAATTCAGCAAGTGCTTTGCAGCTTGAAATTGGAAGGAAAGCCTCAGATTTAGCAGCCAGAGCTTCAGGAGGAGCAGCAGCGAGCACAGCATCGGTTTTGCAGCAGCTCCTTCCATGTGCATGTTTTTGGGAGTGGAAAGGCTTGCAGAGTGTTAAAGTAGCTTTTTCTCTCCGCTGGAAAGCTGCACGCTCAGTGCCAGTCTTCTGCAGCTTCTTTCTTCACGTTTCAGCAGCTAGCACGCTCTCCGTGTGCTGGAGAAGCGGCAGAGGCTTCCTTGCCGGAGAAGCGGCGCCTTCGCCGGCAGAGAGCATCCTGCCGGCCGCGGTGCGCTCCGGAGCGGGGGCTTGTGCCGAAAGAGGCCGGCAACAGGCGCTTACCTTCGGACAGCTCCGGATCGCCGTCTAATGCGTCTCTTGTCGCCTACACGGCAGGGAAAAGCTTTTCCACTCTGTCTAGGAAGGAGAAAGTGTGCCAGCACAGCAAATGCCTCCCGGACTTTCCCTGCAATTCAGCAAGTGCTTTGCAGCTTGAAATTGGAAGGAAAGCCTCAGATTTAGCAGCCAGAGCTTCAGGAGGAGCAGCAGCGAGCACAGCATCGGTTTTGCAGCAGCTCCTTCCATGTGCATGTTTTTGGGAGTGGAAAGGCTTGCAGAGTGTTAAAGTAGCTTTTTCTCTCCGCTGGAAAGCTGCACGCTCAGTGCCAGTCTTCTGCAGCTTCTTTCTTCACGTTTCAGCAGCTAGCACGCTCTCCGTGTGCAGGAGAAGCGGCAGAGGCTTCCTTGCCGGAGAAGCGGCACCTTCGCCGGCAGAGAGCATCCTGCCGGCCGCGGTGCGCTCCGGAGCGGGGGCTTGTGCCGAAAGAGGCCGGCAACAGGCGCTTACCTTCGGACAGCTCCGGATCGCCGTCTAATGCGTCTCTTGTCGCCTACACGGCAGGGAAAAGCTTTTCCACTCTGTCTAGGAAGGAGAAAGTGTGCCAGCACAGCAAATGCCTCCCGGACTTTCCCTGGAATTCAGCAAGTGCTTTGCAGCTTGAAATTGGAAGGAAAGCCTCAGATTTAGCAGCCAGAGCTTCAGGAGGAGCAGCAGCGAGCACAGCATCGGTTTTGCAGCAGCTCCTTCCATGTGCATGTTTTTGGGAGTGGAAAGGCTTGCAGAGTGTTAAAGTAGCTTTTTCTCTCCGCTGGAAAGCTGCACGCTCAGTGCCAGTCTTCTGCAGCTTCTTTCTTCACGTTTCAGCAGCTAGCACGCTCTCCGTGTGCTGGAGAAGCGGCAGAGGCTTCCTTGCCGGAGAAGCGGCACCTTCGCCGGCAGAGAGCATCCTGCCGGCCGCGGTGCGCTCCGGAGCGGGGGCTTGTGCCGAAAGAGGCCGGCAACAGGCGCTTACCTTCGGACAGCTCCGGATCGCCGTCTAATGCGTCTCTTGTCGCCTACACGGCAGGGAAAAGCTTTTCCACTCTGTCTAGGAAGGAGAAAGTGTGCCAGCACAGCAAATGCCTCCCGGACTTTCCCTGCAATTCAGCAAGTGCTTTGCAGCTTGAAATTGGAAGGAAAGCCTCAGATTTAGCAGCCAGAGCTTCAGGAGGAGCAGCAGCGAGCACAGCATCGGTTTTGCAGCAGCTCCTTCCATGTGCATGTTTTTGGGAGTGGAAAGGCTTGCAGAGTGTTAAAGTAGCTTTTTCTCTCCGCTGGAAAGCTGCACGCTCAGTGCCAGTCTTCTGCAGCTTCTTTCTTCACGTTTCAGCAGCTAGCACGCTCTCCGTGTGCTGGAGAAGCGGCAGAGGCTTCCTTGCCGGAGAAGCGGCACCTTCGCCGGCAGAGAGCATCCTGCCGGCCGCGGTGCGCTCCGGAGCGGGGGCTTGTGCCGAAAGAGGCCGGCAACAGGCGCTTACCTTCGGACAGCTCCGGATCGCCGTCTAATGCGTCTCTTGTCGCCTACACGGCAGGGAAAAGCTTTTCCACTCTGTCTAGGAAGGAGAAAGTGTGCCAGCACAGCAAATGCCTCCCGGACTTTCCCTGCAATTCAGCAAGTGCTTTGCAGCTTGAAATTGGAAGGAAAGCCTCAGATTTAGCAGCCAGAGCTTCAGGAGGAGCAGCAGCGAGCACAGCATCGGTTTTGCAGCAGCTCCTTCCAAGTGCATGTTTTTGGGAGTGGAAAGGCTTGCAGAGTGTTAAAGTAGCTTTTTCTCTCCGCTGGAAAGCTGCACGCTCAGTGCCAGTCTTCTGCAGCTTCTTTCTTCACGTTTCAGCAGCTAGCACGCTCTCCGTGTGCTGGAGAAGCGGCAGAGGCTTCCTTGCCGGAGAAGCGGCACCTTCGCCGGCAGAGAGCATCCTGCCGGCCGCGGTGCGCTCCGGAGCGGGGGCTTGTGCCGAAAGAGGCCGGCAACAGGCGCTTACCTTCGGACAGCTCCGGATCGCCGTCTAATGCGTCTCTTGTCGCCTACACGGCAGGGAAAAGCTTTTCCACTCTGTCTAGGAAGGAGAAAGTGTGCCAGCACAGCAAATGCCTCCCGGACTTTCCCTGCAATTCAGCAAGTGCTTTGCAGCTTGAAATTGGAAGGAAAGCCTCAGATTTAGCAGCCAGAGCTTCAGGAGGAGCAGCAGCGAGCACAGCATCGGTTTTGCAGCAGCTCCTTCCATGTGCATGTTTTTGGGAGTGGAAAGGCTTGCAGAGTGTTAAAGTAGCTTTTTCTCTCCGCTGGAAAGCTGCACGCTCAGTGCCAGTCTTCTGCAGCTTCTTTCTTCACGTTTCAGCAGCTAGCACGCTCTCCGTGTGCTGGAGAAGCGGCAGAGGCTTCCTTGCCGGAGAAGCGGCACCTTCGCCGGCAGAGAGCATCCTGCCGGCCGCGGTGCGCTCCGGAGCGGGGGCTTGTGCCGAAAGAGGCCGGCAACAGGCGCTTACCTTCGGACAGCTCCGGATCGCCGTCTAATGCGTCTCTTGTCGCCTACACGGCAGGGAAAAGCTTTTCCACTCTGTCTAGGAAGGAGAAAGTGTGCCAGCACAGCAAATGCCTCCCGGACTTTCCCTGCAATTCAGCAAGTGCTTTGCAGCTTGAAATTGGAAGGAAAGCCTCAGATTTAGCAGCCAGAGCTTCAGGAGGAGCAGCAGCGAGCACAGCATCGGTTTTGCAGCAGCTCCTTCCATGTGCATGTTTTTGGGAGTGGAAAGGCTTGCAGAGTGTTAAAGTAGCTTTTTCTCTCCGCTGGAAAGCTGCACGCTCAGTGCCAGTGTTCTGCAGCTTCTTTCTTCACGTTTCAGCAGCTAGCACGCTCTCCGTGTGCTGGAGAAGCGGCAGAGGCTTCCTTGCCGGAGAAGCGGCACCTTCGCCGGCAGAGAGCATCCTGCCGGCCGCGGTGCGCTCCGGAGCGGGGGCTTGTGCCGAAAGAGGCCGGCAACAGGCGCTTACCTTCGGACAGCTCCGGATCGCCGTCTAATGCGTCTCTTGTCGCCTACACGGCAGAGAAAAGCTTTTCCACTCTGTCTAGGAAGGAGAAAGTGTGCCAGCACAGCAAATGCCTCCCGGACTTTCCCTGGAATTCAGCAAGTGCTTTGCAGCTTGAAATTGGAAGGAAAGCTTCAGATTTAGCAGCCAGAGCTTCAGGAGGAGCAGCAGCGAGCACAGCATCGGTTTTGCAGCAGCTCCTTCCATGTGCATGTTTTTGGGAGTGGAAAGGCTTGCAGAGTGTTAAAGTAGCTTTTTCTCTCCGCTGGAAAGCTGCACGCTCAGTGCCAGTCTTCTGCAGCTTCTTTCTTCACGTTTCAGCAGCTAGCACGCTCTCCGTGTGCTGGAGAAGCGGCAGAGGCTTCCTTGCCGGAGAAGCGGCACCTTCGCCGGCAGAGAGCATCCTGCCGGCCGCGGTGCGCTCCGGAGCGGGGGCTTGTGCCGAAAGAGGCCGGCAACAGGCGCTTACCTTCGGACAGCTCCGGATCGCCGTCTAATGCGTCTCTTGTCGCCTACACGGCAGGGAAAAGCTTTTCCACTCTGTCTAGGAAGGAGAAAGTGTGCCAGCACAGCAAATGCCTCCCGGACTTTCCCTGCAATTCAGCAAGTGCTTTGCAGCTTGAAATTGGAAGGAAAGCCTCAGATTTAGCAGCCAGAGCTTCAGGAGGAGCAGCAGCGAGCACAGCATCGGTTTTGCAGCAGCTCCTTCCATGTGCATGTTTTTGGGAGTGGAAAGGCTTGCAGAGTGTTAAAGTAGCTTTTTCTCTCCGCTGGAAAGCTGCACGCTCAGTGCCAGTCTTCTGCAGCTTCTTTCTTCACGTTTCAGCAGCTAGCACGCTCTCCGTGTGCTGGAGAAGCGGCAGAGGCTTCCTTGCCGGAGAAGCGGCGCCTTCGCCGGCAGAGAGCATCCTGCCGGCCGCGGTGCGCTCCGGAGCGGGGGCTTGTGCCGAAAGAGGCCGGCAACAGGCGCTTACCTTCGGACAGCTCCGGATCGCCGTCTAATGCGTCTCTTGTCGCCTACACGGCAGGGAAAAGCTTTTCCACTCTGTCTAGGAAGGAGAAAGTGTGCCAGCACAGCAAATGCCTCCCGGACTTTCCCTGGAATTCAGCAAGTACTTTGCAGCTTGAAATTGGAAGGAAAGCCTCAGATTTAGCAGCCAGAGCTTCAGGAGGAGCAGCAGCGAGCACAGCATCGGTTTTGCAGCAGCTCCTTCCATGTGCATGTTTTTGGGAGTGGAAAGGCTTGCAGAGTGTTAAAGTAGCTTTTTCTCTCCGCTGGAAAGCTGCACGCTCAGTGCCAGTCTTCTGCAGCTTCTTTCTTCACGTTTCAGCAGCTAGCACGCTCTCCGTGTGCTGGAGAAGCGGCAGAGGCTTCCTTGCCGGAGAAGCGGCACCTTCGCCGGCAGAGAGCATCCTGCCGGCCGCGGTGCGCTCCGGAGCGGGGGCTTGTGCCGAAAGAGGCCGGCAACAGGCGCTTACCTTCGGACAGCTCCGGATCGCCGTCTAATGCGTCTCTTGTCGCCTACACGGCAGGGAAAAGCTTTTCCACTCTGTCTAGGAAGGAGAAAGTGTGCCAGCACAGCAAATGCCTCCCGGACTTTCCCTGGAATTCAGCAAGTGCTTTGCAGCTTGAAATTGGAAGGAAAGCCTCAGATTTAGCAGCCAGAGCTTCAGGAGGAGCAGCAGCGAGCACAGCATCGGTTTTGCAGCAGCTCCTTCCAAGTGCATGTTTTTGGGAGTGGAAAGGCTTGCAGAGTGTTAAAGTAGCTTTTTCTCTCCGCTGGAAAGCTGCACGCTCAGTGCCAGTCTTCTGCAGCTTCTTTCTTCACGTTTCAGCAGCTAGCACGCTCTCCGTGTGCTGGAGAAGCGGCAGAGGCTTCCTTGCCGGAGAAGCGGCACCTTCGCCGGCAGAGAGCATCCTGCCGGCCGCGGTGCGCTCCGGAGCGGGGGCTTGTGCCGAAAGAGGCCGGCAACAGGCGCTTACCTTCGGACAGCTCCGGATCGCCGTCTAATGCGTCTCTTGTCGCCTACACGGCAGGGAAAAGCTTTTCCACTCTGTCTAGGAAGGAGAAAGTGTGCCAGCACAGCAAATGCCTCCCGGACTTTCCCTGGAATTCAGCAAGTGCTTTGCAGCTTGAAATTGGAAGGAAAGCCTCAGATTTAGCAGCCAGAGCTTCAGGAGGAGCAGCAGCGAGCACAGCATCGGTTTTGCAGCAGCTCCTTCCATGTGCATGTTTTTGGGAGTGGAAAGGCTTGCAGAGTGTTAAAGTAGCTTTTTCTCTCCGCTGGAAAGCTGCACGCTCAGTGCCAGTGTTCTGCAGCTTCTTTCTTCACGTTTCAGCAGCTAGCACGCTCTCCGTGTGCTGGAGAAGCGGCAGAGGCTTCCTTGCCGGAGAAGCGGCACCTTCGCCGGCAGAGAGCATCCTGCCGGCCGCGGTGCGCTCCGGAGCGGGGGCTTGTGCCGAAAGAGGCCGGCAACAGGCGCTTACCTTCGGACAGCTCCGGATCGCCGTCTAATGCGTCTCTTGTCGCCTACACGGCAGGGAAAAGCTTTTCCACTCTGTCTAGGAAGGAGAAAGTGTGCCAGCACAGCAAATGCCTCCCGGACTTTCCCTGCAATTCAGCAAGTGCTTTGCAGCTTGAAATTGGAAGGAAAGCCTCAGATTTAGCAGCCAGAGCTTCAGGAGGAGCAGCAGCGAGCACAGCATCGGTTTTGCAGCAGCTCCTTCCATGTGCATGTTTTTGGGAGTGGAAAGGCTTGCAGAGTGTTAAAGTAGCTTTTTCTCTCCGCTGGAAAGCTGCACGCTCAGTGCCAGTGTTCTGCAGCTTCTTTCTTCACGTTTCAGCAGCTAGCACGCTCTCCGTGTGCTGGAGAAGCGGCAGAGGCTTCCTTGCCGGAGAAGCGGCACCTTCGCCGGCAGAGAGCATCCTGCCGGCCGCGGTGCGCTCCGGAGCGGGGGCTTGTGCCGAAAGAGGCCGGCAACAGGCGCTTACCTTCGGACAGCTCCGGATCGCCGTCTAATGCGTCTCTTGTCGCCTACACGGCAGGGAAAAGCTTTTCCACTCTGTCTAGGAAGGAGAAAGTGTGCCAGCACAGCAAATGCCTCCCGGACTTTCCCTGCAATTCAGCAAGTGCTTTGCAGCTTGAAATTGGAAGGAAAGCCTCAGATTTAGCAGCCAGAGCTTCAGGAGGAGCAGCAGCGAGCACAGCATCGGTTTTGCAGCAGCTCCTTCCATGTGCATGTTTTTGGGAGTGGAAAGGCTTGCAGAGTGTTAAAGTAGCTTTTTCTCTCCGCTGGAAAGCTGCACGCTCAGTGCCAGTGTTCTGCAGCTTCTTTCTTCACGTTTCAGCAGCTAGCACGCTCTCCGTGTGCTGGAGAAGCGGCAGAGGCTTCCTTGCCGGAGAAGCGGCACCTTCGCCGGCAGAGAGCATCCTGCCGGCCGCGGTGCGCTCCGGAGCGGGGGCTTGTGCCGAAAGAGGCCGGCAACAGGCGCTTACCTTCGGACAGCTCCGGATCGCCGTCTAATGCGTCTCTTGTCGCCTACACGGCAGGGAAAAGCTTTTCCACTCTGTCTAGGAAGGAGAAAGTGTGCCAGCACAGCAAATGCCTCCCGGACTTTCCCTGCAATTCAGCAAGTGCTTTGCAGCTTGAAATTGGAAGGAAAGCCTCAGATTTAGCAGCCAGAGCTTCAGGAGGAGCAGCAGCGAGCACAGCATCGGTTTTGCAGCAGCTCCTTCCATGTGCATGTTTTTGGGAGTGGAAAGGCTTGCAGAGTGTTAAAGTAGCTTTTTCTCTCCGCTGGAAAGCTGCACGCTCAGTGCCAGTCTTCTGCAGCTTCTTTCTTCACGTTTCAGCAGCTAGCACGCTCTCCGTGTGCTGGAGAAGCGGCAGAGGCTTCCTTGCCGGAGAAGCGGCACCTTCGCCGGCAGAGAGCATCCTGCCGGCCGCGGTGCGCTCCGGAGCGGGGGCTTGTGCCGAAAGAGGCCGGCAACAGGCGCTTACCTTCGGACAGCTCCGGATCGCCGTCTAATGCGTCTCTTGTCGCCTACACGGCAGGGAAAAGCTTTTCCACTCTGTCTAGGAAGGAGAAAGTGTGCCAGCACAGCAAATGCCTCCCGGACTTTCCCTGGAATTCAGCAAGTGCTTTGCAGCTTGAAATTGGAAGGAAAGCCTCAGATTTAGCAGCCAGAGCTTCAGGAGGAGCAGCAGCGAGCACAGCATCGGTTTTGCAGCAGCTCCTTCCATGTGCATGTTTTTGGGAGTGGAAAGGCTTGCAGAGTGTTAAAGTAGCTTTTTCTCTCCGCTGGAAAGCTGCACGCTCAGTGCCAGTCTTCTGCAGCTTCTTTCTTCACGTTTCAGCAGCTAGCACGCTCTCCGTGTGCTGGAGAAGCGGCAGAGGCTTCCTTGCCGGAGAAGCGGCACCTTCGCCGGCAGAGAGCATCCTGCCGGCCGCGGTGCGCTCCGGAGCGGGGGCTTGTGCCGAAAGAGGCCGGCAACAGGCGCTTACCTTCGGACAGCTCCGGATCGCCGTCTAATGCGTCTCTTGTCGCCTACACGGCAGGGAAAAGCTTTTCCACTCTGTCTAGGAAGGAGAAAGTGTGCCAGCACAGCAAATGCCTCCCGGACTTTCCCTGCAATTCAGCAAGTGCTTTGCAGCTTGAAATTGGAAGGAAAGCCTCAGATTTAGCAGCCAGAGCTTCAGGAGGAGCAGCAGCGAGCACAGCATCGGTTTTGCAGCAGCTCCTTCCATGTGCATGTTTTTGGGAGTGGAAAGGCTTGCAGAGTGTTAAAGTAGCTTTTTCTCTCCGCTGGAAAGCTGCACGCTCAGTGCCAGTGTTCTGCAGCTTCTTTCTTCACGTTTCAGCAGCTAGCACGCTCTCCGTGTGCTGGAGAAGCGGCAGAGGCTTCCTTGCCGGAGAAGCGGCACCTTCGCCGGCAGAGAGCATCCTGCCGGCCGCGGTGCGCTCCGGAGCGGGGGCTTGTGCCGAAAGAGGCCGGCAACAGGCGCTTACCTTCGGACAGCTCCGGATCGCCGTCTAATGAGTCTCTTGTCGCCTACACGGCAGGGAAAAGCTTTTCCACTCTGTCTAGGAAGGAGAAAGTGTGCCAGCACAGCAAATGCCTCCCGGACTTTCCCTGGAATTCAGCAAGTGCTTTGCAGCTTGAAATTGGAAGGAAAGCCTCAGATTTAGCAGCCAGAGCTTCAGGAGGAGCAGCAGCGAGCACAGCATCGGTTTTGCAGCAGCTCCTTCCATGTGCATGTTTTTGGGAGTGGAAAGGCTTGCAGAGTGTTAAAGTAGCTTTTTCTCTCCGCTGGAAAGCTGCACGCTCAGTGCCAGTCTTCTGCAGCTTCTTTCTTCACGTTTCAGCAGCTAGCACGCTCTCCGTGTGCTGGAGAAGCGGCAGAGGCTTCCTTGCCGGAGAAGCGGCACCTTCGCCGGCAGAGAGCATCCTGCCGGCCGCGGTGCGCTCCGGAGCGGGGGCTTGTGCCGAAAGAGGCCGGCAACAGGCGCTTACCTTCGGACAGCTCCGGATCGCCGTCTAATGCGTCTCTTGTCGCCTACACGGCAGGGAAAAGCTTTTCCACTCTGTCTAGGAAGGAGAAAGTGTGCCAGCACAGCAAATGCCTCCCGGACTTTCCCTGGAATTCAGCAAGTGCTTTGCAGCTTGAAATTGGAAGGAAAGCCTCAGATTTAGCAGCCAGAGCTTCAGGAGGAGCAGCAGCGAGCACAGCATCGGTTTTGCAGCAGCTCCTTCCATGTGCATGTTTTTGGGAGTGGAAAGGCTTGCAGAGTGTTAAAGTAGCTTTTTCTCTCCGCTGGAAAGCTGCACGCTCAGTGCCAGTGTTCTGCAGCTTCTTTCTTCACGTTTCAGCAGCTAGCACGCTCTCCGTGTGCTGGAGAAGCGGCAGAGGCTTCCTTGCCGGAGAAGCGGCACCTTCGCCGGCAGAGAGCATCCTGCCGGCCGCGGTGCGCTCCGGAGCGGGGGCTTGTGCCGGGAGAGGCCGGCAACAGGCGCTTACCTTCGGACAGCTCCGGATCGCCGTCTAATGCGTCTCTTGTCGCCGACACGGCAGGGAAAAGCTTTTCCACTCTGTCTAGGAAGGAGAAAGTGTGCCAGCACAGCAAATGCCTCCCGGACTTTCCCTGCAATTCAGCAAGTGCTTTGCAGCTTGAAATTGGAAGGAAAGCCTCAGATTTAGCAGCCAGAGCTTCAGGAGGAGCAGCAGCGAGCACAGCATCGGTTTTGCAGCAGCTCCTTCCATGTGCATGTTTTTGGGAGTGGAAAGGCTTGCAGAGTGTTAAAGTAGCTTTTTCTCTCCGCTGGAAAGCTGCACGCTCAGTGCCAGTCTTCTGCAGCTTCTTTCTTCACGTTTCAGCAGCTAGCACGCTCTCCGTGTGCTGGAGAAGCGGCAGAGGCTTCCTTGCCGGAGAAGCGGCACCTTCGCCGGCAGAGAGCATCCTGCCGGCCGCGGTGCGCTCCGGAGCGGGGGCTTGTGCCGAAAGAGGCCGGCAACAGGCGCTTACCTTCGGACAGCTCCGGATCGCCGTCTAATGCGTCTCTTGTCGCCTACACGGCAGGGAAAAGCTTTTCCACTCTGTCTAGGAAGGAGAAAGTGTGCCAGCACAGCAAATGCCTCCCGGACTTTCCCTGCAATTCAGCAAGTGCTTTGCAGCTTGAAATTGGAAGGAAAGCCTCAGATTTAGCAGCCAGAGCTTCAGGAGGAGCAGCAGCGAGCACAGCATCGGTTTTGCAGCAGCTCCTTCCAAGTGCATGTTTTTGGGAGTGGAAAGGCTTGCAGAGTGTTAAAGTAGCTTTTTCTCTCCGCTGGAAAGCTGCACGCTCAGTGCCAGTCTTCTGCAGCTTCTTTCTTCACGTTTCAGCAGCTAGCACGCTCTCCGTGTGCTGGAGAAGCGGCAGAGGCTTCCTTGCCGGAGAAGCGGCGCCTTCGCCGGCAGAGAGCATCCTGCCGGCCGCGGTGCGCTCCGGAGCGGGGGCTTGTGCCGAAAGAGGCCGGCAACAGGCGCTTACCTTCGGACAGCTCCGGATCGCCGTCTAATGCGTCTCTTGTCGCCTACACGGCAGGGAAAAGCTTTTCCACTCTGTCTAGGAAGGAGAAAGTGTGCCAGCACAGCAAATGCCTCCCGGACTTTCCCTGGAATTCAGCAAGTACTTTGCAGCTTGAAATTGGAAGGAAAGCCTCAGATTTAGCAGCCAGAGCTTCAGGAGGAGCAGCAGCGAGCACAGCATCGGTTTTGCAGCAGCTCCTTCCATGTGCATGTTTTTGGGAGTGGAAAGGCTTGCAGAGTGTTAAAGTAGCTTTTTCTCTCCGCTGGAAAGCTGCACGCTCAGTGCCAGTCTTCTGCAGCTTCTTTCTTCACGTTTCAGCAGCTAGCACGCTCTCCGTGTGCTGGAGAAGCGGCAGAGGCTTCCTTGCCGGAGAAGCGGCACCTTCGCCGGCAGAGAGCATCCTGCCGGCCGCGGTGCGCTCCGGAGCGGGGGCTTGTGCCGAAAGAGGCCGGCAACAGGCGCTTACCTTCGGACAGCTCCGGATCGCCGTCTAATGCGTCTCTTGTCGCCTACACGGCAGGGAAAAGCTTTTCCACTCTGTCTAGGAAGGAGAAAGTGTGCCAGCACAGCAAATGCCTCCCGGACTTTCCCTGGAATTCAGCAAGTGCTTTGCAGCTTGAAATTGGAAGGAAAGCCTCAGATTTAGCAGCCAGAGCTTCAGGAGGAGCAGCAGCGAGCACAGCATCGGTTTTGCAGCAGCTCCTTCCAAGTGCATGTTTTTGGGAGTGGAAAGGCTTGCAGAGTGTTAAAGTAGCTTTTTCTCTCCGCTGGAAAGCTGCACGCTCAGTGCCAGTCTTCTGCAGCTTCTTTCTTCACGTTTCAGCAGCTAGCACGCTCTCCGTGTGCTGGAGAAGCGGCAGAGGCTTCCTTGCCGGAGAAGCGGCACCTTCGCCGGCAGAGAGCATCCTGCCGGCCGCGGTGCGCTCCGGAGCGGGGGCTTGTGCCGAAAGAGGCCGGCAACAGGCGCTTACCTTCGGACAGCTCCGGATCGCCGTCTAATGCGTCTCTTGTCGCCTACACGGCAGGGAAAAGCTTTTCCACTCTGTCTAGGAAGGAGAAAGTGTGCCAGCACAGCAAATGCCTCCCGGACTTTCCCTGCAATTCAGCAAGTGCTTTGCAGCTTGAAATTGGAAGGAAAGCCTCAGATTTAGCAGCCAGAGCTTCAGGAGGAGCAGCAGCGAGCACAGCATCGGTTTTGCAGCAGCTCCTTCCAAGTGCATGTTTTTGGGAGTGGAAAGGCTTGCAGAGTGTTAAAGTAGCTTTTTCTCTCCGCTGGAAAGCTGCACGCTCAGTGCCAGTCTTCTGCAGCTTCTTTCTTCACGTTTCAGCAGCTAGCACGCTCTCCGTGTGCTGGAGAAGCGGCAGAGGCTTCCTTGCCGGAGAAGCGGCACCTTCGCCGGCAGAGAGCATCCTGCCGGCCGCGGTGCGCTCCGGAGCGGGGGCTTGTGCCGAAAGAGGCCGGCAACAGGCGCTTACCTTCGGACAGCTCCGGATCGCCGTCTAATGCGTCTCTTGTCGCCTACACGGCAGGGAAAAGCTTTTCCACTCTGTCTAGGAAGGAGAAAGTGTGCCAGCACAGCAAATGCCTCCCGGACTTTCCCTGCAATTCAGCAAGTGCTTTGCAGCTTGAAATTGGAAGGAAAGCCTCAGATTTAGCAGCCAGAGCTTCAGGAGGAGCAGCAGCGAGCACAGCATCGGTTTTGCAGCAGCTCCTTCCATGTGCATGTTTTTGGGAGTGGAAAGGCTTGCAGAGTGTTAAAGTAGCTTTTTCTCTCCGCTGGAAAGCTGCACGCTCAGTGCCAGTCTTCTGCAGCTTCTTTCTTCACGTTTCAGCAGCTAGCACGCTCTCCGTGTGCTGGAGAAGCGGCAGAGGCTTCCTTGCCGGAGAAGCGGCACCTTCGCCGGCAGAGAGCATCCTGCCGGCCGCGGTGCGCTCCGGAGCGGGGGCTTGTGCCGAAAGAGGCCGGCAACAGGCGCTTACCTTCGGACAGCTCCGGATCGCCGTCTAATGCGTCTCTTGTCGCCTACACGGCAGGGAAAAGCTTTTCCACTCTGTCTAGGAAGGAGAAAGTGTGCCAGCACAGCAAATGCCTCCCGGACTTTCCCTGGAATTCAGCAAGTGCTTTGCAGCTTGAAATTGGAAGGAAAGCCTCAGATTTAGCAGCCAGAGCTTCAGGAGGAGCAGCAGCGAGCACAGCATCGGTTTTGCAGCAGCTCCTTCCATGTGCATGTTTTTGGGAGTGGAAAGGCTTGCAGAGTGTTAAAGTAGCTTTTTCTCTCCGCTGGAAAGCTGCACGCTCAGTGCCAGTGTTCTGCAGCTTCTTTCTTCACGTTTCAGCAGCTAGCACGCTCTCCGTGTGCTGGAGAAGCGGCAGAGGCTTCCTTGCCGGAGAAGCGGCACCTTCGCCGGCAGAGAGCATCCTGCCGGCCGCGGTGCGCTCCGGAGCGGGGGCTTGTGCCGAAAGAGGCCGGCAACAGGCGCTTACCTTCGGACAGCTCCGGATCGCCGTCTAATGCGTCTCTTGTCGCCTACACGGCAGGGAAAAGCTTTTCCACTCTGTCTAGGAAGGAGAAAGTGTGCCAGCACAGCAAATGCCTCCCGGACTTTCCCTGGAATTCAGCAAGTGCTTTGCAGCTTGAAATTGGAAGGAAAGCCTCAGATTTAGCAGCCAGAGCTTCAGGAGGAGCAGCAGCGAGCACAGCATCGGTTTTGCAGCAGCTCCTTCCATGTGCATGTTTTTGGGAGTGGAAAGGCTTGCAGAGTGTTAAAGTAGCTTTTTCTCTCCGCTGGAAAGCTGCACGCTCAGTGCCAGTGTTCTGCAGCTTCTTTCTTCACGTTTCAGCAGCTAGCACGCTCTCCGTGTGCTGGAGAAGCGGCAGAGGCTTCCTTGCCGGAGAAGCGGCACCTTCGCCGGCAGAGAGCATCCTGCCGGCCGCGGTGCGCTCCGGAGCGGGGGCTTGTGCCGAAAGAGGCCGGCAACAGGCGCTTACCTTCGGACAGCTCCGGATCGCCGTCTAATGCGTCTCTTGTCGCCTACACGGCAGAGAAAAGCTTTTCCACTCTGTCTAGGAAGGAGAAAGTGTGCCAGCACAGCAAATGCCTCCCGGACTTTCCCTGGAATTCAGCAAGTGCTTTGCAGCTTGAAATTGGAAGGAAAGCTTCAGATTTAGCAGCCAGAGCTTCAGGAGGAGCAGCAGCGAGCACAGCATCGGTTTTGCAGCAGCTCCTTCCATGTGCATGTTTTTGGGAGTGGAAAGGCTTGCAGAGTGTTAAAGTAGCTTTTTCTCTCCGCTGGAAAGCTGCACGCTCAGTGCCAGTGTTCTGCAGCTTCTTTCTTCACGTTTCAGCAGCTAGCACGCTCTCCGTGTGCTGGAGAAGCGGCAGAGGCTTCCTTGCCGGAGAAGCGGCACCTTCGCCGGCAGAGAGCATCCTGCCGGCCGCGGTGCGCTCCGGAGCGGGGGCTTGTGCCGAAAGAGGCCGGCAACAGGCGCTTACCTTCGGACAGCTCCGGATCGCCGTCTAATGCGTCTCTTGTCGCCTACACGGCAGGGAAAAGCTTTTCCACTCTGTCTAGGAAGGAGAAAGTGTGCCAGCACAGCAAATGCCTCCCGGACTTTCCCTGCAATTCAGCAAGTGCTTTGCAGCTTGAAATTGGAAGGAAAGCCTCAGATTTAGCAGCCAGAGCTTCAGGAGGAGCAGCAGCGAGCACAGCATCGGTTTTGCAGCAGCTCCTTCCATGTGCATGTTTTTGGGAGTGGAAAGGCTTGCAGAGTGTTAAAGTAGCTTTTTCTCTCCGCTGGAAAGCTGCACGCTCAGTGCCAGTGTTCTGCAGCTTCTTTCTTCACGTTTCAGCAGCTAGCACGCTCTCCGTGTGCTGGAGAAGCGGCAGAGGCTTCCTTGCCGGAGAAGCGGCACCTTCGCCGGCAGAGAGCATCCTGCCGGCCGCGGTGCGCTCCGGAGCGGGGGCTTGTGCCGAAAGAGGCCGGCAACAGGCGCTTACCTTCGGACAGCTCCGGATCGCCGTCTAATGCGTCTCTTGTCGCCTACACGGCAGGGAAAAGCTTTTCCACTCTGTCTAGGAAGGAGAAAGTGTGCCAGCACAGCAAATGCCTCCCGGACTTTCCCTGGAATTCAGCAAGTGCTTTGCAGCTTGAAATTGGAAGGAAAGCCTCAGATTTAGCAGCCAGAGCTTCAGGAGGAGCAGCAGCGAGCACAGCATCGGTTTTGCAGCAGCTCCTTCCATGTGCATGTTTTTGGGAGTGGAAAGGCTTGCAGAGTGTTAAAGTAGCTTTTTCTCTCCGCTGGAAAGCTGCACGCTCAGTGCCAGTCTTCTGCAGCTTCTTTCTTCACGTTTCAGCAGCTAGCACGCTCTCCGTGTGCTGGAGAAGCGGCAGAGGCTTCCTTGCCGGAGAAGCGGCACCTTCGCCGGCAGAGAGCATCCTGCCGGCCGCGGTGCGCTCCGGAGCGGGGGCTTGTGCCGAAAGAGGCCGGCAACAGGCGCTTACCTTCGGACAGCTCCGGATCGCCGTCTAATGCGTCTCTTGTCGCCTACACGGCAGGGAAAAGCTTTTCCACTCTGTCTAGGAAGGAGAAAGTGTGCCAGCACAGCAAATGCCTCCCGGATTTTCCCTGCAATTCAGCAAGTGCTTTGCAGCTTGAAATTGGAAGGAAAGCCTCAGATTTAGCAGCCAGAGCTTCAGGAGGAGCAGCAGCGAGCACAGCATCGGTTTTGCAGCAGCTCCTTCCATGTGCATGTTTTTGGGAGTGGAAAGGCTTGCAGAGTGTTAAAGTAGCTTTTTCTCTCCGCTGGAAAGCTGCACGCTCAGTGCCAGTCTTCTGCAGCTTCTTTCTTCACGTTTCAGCAGCTAGCACGCTCTCCGTGTGCTGGAGAAGCGGCAGAGGCTTCCTTGCCGGAGAAGCGGCACCTTCGCCGGCAGAGAGCATCCTGCCGGCCGCGGTGCGCTCCGGAGCGGGGGCTTGTGCCGAAAGAGGCCGGCAACAGGCGCTTACCTTCGGACAGCTCCGGATCGCCGTCTAATGAGTCTCTTGTCGCCTACACGGCAGGGAAAAGCTTTTCCACTCTGTCTAGGAAGGAGAAAGTGTGCCAGCACAGCAAATGCCTCCCGGACTTTCCCTGGAATTCAGCAAGTGCTTTGCAGCTTGAAATTGGAAGGAAAGCCTCAGATTTAGCAGCCAGAGCTTCAGGAGGAGCAGCAGCGAGCACAGCATCGGTTTTGCAGCAGCTCCTTCCATGTGCATGTTTTTGGGAGTGGAAAGGCTTGCAGAGTGTTAAAGTAGCTTTTTCTCTCCGCTGGAAAGCTGCACGCTCAGTGCCAGTCTTCTGCAGCTTCTTTCTTCACGTTTCAGCAGCTAGCACGCTCTCCGTGTGCTGGAGAAGCGGCAGAGGCTTCCTTGCCGGAGAAGCGGCACCTTCGCCGGCAGAGAGCATCCTGCCGGCCGCGGTGCGCTCCGGAGCGGGGGCTTGTGCCGAAAGAGGCCGGCAACAGGCGCTTACCTTCGGACAGCTCCGGATCGCCGTCTAATGCGTCTCTTGTCGCCTACACGGCAGGGAAAAGCTTTTCCACTCTGTCTAGGAAGGAGAAAGTGTGCCAGCACAGCAAATGCCTCCCGGACTTTCCCTGCAATTCAGCAAGTGCTTTGCAGCTTGAAATTGGAAGGAAAGCCTCAGATTTAGCAGCCAGAGCTTCAGGAGGAGCAGCAGCGAGCACAGCATCGCTTTTGCAGCAGCTCCTTCCATGTGCATGTTTTTGGGAGTGGAAAGGCTTGCAGAGTGTTAAAGTAGCTTTTTCTCTCCGCTGGAAAGCTGCACGCTCAGTGCCAGTCTTCTGCAGCTTCTTTCTTCACGTTTCAGCAGCTAGCACGCTCTCCGTGTGCTGGAGAAGCGGCAGAGGCTTCCTTGCCGGAGAAGCGGCACCTTCGCCGGCAGAGAGCATCCTGCCGGCCGCGGTGCGCTCCGGAGCGGGGGCTTGTGCCGAAAGAGGCCGGCAACAGGCGCTTACCTTCGGACAGCTCCGGATCGCCGTCTAATGCGTCTCTTGTCGCCTACACGGCAGGGAAAAGCTTTTCCACTCTGTCTAGGAAGGAGAAAGTGTGCCAGCACAGCAAATGCCTCCCGGACTTTCCCTGCAATTCAGCAAGTGCTTTGCAGCTTGAAATTGGAAGGAAAGCCTCAGATTTAGCAGCCAGAGCTTCAGGAGGAGCAGCAGCGAGCACAGCATCGGTTTTGCAGCAGCTCCTTCCATGTGCATGTTTTTGGGAGTGGAAAGGCTTGCAGAGTGTTAAAGTAGCTTTTTCTCTCCGCTGGAAAGCTGCACGCTCAGTGCCAGTCTTCTGCAGCTTCTTTCTTCACGTTTCAGCAGCTAGCACGCTCTCCGTGTGCTGGAGAAGCGGCAGAGGCTTCCTTGCCGGAGAAGCGGCACCTTCGCCGGCAGAGAGCATCCTGCCGGCCGCGGTGCGCTCCGGAGCGGGGGCTTGTGCCGAAAGAGGCCGGCAACAGGCGCTTACCTTCGGACAGCTCCGGATCGCCGTCTAATGCGTCTCTTGTCGCCTACACGGCAGGGAAAAGCTTTTCCACTCTGTCTAGGAAGGAGAAAGTGTGCCAGCACAGCAAATGCCTCCCGGACTTTCCCTGCAATTCAGCAAGTGCTTTGCAGCTTGAAATTGGAAGGAAAGCCTCAGATTTAGCAGCCAGAGCTTCAGGAGGAGCAGCAGCGAGCACAGCATCGGTTTTGCAGCAGCTCCTTCCATGTGCATGTTTTTGGGAGTGGAAAGGCTTGCAGAGTGTTAAAGTAGCTTTTTCTCTCCGCTGGAAAGCTGCACGCTCAGTGCCAGTCTTCTGCAGCTTCTTTCTTCACGTTTCAGCAGCTAGCACGCTCTCCGTGTGCTGGAGAAGCGGCAGAGGCTTCCTTGCCGGAGAAGCGGCACCTTCGCCGGCAGAGAGCATCCTGCCGGCCGCGGTGCGCTCCGGAGCGGGGGCTTGTGCCGAAAGAGGCCGGCAACAGGCGCTTACCTTCGGACAGCTCCGGATCGCCGTCTAATGCGTCTCTTGTCGCCTACACGGCAGGGAAAAGCTTTTCCACTCTGTCTAGGAAGGAGAAAGTGTGCCAGCACAGCAAATGCCTCCCGGACTTTCCCTGCAATTCAGCAAGTGCTTTGCAGCTTGAAATTGGAAGGAAAGCCTCAGATTTAGCAGCCAGAGCTTCAGGAGGAGCAGCAGCGAGCACAGCATCGGTTTTGCAGCAGCTCCTTCCATGTGCATGTTTTTGGGAGTGGAAAGGCTTGCAGAGTGTTAAAGTAGCTTTTTCTCTCCGCTGGAAAGCTGCACGCTCAGTGCCAGTCTTCTGCAGCTTCTTTCTTCACGTTTCAGCAGCTAGCACGCTCTCCGTGTGCTGGAGAAGCGGCAGAGGCTTCCTTGCCGGAGAAGCGGCACCTTCGCCGGCAGAGAGCATCCTGCCGGCCGCGGTGCGCTCCGGAGCGGGGGCTTGTGCCGAAAGAGGCCGGCAACAGGCGCTTACCTTCGGACAGCTCCGGATCGCCGTCTAATGCGTCTCTTGTCGCCTACACGGCAGGGAAAAGCTTTTCCACTCTGTCTAGGAAGGAGAAAGTGTGCCAGCACAGCAAATGCCTCCCGGACTTTCCCTGGAATTCAGCAAGTGCTTTGCAGCTTGAAATTGGAAGGAAAGCCTCAGATTTAGCAGCCAGAGCTTCAGGAGGAGCAGCAGCGAGCACAGCATCGGTTTTGCAGCAGCTCCTTCCAAGTGCATGTTTTTGGGAGTGGAAAGGCTTGCAGAGTGTTAAAGTAGCTTTTTCTCTCCGCTGGAAAGCTGCACGCTCAGTGCCAGTGTTCTGCAGCTTCTTTCTTCACGTTTCAGCAGCTAGCACGCTCTCCGTGTGCTGGAGAAGCGGCAGAGGCTTCCTTGCCGGAGAAGCGGCACCTTCGCCGGCAGAGAGCATCCTGCCGGCCGCGGTGCGCTCCGGAGCGGGGGCTTGTGCCGAAAGAGGCCGGCAACAGGCGCTTACCTTCGGACAGCTCCGGATCGCCGTCTAATGCGTCTCTTGTCGCCTACACGGCAGGGAAAAGCTTTTCCACTCTGTCTAGGAAGGAGAAAGTGTGCCAGCACAGCAAATGCCTCCCGGACTTTCCCTGCAATTCAGCAAGTGCTTTGCAGCTTGAAATTGGAAGGAAAGCCTCAGATTTAGCAGCCAGAGCTTCAGGAGGAGCAGCAGCGAGCACAGCATCGCTTTTGCAGCAGCTCCTTCCATGTGCATGTTTTTGGGAGTGGAAAGGCTTGCAGAGTGTTAAAGTATCTTTTTCTCTCCGCTGGAAAGCTGCACGCTCAGTGCCAGTGTTCTGCAGCTTCTTTCTTCACGTTTCAGCAGCTAGCACGCTCTCCGTGTGCTGGAGAAGCGGCAGAGGCTTCCTTGCCGGAGAAGCGGCACCTTCGCCGGCAGAGAGCATCCTGCCGGCCGCGGTGCGCTCCGGAGCGGGGGCTTGTGCCGAAAGAGGCCGGCAACAGGCGCTTACCTTCGGACAGCTCCGGATCGCCGTCTAATGCGTCTCTTGTCGCCTACACGGCAGGGAAAAGCTTTTCCACTCTGTCTAGGAAGGAGAAAGTGTGCCAGCACAGCAAATGCCTCCCGGACTTTCCCTGCAATTCAGCAAGTGCTTTGCAGCTTGAAATTGGAAGGAAAGCCTCAGATTTAGCAGCCAGAGCTTCAGGAGGAGCAGCAGCGAGCACAGCATCGCTTTTGCAGCAGCTCCTTCCATGTGCATGTTTTTGGGAGTGGAAAGGCTTGCAGAGTGTTAAAGTAGCTTTTTCTCTCCGCTGGAAAGCTGCACGCTCAGTGCCAGTCTTCTGCAGCTTCTTTCTTCACGTTTCAGCAGCTAGCACGCTCTCCGTGTGCTGGAGAAGCGGCAGAGGCTTCCTTGCCGGAGAAGCGGCACCTTCGCCGGCAGAGAGCATCCTGCCGGCCGCGGTGCGCTCCGGAGCGGGGGCTTGTGCCGAAAGAGGCCGGCAACAGGCGCTTACCTTCGGACAGCTCCGGATCGCCGTCTAATGCGTCTCTTGTCGCCTACACGGCAGGGAAAAGCTTTTCCACTCTGTCTAGGAAGGAGAAAGTGTGCCAGCACAGCAAATGCCTCCCGGACTTTCCCTGCAATTCAGCAAGTGCTTTGCAGCTTGAAATTGGAAGGAAAGCCTCAGATTTAGCAGCCAGAGCTTCAGGAGGAGCAGCAGCGAGCACAGCATCGGTTTTGCAGCAGCTCCTTCCATGTGCATGTTTTTGGGAGTGGAAAGGCTTGCAGAGTGTTAAAGTAGCTTTTTCTCTCCGCTGGAAAGCTGCACGCTCAGTGCCAGTCTTCTGCAGCTTCTTTCTTCACGTTTCAGCAGCTAGCACGCTCTCCGTGTGCTGGAGAAGCGGCAGAGGCTTCCTTGCCGGAGAAGCGGCACCTTCGCCGGCAGAGAGCATCCTGCCGGCCGCGGTGCGCTCCGGAGCGGGGGCTTGTGCCGAAAGAGGCCGGCAACAGGCGCTTACCTTCGGACAGCTCCGGATCGCCGTCTAATGCGTCTCTTGTCGCCTACACGGCAGAGAAAAGCTTTTCCACTCTGTCTAGGAAGGAGAAAGTGTGCCAGCACAGCAAATGCCTCCCGGACTTTCCCTGCAATTCAGCAAGTACTTTGCAGCTTGAAATTGGAAGGAAAGCCTCAGATTTAGCAGCCAGAGCTTCAGGAGGAGCAGCAGCGAGCACAGCATCGGTTTTGCAGCAGCTCCTTCCATGTGCATGTTTTTGGGAGTGGAAAGGCTTGCAGAGTGTTAAAGTAGCTTTTTCTCTCCGCTGGAAAGCTGCACGCTCAGTGCCAGTCTTCTGCAGCTTCTTTCTTCACGTTTCAGCAGCTAGCTCGCTCTCCGTGTGCTGGAGAAGCGGCAGAGGCTTCCTTGCCGGAGAAGCGGCACCTTCGCCGGCAGAGAGCATCCTGCCGGCCGCGGTGCGCTCCGGAGCGGGGGCTTGTGCCGAAAGAGGCCGGCAACAGGCGCTTACCTTCGGACAGCTCCGGATCGCCGTCTAATGCGTCTCTTGTCGCCGACACGGCAGGGAAAAGCTTTTCCACTCTGTCTAGGAAGGAGAAAGTGTGCCAGCACAGCAAATGCCTCCCGGACTTTCCCTGCAATTCAGCAAGTGCTTTGCAGCTTGAAATTGGAAGGAAAGCCTCAGATTTAGCAGCCAGAGCTTCAGGAGGAGCAGCAGCGAGCACAGCATCGCTTTTGCAGCAGCTCCTTCCATGTGCATGTTTTTGGGAGTGGAAAGGCTTGCAGAGTGTTAAAGTAGCTTTTTCTCTCCGCTGGAAAGCTGCACGCTCAGTGCCAGTCTTCTGCAGCTTCTTTCTTCACGTTTCAGCAGCTAGCACGCTCTCCGTGTGCTGGAGAAGCGGCAGAGGCTTCCTTGCCGGAGAAGCGGCACCTTCGCCGGCAGAGAGCATCCTGCCGGCCGCGGTGCGCTCCGGAGCGGGGGCTTGTGCCGAAAGAGGCCGGCAACAGGCGCTTACCTTCGGACAGCTCCGGATCGCCGTCTAATGCGTCTCTTGTCGCCTACACGGCAGGGAAAAGCTTTTCCACTCTGTCTAGGAAGGAGAAAGTGTGCCAGCACAGCAAATGCCTCCCGGACTTTCCCTGCAATTCAGCAAGTGCTTTGCAGCTTGAAATTGGAAGGAAAGCCTCAGATTTAGCAGCCAGAGCTTCAGGAGGAGCAGCAGCGAGCACAGCATCGGTTTTGCAGCAGCTCCTTCCATGTGCATGTTTTTGGGAGTGGAAAGGCTTGCAGAGTGTTAAAGTATCTTTTTCTCTCCGCTGGAAAGCTGCACGCTCAGTGCCAGTCTTCTGCAGCTTCTTTCTTCACGTTTCAGCAGCTAGCACGCTCTCCGTGTGCTGGAGAAGCGGCAGAGGCTTCCTTGCCGGAGAAGCGGCACCTTCGCCGGCAGAGAGCATCCTGCCGGCCGCGGTGCGCTCCGGAGCGGGGGCTTGTGCCGAAAGAGGCCGGCAACAGGCGCTTACCTTCGGACAGCTCCGGATCGCCGTCTAATGCGTCTCTTGTCGCCTACACGGCAGGGAAAAGCTTTTCCACTCTGTCTAGGAAGGAGAAAGTGTGCCAGCACAGCAAATGCCTCCCGGACTTTCCCTGGAATTCAGCAAGTGCTTTGCAGCTTGAAATTGGAAGGAAAGCCTCAGATTTAGCAGCCAGAGCTTCAGGAGGAGCAGCAGCGAGCACAGCATCGGTTTTGCAGCAGCTCCTTCCATGTGCATGTTTTTGGGAGTGGAAAGGCTTGCAGAGTGTTAAAGTAGCTTTTTCTCTCCGCTGGAAAGCTGCACGCTCAGTGCCAGTGTTCTGCAGCTTCTTTCTTCACGTTTCAGCAGCTAGCACGCTCTCCGTGTGCTGGAGAAGCGGCAGAGGCTTCCTTGCCGGAGAAGCGGCACCTTCGCCGGCAGAGAGCATCCTGCCGGCCGCGGTGCGCTCCGGAGCGGGGGCTTGTGCCGAAAGAGGCCGGCAACAGGCGCTTACCTTCGGACAGCTCCGGATCGCCGTCTAATGCGTCTCTTGTCGCCTACACGGCAGGGAAAAGCTTTTCCACTCTGTCTAGGAAGGAGAAAGTGTGCCAGCACAGCAAATGCCTCCCGGACTTTCCCTGCAATTCAGCAAGTGCTTTGCAGCTTGAAATTGGAAGGAAAGCCTCAGATTTAGCAGCCAGAGCTTCAGGAGGAGCAGCAGCGAGCACAGCATCGGTTTTGCAGCAGCTCCTTCCATGTGCATGTTTTTGGGAGTGGAAAGGCTTGCAGAGTGTTAAAGTAGCTTTTTCTCTCCGCTGGAAAGCTGCACGCTCAGTGCCAGTCTTCTGCAGCTTCTTTCTTCACGTTTCAGCAGCTAGCACGCTCTCCGTGTGCTGGAGAAGCGGCAGAGGCTTCCTTGCCGGAGAAGCGGCACCTTCGCCGGCAGAGAGCATCCTGCCGGCCGCGGTGCGCTCCGGAGCGGGGGCTTGTGCCGAAAGAGGCCGGCAACAGGCGCTTACCTTCGGACAGCTCCGGATCGCCGTCTAATGCGTCTCTTGTCGCCTACACGGCAGGGAAAAGCTTTTCCACTCTGTCTAGGAAGGAGAAAGTGTGCCAGCACAGCAAATGCCTCCCGGACTTTCCCTGCAATTCAGCAAGTGCTTTGCAGCTTGAAATTGGAAGGAAAGCCTCAGATTTAGCAGCCAGAGCTTCAGGAGGAGCAGCAGCGAGCACAGCATCGGTTTTGCAGCAGCTCCTTCCATGTGCATGTTTTTGGGAGTGGAAAGGCTTGCAGAGTGTTAAAGTAGCTTTTTCTCTCCGCTGGAAAGCTGCACGCTCAGTGCCAGTGTTCTGCAGCTTCTTTCTTCACGTTTCAGCAGCTAGCACGCTCTCCGTGTGCTGGAGAAGCGGCAGAGGCTTCCTTGCCGGAGAAGCGGCACCTTCGCCGGCAGAGAGCATCCTGCCGGCCGCGGTGCGCTCCGGAGCGGGGGCTTGTGCCGAAAGAGGCCGGCAACAGGCGCTTACCTTCGGACAGCTCCGGATCGCCGTCTAATGCGTCTCTTGTCGCCTACACGGCAGGGAAAAGCTTTTCCACTCTGTCTAGGAAGGAGAAAGTGTGCCAGCACAGCAAATGCCTCCCGGACTTTCCCTGCAATTCAGCAAGTGCTTTGCAGCTTGAAATTGGAAGGAAAGCCTCAGATTTAGCAGCCAGAGCTTCAGGAGGAGCAGCAGCGAGCACAGCATCGCTTTTGCAGCAGCTCCTTCCATGTGCATGTTTTTGGGAGTGGAAAGGCTTGCAGAGTGTTAAAGTAGCTTTTTCTCTCCGCTGGAAAGCTGCACGCTCAGTGCCAGTCTTCTGCAGCTTCTTTCTTCACGTTTCAGCAGCTAGCACGCTCTCCGTGTGCTGGAGAAGCGGCAGAGGCTTCCTTGCCGGAGAAGCGGCACCTTCGCCGGCAGAGAGCATCCTGCCGGCCGCGGTGCGCTCCGGAGCGGGGGCTTGTGCCGAAAGAGGCCGGCAACAGGCGCTTACCTTCGGACAGCTCCGGATCGCCGTCTAATGCGTCTCTTGTCGCCTACACGGCAGAGAAAAGCTTTTCCACTCTGTCTAGGAAGGAGAAAGTGTGCCAGCACAGCAAATGCCTCCCGGACTTTCCCTGCAATTCAGCAAGTGCTTTGCAGCTTGAAATTGGAAGGAAAGCCTCAGATTTAGCAGCCAGAGCTTCAGGAGGAGCAGCAGCGAGCACAGCATCGGTTTTGCAGCAGCTCCTTCCATGTGCATGTTTTTGGGAGTGGAAAGGCTTGCAGAGTGTTAAAGTAGCTTTTTCTCTCCGCTGGAAAGCTGCACGCTCAGTGCCAGTCTTCTGCAGCTTCTTTCTTCACGTTTCAGCAGCTAGCTCGCTCTCCGTGTGCTGGAGAAGCGGCAGAGGCTTCCTTGCCGGAGAAGCGGCACCTTCGCCGGCAGAGAGCATCCTGCCGGCCGCGGTGCGCTCCGGAGCGGGGGCTTGTGCCGAAAGAGGCCGGCAACAGGCGCTTACCTTCGGACAGCTCCGGATCGCCGTCTAATGCGTCTCTTGTCGCCTACACGGCAGGGAAAAGCTTTTCCACTCTGTCTAGGAAGGAGAAAGTGTGCCAGCACAGCAAATGCCTCCCGGACTTTCCCTGCAATTCAGCAAGTGCTTTGCAGCTTGAAATTGGAAGGAAAGCCTCAGATTTAGCAGCCAGAGCTTCAGGAGGAGCAGCAGCGAGCACAGCATCGCTTTTGCAGCAGCTCCTTCCATGTGCATGTTTTTGGGAGTGGAAAGGCTTGCAGAGTGTTAAAGTATCTTTTTCTCTCCGCTGGAAAGCTGCACGCTCAGTGCCAGTGTTCTGCAGCTTCTTTCTTCACGTTTCAGCAGCTAGCACGCTCTCCGTGTGCTGGAGAAGCGGCAGAGGCTTCCTTGCCGGAGAAGCGGCACCTTCGCCGGCAGAGAGCATCCTGCCGGCCGCGGTGCGCTCCGGAGCGGGGGCTTGTGCCGAAAGAGGCCGGCAACAGGCGCTTACCTTCGGACAGCTCCGGATCGCCGTCTAATGCGTCTCTTGTCGCCTACACGGCAGGGAAAAGCTTTTCCACTCTGTCTAGGAAGGAGAAAGTGTGCCAGCACAGCAAATGCCTCCCGGACTTTCCCTGGAATTCAGCAAGTGCTTTGCAGCTTGAAATTGGAAGGAAAGCCTCAGATTTAGCAGCCAGAGCTTCAGGAGGAGCAGCAGCGAGCACAGCATCGGTTTTGCAGCAGCTCCTTCCATGTGCATGTTTTTGGGAGTGGAAAGGCTTGCAGAGTGTTAAAGTAGCTTTTTCTCTCCGCTGGAAAGCTGCACGCTCAGTGCCAGTCTTCTGCAGCTTCTTTCTTCACGTTTCAGCAGCTAGCACGCTCTCCGTGTGCTGGAGAAGCGGCAGAGGCTTCCTTGCCGGAGAAGCGGCACCTTCGCCGGCAGAGAGCATCCTGCCGGCCGCGGTGCGCTCCGGAGCGGGGGCTTGTGCCGAAAGAGGCCGGCAACAGGCGCTTACCTTCGGACAGCTCCGGATCGCCGTCTAATGCGTCTCTTGTCGCCTACACGGCAGGGAAAAGCTTTTCCACTCTGTCTAGGAAGGAGAAAGTGTGCCAGCACAGCAAATGCCTCCCGGACTTTCCCTGCAATTCAGCAAGTGCTTTGCAGCTTGAAATTGGAAGGAAAGCCTCAGATTTAGCAGCCAGAGCTTCAGGAGGAGCAGCAGCGAGCACAGCATCGCTTTTGCAGCAGCTCCTTCCATGTGCATGTTTTTGGGAGTGGAAAGGCTTGCAGAGTGTTAAAGTAGCTTTTTCTCTCCGCTGGAAAGCTGCACGCTCAGTGCCAGTCTTCTGCAGCTTCTTTCTTCACGTTTCAGCAGCTAGCACGCTCTCCGTGTGCTGGAGAAGCGGCAGAGGCTTCCTTGCCGGAGAAGCGGCACCTTCGCCGGCAGAGAGCATCCTGCCGGCCGCGGTGCGCTCCGGAGCGGGGGCTTGTGCCGAAAGAGGCCGGCAACAGGCGCTTACCTTCGGACAGCTCCGGATCGCCGTCTAATGCGTCTCTTGTCGCCTACACGGCAGGGAAAAGCTTTTCCACTCTGTCTAGGAAGGAGAAAGTGTGCCAGCACAGCAAATGCCTCCCGGACTTTCCCTGCAATTCAGCAAGTGCTTTGCAGCTTGAAATTGGAAGGAAAGCCTCAGATTTAGCAGCCAGAGCTTCAGGAGGAGCAGCAGCGAGCACAGCATCGGTTTTGCAGCAGCTCCTTCCATGTGCATGTTTTTGGGAGTGGAAAGGCTTGCAGAGTGTTAAAGTAGCTTTTTCTCTCCGCTGGAAAGCTGCACGCTCAGTGCCAGTCTTCTGCAGCTTCTTTCTTCACGTTTCAGCAGCTAGCACGCTCTCCGTGTGCTGGAGAAGCGGCAGAGGCTTCCTTGCCGGAGAAGCGGCACCTTCGCCGGCAGAGAGCATCCTGCCGGCCGCGGTGCGCTCCGGAGCGGGGGCTTGTGCCGAAAGAGGCCGGCAACAGGCGCTTACCTTCGGACAGCTCCGGATCGCCGTCTAATGCGTCTCTTGTCGCCTACACGGCAGGGAAAAGCTTTTCCACTCTGTCTAGGAAGGAGAAAGTGTGCCAGCACAGCAAATGCCTCCCGGACTTTCCCTGCAATTCAGCAAGTGCTTTGCAGCTTGAAATTGGAAGGAAAGCCTCAGATTTAGCAGCCAGAGCTTCAGGAGGAGCAGCAGCGAGCACAGCATCGGTTTTGCAGCAGCTCCTTCCATGTGCATGTTTTTGGGAGTGGAAAGGCTTGCAGAGTGTTAAAGTAGCTTTTTCTCTCCGCTGGAAAGCTGCACGCTCAGTGCCAGTCTTCTGCAGCTTCTTTCTTCACGTTTCAGCAGCTAGCACGCTCTCCGTGTGCTGGAGAAGCGGCAGAGGCTTCCTTGCCGGAGAAGCGGCACCTTCGCCGGCAGAGAGCATCCTGCCGGCCGCGGTGCGCTCCGGAGCGGGGGCTTGTGCCGAAAGAGGCCGGCAACAGGCGCTTACCTTCGGACAGCTCCGGATCGCCGTCTAATGCGTCTCTTGTCGCCTACACGGCAGGGAAAAGCTTTTCCACTCTGTCTAGGAAGGAGAAAGTGTGCCAGCACAGCAAATGCCTCCCGGACTTTCCCTGCAATTCAGCAAGTGCTTTGCAGCTTGAAATTGGAAGGAAAGCCTCAGATTTAGCAGCCAGAGCTTCAGGAGGAGCAGCAGCGAGCACAGCATCGCTTTTGCAGCAGCTCCTTCCATGTGCATGTTTTTGGGAGTGGAAAGGCTTGCAGAGTGTTAAAGTAGCTTTTTCTCTCCGCTGGAAAGCTGCACGCTCAGTGCCAGTGTTCTGCAGCTTCTTTCTTCACGTTTCAGCAGCTAGCACGCTCTCCGTGTGCTGGAGAAGCGGCAGAGGCTTCCTTGCCGGAGAAGCGGCACCTTCGCCGGCAGAGAGCATCCTGCCGGCCGCGGTGCGCTCCGGAGCGGGGGCTTGTGCCGAAAGAGGCCGGCAACAGGCGCTTACCTTCGGACAGCTCCGGATCGCCGTCTAATGCGTCTCTTGTCGCCTACACGGCAGGGAAAAGCTTTTCCACTCTGTCTAGGAAGGAGAAAGTGTGCCAGCACAGCAAATGCCTCCCGGACTTTCCCTGCAATTCAGCAAGTGCTTTGCAGCTTGAAATTGGAAGGAAAGCCTCAGATTTAGCAGCCAGAGCTTCAGGAGGAGCAGCAGCGAGCACAGCATCGGTTTTGCAGCAGCTCCTTCCATGTGCATGTTTTTGGGAGTGGAAAGGCTTGCAGAGTGTTCAAGTAGCTTTTTCTCTCCGCTGGAAAGCTGCACGCTCAGTGCCAGTCTTCTGCAGCTTCTTTCTTCACGTTTCAGCAGCTAGCACGCTCTCCGTGTGCTGGAGAAGCGGCAGAGGCTTCCTTGCCGGAGAAGCGGCACCTTCGCCGGCAGAGAGCATCCTGCCGGCCGCGGTGCGCTCCGGAGCGGGGGCTTGTGCCGAAAGAGGCCGGCAACAGGCGCTTACCTTCGGACAGCTCCGGATCGCCGTCTAATGCGTCTCTTGTCGCCTACACGGCAGGGAAAAGCTTTTCCACTCTGTCTAGGAAGGAGAAAGTGTGCCAGCACAGCAAATGCCTCCCGGACTTTCCCTGCAATTCAGCAAGTGCTTTGCAGCTTGAAATTGGAAGGAAAGCCTCAGATTTAGCAGCCAGAGCTTCAGGAGGAGCAGCAGCGAGCACAGCATCGGTTTTGCAGCAGCTCCTTCCATGTGCATGTTTTTGGGAGTGGAAAGGCTTGCAGAGTGTTAAAGTAGCTTTTTCTCTCCGCTGGAAAGCTGCACGCTCAGTGCCAGTCTTCTGCAGCTTCTTTCTTCACGTTTCAGCAGCTAGCACGCTCTCCGTGTGCTGGAGAAGCGGCAGAGGCTTCCTTGCCGGAGAAGCGGCACCTTCGCCGGCAGAGAGCATCCTGCCGGCCGCGGTGCGCTCCGGAGCGGGGGCTTGTGCCGAAAGAGGCCGGCAACAGGCGCTTACCTTCGGACAGCTCCGGATCGCCGTCTAATGCGTCTCTTGTCGCCTACACGGCAGGGAAAAGCTTTTCCACTCTGTCTAGGAAGGAGAAAGTGTGCCAGCACAGCAAATGCCTCCCGGACTTTCCCTGCAATTCAGCAAGTGCTTTGCAGCTTGAAATTGGAAGGAAAGCCTCAGATTTAGCAGCCAGAGCTTCAGGAGGAGCAGCAGCGAGCACAGCATCGGTTTTGCAGCAGCTCCTTCCATGTGCATGTTTTTGGGAGTGGAAAGGCTTGCAGAGTGTTAAAGTAGCTTTTTCTCTCCGCTGGAAAGCTGCACGCTCAGTGCCAGTCTTCTGCAGCTTCTTTCTTCACGTTTCAGCAGCTAGCACGCTCTCCGTGTGCTGGAGAAGCGGCAGAGGCTTCCTTGCCGGAGAAGCGGCACCTTCGCCGGCAGAGAGCATCCTGCCGGCCGCGGTGCGCTCCGGAGCGGGGGCTTGTGCCGAAAGAGGCCGGCAACAGGCGCTTACCTTCGGACAGCTCCGGATCGCCGTCTAATGCGTCTCTTGTCGCCTACACGGCAGGGAAAAGCTTTTCCACTCTGTCTAGGAAGGAGAAAGTGTGCCAGCACAGCAAATGCCTCCCGGACTTTCCCTGGAATTCAGCAAGTGCTTTGCAGCTTGAAATTGGAAGGAAAGCCTCAGATTTAGCAGCCAGAGCTTCAGGAGGAGCAGCAGCGAGCACAGCATCGGTTTTGCAGCAGCTCCTTCCATGTGCATGTTTTTGGGAGTGGAAAGGCTTGCAGAGTGTTAAAGTAGCTTTTTCTCTCCGCTGGAAAGCTGCACGCTCAGTGCCAGTCTTCTGCAGCTTCTTTCTTCACGTTTCAGCAGCTAGCACGCTCTCCGTGTGCTGGAGAAGCGGCAGAGGCTTCCTTGCCGGAGAAGCGGCACCTTCGCCGGCAGAGAGCATCCTGCCGGCCGCGGTGCGCTCCGGAGCGGGGGCTTGTGCCGAAAGAGGCCGGCAACAGGCGCTTACCTTCGGACAGCTCCGGATCGCCGTCTAATGCGTCTCTTGTCGCCTACACGGCAGGGAAAAGCTTTTCCACTCTGTCTAGGAAGGAGAAAGTGTGCCAGCACAGCAAATGCCTCCCGGACTTTCCCTGGAATTCAGCAAGTGCTTTGCAGCTTGAAATTGGAAGGAAAGCCTCAGATTTAGCAGCCAGAGCTTCAGGAGGAGCAGCAGCGAGCACAGCATCGGTTTTGCAGCAGCTCCTTCCATGTGCATGTTTTTGGGAGTGGAAAGGCTTGCAGAGTGTTAAAGTAGCTTTTTCTCTCCGCTGGAAAGCTGCACGCTCAGTGCCAGTGTTCTGCAGCTTCTTTCTTCACGTTTCAGCAGCTAGCACGCTCTCCGTGTGCTGGAGAAGCGGCAGAGGCTTCCTTGCCGGAGAAGCGGCACCTTCGCCGGCAGAGAGCATCCTGCCGGCCGCGGTGCGCTCCGGAGCGGGGGCTTGTGCCGAAAGAGGCCGGCAACAGGCGCTTACCTTCGGACAGCTCCGGATCGCCGTCTAATGCGTCTCTTGTCGCCTACACGGCAGGGAAAAGCTTTTCCACTCTGTCTAGGAAGGAGAAAGTGTGCCAGCACAGCAAATGCCTCCCGGACTTTCCCTGCAATTCAGCAAGTGCTTTGCAGCTTGAAATTGGAAGGAAAGCCTCAGATTTAGCAGCCAGAGCTTCAGGAGGAGCAGCAGCGAGCACAGCATCGGTTTTGCAGCAGCTCCTTCCATGTGCATGTTTTTGGGAGTGGAAAGGCTTGCAGAGTGTTAAAGTAGCTTTTTCTCTCCGCTGGAAAGCTGCACGCTCAGTGCCAGTCTTCTGCAGCTTCTTTCTTCACGTTTCAGCAGCTAGCACGCTCTCCGTGTGCTGGAGAAGCGGCAGAGGCTTCCTTGCCGGAGAAGCGGCACCTTCGCCGGCAGAGAGCATCCTGCCGGCCGCGGTGCGCTCCGGAGCGGGGGCTTGTGCCGAAAGAGGCCGGCAACAGGCGCTTACCTTCGGACAGCTCCGGATCGCCGTCTAATGCGTCTCTTGTCGCCTACACGGCAGGGAAAAGCTTTTCCACTCTGTCTAGGAAGGAGAAAGTGTGCCAGCACAGCAAATGCCTCCCGGACTTTCCCTGCAATTCAGCAAGTGCTTTGCAGCTTGAAATTGGAAGGAAAGCCTCAGATTTAGCAGCCAGAGCTTCAGGAGGAGCAGCAGCGAGCACAGCATCGGTTTTGCAGCAGCTCCTTCCATGTGCATGTTTTTGGGAGTGGAAAGGCTTGCAGAGTGTTAAAGTAGCTTTTTCTCTCCGCTGGAAAGCTGCACGCTCAGTGCCAGTGTTCTGCAGCTTCTTTCTTCACGTTTCAGCAGCTAGCACGCTCTCCGTGTGCTGGAGAAGCGGCAGAGGCTTCCTTGCCGGAGAAGCGGCACCTTCGCCGGCAGAGAGCATCCTGCCGGCCGCGGTGCGCTCCGGAGCGGGGGCTTGTGCCGAAAGAGGCCGGCAACAGGCGCTTACCTTCGGACAGCTCCGGATCGCCGTCTAATGCGTCTCTTGTCGCCTACACGGCAGAGAAAAGCTTTTCCACTCTGTCTAGGAAGGAGAAAGTGTGCCAGCACAGCAAATGCCTCCCGGACTTTCCCTGGAATTCAGCAAGTGCTTTGCAGCTTGAAATTGGAAGGAAAGCCTCAGATTTAGCAGCCAGAGCTTCAGGAGGAGCAGCAGCGAGCACAGCATCGGTTTTGCAGCAGCTCCTTCCATGTGCATGTTTTTGGGAGTGGAAAGGCTTGCAGAGTGTTAAAGTAGCTTTTTCTCTCCGCTGGAAAGCTGCACGCTCAGTGCCAGTGTTCTGCAGCTTCTTTCTTCACGTTTCAGCAGCTAGCACGCTCTCCGTGTGCTGGAGAAGCGGCAGAGGCTTCCTTGCCGGAGAAGCGGCACCTTCGCCGGCAGAGAGCATCCTGCCGGCCGCGGTGCGCTCCGGAGCGGGGGCTTGTGCCGAAAGAGGCCGGCAACAGGCGCTTACCTTCGGACAGCTCCGGATCGCCGTCTAATGCGTCTCTTGTCGCCTACACGGCAGGGAAAAGCTTTTCCACTCTGTCTAGGAAGGAGAAAGTGTGCCAGCACAGCAAATGCCTCCCGGACTTTCCCTGCAATTCAGCAAGTGCTTTGCAGCTTGAAATTGGAAGGAAAGCCTCAGATTTAGCAGCCAGAGCTTCAGGAGGAGCAGCAGCGAGCACAGCATCGGTTTTGCAGCAGCTCCTTCCATGTGCATGTTTTTGGGAGTGGAAAGGCTTGCAGAGTGTTAAAGTAGCTTTTTCTCTCCGCTGGAAAGCTGCACGCTCAGTGCCAGTGTTCTGCAGCTTCTTTCTTCACGTTTCAGCAGCTAGCACGCTCTCCGTGTGCTGGAGAAGCGGCAGAGGCTTCCTTGCCGGAGAAGCGGCACCTTCGCCGGCAGAGAGCATCCTGCCGGCCGCGGTGCGCTCCGGAGCGGGGGCTTGTGCCGAAAGAGGCCGGCAACAGGCGCTTACCTTCGGACAGCTCCGGATCGCCGTCTAATGCGTCTCTTGTCGCCTACACGGCAGGGAAAAGCTTTTCCACTCTGTCTAGGAAGGAGAAAGTGTGCCAGCACAGCAAATGCCTCCCGGACTTTCCCTGCAATTCAGCAAGTGCTTTGCAGCTTGAAATTGGAAGGAAAGCCTCAGATTTAGCAGCCAGAGCTTCAGGAGGAGCAGCAGCGAGCACAGCATCGCTTTTGCAGCAGCTCCTTCCATGTGCATGTTTTTGGGAGTGGAAAGGCTTGCAGAGTGTTAAAGTAGCTTTTTCTCTCCGCTGGAAAGCTGCACGCTCAGTGCCAGTCTTCTGCAGCTTCTTTCTTCACGTTTCAGCAGCTAGCACGCTCTCCGTGTGCAGGAGAAGCGGCTGAGGCTTCCTTGCCGGAGAAGCGGCACCTTCGCCGGCAGAGAGCATCCTGCCGGCCGCGGTGCGCTCCGGAGCGGGGGCTTGTGCCGAAAGAGGCCGGCAACAGGCGCTTACCTTCGGACAGCTCCGGATCGCCGTCTAATGCGTCTCTTGTCGCCTACACGGCAGAGAAAAGCTTTTCCACTCTGTCTAGGAAGGAGAAAGTGTGCCAGCACAGCAAATGCCTCCCGGACTTTCCCTGGAATTCAGCAAGTGCTTTGCAGCTTGAAATTGGAAGGAAAGCCTCAGATTTAGCAGCCAGAGCTTCAGGAGCAGCAGCAGCGAGCACAGCATCGGTTTTGCAGCAGCTCCTTCCATGTGCATGTTTTTGGGAGTGGAAAGGCTTGCAGAGTGTTAAAGTAGCTTTTTCTCTCCGCTGGAAAGCTGCACGCTCAGTGCCAGTGTTCTGCAGCTTCTTTCTTCACGTTTCAGCAGCTAGCACGCTCTCCGTGTGCTGGAGAAGCGGCAGAGGCTTCCTTGCCGGAGAAGCGGCACCTTCGCCGGCAGAGAGCATCCTGCCGGCCGCGGTGCGCTCCGGAGCGGGGGCTTGTGCCGAAAGAGGCCGGCAACAGGCGCTTACCTTCGGACAGCTCCGGATCGCCGTCTAATGCGTCTCTTGTCGCCTACACGGCAGGGAAAAGCTTTTCCACTCTGTCTAGGAAGGAGAAAGTGTGCCAGCACAGCAAATGCCTCCCGGACTTTCCCTGGAATTCAGCAAGTGCTTTGCAGCTTGAAATTGGAAGGAAAGCCTCAGATTTAGCAGCCAGAGCTTCAGGAGGAGCAGCAGCGAGCACAGCATCGCTTTTGCAGCAGCTCCTTCCATGTGCATGTTTTTGGGAGTGGAAAGGCTTGCAGAGTGTTCAAGTAGCTTTTTCTCTCCGCTGGAAAGCTGCACGCTCAGTGCCAGTGTTCTGCAGCTTCTTTCTTCACGTTTCAGCAGCTAGCACGCTCTCCGTGTGCAGGAGAAGCGGCTGAGGCTTCCTTGCCGGAGAAGCGGCACCTTCGCCGGCAGAGAGCCTCCGGCCGGCCGCGGTGCGCTCCGGAGCGGGGGCTTGTGCCGAAAGAGGCCGGCAACAGGCGCTTACCTTCGGACAGCTCCGGATCGCCGTCTAATGCGTCTCTTGTCGCCTACACGGCAGAGAAAAGCTTTTCCACTCTGTCTAGGAAGGAGAAAGTGTGCCAGCACAGCAAATGCCTCCCGGACTTTCCCTGCAATTCAGCAAGTACTTTGCAGCTTGAAATTGGAAGGAAAGCCTCAGATTTAGCAGCCAGAGCTTCAGGAGGAGCAGCAGCGAGCACAGCATCGGTTTTGCAGCAGCTCCTTCCATGTGCATGTTTTTGGGAGTGGAAAGGCTTGCAGAGTGTTAAAGTAGCTTTTTCTCTCCGCTGGAAAGCTGCACGCTCAGTGCCAGTCTTCTGCAGCTTCTTTCTTCACGTTTCAGCAGCTAGCACGCTCTCCGTGTGCTGGAGAAGCGGCAGAGGCTTCCTTGCCGGAGAAGCGGCACCTTCGCCGGCAGAGAGCATCCTGCCGGCCGCGGTGCGCTCCGGAGCGGGGGCTTGTGCCGAAAGAGGCCGGCAACAGGCGCTTACCTTCGGACAGCTCCGGATCGCCGTCTAATGCGTCTCTTGTCGCCTACACGGCAGGGAAAAGCTTTTCCGCTCTGTCTAGGAAGGAGAAAGTGTGCCAGCACAGCAAATGCCTCCCGGACTTTCCCTGCAATTCAGCAAGTGCTTTGCAGCTTGAAATTGGAAGGAAAGCCTCAGATTTAGCAGCCAGAGCTTCAGGAGGAGCAGCAGCGAGCACAGCATCGCTTTTGCAGCAGCTCCTTCCATGTGCATGTTTTTGGGAGTGGAAAGGCTTGCAGAGTGTTAAAGTAGCTTTTTCTCTCCGCTGGAAAGCTGCACGCTCAGTGCCAGTGTTCTGCAGCTTCTTTCTTCACGTTTCAGCAGCTAGCACGCTCTCCGTGTGCTGGAGAAGCGGCAGAGGCTTCCTTGCCGGAGAAGCGGCACCTTCGCCGGCAGAGAGCATCCTGCCGGCCGCGGTACGCTCCGGAGCGGGGGCTTGTGCCGAAAGAGGCCGGCAACAGGCGCTTACCTTCACACAGCTCCGGATCGCCGTCTATTGCGTCTCTTGTCGCCTACATGGCAGGCAAAAGCTTTTCCACTCTGTCTAGGAAGGAGAAAGTGTGCCAGCACAGCAAATGCCTCCCGGACTTTCCCTGGAATTCAGCAAGTGCTTTGCAGCTTGAAATTGGAAGGAAAGCCTCAGATTTAGCAGCCAGAGCTTCAGGAGGAGCAGCAGCGAGCACAGCATCGGTTTTGCAGCAGCTCCTTCCATGTGCATGTTTTTGGGAGTGGAAAGGCTTGCAGAGTGTTAAAGTAGCTTTTTCTCTCCGCTGGAAAGCTGCACGCTCAGTGCCAGTGTTCTGCAGCTTCTTTCTTCACGTTTCAGCAGCTAGCACGCTCTCCGTGTGCTGGAGAAGCGGCAGAGGCTTCCTTGCCGGAGAAGCGGCACCTTCGCCGGCAGAGAGCATCCTGCCGGCCGCGGTGCGCTCCGGAGCGGGGGCTTGTGCCGAAAGAGGCCGGCAACAGGCGCTTACCTTCGGACAGCTCCGGATCGCCGTCTAATGCGTCTCTTGTCGCCTACACGGCAGGGAAAAGCTTTTCCACTCTGTCTAGGAAGGAGAAAGTGTGCCAGCACAGCAAATGCCTCCCGGACTTTCCCTGCAATTCAGCAAGTGCTTTGCAGCTTGAAATTGGAAGGAAAGCCTCAGATTTAGCAGCCAGAGCTTCAGGAGGAGCAGCAGCGAGCACAGCATCGGTTTTGCAGCAGCTCCTTCCATGTGCATGTTTTTGGGAGTGGAAAGGCTTGCAGAGTGTTAAAGTAGCTTTTTCTCTCCGCTGGAAAGCTGCACGCTCAGTGCCAGTCTTCTGCAGCTTCTTTCTTCACGTTTCAGCAGCTAGCACGCTCTCCGTGTGCTGGAGAAGCGGCAGAGGCTTCCTTGCCGGAGAAGCGGCACTTTCGCCGGCAGAGAGCATCCTGCCGGCCGCGGTGCGCTCCGGAGCGGGGGCTTGTGCCGAAAGAGGCCGGCAACAGGCGCTTACCTTCGGACAGCTCCGGATCGCCGTCTAATGCGTCTCTTGTCGCCTACACGGCAGGGAAAAGCTTTTCCACTCTGTCTAGGAAGGAGAAAGTGTGCCAGCACAGCAAATGCCTCCCGGACTTTCCCTGGAATTCAGCAAGTGCTTTGCAGCTTGAAATTGGAAGGAAAGCCTCAGATTTAGCAGCCAGAGCTTCAGGAGGAGCAGCAGCGAGCACAGCATCGGTTTTGCAGCAGCTCCTTCCATGTGCATGTTTTTGGGAGTGGAAAGGCTTGCAGAGTGTTAAAGTAGCTTTTTCTCTCCGCTGGAAAGCTGCACGCTCAGTGCCAGTCTTCTGCAGCTTCTTTCTTCACGTTTCAGCAGCTAGCACGCTCTCCGTGTGCTGGAGAAGCGGCAGAGGCTTCCTTGCCGGAGAAGCGGCACCTTCGCCGGCAGAGAGCATCCTGCCGGCCGCGGTGCGCTCCGGAGCGGGGGCTTGTGCCGAAAGAGGCCGGCAACAGGCGCTTACCTTCGGACAGCTCCGGATCGCCGTCTAATGCGTCTCTTGTCGCCTACACGGCAGAGAAAAGCTTTTCCACTCTGTCTAGGAAGGAGAAAGTGTGCCAGCACAGCAAATGCCTCCCGGACTTTCCCTGCAATTCAGCAAGTGCTTTGCAGCTTGAAATTGGAAGGAAAGCCTCAGATTTAGCAGCCAGAGCTTCAGGAGCAGCAGCAGCGAGCACAGCATCGGTTTTGCAGCAGCTCCTTCCATGTGCATGTTTTTGGGAGTGGAAAGGCTTGCAGAGTGTTAAAGTAGCTTTTTCTCTCCGCTGGAAAGCTGCACGCTCAGTGCCAGTGTTCTGCAGCTTCTTTCTTCACGTTTCAGCAGCTAGCACGCTCTCCGTGTGCTGGAGAAGCGGCAGAGGCTTCCTTGCCGGAGAAGCGGCACCTTCGCCGGCAGAGAGCATCCTGCCGGCCGCGGTGCGCTCCGGAGCGGGGGCTTGTGCCGAAAGAGGCCGGCAACAGGCGCTTACCTTCGGACAGCTCCGGATCGCCGTCTAATGCGTCTCTTGTCGCCTACACGGCAGGGAAAAGCTTTTCCACTCTGTCTAGGAAGGAGAAAGTGTGCCAGCACAGCAAATGCCTCCCGGACTTTCCCTGCAATTCAGCAAGTGCTTTGCAGCTTGAAATTGGAAGGAAAGCCTCAGATTTAGCAGCCAGAGCTTCAGGAGGAGCAGCAGCGAGCACAGCATCGCTTTTGCAGCAGCTCCTTCCATGTGCATGTTTTTGGGAGTGGAAAGGCTTGCAGAGTGTTCAAGTAGCTTTTTCTCTCCGCTGGAAAGCTGCACGCTCAGTGCCAGTGTTCTGCAGCTTCTTTCTTCACGTTTCAGCAGCTAGCACGCTCTCCGTGTGCAGGAGAAGCGGCTGAGGCTTCCTTGCCGGAGAAGCGGCACCTTCGCCGGCAGAGAGCCTCCGGCCGGCCGCGGTGCGCTCCGGAGCGGGGGCTTGTGCCGAAAGAGGCCGGCAACAGGCGCTTACCTTCGGACAGCTCCGGATCGCCGTCTAATGCGTCTCTTGTCGCCTACACGGCAGAGAAAAGCTTTTCCACTCTGTCTAGGAAGGAGAAAGTGTGCCAGCACAGCAAATGCCTCCCGGACTTTCCCTGCAATTCAGCAAGTACTTTGCAGCTTGAAATTGGAAGGAAAGCCTCAGATTTAGCAGCCAGAGCTTCAGGAGGAGCAGCAGCGAGCACAGCATCGGTTTTGCAGCAGCTCCTTCCATGTGCATGTTTTTGGGAGTGGAAAGGCTTGCAGAGTGTTAAAGTAGCTTTTTCTCTCCGCTGGAAAGCTGCACGCTCAGTGCCAGTGTTCTGCAGCTTCTTTCTTCACGTTTCAGCAGCTAGCACGCTCTCCGTGTGCTGGAGAAGCGGCAGAGGCTTCCTTGCCGGAGAAGCGGCACCTTCGCCGGCAGAGAGCATCCTGCCGGCCGCGGTGCGCTCCGGAGCGGGGGCTTGTGCCGAAAGAGGCCGGCAACAGGCGCTTACCTTCGGACAGCTCCGGATCGCCGTCTAATGCGTCTCTTGTCGCCTACACGGCAGGGAAAAGCTTTTCCGCTCTGTCTAGGAAGGAGAAAGTGTGCCAGCACAGCAAATGCCTCCCGGACTTTCCCTGCAATTCAGCAAGTGCTTTGCAGCTTGAAATTGGAAGGAAAGCCTCAGATTTAGCAGCCAGAGCTTCAGGAGGAGCAGCAGCGAGCACAGCATCGCTTTTGCAGCAGCTCCTTCCATGTGCATGTTTTTGGGAGTGGAAAGGCTTGCAGAGTGTTAAAGTAGCTTTTTCTCTCCGCTGGAAAGCTGCACGCTCAGTGCCAGTGTTCTGCAGCTTCTTTCTTCACGTTTCAGCAGCTAGCACGCTCTCCGTGTGCTGGAGAAGCGGCAGAGGCTTCCTTGCCGGAGAAGCGGCACCTTCGCCGGCAGAGAGCATCCTGCCGGCCGCGGTACGCTCCGGAGCGGGGGCTTGTGCCGAAAGAGGCCGGCAACAGGCGCTTACCTTCACACAGCTCCGGATCGCCGTCTAATGCGTCTCTTGTCGCCTACACGGCAGGCAAAAGCTTTTCCACTCTGTCTAGGAAGGAGAAAGTGTGCCAGCACAGCAAATGCCTCCCGGACTTTCCCTGCAATTCAGCAAGTGCTTTGCAGCTTGAAATTGGAAGGAAAGCCTCAGATTTAGCAGCCAGAGCTTCAGGAGGAGCAGCAGCGAGCACAGCATCGGTTTTGCAGCAGCTCCTTCCATGTGCATGTTTTTGGGAGTGGAAAGGCTTGCAGAGTGTTAAAGTAGCTTTTTCTCTCCGCTGGAAAGCTGCACGCTCAGTGCCAGTCTTCTGCAGCTTCTTTCTTCACGTTTCAGCAGCTAGCACGCTCTCCGTGTGCTGGAGAAGCGGCAGAGGCTTCCTTGCCGGAGAAGCGGCACCTTCGCCGGCAGAGAGCATCCTGCCGGCCGCGGTGCGCTCCGGAGCGGGGGCTTGTGCCGAAAGAGGCCGGCAACAGGCGCTTACCTTCGGACAGCTCCGGATCGCCGTCTAATGCGTCTCTTGTCGCCTACACGGCAGGGAAAAGCTTTTCCACTCTGTCTAGGAAGGAGAAAGTGTGCCAGCACAGCAAATGCCTCCCGGACTTTCCCTGGAATTCAGCAAGTGCTTTGCAGCTTGAAATTGGAAGGAAAGCCTCAGATTTAGCAGCCAGAGCTTCAGGAGGAGCAGCAGCGAGCACAGCATCGGTTTTGCAGCAGCTCCTTCCATGTGCATGTTTTTGGGAGTGGAAAGGCTTGCAGAGTGTTAAAGTAGCTTTTTCTCTCCGCTGGAAAGCTGCACGCTCAGTGCCAGTCTTCTGCAGCTTCTTTCTTCACGTTTCAGCAGCTAGCACGCTCTCCGTGTGCTGGAGAAGCGGCAGAGGCTTCCTTGCCGGAGAAGCGGCACTTTCGCCGGCAGAGAGCATCCTGCCGGCCGCGGTGCGCTCCGGAGCGGGGGCTTGTGCCGAAAGAGGCCGGCAACAGGCGCTTACCTTCGGACAGCTCCGGATCGCCGTCTAATGCGTCTCTTGTCGCCTACACGGCAGGGAAAAGCTTTTCCACTCTGTCTAGGAAGGAGAAAGTGTGCCAGCACAGCAAATGCCTCCCGGACTTTCCCTGGAATTCAGCAAGTGCTTTGCAGCTTGAAATTGGAAGGAAAGCCTCAGATTTAGCAGCCAGAGCTTCAGGAGGAGCAGCAGCGAGCACAGCATCGGTTTTGCAGCAGCTCCTTCCATGTGCATGTTTTTGGGAGTGGAAAGGCTTGCAGAGTGTTAAAGTAGCTTTTTCTCTCCGCTGGAAAGCTGCACGCTCAGTGCCAGTCTTCTGCAGCTTCTTTCTTCACGTTTCAGCAGCTAGCACGCTCTCCGTGTGCTGGAGAAGCGGCAGAGGCTTCCTTGCCGGAGAAGCGGCACCTTCGCCGGCAGAGAGCATCCTGCCGGCCGCGGTGCGCTCCGGAGCGGGGGCTTGTGCCGAAAGAGGCCGGCAACAGGCGCTTACCTTCGGACAGCTCCGGATCGCCGTCTAATGCGTCTCTTGTCGCCTACACGGCAGAGAAAAGCTTTTCCACTCTGTCTAGGAAGGAGAAAGTGTGCCAGCACAGCAAATGCCTCCCGGACTTTCCCTGCAATTCAGCAAGTGCTTTGCAGCTTGAAATTGGAAGGAAAGCCTCAGATTTAGCAGCCAGAGCTTCAGGAGGAGCAGCAGCGAGCACAGCATCGGTTTTGCAGCAGCTCCTTCCATGTGCATGTTTTTGGGAGTGGAAAGGCTTGCAGAGTGTTAAAGTAGCTTTTTCTCTCCGCTGGAAAGCTGCACGCTCAGTGCCAGTCTTCTGCAGCTTCTTTCTTCACGTTTCAGCAGCTAGCACGCTCTCCGTGTGCTGGAGAAGCGGCAGAGGCTTCCTTGCCGGAGAAGCGGCACCTTCGCCGGCAGAGAGCATCCTGCCGGCCGCGGTGCGCTCCGGAGCGGGGGCTTGTGCCGAAAGAGGCCGGCAACAGGCGCTTACCTTCGGACAGCTCCGGATCGCCGTCTAATGCGTCTCTTGTCGCCTACACGGCAGGGAAAAGCTTTTCCACTCTGTCTAGGAAGGAGAAAGTGTGCCAGCACAGCAAATGCCTCCCGGACTTTCCCTGCAATTCAGCAAGTGCTTTGCAGCTTGAAATTGGAAGGAAAGCCTCAGATTTAGCAGCCAGAGCTTCAGGAGGAGCAGCAGCGAGCACAGCATCGGTTTTGCAGCAGCTCCTTCCATGTGCATGTTTTTGGGAGTGGAAAGGCTTGCAGAGTGTTAAAGTAGCTTTTTCTCTCCGCTGGAAAGCTGCACGCTCAGTGCCAGTGTTCTGCAGCTTCTTTCTTCACGTTTCAGCAGCTAGCACGCTCTCCGTGTGCAGGAGAAGCGGCTGAGGCTTCCTTGCCGGAGAAGCGGCACCTTCGCCGGCAGAGAGCATCCTGCCGGCCGCGGTGCGCTCCGGAGCGGGGGCTTGTGCCGAAAGAGGCCGGCAACAGGCGCTTACCTTCGGACAGCTCCGGATCGCCGTCTAATGCGTCTCTTGTCGCCTACACGGCAGAGAAAAGCTTTTCCACTCTGTCTAGGAAGGAGAAAGTGTGCCAGCACAGCAAATGCCTCCCGGACTTTCCCTGCAATTCAGCAAGTGCTTTGCAGCTTGAAATTGGAAGGAAAGCCTCAGATTTAGCAGCCAGAGCTTCAGGAGCAGCAGCAGCGAGCACAGCATCGGTTTTGCAGCAGCTCCTTCCATGTGCATGTTTTTGGGAGTGGAAAGGCTTGCAGAGTGTTCAAGTAGCTTTTTCTCTCCGCTGGAAAGCTGCACGCTCAGTGCCAGTGTTCTGCAGCTTCTTTCTTCACGTTTCAGCAGCTAGCACGCTCTCCGTGTGCTGGAGAAGCGGCAGAGGCTTCCTTGCCGGAGAAGCGGCACCTTCGCCGGCAGAGAGCATCCTGCCGGCCGCGGTGCGCTCCGGAGCGGGGGCTTGTGCCGAAAGAGGCCGGCAACAGGCGCTTACCTTCGGACAGCTCCGGATCGCCGTCTAATGCGTCTCTTGTCGCCTACACGGCAGGGAAAAGCTTTTCCACTCTGTCTAGGAAGGAGAAAGTGTGCCAGCACAGCAAATGCCTCCCGGACTTTCCCTGGAATTCAGCAAGTGCTTTGCAGCTTGAAATTGGAAGGAAAGCCTCAGATTTAGCAGCCAGAGCTTCAGGAGGAGCAGCAGCGAGCACAGCATCGCTTTTGCAGCAGCTCCTTCCATGTGCATGTTTTTGGGAGTGGAAAGGCTTGCAGAGTGTTCAAGTAGCTTTTTCTCTCCGCTGGAAAGCTGCACGCTCAGTGCCAGTGTTCTGCAGCTTCTTTCTTCACGTTTCAGCAGCTAGCACGCTCTCCGTGTGCAGGAGAAGCGGCTGAGGCTTCCTTGCCGGAGAAGCGGCACCTTCGCCGGCAGAGAGCATCCTGCCGGCGGCGGTGCGCTCCGGAGCGGGGGCTTGTGCCGAAAGAGGCCGGGAACAGGCGCTTACCTTCGGACAGCTCCGGATGCCCGTCTAATGCGTCTCTTGTCGCCTACACGGCAGGGAAAAGCTTTTCCACTCTGTCTAGGAAGGAGAAAGTGTGCCAGCACAGCAAATGCCTCCCGGACTTTCCCTGCAATTCAGCAAGTGCTTTGCAGCTTGAAATTGGAAGGAAAGCCTCAGATTTAGCAGCCAGAGCTTCAGGAGGAGCAGCAGCGAGCACAGCATTGGTTTTGCAGCAGCTCCTTCCATGTGCATGTTTTTGGGAGTGGAAAGGCTTGCAGAGTGTTAAAGTAGCTTTTTCTCTCCGCTGGAAAGCTGCACGCTCAGTGCCAGTCTTCTGCAGCTTCTTTCTTCACGTTTCAGCAGCTAGCACGCTCTCCGTGTGCTGGAGAAGCGGCAGAGGCTTCCTTGCCGGAGAAGCGGCACCTTCGCCGGCAGAGAGCATCCTGCCGGCCGCGGTGCGCTCCGGAGCGGGGGCTTGTGCCGAAAGAGGCCGGCAACAGGCGCTTACCTTCGGACAGCTCCGGATCGCCGTCTAATGCGTCTCTTGTCGCCTACACGGCAGAGAAAAGCTTTTCCACTCTGTCTAGGAAGGAGAAAGTGTGCCAGCACAGCAAATGCCTCCCGGACTTTCCCTGGAATTCAGCAAGTGCTTTGCAGCTTGAAATTGGAAGGAAAGCCTCAGATTTAGCAGCCAGAGCTTCAGGAGGAGCAGCAGCGAGCACAGCATCGGTTTTGCAGCAGCTCCTTCCATGTGCATGTTTTTGGGAGTGGAAAGGCTTGCAGAGTGTTAAAGTAGCTTTTTCTCTCCGCTGGAAAGCTGCACGCTCAGTGCCAGTCTTCTGCAGCTTCTTTCTTCACGTTTCAGCAGCTAGCACGCTCTCCGTGTGCTGGAGAAGCGGCAGAGGCTTCCTTGCCGGAGAAGCGGCACCTTCGCCGGCAGAGAGCATCCTGCCGGCCGCGGTGCGCTCCGGAGCGGGGGCTTGTGCCGAAAGAGGCCGGCAACAGGCGCTTACCTTCGGACAGCTCCGGATCGCCGTCTAATGCGTCTCTTGTCGCCTACACGGCAGGGAAAAGCTTTTCCGCTCTGTCTAGGAAGGAGAAAGTGTGCCAGCACAGCAAATGCCTCCCGGACTTTCCCTGCAATTCAGCAAGTGCTTTGCAGCTTGAAATTGGAAGGAAAGCCTCAGATTTAGCAGCCAGAGCTTCAGGAGGAGCAGCAGCGAGCACAGCATCGCTTTTGCAGCAGCTCCTTCCATGTGCATGTTTTTGGGAGTGGAAAGGCTTGCAGAGTGTTAAAGTAGCTTTTTCTCTCCGCTGGAAAGCTGCACGCTCAGTGCCAGTGTTCTGCAGCTTCTTTCTTCACGTTTCAGCAGCTAGCACGCTCTCCGTGTGCTGGAGAAGCGGCAGAGGCTTCCTTGCCGGAGAAGCGGCACCTTCGCCGGCAGAGAGCATCCTGCCGGCCGCGGTACGCTCCGGAGCGGGGGCTTGTGCCGAAAGAGGCCGGCAACAGGCGCTTACCTTCACACAGCTCCGGATCGCCGTCTAATGCGTCTCTTGTCTCCTACACGGCAGGCAAAAGCTTTTCCACTCTGTCTAGGAAGGAGAAAGTGTGCCAGCACAGCAAATGCCTCCCGGACTTTCCCTGGAATTCAGCAAGTGCTTTGCAGCTTGAAATTGGAAGGAAAGCCTCAGATTTAGCAGCCAGAGCTTCAGGAGGAGCAGCAGCGAGCACAGCATCGCTTTTGCAGCAGCTCCTTCCATGTGCATGTTTTTGGGAGTGGAAAGGCTTGCAGAGTGTTAAAGTAGCTTTTTCTCTCCGCTGGAAAGCTGCACGCTCAGTGCCAGTCTTCTGCAGCTTCTTTCTTCACGTTTCAGCAGCTAGCACGCTCTCCGTGTGCTGGAGAAGCGGCAGAGGCTTCCTTGCCGGAGAAGCGGCACCTTCGCCGGCAGAGAGCATCCTGCCGGCCGCGGTGCGCTCCGGAGCGGGGGCTTGTGCCGAAAGAGGCCGGCAACAGGCGCTTACCTTCGGACAGCTCCGGATCGCCGTCTAATGCGTCTCTTGTCGCCTACACGGCAGGGAAAACTGCAGAATACTGGCACTGAGCGTGCAGCTTTCCAGCGGAGAGAAAAAGCTACTTTAACACTCTGCAAGCCTTTCCACTCCCAAAAACATGCACATGGAAGGAGCTGCTGCAAAACCGATGCTGTGTTCTCTACTGCTCCTCCTGAAGCTCTGGCTGCTAAATCTGAGGCTTTCCTTCCAATTTCAAGCTGCAAAGCACTTGGTGAATTCCAGGGAAAGTCCGGGAGGCATTTGCTGTGCTGGCACACTTTCTCCTTCCTAGACAGAGTGGAAAAGCTTTTCCCTGCCGTGTAGGCGACAAGAGACGCATTAGACGGCGATCCGGAGCTGTCCGAAGGTAAGCGCCTGTTGCCGGCCTCTTTCGGCACAAGCCCCCGCTCCGGAGCGCACCGCGGCCGGCAGGATGCTCTCTGCCGGCGAAGGTGCCGCTTCTCCGGCAAGGAAGCCTCTGTCGCTTCTCCAGCACACGGAGAGCGTGCTAACTGCTGAAACGTGAAGAAAGAAGCTGCAGAAGACTGGCACTGAGCGTGCAGCTTTCCAGCGGAGAGAAAAAGCTATTTTAACACTCTGCAAGCCTTTCCACTCCCAAAAACATGCACATGGAAGGAGCTGCTGCAAAACCGATGCTGTGCTCGCTGCTGCTCCTCCTGAAGCTCTGGCTGCTAAATCTGAGGCTTTCCTTCCAATTTCAAGCTGCAAAGCACTTGCTGAATTCCAGGGAAAGTCCGGGAGGCATTTGCTGTGCTGGCACACTTTCTCCTTCCGAGACAGAGTGGAAAAGCTTTTCCATGCCGTGTAGGCGACAAGAGACGCATTAGACGGCGATCCGGAGCTGTCCGAAGGTAAGCGCCTGTTGCCGGCCTCTTTCGGCACAAGCCCCCGCTCCGGAGCGCACCGCGGCCGGCAGGATGCTCTCTGCCGGCGAAGGTGCCGCTTCTCCGGCAAGGAAGCCTCTGCCGCTTCTCCAGCACACGGAGAGCGTGCTAGCTGCTGAAACGTGAAGAAAGAAGCTGCAGAAGACTGGCACTGAGCGTGCAGCTTTCCAGCGGAGAGAAAAAGCTACTTTAACACTCTGCAAGCCTTTCCACTCCCAAAAACATGCACATGGAAGGAGCTGCTGCAAAACCGATGCTGTGCTCGCTGCTGCTCCTCCTGAAGCTCTGGCTGCTAAATCTGAGGCTTTCCTTCCAATTTCAAGCTGCAAAGCACTTGCTGAATTCCAGGGAAAGTCCGGGAGGCATTTGCTGTGCTGGCACACTTTCTCTTTCCTAGACAGAGTGGAAAAGCTTTTCCCTGCCGTGTAGGCGACAAGAGACGCATTAGACGGCGATCCGGAGCTGTCCGAAGGTAAGCGCCTGTTGCCGGCCTCTTTCGGCACAAGCCCCCGCTCCGGAGCGCACCGCGGCCGGCAGGATGCGCTCTGCCGGCGAAGGTGCCGCTTCTCCGGCAAGGAAGCCTCTGCCGCTTCTCCAGCACACGGAGAGCGTGCTAGCTGCTGAAACGTGAAGAAAGAAGCTGCAGAACACTGGCACTGAGCGTGCAACTTTCCAGCGGAGAGAAAAAGCTACTTTAACACTCTGCAAGCCTTTCCACTCCCAAAAACATGCACATGGAAGGAGCTGCTGCAAAACCGATGCTGTGCTCGCTGCTGCTCCTCCTGAAGCTCTGGCTGCTAAATCTGAGGCTTTCCTTCCAATTTCAAGCTGCAAAGCACTTGCTGAATTCCAGGGAAAGTCCGGGAGGCATTTGCTGTGCTGGCACACTTTCTCCTTCCTAGACAGAGTGGAAAAGCTTTTCCCTGCCGTGTAGGCGACAAGAGACGCATTAGACGGCGATCCGGAGCTGTCCGAAGGTAAGCGCCTGTTGCCGGCCTCTTTCGGCACAAGCCCCCGCTCCGGAGCGCACCGCGGCCGGCAGGATGCTCTCTGCCGGCGAAGGTGCCGCTTCTCCGGCAAGGAAGCCTCTGCCGCTTCTCCAGCACACGGAGAGCGTGCTAGCTGCTGAAACGTGAAGAAAGAAGCTGCAGAACACTGGCACTGAGCGTGCAGCTTTCCAGCGGAGAGAAAAAGCTACTTTAACACTCTGCAAGCCTTTCCACTCCCAAAAACATGCACTTGGAAGGAGCTGCTGCAAAACCGATGCTGTGCTCGCTGCTGCTCCTCCTGAAGCTCTGGCTGCTAAATCTGAGGCTTTCCTTCCAATTTCAAGCTGCAAAGCACTTGCTGAATTGCAGGGAAAGTCCGGGAGGCATTTGCTGTGCTGGCACACTTTCTCCTTCCTAGACAGAGTGGAAAAGCTTTTCCCTGCCGTGTAGGCGACAAGAGACGCATTAGACGGCGATCCGGAGCTGTCCGAAGGTAAGCGCCTGTTGCCGGCCTCTTTCGGCACAAGCCCCCGCTCCGGAGCTCACCGCGGCCGGCAGGATGCTCTCTGCCGGCGAAGGTGCCGCTTCTCCGGCAAGGAAGCCTCTGCCGCTTCTCCAGCACACGGAGAGCGTGCTAGCTGCTGAAACGTGAAGAAAGAAGCTGCAGAAGACTGGCACTGAGCGTGCAGCTTTCCAGCGGAGAGAAAAAGCTACTTTAACACTCTGCAAGCCTTTCCACTCCCAAAAACATGCACATGGAAGGAGCTGCTGCAAAACCGATGCTGTGCTCGCTGCTGCTCCTCCTGAAGCTCTGGCTGCTAAATCTGAGGCTTTCCTTCCAATTTCAAGCTGCAAAGCACTTGCTGAATTGCAGGGAAAGTCCGGGAGGCATTTGCTGTGCTGGCACACTTTCTCCTTCCTAGACAGAGTGGAAAAGCTTTTCCCTGCCGTGTAGGCGACAAGAGACGCATTAGACGGCGATCCGGAGCTGTCCGAAGGTAAGCGCCTGTTGCCGGCCTCTTTCGGCACAAGCCCCCGCTCCGGAGCGCACCGCGGCCGGCAGGATGCTCTCTGCCGGCGAAGGTGCCGCTTCTCCGGCAAGGAAGCCTCTGCCGCTTCTCCAGCACACGGAGAGCGTGCTAGCTGCTGAAACGTGAAGAAAGAAGCTGCAGAAGACTGGCACTGAGCGTGCAGCTTTCCAGCGGAGAGAAAAAGCTACTTTAACACTCTGCAAGCCTTTCCACTCCCAAAAACATGCACTTGGAAGGAGCTGCTGCAAAACCGATGCTGTGCTCGCTGCTGCTCCTCCTGAAGCTCTGGCTGCTAAATCTGAGGCTTTCCTTCCAATTTCAAGCTGCAAAGCACTTGCTGAATTCCAGGGAAAGTCCGGGAGGCATTTGCTGTGCTGGCACACTTTCTCCTTCCTAGACAGAGTGGAAAAGCTTTTCCCTGCCGTGTAGGCGACAAGAGACGCATTAGACGGCGATCCGGAGCTGTCCGAAGGTAAGCGCCTCTTGCCGGCCTCTTTCGGCACAAGCCCCCGCTCCGGAGCGCACCGCGGCCGGCAGGATGCTCTCTGCCGGCGAAGGTGCCGCTTCTCCGGCAAGGAAGCCTCTGCCGCTTCTCCAGCACACGGAGAGCGTGCTAGCTGCTGAAACGTGAAGAAAGAAGCTGCAGAAGACTGGCACTGAGCGTGCAGCTTTCCAGCGGAGAGAAAAAGCTACTTTAACACTCTGCAAGCCTTTCCACTCCCAAAAACATGCACATGGAAGGAGCTGCTGCAAAACCGATGCTGTGCTCGCTGCTGCTCCTCCTGAAGCTCTGGCTGCTAAATCTGAGGCTTTCCTTCCAATATCAAGCTGCAAAGCACTTGCTGAATTGCAGGGAAAGTCCGGGAGGCATTTGCTGTGCTGGCACACTTTCTCTTTCCTAGACAGAGTGGAAAAGCTTTTCCCTGCCGTGTAGGCGACAAGAGACGCTTTAGACGGCGATCCGGAGCTGTCCGAAGGTAAGCGCCTGTTGCCGGCCTCTTTCGGCACAAGCCCCCGCTCCGGAGCGCACCGCGGCCGGCAGGATGCGCTCTGCCGGCGAAGGTGCCGCTTCTCCGGCAAGGAAGCCTCTGCCGCTTCTCCAGCACACGGAGAGCGTGCTAGCTGCTGAAACGTGAAGAAAGAAGCTGCAGAACACTGGCACTGAGCGTGCAACTTTCCAGCGGAGAGAAAAAGCTACTTTAACACTCTGCAAGCCTTTCCACTCCCAAAAACATGCACATGGAAGGAGCTGCTGCAAAACCGATGCTGTGCTCGCTGCTGCTCCTCCTGAAGCTCTGGCTGCTAAATCTGAGGCTTTCCTTCCAATTTCAAGCTGCAAAGCACTTGCTGAATTGCAGGGAAAGTCCGGGAGGCATTTGCTGTGCTGGCACACTTTCTCCTTCCTAGACAGAGTGGAAAAGCTTTTCCCTGCCGTGTAGGCGACAAGAGACGCATTAGACGGCGATCCGGAGCTGTCCGAAGGTAAGCGCCTGTTGCCGGCCTCTTTCGGCACAAGCCCCCGCTCCGGAGCGCACCGCGGCCGGCAGGATGCTCTCTGCCGGCGAAGGTGCCGCTTCTCCGGCAAGGAAGCCTCTGCCGCTTCTCCAGCACACGGAGAGCGTGCTAGCTGCTGAAACGTGAAGAAAGAAGCTGCAGAACACTGGCACTGAGCGTGCAGCTTTCCAGCGGAGAGAAAAAGCTACTTTAACACTCTGCAAGCCTTTCCACTCCCAAAAACATGCACATGGAAGGAGCTGCTGCAAAACCGATGCTGTGCTCGCTGCTGCTCCTCCTGAAGCTCTGGCTGCTAAATCTGAGGCTTTCCTTCCAATTTCAAGCTGCAAAGCACTTGCTGAATTCCAGGGAAAGTCCGGGAGGCATTTGCTGTGCTGGCACACTTTCTCCTTCCTAGACAGAGTGGAAAAGCTTTTCCCTGCCGTGTAGGCGACAAGAGACGCATTAGACGGCGATCCGGAGCTGTCCGAAGGTAAGCGCCTGTTGCCGGCCTCTTTCGGCACAAGCCCCCGCTCCGGAGCGCACCGCGGCCGGCAGGATGCTCTCTGCCGGCGAAGGTGCCGCTTCTCCGGCAAGGAAGCCTCTGCCGCTTCTCCAGCACACGGAGAGCGTGCTAGCTGCTGAAACGTGAAGAAAGAAGCTGCAGAACACTGGCACTGAGCGTGCAGCTTTCCAGCGGAGAGAAAAAGCTACTTTAACACTCTGCAAGCCTTTCCACTCCCAAAAACATGCACATGGAAGGAGCTGCTGCAAAACCGATGCTGTGCTCGCTGCTGCTCCTCCTGAAGCTCTGGCTGCTAAATCTGAGGCTTTCCTTCCAATTTCAAGCTGCAAAGCACTTGCTGAATTGCAGGGAAAGTCCGGGAGGCATTTGCTGTGCTGGCACACTTTCTCCTTCCGAGACAGAGTGGAAAAGCTTTTCCCTGCCGTGTAGGCGACAAGAGACGCATTAGACGGCGATCCGGAGCTGTCCGAAGGTAAGCGCCTGTTGCCGGCCTCTTTCGGCACAAGCCCCCGCTCCGGAGCGCACCGCGGCCGGCAGGATGCTCTCTGCCGGCGAAGGTGCCGCTTCTCCGGCAAGGAAGCCTCTGCCGCTTCTCCAGCACACGGAGAGCGTGCTAGCTGCTGAAACGTGAAGAAAGAAGCTGCAGAAGACTGGCACTGAGCGTGCAGCTTTCCAGCGGAGAGAAAAAGCTACTTTAACACTCTGCAAGCCTTTCCACTCCCAAAAACATGCACATGGAAGGAGCTGCTGCAAAACCGATGCTGTGCTCGCTGCTGCTCCTCCTGAAGCTCTGGCTGCTAAATCTGAGGCTTTCCTTCCAATTTCAAGCTGCAAAGCACTTGCTGAATTGCAGGGAAAGTCCGGGAGGCATTTGCTGTGCTGGCACACTTTCTCTTTCCTAGACAGAGTGGGAAAGCTTTTCCCTGCCGTGTAGGCGACAAGAGACGCATTAGACGGGGATCCGGAGCTGTCCGAAGGTAAGCGCCTGTTGCCGGCCTCTTTCGGCACAAGCCCCCGCTCCGGAGCGCACCGCGGCCGGCAGGATGCGCTCTGCCGGCGAAGGTGCCGCTTCTCCGGCAAGGAAGCCTCTGCCGCTTCTCCAGCACACGGAGAGCGTGCTAGCTGCTGAAACGTGAAGAAAGAAGCTGCAGAACACTGGCACTGAGCGTGCAACTTTCCAGCGGAGAGAAAAAGCTACTTTAACACTCTGCAAGCCTTTCCACTCCCAAAAACATGCACATGGAAGGAGCTGCTGCAAAACCGATGCTGTGCTCGCTGCTGCTCCTCCTGAAGCTCTGGCTGCTAAATCTGAGGCTTTCCTTCCAATTTCAAGCTGCAAAGCACTTGCTGAATTGCAGGGAAAGTCCGGGAGGCATTTGCTGTGCTGGCACACTTTCTCCTTCCTAGACAGAGTGGAAAAGCTTTTCCCTGCCGTGTAGGCGACAAGAGACGCATTAGACGGCGATCCGGAGCTGTCCGAAGGTAAGCGCCTGTTGCCGGCCTCTTTCGGCACAAGCCCCCGCTCCGGAGCGCACCGCGGCCGGCAGGATGCTCTCTGCCGGCGAAGGTGCCGCTTCTCCGGCAAGGAAGCCTCTGCCGCTTCTCCAGCACACGGAGAGCGTGCTAGCTGCTGAAACGTGAAGAAAGAAGCTGCAGAAGACTGGCACTGAGCGTGCAGCTTTCCAGCGGAGAGAAAAAGCTACTTTAACACTCTGCAAGCCTTTCCACTCCCAAAAACATGCACATGGAAGGAGCTGCTGCAAAACCGATGCTGTGCTCGCTGCTGCTCCTCCTGAAGCTCTGGCTGCTAAATCTGAGGCTTTCCTTCCAATTTCAAGCTGCAAAGCACTTGCTGAATTGCAGGGAAAGTCCGGGAGGCATTTGCTGTGCTGGCACACTTTCTCCTTCCTAGACAGAGTGGAAAAGCTTTTCCCTGCCGTGTAGGCGACAAGAGACGCATTAGACGGCGATCCGGAGCTGTCCGAAGGTAAGCGCCTGTTGCCGGCCTCTTTCGGCACAAGCCCCCGCTCCGGAGCGCACCGCGGCCGGCAGGATGCTCTCTGCCGGCGAAGGTGCCGCTTCTCCGGCAAGGAAGCCTCTGCCGCTTCTCCAGCACACGGAGAGCGTGCTAGCTGCTGAAACGTGAAGAAAGAAGCTGCAGAAGACTGGCACTGAGCGTGCAGCTTTCCAGCGGAGAGAAAAAACTACTTTAACACTCTGCAAGCCTTTCAACTCCCAAAAACATGCACATGGAAGGAGCTGCTGCAAAACCGATGCTGTGCTCGCTGCTGCTCCTCCTGAAGCTCTGGCTGCTAAATCTGAGGCTTTCCTTCCAATTTCAAGCTGCAAATCACTTGCTGAATTCCAGGGAAAGTCCGGGAGGCATTTGCTGTGCTGGCACACTTTCTCCTTCCTAGACAGAGTGGAAAAGCTTTTCCCTGCCGTGTAGGCGACAAGAGACGCATTAGACGGCGATCCGGAGCTGTCCGAAGGTAAGCGCCTGTTGCCGGCCTCTTTCGGCACAAGCCCCCGCTCCGGAGCGCACCGCGGCCGGCAGGATGCTCTCTGCCGGCGAAGGTGCCGCTTCTCCGGCAAGGAAGCCTCTGCCGCTTCTCCAGCACACGGAGAGCGTGCTAGCTGCTGAAACGTGAAGAAAGAAGCTGCAGAACACTGGCACTGAGCGTGCAGCTTTCCAGCGGAGAGAAAAAGCTACTTTAACACTCTGCAAGCCTTTCCACTCCCAAAAACATGCACTTGGAAGGAGCTGCTGCAAAACCGATGCTGTGCTCGCTGCTGCTCCTCCTGAAGCTCTGGCTGCTAAATCTGAGGCTTTCCTTCCAATTTCAAGCTGCAAAGCACTTGCTGAATTGCAGGGAAAGTCCGGGAGGCATTTGCTGTGCTGGCACACTTTCTCCTTCCTAGACAGAGTGGAAAAGCTTTTCCCTGCCGTGTAGGCGACAAGAGACGCATTAGACGGCGATCCGGAGCTGTCCGAAGGTAAGCGCCTGTTGCCGGCCTCTTTCGGCACAAGCCCCCGCTCCGGAGCGCACCGCGGCCGGCAGGATGCTCTCTGCCGGCGAAGGTGCCGCTTCTCCGGCAAGGAAGCCTCTGCCGCTTCTCCAGCACACGGAGAGCGTGCTAGCTGCTGAAACGTGAAGAAAGAAGCTGCAGAACACTGGCACTGAGCGTGCAGCTTTCCAGCGGAGAGAAAAAGCTACTTTAACACTCTGCAAGCCTTTCCACTCCCAAAAACATGCACATGGAAGGAGCTGCTGCAAAACCGATGCTGTGCTCGCTGCTGCTCCTCCTGAAGCTCTGGCTGCTAAATCTGAGGCTTTCCTTCCAATTTCAAGCTGCAAAGCACTTGCTGAATTGCAGGGAAAGTCCGGGAGGCATTTGCTGTGCTGGCACACTTTCTCCTTCCGAGACAGAGTGGAAAAGCTTTTCCCTGCCGTGTAGGCGACAAGAGACGCATTAGACGGCGATCCGGAGCTGTCCGAAGGTAAGCGCCTCTTGCCGGCCTCTTTCGGCACAAGCCCCCGCTCCGGAGCGCACCGCGGCCGGCAGGATGCTCTCTGCCGGCGAAGGTGCCGCTTCTCCGGCAAGGAAGCCTCTGCCGCTTCTCCAGCACACGGAGAGCGTGCTAGCTGCTGAAACGTGAAGAAAGAAGCTGCAGAAGACTGGCACTGAGCGTGCAGCTTTCCAGCGGAGAGAAAAAGCTACTTTAACACTCTGCAAGCCTTTCCACTCCCAAAAACATGCACATGGAAGGAGCTGCTGCAAAACCGATGCTGTGCTCGCTGCTGCTCCTCCTGAAGCTCTGGCTGCTAAATCTGAGGCTTTCCTTCCAATTTCAAGCTGCAAAGCACTTGCTGAATTGCAGGGAAAGTCCGGGAGGCATTTGCTGTGCTGGCACACTTTCTCTTTCCTAGACAGAGTGGAAAAGCTTTTCCCTGCCGTGTAGGCGACAAGAGACGCATTAGACGGCGATCCGGAGCTGTCCGAAGGTAAGCGCCTGTTGCCGGCCTCTTTCGGCACAAGCCCCCGCTCCGGAGCGCACCGCGGCCGGCAGGATGCGCTCTGCCGGCGAAGGTGCCGCTTCTCCGGCAAGGAAGCCTCTGCCGCTTCTCCAGCACACGGAGAGCGTGCTAGCTGCTGAAACGTGAAGAAAGAAGCTGCAGAACACTGGCACTGAGCGTGCAACTTTCCAGCGGAGAGAAAAAGCTACTTTAACACTCTGCAAGCCTTTCCACTCCCAAAAACATGCACATGGAAGGAGCTGCTGCAAAACCGATGCTGTGCTCGCTGCTGCTCCTCCTGAAGCTCTGGCTGCTAAATCTGAGGCTTTCCTTCCAATTTCAAGCTGCAAAGCACTTGCTGAATTGCAGGGAAAGTCCGGGAGGCATTTGCTGTGCTGGCACACTTTCTCCTTCCTAGACAGAGTGGAAAAGCTTTTCCCTGCCGTGTAGGCGACAAGAGACGCATTAGACGGCGATCCGGAGCTGTCCGAAGGTAAGCGCCTGTTGCCGGCCTCTTTCGGCACAAGCCCCCGCTCCGGAGCGCACCGCGGCCGGCAGGATGCTCTCTGCCGGCGAAGGTGCCGCTTCTCCGGCAAGGAAGCCTCTGCCGCTTCTCCAGCACACGGAGAGCGTGCTAGCTGCTGAAACGTGAAGAAAGAAGCTGCAGAAGACTGGCACTGAGCGTGCAGCTTTCCAGCGGAGAGAAAAAGCTACTTTAACACTCTGCAAGATTTTCCACTCCCAAAAACATGCACTTGGAAGGAGCTGCTGCAAAACCGATGCTGTGCTCGCTGCTGCTCCTCCTGAAGCTCTGGCTGCTAAATCTGAGGCTTTCCTTCCAATTTCAAGCTGCAAAGCACTTGCTGAATTCCAGGGAAAGTCTGGGAGGCATTTGCTGTGCTGGCACACTTTCTCTTTCCTAGACAGAGTGGAAAAGCTTTTCCCTGCCGTGTAGGCGACAAGAGACGCATTAGACGGCGATCCGGAGCTGTCCGAAGGTAAGCGCCTGTTGCCGGCCTCTTTCGGCACAAGCCCCCGCTCCGGAGCGCACCGCGGCCGGCAGGATGCTCTCTGCCGGCGAAGGTGCCGCTTCTCCGGCAAGGAAGCCTCTGCCGCTTCTCCAGCACACGGAGAGCGTGCTAGCTGCTGAAACGTGAAGAAAGAAGCTGCAGAAGACTGGCACTGAGCGTGCAGCTTTCCAGCGGAGAGAAAAAGCTACTTTAACACTCTGCAAGCCTTTCCACTCCCAAAAACATGCACATGGAAGGAGCTGCTGTAAACCGATGCTGTGCTCGCTGCTGCTCCTCCTGAAGCTCTGGCTGCTAAATCTGAGGCTTTCCTTCCAATTTCAAGCTGCAAAGCACTTGCTGAATTGCAGGGAAAGTCCGGGAGGCATTTGCTGTGCTGGCACACTTTCTCCTTCCTAGACAGAGTGGAAAAGCTTTTCCCTGCCGTGTAGGCGACAAGAGACGCATTAGACGGCGATCCGGAGCTGTCCGAAGGTAAGCGCCTGTTGCCGGCCTCTTTCGGCACAAGCCCCCGCTCCGGAGCGCACCGCGGCCGGCAGGATGCTCTCTGCCGGCGAAGGTGCCGCTTCTCCGGCAAGGAAGCCTCTGCCGCTTCTCCAGCACACGGAGAGCGTGCTAGCTGCTGAAACGTGAAGAAAGAAGCTGCAGAAGACTGGCACTGAGCGTGCAGCTTTCCAGCGGAGAGAAAAAGCTACTTTAACACTCTGCAAGCCTTTCCACTCCCAAAAACATGCACATGGAAGGAGCTGCTGCAAAACCGATGCTGTGCTCGCTGCTGCTCCTCCTGAAGCTCTGGCTGCTAAATCTGAGGCTTTCCTTCCAATTTCAAGCTGCAAAGCACTTGCTGAATTGCAGGGAAAGTCCGGGAGGCATTTGCTGTGCTGGCACACTTTCTCCTTCCTAGACAGAGTGGAAAAGCTTTTCCCTGCCGTGTAGGCGACAAGAGACGCATCAGACGGCGATCCGGAGCTGTCCGAAGGTAAGCGCCTGTTGCCGGCCTCTTTCGGCACAAGCCCCCGCTCCGGAGCGCACCGCGGCCGGCAGGATGCGCTCTGCCGGCGAAGGTGCCGCTTCTCCGGCAAGGAAGCCTCTGCCGCTTCTCCAGCACACGGAGAGCGTGCTAGCTGCTGAAACGTGAAGAAAGAAGCTGCAGAAGACTGGCACTGAGCGTGCAGCTTTCCAGCGGAGAGAAAAAGCTACTTTAACACTCTGCAAGCCTTTCCACTCCCAAAAACATGCACATGGAAGGAGCTGCTGCAAAAGCGATGCTGTGCTCGCTGCTGCTCCTCCTGAAGCTCTGGCTGCTAAATCTGAGGCTTTCCTTCCAATTTCAAGCTGCAAAGCACTTGCTGAATTGCAGGGAAAGTCCGGGAGGCATTTGCTGTGCTGGCACACTTTCTCCTTCCTAGACAGAGTGGAAAAGCTTTTCCCTGCCGTGTAGGCGACAAGAGACGCATTAGACGGCGATCCGGAGCTGTCCGAAGGTAAGCGCCTGTTGCCGGCCTCTTTCGGCACAAGCCCCCGCTCCGGAGCGCACCGCGGCCGGCAGGATGCTCTCTGCCGGCGAAGGTGCCGCTTCTCCGGCAAGGAAGCCTCTGCCGCTTCTCCAGCACACGGAGAGCGTGCTAGCTGCTGAAACGTGAAGAAAGAAGCTGCAGAAGACTGGCACTGAGCGTGCAGCTTTCCAGCGGAGAGAAAAAGCTACTTTAACACTCTGCAAGCCTTTCCACTCCCAAAAACATGCACATGGAAGGAGCTGCTGCAAAACCGATGCTGTGCTCGCTGCTGCTCCTCCTGAAGCTCTGGCTGCTAAATCTGAGGCTTTCCTTCCAATTTCAAGCTGCAAAGCACTTGCTGAATTGCAGGGAAAGTCCGGGAGGCATTTGCTGTGCTGGCACACTTTCTCTTTCCTAGACAGAGTGGAAAAGCTTTTCCCTGCCGTGTAGGCGACAAGAGACGCATTAGACGGCGATCCGGAGCTGTCCGAAGGTAAGCGCCTGTTGCCGGCCTCTTTCGGCACAAGCCCCCGCTCCGGAGCGCACCGCGGCCGGCAGGATGCGCTCTGCCGGCGAAGGTGCCGCTTCTCCGGCAAGGAAGCCTCTGCCGCTTCTCCAGCACACGGAGAGCGTGCTAGCTGCTGAAACGTGAAGAAAGAAGCTGCAGAAGACTGGCACTGAGCGTGCAGCTTTCCAGCGGAGAGAAAAAGCTACTTTAACACTCTGCAAGATTTTCCACTCCCAAAAACATGCACTTGGAAGGAGCTGCTGCAAAACCGATGCTGTGCTCGCTGCTGCTCCTCCTGAAGCTCTGGCTGCTAAATCTGAGGCTTTCCTTCCAATTTCAAGCTGCAAAGCACTTGCTGAATTCCAGGGAAAGTCTGGGAGGCATTTGCTGTGCTGGCACACTTTCTCTTTCCTAGACAGAGTGGAAAAGCTTTTCCCTGCCGTGTAGGCGACAAGAGACGCATTAGACGGCGATCCGGAGCTGTCCGAAGGTAAGCGCCTGTTGCCGGCCTCTTTCGGCACAAGCCCCCGCTCCGGAGCGCACCGCGGCCGGCAGGATGCTCTCTGCCGGCGAAGGTGCCGCTTCTCCGGCAAGGAAGCCTCTGCCGCTTCTCCAGCACACGGAGAGCGTGCTAGCTGCTGAAACGTGAAGAAAGAAGCTGCAGAAGACTGGCACTGAGCGTGCAGCTTTCCAGCGGAGAGAAAAAGCTACTTTAACACTCTGCAAGCCTTTCCACTCCCAAAAACATGCACATGGAAGGAGCTGCTGTAAACCGATGCTGTGCTCGCTGCTGCTCCTCCTGAAGCTCTGGCTGCTAAATCTGAGGCTTTCCTTCCAATTTCAAGCTGCAAAGCACTTGCTGAATTCCAGGGAAAGTCCGGGAGGCATTTGCTGTGCTGGCACACTTTCTCCTTCCTAGACAGAGTGGAAAAGCTTTTCCCTGCCGTGTAGGCGACAAGAGACGCATTAGACGGCGATCCGGAGCTGTCCGAAGGTAAGCGCCTGTTGCCGGCCTCTTTCGGCACAAGCCCCCGCTCCGGAGCGCACCGCGGCCGGCAGGATGCTCTCTGCCGGCGAAGGTGCCGCTTCTCCGGCAAGGAAGCCTCTGCCGCTTCTCCAGCACACGGAGAGCGTGCTAGCTGCTGAAACGTGAAGAAAGAAGCTGCAGAAGACTGGCACTGAGCGTGCAGCTTTCCAGCGGAGAGAAAAAGCTACTTTAACACTCTGCAAGCCTTTCCACTCCCAAAAACATGCACATGGAAGGAGCTGCTGCAAAACCGATGCTGTGCTCGCTGCTGCTCCTCCTGAAGCTCTGGCTGCTAAATCTGAGGCTTTCCTTCCAATTTCAAGCTGCAAAGCACTTGCTGAATTGCAGGGAAAGTCCGGGAGGCATTTGCTGTGCTGGCACACTTTCTCCTTCCTAGACAGAGTGGAAAAGCTTTTCCCTGCCGTGTAGGCGACAAGAGACGCATCAGACGGCGATCCGGAGCTGTCCGAAGGTAAGCGCCTGTTGCCGGCCTCTTTCGGCACAAGCCCCCGCTCCGGAGCGCACCGCGGCCGGCAGGATGCTCTCTGCCGGCGAAGGTGCCGCTTCTCCGGCAAGGAAGCCTCTGCCGCTTCTCCAGCACACGGAGAGCGTGCTAGCTGCTGAAACGTGAAGAAAGAAGCTGCAGAAGACTGGCACTGAGCGTGCAGCTTTCCAGCGGAGAGAAAAAGCTACTTAAACACTCTGCAAGCCTTTCCACTCCCAAAAACATGCACTTGGAAGGAGCTGCTGCAAAAGCGATGCTGTGCTCGCTGCTGCTCCTCCTGAAGCTCTGGCTGCTAAATCTGAGGCTTTCCTTCCAATTTCAAGCTGCAAAGCACTTGCTGAATTCCAGGGAAAGTCCGGGAGGCATTTGCTGTGCTGGCACACTTTCTCTTTCCTAGACAGAGTGGAAAAGCTTTTCCCTGCCGTGTAGGCGACAAGAGACGCATTAGACGGCGATCCGGAGCTGTCCGAAGGTAAGCGCCTGTTGCCGGCCTCTTTCGGCACAAGCCCCCGCTCCGGAGCGCACCGCGGCCGGCAGGATGCGCTCTGCCGGCGAAGGTGCCGCTTCTCCGGCAAGGAAGCCTCTGCCGCTTCTCCAGCACACGGAGAGCGTGCTAGCTGCTGAAACGTGAAGAAAGAAGCTGCAGAAGACTGGCACTGAGCGTGCAGCTTTCCAGCGGAGAGAAAAAGCTACTTTAACACTCTGCAAGCCTTTCCACTCCCAAAAACATGCACATGGAAGGAGCTGCTGCAAAACCGATGCTGTGCTCGCTGCTGCTCCTCCTGAAGCTCTGGCTGCTAAATCTGAGGCTTTCCTTCCAATTTCAAGCTGCAAAGCACTTGCTGAATTGCAGGGAAAGTCCGGGAGGCATTTGCTGTGCTGGCACACTTTCTCCTTCCTAGACAGAGTGGAAAAGCTTTTCCCTGCCGTGTAGGCGACAAGAGACGCATTAGACGGGGATCCGGAGCTGTCCGAAGGTAAGCGCCTGTTGCCGGCCTCTTTCGGCACAAGCCCCCGCTCCGGAGCGCACCGCGGCCGGCAGGATGCTCTCTGCCGGCGAAGGTGCCGCTTCTCCGGCAAGGAAGCCTCTGCCGCTTCTCCAGCACACGGAGAGCGTGCTAGCTGCTGAAACGTGAAGAAAGAAGCTGCAGAAGACTGGCACTGAGCGTGCAGCTTTCCAGCGGAGAGAAAAAGCTACTTTAACACTCTGCAAGCCTTTCCACTCCCAAAAACATGCACATGGAAGGAGCTGCTGCAAAACCGATGCTGTGCTCGCTGCTGCTCCTCCTGAAGCTCTGGCTGCTAAATCTGAGGCTTTCCTTCCAATTTCAAGCTGCAAAGCACTTGCTGAATTGCAGGGAAAGTCCGGGAGGCATTTGCTGTGCTGGCACACTTTCTCCTTCCTAGACAGAGTGGAAAAGCTTTTCCCTGCCGTGTAGGCGACAAGAGACGCATTAGACGGCGATCCGGAGCTGTCCGAAGGTAAGCGCCTGTTGCCGGCCTCTTTCGGCACAAGCCCCCGCTCCGGAGCGCACCGCGGCCGGCAGGATGCTCTCTGCCGGCGAAGGTGCCGCTTCTCCGGCAAGGAAGCCTCTGCCGCTTCTCCAGCACACGGAGAGCGTGCTAGCTGCTGAAACGTGAAGAAAGAAGCTGCAGAAGACTGGCACTGAGCGTGCAGCTTTCCAGCGGAGAGAAAAAGCTACTTTAACACTCTGCAAGCCTTTCCACTCCCAAAAACATGCACTTGGAAGGAGCTGCTGCAAAACCGATGCTGTGCTCGCTGCTGCTCCTCCTGAAGCTCTGGCTGCTAAATCTGAGGCTTTCCTTCCAATTTCAAGCTGCAAAGCACTTGCTGAATTGCAGGGAAAGTCCGGGAGGCATTTGCTGTGCTGGCACACTTTCTCCTTCCTAGACAGAGTGGAAAAGCTTTTCCCTGCCGTGTAGGCGACAAGAGACGCATTAGACGGCGATCCGGAGCTGTCCGAAGGTAAGCGCCTCTTGCCGGCCTCTTTCGGCACAAGCCCCCGCTCCGGAGCGCACCGCGGCCGGCAGGATGCTCTCTGCCGGCGAAGGTGCCGCTTCTCCGGCAAGGAAGCCTCTGCCGCTTCTCCAGCACACGGAGAGCGTGCTAGCTGCTGAAACGTGAAGAAAGAAGCTGCAGAACACTGGCACTGAGCGTGCAGCTTTCCAGCGGAGAGAAAAAGCTACTTTAACACTCTGCAAGCCTTTCCACTCCCAAAAACATGCACATGGAAGGAGCTGCTGCAAAACCGATGCTGTGCTCGCTGCTGCTCCTCCTGAAGCTCTGGCTGCTAAATCTGAGGCTTTCCTTCCAATTTCAAGCTGCAAAGCACTTGCTGAATTGCAGGGAAAGTCCGGGAGGCATTTGCTGTGCTGGCACACTTTCTCCTTCCTAGACAGAGTGGAAAAGCTTTTCCCTGCCGTGTAGGCGACAAGAGACGCATCAGACGGCGATCCGGAGCTGTCCGAAGGTAAGCGCCTGTTGCCGGCCTCTTTCGGCACAAGCCCCCGCTCCGGAGCGCACCGCGGCCGGCAGGATGCTCTCTGCCGGCGAAGGTGCCGCTTCTCCGGCAAGGAAGCCTCTGCCGCTTCTCCAGCACACGGAGAGCGTGCTAGCTGCTGAAACGTGAAGAAAGAAGCTGCAGAAGACTGGCACTGAGCGTGCAGCTTTCCAGCGGAGAGAAAAAGCTACTTTAACACTCTGCAAGCCTTTCCACTCCCAAAAACATGCACTTGGAAGGAGCTGCTGCAAAACCGATGCTGTGCTCGCTGCTGCTCCTCCTGAAGCTCTGGCTGCTAAATCTGAGGCTTTCCTTCCAATTTCAAGCTGCAAAGCACTTGCTGAATTGCAGGGAAAGTCCGGGAGGCATTTGCTGTGCTGGCACACTTTCTCCTTCCTAGACAGAGTGGAAAAGCTTTTCCCTGCCGTGTAGGCGACAAGAGACGCATTAGACGGCGATCCGGAGCTGTCCGAAGGTAAGCGCCTCTTGCCGGCCTCTTTCGGCACAAGCCCCCGCTCCGGAGCGCACCGCGGCCGGCAGGATGCTCTCTGCCGGCGAAGGTGCCGCTTCTCCGGCAAGGAAGCCTCTGCCGCTTCTCCAGCACACGGAGAGCGTGCTAGCTGCTGAAACGTGAAGAAAGAAGCTGCAGAACACTGGCACTGAGCGTGCAGCTTTCCAGCGGAGAGAAAAAGCTACTTTAACACTCTGCAAGCCTTTCCACTCCCAAAAACATGCACATGGAAGGAGCTGCTGCAAAAGCGATGCTGTGCTCGCTGCTGCTCCTCCTGAAGCTCTGGCTGCTAAATCTGAGGCTTTCCTTCCAATTTCAAGCTGCAAAGCACTTGCTGATTTGCAGGGAAAGTCCGGGAGGCATTTGCTGTGCTGGCACACTTTCTCCTTCCTAGACAGAGTGGAAAAGCTTTTCCCTGCCGTGTAGGCGACAAGAGACGCATTAGACGGCGATCCGGAGCTGTCCGAAGGTAAGCGCCTGTTGCCGGCCTCTTTCGGCACAAGCCCCCGCTCCGGAGCGCACCGCGGCCGGCAGGATGCTCTCTGCCGGCGAAGGTGCCGCTTCTCCGGCAAGGAAGCCTCTGCCGCTTCTCCAGCACACGGAGAGCGTGCTAGCTGCTGAAACGTGAAGAAAGAAGCTGCAGAAGACTGGCACTGAGCGTGCAGCTTTCCAGCGGAGAGAAAAAGCTACTTTAACACTCTGCAAGCCTTTCCACTCCCAAAAACATGCACTTGGAAGGAGCTGCTGCAAAACCGATGCTGTGCTCGCTGCTGCTCCTCCTGAAGCTCTGGCTGCTAAATCTGAGGCTTTCCTTCCAATTTCAAGCTGCAAAGCACTTGCTGAATTGCAGGGAAAGTCCGGGAGGCATTTGCTGTGCTGGCACACTTTCTCCTTCCTAGACAGAGTGGAAAAGCTTTTCCCTGCCGTGTAGGCGACAAGAGACGCATTAGACGGCGATCCGGAGCTGTCCGAAGGTAAGCGCCTGTTGCCGGCCTCTTTCGGCACAAGCCCCCGCTCCGGAGCGCACCGCGGCCGGCAGGATGCTCTCTGCCGGCGAAGGTGCCGCTTCTCCGGCAAGGAAGCCTCTGCCGCTTCTCCAGCACACGGAGAGCGTGCTAGCTGCTGAAACGTGAAGAAAGAAGCTGCAGAACACTGGCACTGAGCGTGCAGCTTTCCAGCGGAGAGAAAAAGCTACTTTAACACTCTGCAAGCCTTTCCACTCCCAAAAACATGCACTTGGAAGGAGCTGCTGCAAAACCGATGCTGTGCTCGCTGCTGCTCCTCCTGAAGCTCTGGCTGCTAAATCTGAGGCTTTCCTTCCAATTTCAAGCTGCAAAGCACTTGCTGAATTGCAGGGAAAGTCCGGGAGGCATTTGCTGTGCTGGCACACTTTCTCCTTCCTAGACAGAGTGGAAAAGCTTTTCCCTGCCGTGTAGGCGACAAGAGACGCATTAGACGGCGATCCGGAGCTGTCCGAAGGTAAGCGCCTGTTGCCGGCCTCTTTCGGCACAAGCCCCCGCTCCGGAGCGCACCGCGGCCGGCAGGATGCTCTCTGCCGGCGAAGGTGCCGCTTCTCCGGCAAGGAAGCCTCTGCCGCTTCTCCAGCACACGGAGAGCGTGCTAGCTGCTGAAACGTGAAGAAAGAAGCTGCAGAACACTGGCACTGAGCGTGCAGCTTTCCAGCGGAGAGAAAAAGCTACTTTAACACTCTGCAAGCCTTTCCACTCCCAAAAACATGCACATGGAAGGAGCTGCTGTAAACCGATGCTGTGCTCGCTGCTGCTCCTCCTGAAGCTCTGGCTGCTAAATCTGAGGCTTTCCTTCCAATTTCAAGCTGCAAAGCACTTGCTGAATTGCAGGGAAAGTCCGGGAGGCATTTGCTGTGCTGGCACACTTTCTCCTTCCTAGACAGAGTGGAAAAGCTTTTCCCTGCCGTGTAGGCGACAAGAGACGCATTAGACGGCGATCCGGAGCTGTCCGAAGGTAAGCGCCTGTTGCCGGCCTCTTTCGGCACAAGCCCCCGCTCCGGAGCGCACCGCGGCCGGCAGGATGCTCTCTGCCGGCGAAGGTGCCGCTTCTCCGGCAAGGAAGCCTCTGCCGCTTCTCCAGCACACGGAGAGCGTGCTAGCTGCTGAAACGTGAAGAAAGAAGCTGCAGAAGACTGGCACTGAGCGTGCAGCTTTCCAGCGGAGAGAAAAAGCTACTTTAACACTCTGCAAGCCTTTCCACTCCCAAAAACATGCACTTGGAAGGAGCTGCTGCAAAAGCGATGCTGTGCTCGCTGCTGCTCCTCCTGAAGCTCTGGCTGCTAAATCTGAGGCTTTCCTTCCAATTTCAAGCTGCAAAGCACTTGCTGAATTGCAGGGAAAGTCCGGGAGGCATTTGCTGTGCTGGCACACTTTCTCCTTCCTAGACAGAGTGGAAAAGCTTTTCCCTGCCGTGTAGGCGACAAGAGACGCATTAGACGGCGATCCGGAGCTGTCCGAAGGTAAGCGCCTGTTGCCGGCCTCTTTCGGCACAAGCCCCCGCTCCGGAGCGCACCGCGGCCGGCAGGATGCTCTCTGCCGGCGAAGGTGCCGCTTCTCCGGCAAGGAAGCCTCTGCCGCTTCTCCAGCACACGGAGAGCGTGCTAGCTGCTGAAACGTGAAGAAAGAAGCTGCAGAAGACTGGCACTGAGCGTGCAGCTTTCCAGCGGAGAGAAAAAGCTACTTTAACACTCTGCAAGCCTTTCCACTCCCAAAAACATGCACATGGAAGGAGCTGCTGCAAAACCGATGCTGTGCTCGCTGCTGCTCCTCCTGAAGCTCTGGCTGCTAAATCTGAGGCTTTCCTTCCAATTTCAAGCTGCAAAGCACTTGCTGAATTGCAGGGAAAGTCCGGGAGGCATTTGCTGTGCTGGCACACTTTCTCCTTCCTAGACAGAGTGGAAAAGCTTTTCCCTGCCGTGTAGGCGACAAGAGACGCATTAGACGGCGATCCGGAGCTGTCCGAAGGTAAGCGCCTGTTGCCGGCCTCTTTCGGCACAAGCCCCCGCTCCGGAGCGCACCGCGGCCGGCAGGATGCTCTCTGCCGGCGAAGGTGCCGCTTCTCCGGCAAGGAAGCCTCTGCCGCTTCTCCAGCACACGGAGAGCGTGCTAGCTGCTGAAACGTGAAGAAAGAAGCTGCAGAAGACTGGCACTGAGCGTGCAGCTTTCCAGCGGAGAGAAAAAGCTACTTTAACACTCTGCAAGCCTTTCCACTCCCAAAAACATGCACTTGGAAGGAGCTGCTGCAAAAGCGATGCTGTGCTCGCTGCTGCTCCTCCTGAAGCTCTGGCTGCTAAATCTGAGGCTTTCCTTCCAATTTCAAGCTGCAAAGCACTTGCTGAATTGCAGGGAAAGTCCGGGAGGCATTTGCTGTGCTGGCACACTTTCTCCTTCCTAGACAGAGTGGAAAAGCTTTTCCCTGCCGTGTAGGCGACAAGAGACGCATTAGACGGCGATCCGGAGCTGTCCGAAGGTAAGCGCCTGTTGCCGGCCTCTTTCGGCACAAGCCCCCGCTCCGGAGCGCACCGCGGCCGGCAGGATGCTCTCTGCCGGCGAAGGTGCCGCTTCTCCGGCAAGGAAGCCTCTGCCGCTTCTCCAGCACACGGAGAGCGTGCTAGCTGCTGAAACGTGAAGAAAGAAGCTGCAGAAGACTGGCACTGAGCGTGCAGCTTTCCAGCGGAGAGAAAAAGCTACTTTAACACTCTGCAAGCCTTTCCACTCCCAAAAACATGCACATGGAAGGAGCTGCTGCAAAACCGATGCTGTGCTCGCTGCTGCTCCTCCTGAAGCTCTGGCTGCTAAATCTGAGGCTTTCCTTCCAATTTCAAGCTGCAAAGCACTTGCTGAATTGCAGGGAAAGTCCGGGAGGCATTTGCTGTGCTGGCACACTTTCTCCTTCCTAGACAGAGTGGAAAAGCTTTTCCCTGCCGTGTAGGCGACAAGAGACGCATTAGACGGCGATCCGGAGCTGTCCGAAGGTAAGCGCCTGTTGCCGGCCTCTTTCGGCACAAGCCCCCGCTCCGGAGCGCACCGCGGCCGGCAGGATGCTCTCTGCCGGCGAAGGTGCCGCTTCTCCGGCAAGGAAGCCTCTGCCGCTTCTCCAGCACACGGAGAGCGTGCTAGCTGCTGAAACGTGAAGAAAGAAGCTGCAGAAGACTGGCACTGAGCGTGCAGCTTTCCAGCGGAGAGAAAAAGCTACTTTAACACTCTGCAAGCCTTTCCACTGCCAAAAACATGCACTTGGAAGGAGCTGCTGCAAAAGCGATGCTGTGCTCGCTGCTGCTCCTCCTGAAGCTCTGGCTGCTAAATCTGAGGCTTTCCTTCCAATTTCAAGCTGCAAAGCACTTGCTGAATTGCAGGGAAAGTCCGGGAGGCATTTGCTGTGCTGGCACACTTTCTCCTTCCTAGACAGAGTGGAAAAGCTTTTCCCTGCCGTGTAGGCGACAAGAGACGCATTAGACGGCGATCCGGAGCTGTCCGAAGGTAAGCGCCTGTTGCCGGCCTCTTTCGGCACAAGCCCCCGCTCCGGAGCGCACCGCGGCCGGCAGGATGCTCTCTGCCGGCGAAGGTGCCGCTTCTCCGGCAAGGAAGCCTCTGCCGCTTCTCCAGCACACGGAGAGCGTGCTAGCTGCTGAAACGTGAAGAAAGAAGCTGCAGAACACTGGCACTGAGCGTGCAGCTTTCCAGCGGAGAGAAAAAGCTACTTTAACACTCTGCAAGCCTTTCCACTCCCAAAAACATGCACATGGAAGGAGCTGCTGCAAAAGCGATGCTGTGCTCGCTGCTGCTCCTCCTGAAGCTCTGGCTGCTAAATCTGAGGCTTTCCTTCCAATTTCAAGCTGCAAAGCACTTGCTGAATTCCAGGGAAAGTCCGGGAGGCATTTGCTGTGCTGGCACACTTTCTCCTTCCTAGACAGAGTGGAAAAGCTTTTCCCTGCCGTGTAGGCGACAAGAGACGCATTAGACGGCGATCCGGAGCTGTCCGAAGGTATACGCCTGTTGCCGGCCTCTTTCGGCACAAGCCCCCGCTCCGGAGCGCACCGCGGCCGGCAGGATGCTCTCTGCCGGCGAAGGTGCCGCTTCTCCGGCAAGGAAGCCTCTGCCGCTTCTCCAGCACACGGAGAGCGTGCTAGCTGCTGAAACGTGAAGAAAGAAGCTGCAGAACACTGGCACTGAGCGTGCAGCTTTCCAGCGGAGAGAAAAAGCTACTTTAACACTCTGCAAGCCTTTCCACTCCCAAAAACATGCACTTGGAAGGAGCTGCTGCAAAAGCGATGCTGTGCTCGCTGCTGCTCCTCCTGAAGCTCTGGCTGCTAAATCTGAGGCTTTCCTTCCAATTTCAAGCTGCAAAGCACTTGCTGAATTGCAGGGAAAGTCCGGGAGGCATTTGCTGTGCTGGCACACTTTCTCCTTCCTAGACAGAGTGGAAAAGCTTTTCCCTGCCGTGTAGGCGACAAGAGACGCATTAGACGGCGATCCGGAGCTGTCCGAAGGTAAGCGCCTGTTGCCGGCCTCTTTCGGCACAAGCCCCCGCTCCGGAGCGCACCGCGGCCGGCAGGATGCTCTCTGCCGGCGAAGGTGCCGCTTCTCCGGCAAGGAAGCCTCTGCCGCTTCTCCAGCACACGGAGAGCGTGCTAGCTGCTGAAACGTGAAGAAAGATGCTGCAGAAGACTGGCACTGAGCGTGCAGCTTTCCAGCGGAGAGAAAAAGCTACTTTAACACTCTGCAAGCCTTTCCACTCCCAAAAACATGCACATGGAAGGAGCTGCTGCAAAACCGATGCTGTGCTCGCTGCTGCTCCTCCTGAAGCTCTGGCTGCTAAATCTGAGGCTTTCCTTCCAATTTCAAGCTGCAAAGCACTTGCTGAATTGCAGGGAAAGTCCGGGAGGCATTTGCTGTGCTGGCACACTTTCTCCTTCCTAGACAGAGTGGAAAAGCTTTTCCCTGCCGTGTAGGCGACAAGAGACGCATTAGACGGCGATCCGGAGCTGTCCGAAGGTAAGCGCCTGTTGCCGGCCTCTTTCGGCACAAGCCCCCGCTCCGGAGCGCACCGCGGCCGGCAGGATGCTCTCTGCCGGCGAAGGTGCCGCTTCTCCGGCAAGGAAGCCTCTGCCGCTTCTCCAGCACACGGAGAGCGTGCTAGCTGCTGAAACGTGAAGAAAGAAGCTGCAGAAGACTGGCACTGAGCGTGCAGCTTTCCAGCGGAGAGAAAAAGCTACTTTAACACTCTGCAAGCCTTTCCACTCCCAAAAACATGCACATGGAAGGAGCTGCTGCAAAACCGATGCTGTGCTCGCTGCTGCTCCTCCTGAAGCTCTGGCTGCTAAATCTGAGGCTTTCCTTCCAATTTCAAGCTGCAAAGCACTTGCTGAATTGCAGGGAAAGTCCGGGAGGCATTTGCTGTGCTGGCACACTTTCTCCTTCCTAGACAGAGTGGAAAAGCTTTTCCCTGCCGTGTAGGCGACAAGAGACGCATTAGACGGCGATCCGGAGCTGTCCGAAGGTAAGCGCCTGTTGCCGGCCTCTTTCGGCACAAGCCCCCGCTCCGGAGCGCACCGCGGCCGGCAGGATGCTCTCTGCCGGCGAAGGTGCCGCTTCTCCGGCAAGGAAGCCTCTGCCGCTTCTCCAGCACACGGAGAGCGTGCTAGCTGCTGAAACGTGAAGAAAGAAGCTGCAGAACACTGGCACTGAGCGTGCAGCTTTCCAGCGGAGAGAAAAAGCTACTTAAACACTCTGCAAGCCTTTCCACTCCCAAAAACATGCACTTGGAAGGAGCTGCTGCAAAAGCGATGCTGTGCTCGCTGCTGCTCCTCCTGAAGCTCTGGCTGCTAAATCTGAGGCTTTCCTTCCAATTTCAAGCTGCAAAGCACTTGCTGAATTCCAGGGAAAGTCCGGGAGGCATTTGCTGTGCTGGCACACTTTCTCCTTCCTAGACAGAGTGGAAAAGCTTTTCCCTGCCGTGTAGGCGACAAGAGACGCATTAGACGGCGATCCGGAGCTGTCCGAAGGTAAGCGCCTGTTGCCGGCCTCTTTCGGCACAAGCCCCCGCTCCGGAGCGCACCGCGGCCGGCAGGATGCTCTCTGCCGGCGAAGGTGCCGCTTCTCCGGCAAGGAAGCCTCTGCCGCTTCTCCAGCACACGGAGAGCGTGCTAGCTGCTGAAACGTGAAGAAAGAAGCTGCAGAAGACTGGCACTGAGCGTGCAGCTTTCCAGCGGAGAGAAAAAGCTACTTTAACACTCTGCAAGCCTTTCCACTCCCAAAAACATGCACATGGAAGGAGCTGCTGCAAAACCGATGCTGTGCTCGCTGCTGCTCCTCCTGAAGCTCTGGCTGCTAAATCTGAGGCTTTCCTTCCAATTTCAAGCTGCAAAGCACTTGCTGAATTGCAGGGAAAGTCCGGGAGGCATTTGCTGTGCTGGCACACTTTCTCCTTCCTAGACAGAGTGGAAAAGCTTTTCCCTGCCGTGTAGGCGACAAGAGACGCATTAGACGGCGATCCGGAGCTGTCCGAAGGTAAGCGCCTGTTGCCGGCCTCTTTCGGCACAAGCCCCCGCTCCGGAGCGCACCGCGGCCGGCAGGATGCTCTCTGCCGGCGAAGGTGCCGCTTCTCCGGCAAGGAAGCCTCTGCCGCTTCTCCAGCACACGGAGAGCGTGCTAGCTGCTGAAACGTGAAGAAAGAAGCTGCAGAACACTGGCACTGAGCGTGCAGCTTTCCAGCGGAGAGAAAAAGCTACTTAAACACTCTGCAAGCCTTTCCACTCCCAAAAACATGCACTTGGAAGGAGCTGCTGCAAAAGCGATGCTGTGCTCGCTGCTGCTCCTCCTGAAGCTCTGGCTGCTAAATCTGAGGCTTTCCTTCCAATTTCAAGCTGCAAAGCACTTGCTGAATTCCAGGGAAAGTCCGGGAGGCATTTGCTGTGCTGGCACACTTTCTCCTTCCTAGACAGAGTGGAAAAGCTTTTCCCTGCCGTGTAGGCGACAAGAGACGCATTAGACGGCGATCCGGAGCTGTCCGAAGGTAAGCGCCTGTTGCCGGCCTCTTTCGGCACAAGCCCCCGCTCCGGAGCGCACCGCGGCCGGCAGGATGCTCTCTGCCGGCGAAGGTGCCGCTTCTCCGGCAAGGAAGCCTCTGCCGCTTCTCCAGCACACGGAGAGCGTGCTAGCTGCTGAAACGTGAAGAAAGAAGCTGCAGAAGACTGGCACTGAGCGTGCAGCTTTCCAGCGGAGAGAAAAAGCTACTTTAACACTCTGCAAGCCTTTCCACTCCCAAAAACATGCACTTGGAAGGAGCTGCTGCAAAACCGATGCTGTGCTCGCTGCTGCTCCTCCTGAAGCTCTGGCTGCTAAATCTGAGGCTTTCCTTCCAATTTCAAGCTGCAAAGCACTTGCTGAATTGCAGGGAAAGTCCGGGAGGCATTTGCTGTGCTGGCACACTTTCTCCTTCCTAGACAGAGTGGAAAAGCTTTTCCCTGCCGTGTAGGCGACAAGAGACGCATTAGACGGCGATCCGGAGCTGTCCGAAGGTAAGCGCCTGTTGCCGGCCTCTTTCGGCACAAGCCCCCGCTCCGGAGCGCACCGCGGCCGGCAGGATGCTCTCTGCCGGCGAAGGTGCCGCTTCTCCGGCAAGGAAGCCTCTGCCGCTTCTCCAGCACACGGAGAGCGTGCTAGCTGCTGAAACGTGAAGAAAGAAGCTGCAGAACACTGGCACTGAGCGTGCAGCTTTCCAGCGGAGAGAAAAAGCTACTTTAACACTCTGCAAGCCTTTCCACTCCCAAAAACATGCACATGGAAGGAGCTGCTGCAAAACCGATGCTGTGCTCGCTGCTGCTCCTCCTGAAGCTCTGGCTGCTAAATCTGAGGCTTTCCTTCCAATTTCAAGCTGCAAAGCACTTGCTGAATTCCAGGGAAAGTCCGGGAGGCATTTGCTGTGCTGGCACACTTTCTCCTTCCTAGACAGAGTGGAAAAGCTTTTCCCTGCCGTGTAGGCGACAAGAGACGCATCAGACGGCGATCCGGAGCTGTCCGAAGGTAAGCGCCTGTTGCCGGCCTCTTTCGGCACAAGCCCCCGCTCCGGAGCGCACCGCGGCCGGCAGGATGCTCTCTGCCGGCGAAGGTGCCGCTTCTCCGGCAAGGAAGCCTCTGCCGCTTCTCCAGCACACGGAGAGCGTGCTAGCTGCTGAAACGTGAAGAAAGAAGCTGCAGAAGACTGGCACTGAGCGTGCAGCTTTCCAGCGGAGAGAAAAAGCTACTTTAACACTCTGCAAGCCTTTCCACTCCCAAAAACATGCACATGGAAGGAGCTGCTGCAAAAGCGATGCTGTGCTCGCTGCTGCTCCTCCTGAAGCTCTGGCTGCTAAATCTGAGGCTTTCCTTCCAATTTCAAGCTGCAAAGCACTTGCTGAATTCCAGGGAAAGTCCGGGAGGCATTTGCTGTGCTGGCACACTTTCTCTTTCCTAGACAGAGTGGAAAAGCTTTTCCCTGCCGTGTAGGCGACAAGAGACGCATTAGACGGGGATCCGGAGCTGTCCGAAGGTAAGCGCCTGTTGCCGGCCTCTTTCGGCACAAGCCCCCGCTCCGGAGCGCACCGCGGCCGGCAGGATGCGCTCTGCCGGCGAAGGTGCCGCTTCTCCGGCAAGGAAGCCTCTGCCGCTTCTCCAGCACACGGAGAGCGTGCTAGCTGCTGAAACGTGAAGAAAGAAGCTGCAGAAGACTGGCACTGAGCGTGCAGCTTTCCAGCGGAGAGAAAAAGCTACTTTAACACTCTGCAAGCCTTTCCACTCCCAAAAACATGCACATGGAAGGAGCTGCTGCAAAACCGATGCTGTGCTCGCTGCTGTTCCTCCTGAAGCTCTGGCTGCTAAATCTGAGGCTTTCCTTCCAATTTCAAGCTGCAAAGCACTTGCTGAATTGCAGGGAAAGTCCGGGAGGCATTTGCTGTGCTGGCACACTTTCTCCTTCCTAGACAGAGTGGAAAAGCTTTTCCCTGCCGTGTAGGCGACAAGAGACGCATTAGACGGCGATCCGGAGCTGTCCGAAGGTAAGCGCCTGTTGCCGGCCTCTTTCGGCACAAGCCCCCGCTCCGGAGCGCACCGCGGCCGGCAGGATGCTCTCTGCCGGCGAAGGTGCCGCTTCTCCGGCAAGGAAGCCTCTGCCGCTTCTCCAGCACACGGAGAGCGTGCTAGCTGCTGAAACGTGAAGAAAGAAGCTGCAGAAGACTGGCACTGAGCGTGCAGCTTTCCAGCGGAGAGAAAAAGCTACTTTAACACTCTGCAAGCCTTTCCACTCCCAAAAACATGCACATGGAAGGAGCTGCTGCAAAACCGATGCTGTGCTCGCTGCTGCTCCTCCTGAAGCTCTGGCTGCTAAATCTGAGGCTTTCCTTCCAATTTCAAGCTGCAAAGCACTTGCTGAATTGCAGGGAAAGTCCGGGAGGCATTTGCTGTGCTGGCACACTTTCTCCTTCCTAGACAGAGTGGAAAAGCTTTTCCCTGCCGTGTAGGCGACAAGAGACGCATTAGACGGCGATCCGGAGCTGTCCGAAGGTAAGCGCCTGTTGCCGGCCTCTTTCGGCACAAGCCCCCGCTCCGGAGCGCACCGCGGCCGGCAGGATGCTCTCTGCCGGCGAAGGTGCCGCTTCTCCGGCAAGGAAGCCTCTGCCGCTTCTCCAGCACACGGAGAGCGTGCTAGCTGCTGAAACGTGAAGAAAGAAGCTGCAGAACACTGGCACTGAGCGTGCAGCTTTCCAGCGGAGAGAAAAAGCTACTTTAACACTCTGCAAGCCTTTCCACTCCCAAAAACATGCACTTGGAAGGAGCTGCTGCAAAACCGATGCTGTGCTCGCTGCTGCTCCTCCTGAAGCTCTGGCTGCTAAATCTGAGGCTTTCCTTCCAATTTCAAGCTGCAAAGCACTTGCTGAATTGCAGGGAAAGTCCGGGAGGCATTTGCTGTGCTGGCACACTTTCTCCTTCCTAGACAGAGTGGAAAAGCTTTTCCCTGCCGTGTAGGCGACAAGAGACGCATTAGACGGCGATCCGGAGCTGTCCGAAGGTAAGCGCCTGTTGCCGGCCTCTTTCGGCACAAGCCCCCGCTCCGGAGCGCACCGCGGCCGGCAGGATGCTCTCTGCCGGCGAAGGTGCCGCTTCTCCGGCAAGGAAGCCTCTGCCGCTTCTCCAGCACACGGAGAGCGTGCTAGCTGCTGAAACGTGAAGAAAGAAGCTGCAGAACACTGGCACTGAGCGTGCAGCTTTCCAGCGGAGAGAAAAAGCTACTTTAACACTCTGCAAGCCTTTCCACTCCCAAAAACATGCACATGGAAGGAGCTGCTGCAAAACCGATGCTGTGCTCGCTGCTGCTCCTCCTGAAGCTCTGGCTGCTAAATCTGAGGCTTTCCTTCCAATTTCAAGCTGCAAAGCACTTGCTGAATTCCAGGGAAAGTCCGGGAGGCATTTGCTGTGCTGGCACACTTTCTCCTTCCTAGACAGAGTGGAAAAGCTTTTCCCTGCCGTGTAGGCGACAAGAGACGCATTAGACGGCGATCCGGAGCTGTCCGAAGGTAAGCGCCTGTTGCCGGCCTCTTTCGGCACAAGCCCCCGCTCCGGAGCGCACCGCGGCCGGCAGGATGCTCTCTGCCGGCGAAGGTGCCGCTTCTCCGGCAAGGAAGCCTCTGCCGCTTCTCCAGCACACGGAGAGCGTGCTAGCTGCTGAAACGTGAAGAAAGAAGCTGCAGAAGACTGGCACTGAGCGTGCAGCTTTCCAGCGGAGAGAAAAAACTACTTTAACACTCTGCAAGCCTTTCCACTCCCAAAAACATGCACATGGAAGGAGCTGCTGCAAAACCGATGCTGTGCTCGCTGCTGCTCCTCCTGAAGCTCTGGCTGCTAAATCTGAGGCTTTCCTTCCAATTTCAAGCTGCAAAGCACTTGCTGAATTGCAGGGAAAGTCCGGGAGGCATTTGCTGTGCTGGCACACTTTCTCCTTCCTAGACAGAGTGGAAAAGCTTTTCCCTGCCGTGTAGGCGACAAGAGACGCATTAGACGGCGATCCGGAGCTGTCCGAAGGTAAGCGCCTGTTGCCGGCCTCTTTCGGCACAAGCCCCCGCTCCGGAGCGCACCGCGGCCGGCAGGATGCTCTCTGCCGGCGAAGGTGCCGCTTCTCCGGCAAGGAAGCCTCTGCCGCTTCTCCAGCACACGGAGAGCGTGCTAGCTGCTGAAACGTGAAGAAAGAAGCTGCAGAAGACTGGCACTGAGCGTGCAGCTTTCCAGCGGAGAGAAAAAGCTACTTTAACACTCTGCAAGCCTTTCCACTCCCAAAAACATGCACTTGGAAGGAGCTGCTGCAAAACCGATGCTGTGCTCGCTGCTGCTCCTCCTGAAGCTCTGGCTGCTAAATCTGAGGCTTTCCTTCCAATTTCAAGCTGCAAAGCACTTGCTGAATTGCAGGGAAAGTCCGGGAGGCATTTGCTGTGCTGGCACACTTTCTCCTTCCTAGACAGAGTGGAAAAGCTTTTCCCTGCCGTGTAGGCGACAAGAGACGCATTAGACGGCGATCCGGAGCTGTCCGAAGGTAAGCGCCTGTTGCCGGCCTCTTTCGGCACAAGCCCCCGCTCCGGAGCGCACCGCGGCCGGCAGGATGCTCTCTGCCGGCGAAGGTGCCGCTTCTCCGGCAAGGAAGCCTCTGCCGCTTCTCCAGCACACGGAGAGCGTGCTAGCTGCTGAAACGTGAAGAAAGAAGCTGCAGAAGACTGGCACTGAGCGTGCAGCTTTCCAGCGGAGAGAAAAAGCTACTTTAACACTCTGCAAGCCTTTCCACTCCCAAAAACATGCACATGGAAGGAGCTGCTGCAAAACCGATGCTGTGCTCGCTGCTGCTCCTCCTGAAGCTCTGGCTGCTAAATCTGAGGCTTTCCTTCCAATTTCAAGCTGCAAAGCACTTGCTGAATTCCAGGGAAAGTCCGGGAGGCATTTGCTGTGCTGGCACACTTTCTCCTTCCTAGACAGAGTGGAAAAGCTTTTCCCTGCCGTGTAGGCGACAAGAGACGCATTAGACGGCGATCCGGAGCTGTCCGAAGGTAAGCGCCTCTTGCCGGCCTCTTTCGGCACAAGCCCCCGCTCCGGAGCGCACCGCGGCCGGCAGGATGCTCTCTGCCGGCGAAGGTGCCGCTTCTCCGGCAAGGAAGCCTCTGCCGCTTCTCCAGCACACGGAGAGCGTGCTAGCTGCTGAAACGTGAAGAAAGAAGCTGCAGAAGACTGGCACTGAGCGTGCAGCTTTCCAGCGGAGAGAAAAAGCTACTTTAACACTCTGCAAGCCTTTCCACTCCCAAAAACATGCACATGGAAGGAGCTGCTGCAAAACCGATGCTGTGCTCGCTGCTGCTCCTCCTGAAGCTCTGGCTGCTAAATCTGAGGCTTTCCTTCCAATTTCAAGCTGCAAAGCACTTGCTGAATTGCAGGGAAAGTCCGGGAGGCATTTGCTGTGCTGGCACACTTTCTCCTTCCTAGACAGAGTGGAAAAGCTTTTCCCTGCCGTGTAGGCGACAAGAGACGCATTAGACGGCGATCCGGAGCTGTCCGAAGGTAAGCGCCTGTTGCCGGCCTCTTTCGGCACAAGCCCCCGCTCCGGAGCGCACCGCGGCCGGCAGGATGCTCTCTGCCGGCGAAGGTGCCGCTTCTCCGGCAAGGAAGCCTCTGCCGCTTCTCCAGCACACGGAGAGCGTGCTAGCTGCTGAAACGTGAAGAAAGAAGCTGCAGAAGACTGGCACTGAGCGTGCAGCTTTCCAGCGGAGAGAAAAAGCTACTTAAACACTCTGCAAGCCTTTCCACTCCCAAAAACATGCACTTGGAAGGAGCTGCTGCAAAAGCGATGCTGTGCTCGCTGCTGCTCCTCCTGAAGCTCTGGCTGCTAAATCTGAGGCTTTCCTTCCAATTTCAAGCTGCAAAGCACTTGCTGAATTCCAGGGAAAGTCCGGGAGGCATTTGCTGTGCTGGCACACTTTCTCCTTCCTAGACAGAGTGGAAAAGCTTTTCCCTGCCGTGTAGGCGACAAGAGACGCATTAGACGGCGATCCGGAGCTGTCCGAAGGTAAGCGCCTGTTGCCGGCCTCTTTCGGCACAAGCCCCCGCTCCGGAGCGCACCGCGGCCGGCAGGATGCTCTCTGCCGGCGAAGGTGCCGCTTCTCCGGCAAGGAAGCCTCTGCCGCTTCTCCAGCACACGGAGAGCGTGCTAGCTGCTGAAACGTGAAGAAAGAAGCTGCAGAAGACTGGCACTGAGCGTGCAGCTTTCCAGCGGAGAGAAAAAGCTACTTTAACACTCTGCAAGCCTTTCCACTCCCAAAAACATGCACTTGGAAGGAGCTGCTGCAAAACCGATGCTGTGCTCGCTGCTGCTCCTCCTGAAGCTCTGGCTGCTAAATCTGAGGCTTTCCTTCCAATTTCAAGCTGCAAAGCACTTGCTGAATTGCAGGGAAAGTCCGGGAGGCATTTGCTGTGCTGGCACACTTTCTCCTTCCTAGACAGAGTGGAAAAGCTTTTCCCTGCCGTGTAGGCGACAAGAGACGCATTAGACGGCGATCCGGAGCTGTCCGAAGGTAAGCGCCTGTTGCCGGCCTCTTTCGGCACAAGCCCCCGCTCCGGAGCGCACCGCGGCCGGCAGGATGCTCTCTGCCGGCGAAGGTGCCGCTTCTCCGGCAAGGAAGCCTCTGCCGCTTCTCCAGCACACGGAGAGCGTGCTAGCTGCTGAAACGTGAAGAAAGAAGCTGCAGAACACTGGCACTGAGCGTGCAGCTTTCCAGCGGAGAGAAAAAGCTACTTTAACACTCTGCAAGCCTTTCCACTCCCAAAAACATGCACATGGAAGGAGCTGCTGCAAAACCGATGCTGTGCTCGCTGCTGCTCCTCCTGAAGCTCTGGCTGCTAAATCTGAGGCTTTCCTTCCAATTTCAAGCTGCAAAGCACTTGCTGAATTGCAGGGAAAGTCCGGGAGGCATTTGCTGTGCTGGCACACTTTCTCCTTCCTAGACAGAGTGGAAAAGCTTTTCCCTGCCGTGTAGGCGACAAGAGACGCATTAGACGGCGATCCGGAGCTGTCCGAAGGTAAGCGCCTGTTGCCGGCCTCTTTCGGCACAAGCCCCCGCTCCGGAGCGCACCGCGGCCGGCAGGATGCTCTCTGCCGGCGAAGGTGCCGCTTCTCCGGCAAGGAAGCCTCTGCCGCTTCTCCAGCACACGGAGAGCGTGCTAGCTGCTGAAACGTGAAGAAAGAAGCTGCAGAAGACTGGCACTGAGCGTGCAGCTTTCCAGCGGAGAGAAAAAGCTACTTTAACACTCTGCAAGCCTTTCCACTCCCAAAAACATGCACATGGAAGGAGCTGCTGCAAAAGCGATGCTGTGCTCGCTGCTGCTCCTCCTGAAGCTCTGGCTGCTAAATCTGAGGCTTTCCTTCCAATTTCAAGCTGCAAAGCACTTGCTGAATTCCAGGGAAAGTCCGGGAGGCATTTGCTGTGCTGGCACACTTTCTCTTTCCTAGACAGAGTGGAAAAGCTTTTCCCTGCCGTGTAGGCGACAAGAGACGCATTAGACGGGGATCCGGAGCTGTCCGAAGGTAAGCGCCTGTTGCCGGCCTCTTTCGGCACAAGCCCCCGCTCCGGAGCGCACCGCGGCCGGCAGGATGCGCTCTGCCGGCGAAGGTGCCGCTTCTCCGGCAAGGAAGCCTCTGCCGCTTCTCCAGCACACGGAGAGCGTGCTAGCTGCTGAAACGTGAAGAAAGAAGCTGCAGAACACTGGCACTGAGCGTGCAGCTTTCCAGCGGAGAGAAAAAGCTACTTTAACACTCTGCAAGCCTTTCCACTCCCAAAAACATGCACTTGGAAGGAGCTGCTGCAAAAGCGATGCTGTGCTCGCTGCTGCTCCTCCTGAAGCTCTGGCTGCTAAATCTGAGGCTTTCCTTCCAATTTCAAGCTGCAAAGCACTTGCTGAATTGCAGGGAAAGTCCGGGAGGCATTTGCTGTGCTGGCACACTTTCTCCTTCCTAGACAGAGTGGAAAAGCTTTTCCCTGCCGTGTAGGCGACAAGAGACGCATTAGACGGCGATCCGGAGCTGTCCGAAGGTAAGCGCCTGTTGCCGGCCTCTTTCGGCACAAGCCCCCGCTCCGGAGCGCACCGCGGCCGGCAGGATGCTCTCTGCCGGCGAAGGTGCCGCTTCTCCGGCAAGGAAGCCTCTGCCGCTTCTCCAGCACACGGAGAGCGTGCTAGCTGCTGAAACGTGAAGAAAGAAGCTGCAGAAGACTGGCACTGAGCGTGCAGCTTTCCAGCGGAGAGAAAAAGCTACTTTAACACTCTGCAAGCCTTTCCACTCCCAAAAACATGCACATGGAAGGAGCTGCTGCAAAACCGATGCTGTGCTCGCTGCTGCTCCTCCTGAAGCTCTGGCTGCTAAATCTGAGGCTTTCCTTCCAATTTCAAGCTGCAAAGCACTTGCTGAATTGCAGGGAAAGTCCGGGAGGCATTTGCTGTGCTGGCACACTTTCTCCTTCCTAGACAGAGTGGAAAAGCTTTTCCCTGCCGTGTAGGCGACAAGAGACGCATTAGACGGCGATCCGGAGCTGTCCGAAGGTAAGCGCCTGTTGCCGGCCTCTTTCGGCACAAGCCCCCGCTCCGGAGCGCACCGCGGCCGGCAGGATGCTCTCTGCCGGCGAAGGTGCCGCTTCTCCGGCAAGGAAGCCTCTGCCGCTTCTCCAGCACACGGAGAGCGTGCTAGCTGCTGAAACGTGAAGAAAGAAGCTGCAGAAGACTGGCACTGAGCGTGCAGCTTTCCAGCGGAGAGAAAAAGCTACTTTAACACTCTGCAAGCCTTTCCACTCCCAAAAACATGCACTTGGAAGGAGCTGCTGCAAAAGCGATGCTGTGCTCGCTGCTGCTCCTCCTGAAGCTCTGGCTGCTAAATCTGAGGCTTTCCTTCCAATTTCAAGCTGCAAAGCACTTGCTGAATTGCAGGGAAAGTCCGGGAGGCATTTGCTGTGCTGGCACACTTTCTCCTTCCTAGACAGAGTGGAAAAGCTTTTCCCTGCCGTGTAGGCGACAAGAGACGCATTAGACGGCGATCCGGAGCTGTCCGAAGGTAAGCGCCTGTTGCCGGCCTCTTTCGGCACAAGCCCCCGCTCCGGAGCGCACCGCGGCCGGCAGGATGCTCTCTGCCGGCGAAGGTGCCGCTTCTCCGGCAAGGAAGCCTCTGCCGCTTCTCCAGCACACGGAGAGCGTGCTAGCTGCTGAAACGTGAAGAAAGAAGCTGCAGAAGACTGGCACTGAGCGTGCAGCTTTCCAGCGGAGAGAAAAAACTACTTTAACACTCTGCAAGCCTTTCCACTCCCAAAAACATGCACATGGAAGGAGCTGCTGCAAAACCGATGCTGTGCTCGCTGCTGCTCCTCCTGAAGCTCTGGCTGCTAAATCTGAGGCTTTCCTTCCAATTTCAAGCTGCAAAGCACTTGCTGAATTCCAGGGAAAGTCCGGGAGGCATTTGCTGTGCTGGCACACTTTCTCCTTCCTAGACAGAGTGGAAAAGCTTTTCCCTGCCGTGTAGGCGACAAGAGACGCATTAGACGGCGATCCGGAGCTGTCCGAAGGTAAGCGCCTCTTGCCGGCCTCTTTCGGCACAAGCCCCCGCTCCGGAGCGCACCGCGGCCGGCAGGATGCTCTCTGCCGGCGAAGGTGCCGCTTCTCCGGCAAGGAAGCCTCTGCCGCTTCTCCAGCACACGGAGAGCGTGCTAGCTGCTGAAACGTGAAGAAAGAAGCTGCAGAAGACTGGCACTGAGCGTGCAGCTTTCCAGCGGAGAGAAAAAACTACTTTAACACTCTGCAAGCCTTTCCACTCCCAAAAACATGCACATGGAAGGAGCTGCTGCAAAACCGATGCTGTGCTCGCTGCTGCTCCTCCTGAAGCTCTGGCTGCTAAATCTGAGGCTTTCCTTCCAATTTCAAGCTGCAAAGCACTTGCTGAATTGCAGGGAAAGTCCGGGAGGCATTTGCTGTGCTGGCACACTTTCTCCTTCCTAGACAGAGTGGAAAAGCTTTTCCCTGCCGTGTAGGCGACAAGAGACGCATTAGACGGCGATCCGGAGCTGTCCGAAGGTAAGCGCCTGTTGCCGGCCTCTTTCGGCACAAGCCCCCGCTCCGGAGCGCACCGCGGCCGGCAGGATGCTCTCTGCCGGCGAAGGTGCCGCTTCTCCGGCAAGGAAGCCTCTGCCGCTTCTCCAGCACACGGAGAGCGTGCTAGCTGCTGAAACGTGAAGAAAGAAGCTGCAGAAGACTGGCACTGAGCGTGCAGCTTTCCAGCGGAGAGAAAAAGCTACTTTAACACTCTGCAAGCCTTTCCACTCCCAAAAACATGCACTTGGAAGGAGCTGCTGCAAAACCGATGCTGTGCTCGCTGCTGCTCCTCCTGAAGCTCTGGCTGCTAAATCTGAGGCTTTCCTTCCAATTTCAAGCTGCAAAGCACTTGCTGAATTGCAGGGAAAGTCCGGGAGGCATTTGCTGTGCTGGCACACTTTCTCCTTCCTAGACAGAGTGGAAAAGCTTTTCCCTGCCGTGTAGGCGACAAGAGACGCATTAGACGGCGATCCGGAGCTGTCCGAAGGTAAGCGCCTGTTGCCGGCCTCTTTCGGCACAAGCCCCCGCTCCGGAGCGCACCGCGGCCGGCAGGATGCTCTCTGCCGGCGAAGGTGCCGCTTCTCCGGCAAGGAAGCCTCTGCCGCTTCTCCAGCACACGGAGAGCGTGCTAGCTGCTGAAACGTGAAGAAAGAAGCTGCAGAACACTGGCACTGAGCGTGCAGCTTTCCAGCGGAGAGAAAAAGCTACTTTAACACTCTGCAAGCCTTTCCACTCCCAAAAACATGCACTTGGAAGGAGCTGCTGCAAAACCGATGCTGTGCTCGCTGCTGCTCCTCCTGAAGCTCTGGCTGCTAAATCTGAGGCTTTCCTTCCAATTTCAAGCTGCAAAGCACTTGCTGAATTGCAGGGAAAGTCCGGGAGGCATTTGCTGTGCTGGCACACTTTCTCCTTCCTAGACAGAGTGGAAAAGCTTTTCCCTGCCGTGTAGGCGACAAGAGACGCATTAGACGGCGATCCGGAGCTGTCCGAAGGTAAGCGCCTGTTGCCGGCCTCTTTCGGCACAAGCCCCCGCTCCGGAGCGCACCGCGGCCGGCAGGATGCTCTCTGCCGGCGAAGGTGCCGCTTCTCCGGCAAGGAAGCCTCTGCCGCTTCTCCAGCACACGGAGAGCGTGCTAGCTGCTGAAACGTGAAGAAAGAAGCTGCAGAAGACTGGCACTGAGCGTGCAGCTTTCCAGCGGAGAGAAAAAGCTACTTTAACACTCTGCAAGCCTTTCCACTCCCAAAAACATGCACATGGAAGGAGCTGCTGCAAAACCGATGCTGTGCTCGCTGCTGCTCCTCCTGAAGCTCTGGCTGCTAAATCTGAGGCTTTCCTTCCAATTTCAAGCTGCAAAGCACTTGCTGAATTGCAGGGAAAGTCCGGGAGGCATTTGCTGTGCTGGCACACTTTCTCCTTCCTAGACAGAGTGGAAAAGCTTTTCCCTGCCGTGTAGGCGACAAGAGACGCATTAGACGGCGATCCGGAGCTGTCCGAAGGTAAGCGCCTGTTGCCGGCCTCTTTCGGCACAAGCCCCCGCTCCGGAGCGCACCGCGGCCGGCAGGATGCTCTCTGCCGGCGAAGGTGCCGCTTCTCCGGCAAGGAAGCCTCTGCCGCTTCTCCAGCACACGGAGAGCGTGCTAGCTGCTGAAACGTGAAGAAAGAAGCTGCAGAAGACTGGCACTGAGCGTGCAGCTTTCCAGCGGAGAGAAAAAGCTACTTTAACACTCTGCAAGCCTTTCCACTGCCAAAAACATGCACTTGGAAGGAGCTGCTGCAAAACCGATGCTGTGCTCGCTGCTGCTCCTCCTGAAGCTCTGGCTGCTAAATCTGAGGCTTTCCTTCCAATTTCAAGCTGCAAAGCACTTGCTGAATTCCAGGGAAAGTCCGGGAGGCATTTGCTGTGCTGGCACACTTTCTCCTTCCTAGACAGAGTGGAAAAGCTTTTCCCTGCCGTGTAGGCGACAAGAGACGCATTAGACGGCGATCCGGAGCTGTCCGAAGGTAAGCGCCTGTTGCCGGCCTCTTTCGGCACAAGCCCCCGCTCCGGAGCGCACCGCGGCCGGCAGGATGCTCTCTGCCGGCGAAGGTGCCGCTTCTCCGGCAAGGAAGCCTCTGCCGCTTCTCCAGCACACGGAGAGCGTGCTAGCTGCTGAAACGTGAAGAAAGAAGCTGCAGAAGACTGGCACTGAGCGTGCAGCTTTCCAGCGGAGAGAAAAAGCTACTTTAACACTCTGCAAGCCTTTCCACTCCCAAAAACATGCACATGGAAGGAGCTGCTGCAAAACCGATGCTGTGCTCGCTGCTGCTCCTCCTGAAGCTCTGGCTGCTAAATCTGAGGCTTTCCTTCCAATTTCAAGCTGCAAAGCACTTGCTGAATTGCAGGGAAAGTCCGGGAGGCATTTGCTGTGCTGGCACACTTTCTCCTTCCTAGACAGAGTGGAAAAGCTTTTCCCTGCCGTGTAGGCGACAAGAGACGCATTAGACGGCGATCCGGAGCTGTCCGAAGGTAAGCGCCTGTTGCCGGCCTCTTTCGGCACAAGCCCCCGCTCCGGAGCGCACCGCGGCCGGCAGGATGCTCTCTGCCGGCGAAGGTGCCGCTTCTCCGGCAAGGAAGCCTCTGCCGCTTCTCCAGCACACGGAGAGCGTGCTAGCTGCTGAAACGTGAAGAAAGAAGCTGCAGAAGACTGGCACTGAGCGTGCAGCTTTCCAGCGGAGAGAAAAAGCTACTTTAACACTCTGCAAGCCTTTCCACTCCCAAAAACATGCACTTGGAAGGAGCTGCTGCAAAAGCGATGCTGTGCTCGCTGCTGCTCCTCCTGAAGCTCTGGCTGCTAAATCTGAGGCTTTCCTTCCAATTTCAAGCTGCAAAGCACTTGCTGAATTGCAGGGAAAGTCCGGGAGGCATTTGCTGTGCTGGCACACTTTCTCCTTCCTAGACAGAGTGGAAAAGCTTTTCCCTGCCGTGTAGGCGACAAGAGACGCATTAGACGGCGATCCGGAGCTGTCCGAAGGTAAGCGCCTGTTGCCGGCCTCTTTCGGCACAAGCCCCCGCTCCGGAGCGCACCGCGGCCGGCAGGATGCTCTCTGCCGGCGAAGGTGCCGCTTCTCCGGCAAGGAAGCCTCTGCCGCTTCTCCAGCACACGGAGAGCGTGCTAGCTGCTGAAACGTGAAGAAAGAAGCTGCAGAAGACTGGCACTGAGCGTGCAGCTTTCCAGCGGAGAGAAAAAGCTACTTTAACACTCTGCAAGCCTTTCCACTCCCAAAAACATGCACATGGAAGGAGCTGCTGCAAAACCGATGCTGTGCTCGCTGCTGCTCCTCCTGAAGCTCTGGCTGCTAAATCTGAGGCTTTCCTTCCAATTTCAAGCTGCAAAGCACTTGCTGAATTGCAGGGAAAGTCCGGGAGGCATTTGCTGTGCTGGCACACTTTCTCCTTCCTAGACAGAGTGGAAAAGCTTTTCCCTGGCGTGTAGGCGACAAGAGACGCATTAGACGGCGATCCGGAGCTGTCCGAAGGTAAGCGCCTGTTGCCGGCCTCTTTCGGCACAAGCCCCCGCTCCGGAGCGCACCGCGGCCGGCAGGATGCTCTCTGCCGGCGAAGGTGCCGCTTCTCCGGCAAGGAAGCCTCTGCCGCTTCTCCAGCACACGGAGAGCGTGCTAGCTGCTGAAACGTGAAGAAAGAAGCTGCAGAAGACTGGCACTGAGCGTGCAGCTTTCCAGCGGAGAGAAAAAGCTACTTTAACACTCTGCAAGCCTTTCCACTCCCAAAAACATGCACATGGAAGGAGCTGCTGCAAAACCGATGCTGTGCTCGCTGCTGCTCCTCCTGAAGCTCTGGCTGCTAAATCTGAGGCTTTCCTTCCAATTTCAAGCTGCAAAGCACTTGCTGAATTGCAGGGAAAGTCCGGGAGGCATTTGCTGTGCTGGCACACTTTCTCCTTCCTAGACAGAGTGGAAAAGCTTTTCCCTGCCGTGTAGGCGACAAGAGACGCATTAGACGGCGATCCGGAGCTGTCCGAAGGTAAGCGCCTGTTGCCGGCCTCTTTCGGCACAAGCCCCCGCTCCGGAGCGCACCGCGGCCGGCAGGATGCTCTCTGCCGGCGAAGGTGCCGCTTCTCCGGCAAGGAAGCCTCTGCCGCTTCTCCAGCACACGGAGAGCGTGCTAGCTGCTGAAACGTGAAGAAAGAAGCTGCAGAACACTGGCACTGAGCGTGCAGCTTTCCAGCGGAGAGAAAAAGCTACTTTAACACTCTGCAAGCCTTTCCACTCCCAAAAACATGCACATGGAAGGAGCTGCTGCAAAACCGATGCTGTGCTCGCTGCTGCTCCTCCTGAAGCTCTGGCTGCTAAATCTGAGGCTTTCCTTCCAATTTCAAGCTGCAAAGCACTTGCTGAATTCCAGGGAAAGTCCGGGAGGCATTTGCTGTGCTGGCACACTTTCTCCTTCCTAGACAGAGTGGAAAAGCTTTTCCCTGCCGTGTAGGCGACAAGAGACGCATTAGACGGCGATCCGGAGCTGTCCGAAGGTAAGCGCCTGTTGCCGGCCTCTTTCGGCACAAGCCCCCGCTCCGGAGCGCACCGCGGCCGGCAGGATGCTCTCTGCCGGCGAAGGTGCCGCTTCTCCGGCAAGGAAGCCTCTGCCGCTTCTCCAGCACACGGAGAGCGTGCTAGCTGCTGAAACGTGAAGAAAGAAGCTGCAGAAGACTGGCACTGAGCGTGCAGCTTTCCAGCGGAGAGAAAAAGCTACTTTAACACTCTGCAAGCCTTTCCACTCCCAAAAACATGCACATGGAAGGAGCTGCTGCAAAACCGATGCTGTGCTCGCTGCTGCTCCTCCTGAAGCTCTGGCTGCTAAATCTGAGGCTTTCCTTCCAATTTCAAGCTGCAAAGCACTTGCTGAATTGCAGGGAAAGTCCGGGAGGCATTTGCTGTGCTGGCACACTTTCTCCTTCCTAGACAGAGTGGAAAAGCTTTTCCCTGCCGTGTAGGCGACAAGAGACGCATTAGACGGCGATCCGGAGCTGTCCGAAGGTAAGCGCCTGTTGCCGGCCTCTTTCGGCACAAGCCCCCGCTCCGGAGCGCACCGCGGCCGGCAGGATGCTCTCTGCCGGCGAAGGTGCCGCTTCTCCGGCAAGGAAGCCTCTGCCGCTTCTCCAGCACACGGAGAGCGTGCTAGCTGCTGAAACGTGAAGAAAGAAGCTGCAGAAGACTGGCACTGAGCGTGCAGCTTTCCAGCGGAGAGAAAAAGCTACTTTAACACTCTGCAAGCCTTTCCACTCCCAAAAACATGCACATGGAAGGAGCTGCTGCAAAACCGATGCTGTGCTCGCTGCTGCTCCTCCTGAAGCTCTGGCTGCTAAATCTGAGGCTTTCCTTCCAATTTCAAGCTGCAAAGCACTTGCTGAATTGCAGGGAAAGTCCGGGAGGCATTTGCTGTGCTGGCACACTTTCTCCTTCCTAGACAGAGTGGAAAAGCTTTTCCCTGCCGTGTAGGCGACAAGAGACGCATTAGACGGCGATCCGGAGCTGTCCGAAGGTAAGCGCCTGTTGCCGGCCTCTTTCGGCACAAGCCCCCGCTCCGGAGCGCACCGCGGCCGGCAGGATGCTCTCTGCCGGCGAAGGTGCCGCTTCTCCGGCAAGGAAGCCTCTGCCGCTTCTCCAGCACACGGAGAGCGTGCTAGCTGCTGAAACGTGAAGAAAGAAGCTGCAGAACACTGGCACTGAGCGTGCAGCTTTCCAGCGGAGAGAAAAAGCTACTTTAACACTCTGCAAGCCTTTCCACTCCCAAAAACATGCACATGGAAGGAGCTGCTGCAAAACCGATGCTGTGCTCGCTGCTGCTCCTCCTGAAGCTCTGGCTGCTAAATCTGAGGCTTTCCTTCCAATTTCAAGCTGCAAAGCACTTGCTGAATTCCAGGGAAAGTCCGGGAGGCATTTGCTGTGCTGGCACACTTTCTCCTTCCTAGACAGAGTGGAAAAGCTTTTCCCTGCCGTGTAGGCGACAAGAGACGCATTAGACGGCGATCCGGAGCTGTCCGAAGGTAAGCGCCTGTTGCCGGCCTCTTTCGGCACAAGCCCCCGCTCCGGAGCGCACCGCGGCCGGCAGGATGCTCTCTGCCGGCGAAGGTGCCGCTTCTCCGGCAAGGAAGCCTCTGCCGCTTCTCCAGCACACGGAGAGCGTGCTAGCTGCTGAAACGTGAAGAAAGAAGCTGCAGAAGACTGGCACTGAGCGTGCAGCTTTCCAGCGGAGAGAAAAAGCTACTTTAACACTCTGCAAGCCTTTCCACTCCCAAAAACATGCACATGGAAGGAGCTGCTGCAAAACCGATGCTGTGCTCGCTGCTGCTCCTCCTGAAGCTCTGGCTGCTAAATCTGAGGCTTTCCTTCCAATTTCAAGCTGCAAAGCACTTGCTGAATTGCAGGGAAAGTCCGGGAGGCATTTGCTGTGCTGGCACACTTTCTCCTTCCTAGACAGAGTGGAAAAGCTTTTCCCTGCCGTGTAGGCGACAAGAGACGCATTAGACGGCGATCCGGAGCTGTCCGAAGGTAAGCGCCTGTTGCCGGCCTCTTTCGGCACAAGCCCCCGCTCCGGAGCGCACCGCGGCCGGCAGGATGCTCTCTGCCGGCGAAGGTGCCGCTTCTCCGGCAAGGAAGCCTCTGCCGCTTCTCCAGCACACGGAGAGCGTGCTAGCTGCTGAAACGTGAAGAAAGAAGCTGCAGAAGACTGGCACTGAGCGTGCAGCTTTCCAGCGGAGAGAAAAAGCTACTTTAACACTCTGCAAGCCTTTCCACTCCCAAAAACATGCACATGGAAGGAGCTGCTGCAAAACCGATGCTGTGCTCGCTGCTGCTCCTCCTGAAGCTCTGGCTGCTAAATCTGAGGCTTTCCTTCCAATTTCAAGCTGCAAAGCACTTGCTGAATTGCAGGGAAAGTCCGGGAGGCATTTGCTGTGCTGGCACACTTTCTCCTTCCTAGACAGAGTGGAAAAGCTTTTCCCTGCCGTGTAGGCGACAAGAGACGCATTAGACGGCGATCCGGAGCTGTCCGAAGGTAAGCGCCTGTTGCCGGCCTCTTTCGGCACAAGCCCCCGCTCCGGAGCGCACCGCGGCCGGCAGGATGCTCTCTGCCGGCGAAGGTGCCGCTTCTCCGGCAAGGAAGCCTCTGCCGCTTCTCCAGCACACGGAGAGCGTGCTAGCTGCTGAAACGTGAAGAAAGAAGCTGCAGAACACTGGCACTGAGCGTGCAGCTTTCCAGCGGAGAGAAAAAGCTACTTTAACACTCTGCAAGCCTTTCCACTCCCAAAAACATGCACTTGGAAGGAGCTGCTGCAAAACCGATGCTGTGCTCGCTGCTGCTCCTCCTGAAGCTCTGGCTGCTAAATCTGAGGCTTTCCTTCCAATTTCAAGCTGCAAAGCACTTGCTGAATTCCAGGGAAAGTCCGGGAGGCATTTGCTGTGCTGGCACACTTTCTCCTTCCTAGACAGAGTGGAAAAGCTTTTCCCTGCCGTGTAGGCGACAAGAGACGCATTAGACGGCGATCCGGAGCTGTCCGAAGGTAAGCGCCTGTTGCCGGCCTCTTTCGGCACAAGCCCCCGCTCCGGAGCGCACCGCGGCCGGCAGGATGCTCTCTGCCGGCGAAGGTGCCGCTTCTCCGGCAAGGAAGCCTCTGCCGCTTCTCCAGCACACGGAGAGCGTGCTAGCTGCTGAAACGTGAAGAAAGAAGCTGCAGAAGACTGGCACTGAGCGTGCAGCTTTCCAGCGGAGAGAAAAAGCTACTTTAACACTCTGCAAGCCTTTCCACTCCCAAAAACATGCACATGGAAGGAGCTGCTGCAAAACCGATGCTGTGCTCGCTGCTGCTCCTCCTGAAGCTCTGGCTGCTAAATCTGAGGCTTTCCTTCCAATTTCAAGCTGCAAAGCACTTGCTGAATTCCAGGGAAAGTCCGGGAGGCATTTGCTGTGCTGGCACACTTTCTCCTTCCTAGACAGAGTGGAAAAGCTTTTCCCTGCCGTGTAGGCGACAAGAGACGCATTAGACGGCGATCCGGAGCTGTCCGAAGGTAAGCGCCTGTTGCCGGCCTCTTTCGGCACAAGCCCCCGCTCCGGAGCGCACCGCGGCCGGCAGGATGCTCTCTGCCGGCGAAGGTGCCGCTTCTCCGGCAAGGAAGCCTCTGCCGCTTCTCCAGCACACGGAGAGCGTGCTAGCTGCTGAAACGTGAAGAAAGAAGCTGCAGAAGACTGGCACTGAGCGTGCAGCTTTCCAGCGGAGAGAAAAAGCTACTTTAACACTCTGCAAGCCTTTCCACTCCCAAAAACATGCACTTGGAAGGAGCTGCTGCAAAAGCGATGCTGTGCTCGCTGCTGCTCCTCCTGAAGCTCTGGCTGCTAAATCTGAGGCTTTCCTTCCAATTTCAAGCTGCAAAGCACTTGCTGAATTCCAGGGAAAGTCCGGGAGGCATTTGCTGTGCTGGCACACTTTCTCCTTCCTAGACAGAGTGGAAAAGCTTTTCCCTGCCGTGTAGGCGACAAGAGACGCATTAGACGGCGATCCGGAGCTGTCCGAAGGTAAGCGCCTGTTGCCGGCCTCTTTCGGCACAAGCCCCCGCTCCGGAGCGCACCGCGGCCGGCAGGATGCTCTCTGCCGGCGAAGGTGCCGCTTCTCCGGCAAGGAAGCCTCTGCCGCTTCTCCAGCACACGGAGAGCGTGCTAGCTGCTGAAACGTGAAGAAAGAAGCTGCAGAAGACTGGCACTGAGCGTGCAGCTTTCCAGCGGAGAGAAAAAGCTACTTTAACACTCTGCAAGCCTTTCCACTCCCAAAAACATGCACATGGAAGGAGCTGCTGCAAAACCGATGCTGTGCTCGCTGCTGCTCCTCCTGAAGCTCTGGCTGCTAAATCTGAGGCTTTCCTTCCAATTTCAAGCTGCAAAGCACTTGCTGAATTGCAGGGAAAGTCCGGGAGGCATTTGCTGTGCTGGCACACTTTCTCCTTCCTAGACAGAGTGGAAAAGCTTTTCCCTGGCGTGTAGGCGACAAGAGACGCATTAGACGGCGATCCGGAGCTGTCCGAAGGTAAGCGCCTGTTGCCGGCCTCTTTCGGCACAAGCCCCCGCTCCGGAGCGCACCGCGGCCGGCAGGATGCTCTCTGCCGGCGAAGGTGCCGCTTCTCCGGCAAGGAAGCCTCTGCCGCTTCTCCAGCACACGGAGAGCGTGCTAGCTGCTGAAACGTGAAGAAAGAAGCTGCAGAACACTGGCACTGAGCGTGCAGCTTTCCAGCGGAGAGAAAAAGCTACTTTAACACTCTGCAAGCCTTTCCACTCCCAAAAACATGCACATGGAAGGAGCTGCTGCAAAACCGATGCTGTGCTCGCTGCTGCTCCTCCTGAAGCTCTGGCTGCTAAATCTGAGGCTTTCCTTCCAATTTCAAGCTGCAAAGCACTTGCTGAATTCCAGGGAAAGTCCGGGAGGCATTTGCTGTGCTGGCACACTTTCTCCTTCCTAGACAGAGTGGAAAAGCTTTTCCCTGCCGTGTAGGCGACAAGAGACGCATTAGACGGCGATCCGGAGCTGTCCGAAGGTAAGCGCCTGTTGCCGGCCTCTTTCGGCACAAGCCCCCGCTCCGGAGCGCACCGCGGCCGGCAGGATGCTCTCTGCCGGCGAAGGTGCCGCTTCTCCGGCAAGGAAGCCTCTGCCGCTTCTCCAGCACACGGAGAGCGTGCTAGCTGCTGAAACGTGAAGAAAGAAGCTGCAGAAGACTGGCACTGAGCGTGCAGCTTTCCAGCGGAGAGAAAAAGCTACTTTAACACTCTGCAAGCCTTTCCACTCCCAAAAACATGCACATGGAAGGAGCTGCTGCAAAACCGATGCTGTGCTCGCTGCTGCTCCTCCTGAAGCTCTGGCTGCTAAATCTGAGGCTTTCCTTCCAATTTCAAGCTGCAAAGCACTTGCTGAATTGCAGGGAAAGTCCGGGAGGCATTTGCTGTGCTGGCACACTTTCTCCTTCCTAGACAGAGTGGAAAAGCTTTTCCCTGCCGTGTAGGCGACAAGAGACGCATTAGACGGCGATCCGGAGCTGTCCGAAGGTAAGCGCCTGTTGCCGGCCTCTTTCGGCACAAGCCCCCGCTCCGGAGCGCACCGCGGCCGGCAGGATGCTCTCTGCCGGCGAAGGTGCCGCTTCTCCGGCAAGGAAGCCTCTGCCGCTTCTCCAGCACACGGAGAGCGTGCTAGCTGCTGAAACGTGAAGAAAGAAGCTGCAGAACACTGGCACTGAGCGTGCAGCTTTCCAGCGGAGAGAAAAAGCTACTTTAACACTCTGCAAGCCTTTCCACTCCCAAAAACATGCACATGGAAGGAGCTGCTGCAAAACCGATGCTGTGCTCGCTGCTGCTCCTCCTGAAGCTCTGGCTGCTAAATCTGAGGCTTTCCTTCCAATTTCAAGCTGCAAAGCACTTGCTGAATTCCAGGGAAAGTCCGGGAGGCATTTGCTGTGCTGGCACACTTTCTCCTTCCTAGACAGAGTGGAAAAGCTTTTCCCTGCCGTGTAGGCGACAAGAGACGCATTAGACGGCGATCCGGAGCTGTCCGAAGGTAAGCGCCTGTTGCCGGCCTCTTTCGGCACAAGCCCCCGCTCCGGAGCGCACCGCGGCCGGCAGGATGCTCTCTGCCGGCGAAGGTGCCGCTTCTCCGGCAAGGAAGCCTCTGCCGCTTCTCCAGCACACGGAGAGCGTGCTAGCTGCTGAAACGTGAAGAAAGAAGCTGCAGAAGACTGGCACTGAGCGTGCAGCTTTCCAGCGGAGAGAAAAAGCTACTTTAACACTCTGCAAGCCTTTCCACTCCCAAAAACATGCACATGGAAGGAGCTGCTGCAAAACCGATGCTGTGCTCGCTGCTGCTCCTCCTGAAGCTCTGGCTGCTAAATCTGAGGCTTTCCTTCCAATTTCAAGCTGCAAAGCACTTGCTGAATTGCAGGGAAAGTCCGGGAGGCATTTGCTGTGCTGGCACACTTTCTCCTTCCTAGACAGAGTGGAAAAGCTTTTCCCTGCCGTGTAGGCGACAAGAGACGCATTAGACGGCGATCCGGAGCTGTCCGAAGGTAAGCGCCTGTTGCCGGCCTCTTTCGGCACAAGCCCCCGCTCCGGAGCGCACCGCGGCCGGCAGGATGCTCTCTGCCGGCGAAGGTGCCGCTTCTCCGGCAAGGAAGCCTCTGCCGCTTCTCCAGCACACGGAGAGCGTGCTAGCTGCTGAAACGTGAAGAAAGAAGCTGCAGAACACTGGCACTGAGCGTGCAGCTTTCCAGCGGAGAGAAAAAGCTACTTTAACACTCTGCAAGCCTTTCCACTGCCAAAAACATGCACTTGGAAGGAGCTGCTGCAAAAGCGATGCTGTGCTCGCTGCTGCTCCTCCTGAAGCTCTGGCTGCTAAATCTGAGGCTTTCCTTCCAATTTCAAGCTGCAAAGCACTTGCTGAATTCCAGGGAAAGTCCGGGAGGCATTTGCTGTGCTGGCACACTTTCTCCTTCCTAGACAGAGTGGAAAAGCTTTTCCCTGCCGTGTAGGCGACAAGAGACGCATTAGACGGCGATCCGGAGCTGTCCGAAGGTAAGCGCCTGTTGCCGGCCTCTTTCGGCACAAGCCCCCGCTCCGGAGCGCACCGCGGCCGGCAGGATGCTCTCTGCCGGCGAAGGTGCCGCTTCTCCGGCAAGGAAGCCTCTGCCGCTTCTCCAGCACACGGAGAGCGTGCTAGCTGCTGAAACGTGAAGAAAGAAGCTGCAGAACACTGGCACTGAGCGTGCAGCTTTCCAGCGGAGAGAAAAAGCTACTTTAACACTCTGCAAGCCTTTCCACTCCCAAAAACATGCACATGGAAGGAGCTGCTGCAAAACCGATGCTGTGCTCGCTGCTGCTCCTCCTGAAGCTCTGGCTGCTAAATCTGAGGCTTTCCTTCCAATTTCAAGCTGCAAAGCACTTGCTGAATTGCAGGGAAAGTCCGGGAGGCATTTGCTGTGCTGGCACACTTTCTCCTTCCTAGACAGAGTGGAAAAGCTTTTCCCTGCCGTGTAGGCGACAAGAGACGCATTAGACGGCGATCCGGAGCTGTCCGAAGGTAAGCGCCTGTTGCCGGCCTCTTTCGGCACAAGCCCCCGCTCCGGAGCGCACCGCGGCCGGCAGGATGCTCTCTGCCGGCGAAGGTGCCGCTTCTCCGGCAAGGAAGCCTCTGCCGCTTCTCCAGCACACGGAGAGCGTGCTAGCTGCTGAAACGTGAAGAAAGAAGCTGCAGAAGACTGGCACTGAGCGTGCAGCTTTCTAGCGGAGGGAAAAAGCTACTTTAACACTCTGCAAGCCTTTCCACTCCCAAAAACATGCACATGGAAGGAGCTGCTGCAAAACCGATGCTGTGCTCGCTGCTGCTCCTCCTGAAGCTCTGGCTGCTAAATCTGAGGCTTTCCTTCCAATTTCAAGCTGCAAAGCACTTGCTGAATTCCAGGGAAAGTCCGGGAGGCATTTGCTGTGCTGGCACACTTTCTCCTTCCTAGACAGAGTGGAAAAGCTTTTCCCTGCCGTGTAGGCGACAAGAGACGCATTAGACGGCGATCCGGAGCTGTCCGAAGGTAAGCGCCTGTTGCCGGCCTCTTTCGGCACAAGCCCCCGCTCCGGAGCGCACCGCGGCCGGCAGGATGCTCTCTGCCGGCGAAGGTGCCGCTTCTCCGGCAAGGAAGCCTCTGCCGCTTCTCCAGCACACGGAGAGCGTGCTAGCTGCTGAAACGTGAAGAAAGAAGCTGCAGAAGACTGGCACTGAGCGTGCAGCTTTCCAGCGGAGAGAAAAAGCTACTTTAACACTCTGCAAGCCTTTCCACTCCCAAAAACATGCACATGGAAGGAGCTGCTGCAAAAGCGATGCTGTGCTCGCTGCTGCTCCTCCTGAAGCTCTGGCTGCTAAATCTGAGGCTTTCCTTCCAATTTCAAGCTGCAAAGCACTTGCTGAATTGCAGGGAAAGTCCGGGAGGCATTTGCTGTGCTGGCACACTTTCTCCTTCCTAGACAGAGTGGAAAAGCTTTTCCCTGCCGTGTAGGCGACAAGAGACGCATTAGACGGCGATCCGGAGCTGTCCGAAGGTAAGCGCCTGTTGCCGGCCTCTTTCGGCACAAGCCCCCGCTCCGGAGCGCACCGCGGCCGGCAGGATGCTCTCTGCCGGCGAAGGTGCCGCTTCTCCGGCAAGGAAGCCTCTGCCGCTTCTCCAGCACACGGAGAGCGTGCTAGCTGCTGAAACGTGAAGAAAGAAGCTGCAGAACACTGGCACTGAGCGTGCAGCTTTCCAGCGGAGAGAAAAAGCTACTTTAACACTCTGCAAGCCTTTCCACTCCCAAAAACATGCACTTGGAAGGAGCTGCTGCAAAAGCGATGCTGTGCTCGCTGCTGCTCCTCCTGAAGCTCTGGCTGCTAAATCTGAGGCTTTCCTTCCAATTTCAAGCTGCAAAGCACTTGCTGAATTCCAGGGAAAGTCCGGGAGGCATTTGCTGTGCTGGCACACTTTCTCCTTCCTAGACAGAGTGGAAAAGCTTTTCCCTGCCGTGTAGGCGACAAGAGACGCATTAGACGGCGATCCGGAGCTGTCCGAAGGTAAGCGCCTGTTGCCGGCCTCTTTCGGCACAAGCCCCCGCTCCGGAGCGCACCGCGGCCGGCAGGATGCTCTCTGCCGGCGAAGGTGCCGCTTCTCCGGCAAGGAAGCCTCTGCCGCTTCTCCAGCACACGGAGAGCGTGCTAGCTGCTGAAACGTGAAGAAAGAAGCTGCAGAAGACTGGCACTGAGCGTGCAGCTTTCCAGCGGAGAGAAAAAGCTACTTTAACACTCTGCAAGCCTTTCCACTCCCAAAAACATGCACATGGAAGGAGCTGCTGCAAAACCGATGCTGTGCTCGCTGCTGCTCCTCCTGAAGCTCTGGCTGCTAAATCTGAGGCTTTCCTTCCAATTTCAAGCTGCAAAGCACTTGCTGAATTGCAGGGAAAGTCCGGGAGGCATTTGCTGTGCTGGCACACTTTCTCCTTCCTAGACAGAGTGGAAAAGCTTTTCCCTGCCGTGTAGGCGACAAGAGACGCATTAGACGGCGATCCGGAGCTGTCCGAAGGTAAGCGCCTCTTGCCGGCCTCTTTCGGCACAAGCCCCCGCTCCGGAGCGCACCGCGGCCGGCAGGATGCTCTCTGCCGGCGAAGGTGCCGCTTCTCCGGCAAGGAAGCCTCTGCCGCTTCTCCAGCACACGGAGAGCGTGCTAGCTGCTGAAACGTGAAGAAAGAAGCTGCAGAAGACTGGCACTGAGCGTGCAGCTTTCTAGCGGAGAGAAAAAGCTACTTTAACACTCTGCAAGCCTTTCCACTCCCAAAAACATGCACTTGGAAGGAGCTGCTGCAAAAGCGATGCTGTGCTCGCTGCTGCTCCTCCTGAAGCTCTGGCTGCTAAATCTGAGGCTTTCCTTCCAATTTCAAGCTGCAAAGCACTTGCTGAATTGCAGGGAAAGTCCGGGAGGCATTTGCTGTGCTGGCACACTTTCTCCTTCCTAGACAGAGTGGAAAAGCTTTTCCCTGCCGTGTAGGCGACAAGAGACGCATTAGACGGCGATCCGGAGCTGTCCGAAGGTAAGCGCCTGTTGCCGGCCTCTTTCGGCACAAGCCCCCGCTCCGGAGCGCACCGCGGCCGGCAGGATGCTCTCTGCCGGCGAAGGTGCCGCTTCTCCGGCAAGGAAGCCTCTGCCGCTTCTCCAGCACACGGAGAGCGTGCTAGCTGCTGAAACGTGAAGAAAGAAGCTGCAGAAGACTGGCACTGAGCGTGCAGCTTTCCAGCGGAGAGAAAAAGCTACTTTAACACTCTGCAAGCCTTTCCACTCCCAAAAACATGCACTTGGAAGGAGCTGCTGCAAAACCGATGCTGTGCTCGCTGCTGCTCCTCCTGAAGCTCTGGCTGCTAAATCTGAGGCTTTCCTTCCAATTTCAAGCTGCAAAGCACTTGCTGAATTCCAGGGAAAGTCCGGGAGGCATTTGCTGTGCTGGCACACTTTCTCCTTCCTAGACAGAGTGGAAAAGCTTTTCCCTGCCGTGTAGGCGACAAGAGACGCATTAGACGGCGATCCGGAGCTGTCCGAAGGTAAGCGCCTGTTGCCGGCCTCTTTCGGCACAAGCCCCCGCTCCGGAGCGCACCGCGGCCGGCAGGATGCTCTCTGCCGGCGAAGGTGCCGCTTCTCCGGCAAGGAAGCCTCTGCCGCTTCTCCAGCACACGGAGAGCGTGCTAGCTGCTGAAACGTGAAGAAAGAAGCTGCAGAAGACTGGCACTGAGCGTGCAGCTTTCTAGCGGAGGGAAAAAGCTACTTTAACACTCTGCAAGCCTTTCCACTCCCAAAAACATGCACATGGAAGGAGCTGCTGCAAAACCGATGCTGTGCTCGCTGCTGCTCCTCCTGAAGCTCTGGCTGCTAAATCTGAGGCTTTCCTTCCAATTTCAAGCTGCAAAGCACTTGCTGAATTGCAGGGAAAGTCCGGGAGGCATTTGCTGTGCTGGCACACTTTCTCCTTCCTAGACAGAGTGGAAAAGCTTTTCCCTGCCGTGTAGGCGACAAGAGACGCATTAGACGGCGATCCGGAGCTGTCCGAAGGTAAGCGCCTCTTGCCGGCCTCTTTCGGCACAAGCCCCCGCTCCGGAGCGCACCGCGGCCGGCAGGATGCTCTCTGCCGGCGAAGGTGCCGCTTCTCCGGCAAGGAAGCCTCTGCCGCTTCTCCAGCACACGGAGAGCGTGCTAGCTGCTGAAACGTGAAGAAAGAAGCTGCAGAAGACTGGCACTGAGCGTGCAGCTTTCTAGCGGAGAGAAAAAGCTACTTTAACACTCTGCAAGCCTTTCCACTCCCAAAAACATGCACTTGGAAGGAGCTGCTGCAAAAGCGATGCTGTGCTCGCTGCTGCTCCTCCTGAAGCTCTGGCTGCTAAATCTGAGGCTTTCCTTCCAATTTCAAGCTGCAAAGCACTTGCTGAATTGCAGGGAAAGTCCGGGAGGCATTTGCTGTGCTGGCACACTTTCTCCTTCCTAGACAGAGTGGAAAAGCTTTTCCCTGCCGTGTAGGCGACAAGAGACGCATTAGACGGCGATCCGGAGCTGTCCGAAGGTAAGCGCCTGTTGCCGGCCTCTTTCGGCACAAGCCCCCGCTCCGGAGCGCACCGCGGCCGGCAGGATGCTCTCTGCCGGCGAAGGTGCCGCTTCTCCGGCAAGGAAGCCTCTGCCGCTTCTCCAGCACACGGAGAGCGTGCTAGCTGCTGAAACGTGAAGAAAGAAGCTGCAGAAGACTGGCACTGAGCGTGCAGCTTTCCAGCGGAGAGAAAAAGCTACTTTAACACTCTGCAAGCCTTTCCACTCCCAAAAACATGCACTTGGAAGGAGCTGCTGCAAAACCGATGCTGTGCTCGCTGCTGCTCCTCCTGAAGCTCTGGCTGCTAAATCTGAGGCTTTCCTTCCAATTTCAAGCTGCAAAGCACTTGCTGAATTGCAGGGAAAGTCCGGGAGGCATTTGCTGTGCTGGCACACTTTCTCCTTCCTAGACAGAGTGGAAAAGCTTTTCCCTGCCGTGTAGGCGACAAGAGACGCATTAGACGGCGATCCGGAGCTGTCCGAAGGTAAGCGCCTCTTGCCGGCCTCTTTCGGCACAAGCCCCCGCTCCGGAGCGCACCGCGGCCGGCAGGATGCTCTCTGCCGGCGAAGGTGCCGCTTCTCCGGCAAGGAAGCCTCTGCCGCTTCTCCAGCACACGGAGAGCGTGCTAGCTGCTGAAACGTGAAGAAAGAAGCTGCAGAAGACTGGCACTGAGCGTGCAGCTTTCTAGCGGAGAGAAAAAGCTACTTTAACACTCTGCAAGCCTTTCCACTCCCAAAAACATGCACTTGGAAGGAGCTGCTGCAAAAGCGATGCTGTGCTCGCTGCTGCTCCTCCTGAAGCTCTGGCTGCTAAATCTGAGGCTTTCCTTCCAATTTCAAGCTGCAAAGCACTTGCTGAATTGCAGGGAAAGTCCGGGAGGCATTTGCTGTGCTGGCACACTTTCTCCTTCCTAGACAGAGTGGAAAAGCTTTTCCCTGCCGTGTAGGCGACAAGAGACGCATTAGACGGCGATCCGGAGCTGTCCGAAGGTAAGCGCCTGTTGCCGGCCTCTTTCGGCACAAGCCCCCGCTCCGGAGCGCACCGCGGCCGGCAGGATGCTCTCTGCCGGCGAAGGTGCCGCTTCTCCGGCAAGGAAGCCTCTGCCGCTTCTCCAGCACACGGAGAGCGTGCTAGCTGCTGAAACGTGAAGAAAGAAGCTGCAGAAGACTGGCACTGAGCGTGCAGCTTTCCAGCGGAGAGAAAAAGCTACTTTAACACTCTGCAAGCCTTTCCACTCCCAAAAACATGCACTTGGAAGGAGCTGCTGCAAAACCGATGCTGTGCTCGCTGCTGCTCCTCCTGAAGCTCTGGCTGCTAAATCTGAGGCTTTCCTTCCAATTTCAAGCTGCAAAGCACTTGCTGAATTCCAGGGAAAGTCCGGGAGGCATTTGCTGTGCTGGCACACTTTCTCCTTCCTAGACAGAGTGGAAAAGCTTTTCCCTGCCGTGTAGGCGACAAGAGACGCATTAGACGGCGATCCGGAGCTGTCCGAAGGTAAGCGCCTGTTGCCGGCCTCTTTCGGCACAAGCCCCCGCTCCGGAGCGCACCGCGGCCGGCAGGATGCTCTCTGCCGGCGAAGGTGCCGCTTCTCCGGCAAGGAAGCCTCTGCCGCTTCTCCAGCACACGGAGAGCGTGCTAGCTGCTGAAACGTGAAGAAAGAAGCTGCAGAAGACTGGCACTGAGCGTGCAGCTTTCTAGCGGAGGGAAAAAGCTACTTTAACACTCTGCAAGCCTTTCCACTCCCAAAAACATGCACATGGAAGGAGCTGCTGCAAAACCGATGCTGTGCTCGCTGCTGCTCCTCCTGAAGCTCTGGCTGCTAAATCTGAGGCTTTCCTTCCAATTTCAAGCTGCAAAGCACTTGCTGAATTGCAGGGAAAGTCCGGGAGGCATTTGCTGTGCTGGCACACTTTCTCCTTCCTAGACAGAGTGGAAAAGCTTTTCCCTGCCGTGTAGGCGACAAGAGACGCATTAGACGGCGATCCGGAGCTGTCCGAAGGTAAGCGCCTCTTGCCGGCCTCTTTCGGCACAAGCCCCCGCTCCGGAGCGCACCGCGGCCGGCAGGATGCTCTCTGCCGGCGAAGGTGCCGCTTCTCCGGCAAGGAAGCCTCTGCCGCTTCTCCAGCACACGGAGAGCGTGCTAGCTGCTGAAACGTGAAGAAAGAAGCTGCAGAAGACTGGCACTGAGCGTGCAGCTTTCTAGCGGAGAGAAAAAGCTACTTTAACACTCTGCAAGCCTTTCCACTCCCAAAAACATGCACTTGGAAGGAGCTGCTGCAAAAGCGATGCTGTGCTCGCTGCTGCTCCTCCTGAAGCTCTGGCTGCTAAATCTGAGGCTTTCCTTCCAATTTCAAGCTGCAAAGCACTTGCTGAATTGCAGGGAAAGTCCGGGAGGCATTTGCTGTGCTGGCACACTTTCTCCTTCCTAGACAGAGTGGAAAAGCTTTTCCCTGCCGTGTAGGCGACAAGAGACGCATTAGACGGCGATCCGGAGCTGTCCGAAGGTAAGCGCCTGTTGCCGGCCTCTTTCGGCACAAGCCCCCGCTCCGGAGCGCACCGCGGCCGGCAGGATGCTCTCTGCCGGCGAAGGTGCCGCTTCTCCGGCAAGGAAGCCTCTGCCGCTTCTCCAGCACACGGAGAGCGTGCTAGCTGCTGAAACGTGAAGAAAGAAGCTGCAGAAGACTGGCACTGAGCGTGCAGCTTTCCAGCGGAGAGAAAAAGCTACTTTAACACTCTGCAAGCCTTTCCACTCCCAAAAACATGCACTTGGAAGGAGCTGCTGCAAAACCGATGCTGTGCTCGCTGCTGCTCCTCCTGAAGCTCTGGCTGCTAAATCTGAGGCTTTCCTTCCAATTTCAAGCTGCAAAGCACTTGCTGAATTCCAGGGAAAGTCCGGGAGGCATTTGCTGTGCTGGCACACTTTCTCTTTCCTAGACAGAGTGGAAAAGCTTTTCCCTGCCGTGTAGGCGACAAGAGACGCATTAGACGGCGATCCAGAGCTGTCCGAAGGTAAGCGCCTGTTGCCGGCCTCTTTCGGCACAAGCCCCCGCTCCGGAGCGCACCGCGGCCGGCAGGATGCTCTCTGCCGGCGAAGGTGCCGCTTCTCCGGCAAGGAAGCCTCTGCCGCTTCTCCAGCACACGGAGAGCGTGCTAGCTGCTGAAACGTGAAGAAAGAAGCTGCAGAACACTGGCACTGAGCGTGCAGCTTTCCAGCGGAGAGAAAAAGCTACTTTAACACTCTGCAAGCCTTTCCACTCCCAAAAACATGCACATGGAAGGAGCTGCTGCAAAACCGATGCTGTGCTCGCTGCTGCTCCTCCTGAAGCTCTGGCTGCTAAATCTGAGGCTTTCCTTCCAATTTCAAGCTGCAAAGCACTTGCTGAATTGCAGGGAAAGTCCGGGAGGCATTTGCTGTGCTGGCACACTTTCTCCTTCCTAGACAGAGTGGAAAAGCTTTTCCCTGCCGTGTAGGCGACAAGAGACGCATTAGATGGCGATCCGGAGCTGTCCGAAGGTAAGCGCCTGTTGCCGGCCTCTTTCGGCACAAGCCCCCGCTCCGGAGCGCACCGCGGCCGGCAGGATGCTCTCTGCCGGCGAAGGTGCCGCTTCTCCGGCAAGGAAGGCTCTGCCGCTTCTCCAGCAAGGAAGCCTCTGCCGCTTCTCCAGCACACGGAGAGCGTGCTAGCTGCTGAAACGTGAAGAAAGAAGCTGCAGAACACTGGCACTGAGCGTGCAGCTTTCCAGCGGAGAGAAAAAGCTACTTTAACACTCTGCAAGCCTCTCCACTCCCAAAAACATGCACATGGAAGGAGCTGCTGCAAAAGCGATGCTGTGCTCGCTGCTGCTCCTCCTGAAGCTCTGGCTGCTAAATCTGAGGCTTTCCTTCCAATTTCAAGCTGCAAAGCACTTGCTGAATTGCAGGGAAAGTCCGGGAGGCATTTGCTGTGCTGGCACACTTTCTCCTTCCTAGACAGAGTGGAAAAGCTTTTCCCTGCCGTGTAGGCGACAAGAGACGCATTAGACGGCGATCCGGAGCTGTCCGAAGGTAAGCGCCTGTTGCCGGCCTCTTTCGGCACAAGCCCCCGCTCCGGAGCGCACCGCGGCCGGCAGGATGCTCTCTGCCGGCGAAGGTGCCGCTTCTCCGGCAAGGAAGCCTCTGCCGCTTCTCCAGCACACGGAGAGCGTGCTAGCTGCTGAAACGTGAAGAAAGAAGCTGCAGAACACTGGCACTGAGCGTGCAGCTTTCCAGCGGAGAGAAAAAGCTACTTTAACACTCTGCAAGCCTTTCCACTCCCAAAAACATGCACTTGGAAGGAGCTGCTGCAAAAGCGATGCTGTGCTCGCTGCTGCTCCTCCTGAAGCTCTGGCTGCTAAATCTGAGGCTTTCCTTCCAATTTCAAGCTGCAAAGCACTTGCTGAATTCCAGGGAAAGTCCGGGAGGCATTTGCTGTGCTGGCACACTTTCTCCTTCCTAGACAGAGTGGAAAAGCTTTTCCCTGCCGTGTAGGCGACAAGAGACGCATTAGACGGCGATCCGGAGCTGTCCGAAGGTAAGCGCCTGTTGCCGGCCTCTTTCGGCACAAGCCCCCGCTCCGGAGCGCACCGCGGCCGGCAGGATGCTCTCTGCCGGCGAAGGTGCCGCTTCTCCGGCAAGGAAGCCTCTGCCGCTTCTCCAGCACACGGAGAGCGTGCTAGCTGCTGAAACGTGAAGAAAGAAGCTGCAGAAGACTGGCACTGAGCGTGCAGCTTTCCAGCGGAGAGAAAAAGCTACTTTAACACTCTGCAAGCCTTTCCACTCCCAAAAACATGCACATGGAAGGAGCTGCTGCAAAACCGATGCTGTGCTCGCTGCTGCTCCTCCTGAAGCTCTGGCTGCTAAATCTGAGGCTTTCCTTCCAATTTCAAGCTGCAAAGCACTTGCTGAATTCCAGGGAAAGTCCGGGAGGCATTTGCTGTGCTGGCACACTTTCTCCTTCCTAGACAGAGTGGAAAAGCTTTTCCCTGCCGTGTAGGCGACAAGAGACGCATTAGACGGCGATCCGGAGCTGTCCGAAGGTAAGCGCCTGTTGCCGGCCTCTTTCGGCACAAGCCCCCGCTCCGGAGCGCACCGCGGCCGGCAGGATGCTCTCTGCCGGCGAAGGTGCCGCTTCTCCGGCAAGGAAGCCTCTGCCGCTTCTCCAGCACACGGAGAGCGTGCTAGCTGCTGAAACGTGAAGAAAGAAGCTGCAGAAGACTGGCACTGAGCGTGCAGCTTTCCAGCGGAGAGAAAAAGCTACTTTAACACTCTGCAAGCCTTTCCACTCCCAAAAACATGCACATGGAAGGAGCTGCTGCAAAACCGATGCTGTGCTCGCTGCTGCTCCTCCTGAAGCTCTGGCTGCTAAATCTGAGGCTTTCCTTCCAATTTCAAGCTGCAAAGCACTTGCTGAATTGCAGGGAAAGTCCGGGAGGCATTTGCTGTGCTGGCACACTTTCTCCTTCCTAGACAGAGTGGAAAAGCTTTTCCCTGCCGTGTAGGCGACAAGAGACGCATTAGACGGCGATCCGGAGCTGTCCGAAGGTAAGCGCCTGTTGCCGGCCTCTTTCGGCACAAGCCCCCGCTCCGGAGCGCACCGCGGCCGGCAGGATGCTCTCTGCCGGCGAAGGTGCCGCTTCTCCGGCAAGGAAGCCTCTGCCGCTTCTCCAGCACACGGAGAGCGTGCTAGCTGCTGAAACGTGAAGAAAGAAGCTGCAGAACACTGGCACTGAGCGTGCAGCTTTCTAGCGGAGGGAAAAAGCTACTTTAACACTCTGCAAGCCTTTCCACTCCCAAAAACATGCACTTGGAAGGAGCTGCTGCAAAACCGATGCTGTGCTCGCTGCTGCTCCTCCTGAAGCTCTGGCTGCTAAATCTGAGGCTTTCCTTCCAATTTCAAGCTGCAAAGCACTTGCTGAATTCCAGGGAAAGTCCGGGAGGCATTTGCTGTGCTTGCACACTTTCTCCTTCCTAGACAGAGTGGAAAAGCTTTTCCCTGCCGTGTAGGCGACAAGAGACGCATTAGACGGCGATCCGGAGCTGTCCGAAGGTAAGCGCCTGTTGCCGGCCTCTTTCGGCACAAGCCCCCGCTCCGGAGCGCACCGCGGCCGGCAGGATGCTCTCTGCCGGCGAAGGTGCCGCTTCTCCGGCAAGGAAGCCTCTGCCGCTTCTCCAGCACACGGAGAGCGTGCTAGCTGCTGAAACGTGAAGAAAGAAGCTGCAGAACACTGGCACTGAGCGTGCAGCTTTCCAGCGGAGAGAAAAAGCTACTTTAACACTCTGCAAGCCTTTCCACTCCCAAAAACATGCACTTGGAAGGAGCTGCTGCAAAACCGATGCTGTGCTCGCTGCTGCTCCTCCTGAAGCTCTGGCTGCTAAATCTGAGGCTTTCCTTCCAATTTCAAGCTGCAAAGCACTTGCTGAATTCCAGGGAAAGTCCGGGAGGCATTTGCTGTGCTGGCACACTTTCTCCTTCCTAGACAGAGTGGAAAAGCTTTTCCCTGCCGTGTAGGCGACAAGAGACGCATTAGACGGCGATCCGGAGCTGTCCGAAGGTAAGCGCCTGTTGCCGGCCTCTTTCGGCACAAGCCCCCGCTCCGGAGCGCACCGCGGCCGGCAGGATGCTCTCTGCCGGCGAAGGTGCCGCTTCTCCGGCAAGGAAGCCTCTGCCGCTTCTCCAGCACACGGAGAGCGTGCTAGCTGCTGAAACGTGAAGAAAGAAGCTGCAGAACACTGGCACTGAGCGTGCAGCTTTCTAGCGGAGGGAAAAAGCTACTTTAACACTCTGCAAGCCTTTCCACTCCCAAAAACATGCACATGGAAGGAGCTGCTGCAAAACCGATGCTGTGCTCGCTGCTGCTCCTCCTGAAGCTCTGGCTGCTAAATCTGAGGCTTTCCTTCCAATTTCAAGCTGCAAAGCACTTGCTGAATTGCAGGGAAAGTCCGGGAGGCATTTGCTGTGCTGGCACACTTTCTCCTTCCTAGACAGAGTGGAAAAGCTTTTCCCTGCCGTGTAGGCGACAAGAGACGCATTAGACGGCGATCCGGAGCTGTCCGAAGGTAAGCGCCTGTTGCCGGCCTCTTTCGGCACAAGCCCCCGCTCCGGAGCGCACCGCGGCCGGCAGGATGCTCTCTGCCGGCGAAGGTGCCGCTTCTCCGGCAAGGAAGCCTCTGCCGCTTCTCCAGCACACGGAGAGCGTGCTAGCTGCTGAAACGTGAAGAAAGAAGCTGCAGAAGACTGGCACTGAGCGTGCAGCTTTCTAGCGGAGGGAAAAAGCTACTTTAACACTCTGCAAGCCTTTCCACTCCCAAAAACATGCACATGGAAGGAGCTGCTGCAAAACCGATGCTGTGCTCGCTGCTGCTCCTCCTGAAGCTCTGGCTGCTAAATCTGAGGCTTTCCTTCCAATTTCAAGCTGCAAAGCACTTGCTGAATTCCAGGGAAAGTCCGGGAGGCATTTGCTGTGCTGGCACACTTTCTCCTTCCTAGACAGAGTGGAAAAGCTTTTCCCTGCCGTGTAGGCGACAAGAGACGCATTAGACGGCGATCCGGAGCTGTCCGAAGGTAAGCGCCTGTTGCCGGCCTCTTTCGGCACAAGCCCCCGCTCCGGAGCGCACCGCGGCCGGCAGGATGCTCTCTGCCGGCGAAGGTGCCGCTTCTCCGGCAAGGAAGCCTCTGCCGCTTCTCCAGCACACGGAGAGCGTGCTAGCTGCTGAAACGTGAAGAAAGAAGCTGCAGAAGACTGGCACTGAGCGTGCAGCTTTCCAGCGGAGAGAAAAAGCTACTTTAACACTCTGCAAGCCTTTCCACTCCCAAAAACATGCACTTGGAAGGAGCTGCTGCAAAAGCGATGCTGTGCTCGCTGCTGCTCCTCCTGAAGCTCTGGCTGCTAAATCTGAGGCTTTCCTTCCAATTTCAAGCTGCAAAGCACTTGCTGAATTGCAGGGAAAGTCCGGGAGGCATTTGCTGTGCTGGCACACTTTCTCCTTCCTAGACAGAGTGGAAAAGCTTTTCCCTGCCGTGTAGGCGACAAGAGACGCATTAGACGGCGATCCGGAGCTGTCCGAAGGTAAGCGCCTGTTGCCGGCCTCTTTCGGCACAAGCCCCCGCTCCGGAGCGCACCGCGGCCGGCAGGATGCTCTCTGCCGGCGAAGGTGCCGCTTCTCCGGCAAGGAAGCCTCTGCCGCTTCTCCAGCACACGGAGAGCGTGCTAGCTGCTGAAACGTGAAGAAAGAAGCTGCAGAAGACTGGCACTGAGCGTGCAGCTTTCCAGCGGAGAGAAAAAGCTACTTTAACACTCTGCAAGCCTTTCCACTCCCAAAAACATGCACTTGGAAGGAGCTGCTGCAAAACCGATGCTGTGCTCGCTGCTGCTCCTCCTGAAGCTCTGGCTGCTAAATCTGAGGCTTTCCTTCCAATTTCAAGCTGCAAAGCACTTGCTGAATTCCAGGGAAAGTCCGGGAGGCATTTGCTGTGCTGGCACACTTTCTCTTTCCTAGACAGAGTGGAAAAGCTTTTCCCTGCCGTGTAGGCGACAAGAGACGCATTAGACGGCGATCCAGAGCTGTCCGAAGGTAAGCGCCTGTTGCCGGCCTCTTTCGGCACAAGCCCCCGCTCCGGAGCGCACCGCGGCCGGCAGGATGCTCTCTGCCGGCGAAGGTGCCGCTTCTCCGGCAAGGAAGCCTCTGCCGCTTCTCCAGCACACGGAGAGCGTGCTAGCTGCTGAAACGTGAAGAAAGAAGCTGCAGAACACTGGCACTGAGCGTGCAGCTTTCTAGCGGAGGGAAAAAGCTACTTTAACACTCTGCAAGCCTTTCCACTCCCAAAAACATGCACTTGGAAGGAGCTGCTGCAAAACCGATGCTGTGCTCGCTGCTGCTCCTCCTGAAGCTCTGGCTGCTAAATCTGAGGCTTTCCTTCCAATTTCAAGCTGCAAAGCACTTGCTGAATTGCAGGGAAAGTCCGGGAGGCATTTGCTGTGCTGGCACACTTTCTCCTTCCTAGACAGAGTGGAAAAGCTTTTCCCTGCCGTGTAGGCGACAAGAGACGCATTAGACGGCGATCCGGAGCTGTCCGAAGGTAAGCGCCTGTTGCCGGCCTCTTTCGGCACAAGCCCCCGCTCCGGAGCGCACCGCGGCCGGCAGGATGCTCTCTGCCGGCGAAGGTGCCGCTTCTCCGGCAAGGAAGCCTCTGCCGCTTCTCCAGCACACGGAGAGCGTGCTAGCTGCTGAAACGTGAAGAAAGAAGCTGCAGAACACTGGCACTGAGCGTGCAGCTTTCCAGCGGAGAGAAAAAGCTACTTTAACACTCTGCAAGCCTTTCCACTCCCAAAAACATGCACATGGAAGGAGCTGCTGCAAAACCGATGCTGTGCTCGCTGCTGCTCCTCCTGAAGCTCTGGCTGCTAAATCTGAGGCTTTCCTTCCAATTTCAAGCTGCAAAGCACTTGCTGAATTGCAGGGAAAGTCCGGGAGGCATTTGCTGTGCTGGCACACTTTCTCCTTCCTAGACAGAGTGGAAAAGCTTTTCCCTGCCGTGTAGGCGACAAGAGACGCATTAGACGGCGATCCGGAGCTGTCCGAAGGTAAGCGCCTGTTGCCGGCCTCTTTCGGCACAAGCCCCCGCTCCGGAGCGCACCGCGGCCGGCAGGATGCTCTCTGCCGGCGAAGGTGCCGCTTCTCCGGCAAGGAAGGCTCTGCCGCTTCTCCAGCAAGGAAGCCTCTGCCGCTTCTCCAGCACACGGAGAGCGTGCTAGCTGCTGAAACGTGAAGAAAGAAGCTGCAGAACACTGGCACTGAGCGTGCAGCTTTCTAGCGGAGGGAAAAAGCTACTTTAACACTCTGCAAGCCTTTCCACTCCCAAAAACCTGCACTTGGAAGGAGCTGCTGCAAAACCGATGCTGTGCTCGCTGCTGCTCCTCCTGAAGCTCTGGCTGCTAAATCTGAGGCTTTCCTTCCAATTTCAAGCTGCAAAGCACTTGCTGAATTGCAGGGAAAGTCCGGGAGGCATTTGCTGTGCTGGCACACTTTCTCCTTCCTAGACAGAGTGGAAAAGCTTTTCCCTGCCGTGTAGGCGACAAGAGACGCATTAGACGGCGATCCGGAGCTGTCCGAAGGTAAGCGCCTGTTGCCGGCCTCTTTCGGCACAAGCCCCCGCTCCGGAGCGCACCGCGGCCGGCAGGATGCTCTCTGCCGGCGAAGGTGCCGCTTCTCCGGCAAGGAAGCCTCTGCCGCTTCTCCAGCACACGGAGAGCGTGCTAGCTGCTGAAACGTGAAGAAAGAAGCTGCAGAACACTGGCACTGAGCGTGCAGCTTTCCAGCGGAGAGAAAAAGCTACTTTAACACTCTGCAAGCCTTTCCACTCCCAAAAACATGCACTTGGAAGGAGCTGCTGCAAAAGCGATGCTGTGCTCGCTGCTGCTCCTCCTGAAGCTCTGGCTGCTAAATCTGAGGCTTTCCTTCCAATTTCAAGCTGCAAAGCACTTGCTGAATTCCAGGGAAAGTCCGGGAGGCATTTGCTGTGCTGGCACACTTTCTCCTTCCTAGACAGAGTGGAAAAGCTTTTCCCTGCCGTGTAGGCGACAAGAGACGCATTAGACGGCGATCCGGAGCTGTCCGAAGGTAAGCGCCTGTTGCCGGCCTCTTTCGGCACAAGCCCCCGCTCCGGAGCGCACCGCGGCCGGCAGGATGCTCTCTGCCGGCGAAGGTGCCGCTTCTCCGGCAAGGAAGCCTCTGCCGCTTCTCCAGCACACGGAGAGCGTGCTAGCTGCTGAAACGTGAAGAAAGAAGCTGCAGAAGACTGGCACTGAGCGTGCAGCTTTCCAGCGGAGAGAAAAAGCTACTTTAACACTCTGCAAGCCTTTCCACTCCCAAAAACATGCACATGGAAGGAGCTGCTGCAAAACCGATGCTGTGCTCGCTGCTGCTCCTCCTGAAGCTCTGGCTGCTAAATCTGAGGCTTTCCTTCCAATTTCAAGCTGCAAAGCACTTGCTGAATTGCAGGGAAAGTCCGGGAGGCATTTGCTGTGCTGGCACACTTTCTCCTTCCTAGACAGAGTGGAAAAGCTTTTCCCTGCCGTGTAGGCGACAAGAGACGCATTAGACGGCGATCCGGAGCTGTCCGAAGGTAAGCGCCTGTTGCCGGCCTCTTTCGGCACAAGCCCCCGCTCCGGAGCGCACCGCGGCCGGCAGGATGCTCTCTGCCGGCGAAGGTGCCGCTTCTCCGGCAAGGAAGCCTCTGCCGCTTCTCCAGCACACGGAGAGCGTGCTAGCTGCTGAAACGTGAAGAAAGAAGCTGCAGAACACTGGCACTGAGCGTGCAGCTTTCTAGCGGAGGGAAAAAGCTACTTTAACACTCTGCAAGCCTTTCCACTCCCAAAAACATGCACTTGGAAGGAGCTGCTGCAAAACCGATGCTGTGCTCGCTGCTGCTCCTCCTGAAGCTCTGGCTGCTAAATCTGAGGCTTTCCTTCCAATTTCAAGCTGCAAAGCACTTGCTGAATTCCAGGGAAAGTCCGGGAGGCATTTGCTGTGCTTGCACACTTTCTCCTTCCTAGACAGAGTGGAAAAGCTTTTCCCTGCCGTGTAGGCGACAAGAGACGCATTAGACGGCGATCCGGAGCTGTCCGAAGGTAAGCGCCTGTTGCCGGCCTCTTTCGGCACAAGCCCCCGCTCCGGAGCGCACCGCGGCCGGCAGGATGCTCTCTGCCGGCGAAGGTGCCGCTTCTCCGGCAAGGAAGCCTCTGCCGCTTCTCCAGCACACGGAGAGCGTGCTAGCTGCTGAAACGTGAAGAAAGAAGCTGCAGAACACTGGCACTGAGCGTGCAGCTTTCCAGCGGAGAGAAAAAGCTACTTTAACACTCTGCAAGCCTTTCCACTCCCAAAAACATGCACTTGGAAGGAGCTGCTGCAAAACCGATGCTGTGCTCGCTGCTGCTCCTCCTGAAGCTCTGGCTGCTAAATCTGAGGCTTTCCTTCCAATTTCAAGCTGCAAAGCACTTGCTGAATTCCAGGGAAAGTCCGGGAGGCATTTGCTGTGCTGGCACACTTTCTCCTTCCTAGACAGAGTGGAAAAGCTTTTCCCTGCCGTGTAGGCGACAAGAGACGCATTAGACGGCGATCCGGAGCTGTCCGAAGGTAAGCGCCTGTTGCCGGCCTCTTTCGGCACAAGCCCCCGCTCCGGAGCGCACCGCGGCCGGCAGGATGCTCTCTGCCGGCGAAGGTGCCGCTTCTCCGGCAAGGAAGCCTCTGCCGCTTCTCCAGCACACGGAGAGCGTGCTAGCTGCTGAAACGTGAAGAAAGAAGCTGCAGAACACTGGCACTGAGCGTGCAGCTTTCTAGCGGAGGGAAAAAGCTACTTTAACACTCTGCAAGCCTTTCCACTCCCAAAAACATGCACATGGAAGGAGCTGCTGCAAAACCGATGCTGTGCTCGCTGCTGCTCCTCCTGAAGCTCTGGCTGCTAAATCTGAGGCTTTCCTTCCAATTTCAAGCTGCAAAGCACTTGCTGAATTGCAGGGAAAGTCCGGGAGGCATTTGCTGTGCTGGCACACTTTCTCCTTCCTAGACAGAGTGGAAAAGCTTTTCCCTGCCGTGTAGGCGACAAGAGACGCATTAGACGGCGATCCGGAGCTGTCCGAAGGTAAGCGCCTGTTGCCGGCCTCTTTCGGCACAAGCCCCCGCTCCGGAGCGCACCGCGGCCGGCAGGATGCTCTCTGCCGGCGAAGGTGCCGCTTCTCCGGCAAGGAAGCCTCTGCCGCTTCTCCAGCACACGGAGAGCGTGCTAGCTGCTGAAACGTGAAGAAAGAAGCTGCAGAAGACTGGCACTGAGCGTGCAGCTTTCTAGCGGAGGGAAAAAGCTACTTTAACACTCTGCAAGCCTTTCCACTCCCAAAAACATGCACATGGAAGGAGCTGCTGCAAAACCGATGCTGTGCTCGCTGCTGCTCCTCCTGAAGCTCTGGCTGCTAAATCTGAGGCTTTCCTTCCAATTTCAAGCTGCAAAGCACTTGCTGAATTCCAGGGAAAGTCCGGGAGGCATTTGCTGTGCTGGCACACTTTCTCCTTCCTAGACAGAGTGGAAAAGCTTTTCCCTGCCGTGTAGGCGACAAGAGACGCATTAGACGGCGATCCGGAGCTGTCCGAAGGTAAGCGCCTGTTGCCGGCCTCTTTCGGCACAAGCCCCCGCTCCGGAGCGCACCGCGGCCGGCAGGATGCTCTCTGCCGGCGAAGGTGCCGCTTCTCCGGCAAGGAAGCCTCTGCCGCTTCTCCAGCACACGGAGAGCGTGCTAGCTGCTGAAACGTGAAGAAAGAAGCTGCAGAAGACTGGCACTGAGCGTGCAGCTTTCCAGCGGAGAGAAAAAGCTACTTTAACACTCTGCAAGCCTTTCCACTCCCAAAAACATGCACTTGGAAGGAGCTGCTGCAAAACCGATGCTGTGCTCGCTGCTGCTCCTCCTGAAGCTCTGGCTGCTAAATCTGAGGCTTTCCTTCCAATTTCAAGCTGCAAAGCACTTGCTGAATTCCAGGGAAAGTCCGGGAGGCATTTGCTGTGCTGGCACACTTTCTCCTTCCTAGACAGAGTGGAAAAGCTTTTCCCTGCCGTGTAGGCGACAAGAGACGCATTAGACGGCGATCCGGAGCTGTCCGAAGGTAAGCGCCTGTTGCCGGCCTCTTTCGGCACAAGCCCCCGCTCCGGAGCGCACCGCGGCCGGCAGGATGCTCTCTGCCGGCGAAGGTGCCGCTTCTCCGGCAAGGAAGCCTCTGCCGCTTCTCCAGCACACGGAGAGCGTGCTAGCTGCTGAAACGTGAAGAAAGAAGCTGCAGAACACTGGCACTGAGCGTGCAGCTTTCTAGCGGAGGGAAAAAGCTACTTTAACACTCTGCAAGCCTTTCCACTCCCAAAAACATGCACATGGAAGGAGCTGCTGCAAAACCGATGCTGTGCTCGCTGCTGCTCCTCCTGAAGCTCTGGCTGCTAAATCTGAGGCTTTCCTTCCAATTTCAAGCTGCAAAGCACTTGCTGAATTCCAGGGAAAGTCCGGGAGGCATTTGCTGTGCTGGCACACTTTCTCCTTCCTAGACAGAGTGGAAAAGCTTTTCCCTGCCGTGTAGGCGACAAGAGACGCATTAGACGGCGATCCGGAGCTGTCCGAAGGTAAGCGCCTCTTGCCGGCCTCTTTCGGCACAAGCCCCCGCTCCGGAGCGCACCGCGGCCGGCAGGATGCTCTCTGCCGGCGAAGGTGCCGCTTCTCCGGCAAGGAAGCCTCTGCCGCTTCTCCAGCACACGGAGAGCGTGCTAGCTGCTGAAACGTGAAGAAAGAAGCTGCAGAAGACTGGCACTGAGCGTGCAGCTTTCTAGCGGAGAGAAAAAGCTACTTTAACACTCTGCAAGCCTTTCCACTCCCAAAAACATGCACTTGGAAGGAGCTGCTGCAAAAGCGATGCTGTGCTCGCTGCTGCTCCTCCTGAAGCTCTGGCTGCTAAATCTGAGGCTTTCCTTCCAATTTCAAGCTGCAAAGCACTTGCTGAATTGCAGGGAAAGTCCGGGAGGCATTTGCTGTGCTGGCACACTTTCTCCTTCCTAGACAGAGTGGAAAAGCTTTTCCCTGCCGTGTAGGCGACAAGAGACGCATTAGACGGCGATCCGGAGCTGTCCGAAGGTAAGCGCCTGTTGCCGGCCTCTTTCGGCACAAGCCCCCGCTCCGGAGCGCACCGCGGCCGGCAGGATGCTCTCTGCCGGCGAAGGTGCCGCTTCTCCGGCAAGGAAGCCTCTGCCGCTTCTCCAGCACACGGAGAGCGTGCTAGCTGCTGAAACGTGAAGAAAGAAGCTGCAGAACACTGGCACTGAGCGTGCAGCTTTCCAGCGGAGAGAAAAAGCTACTTTAACACTCTGCAAGCCTTTCCACTCCCAAAAACATGCACTTGGAAGGAGCTGCTGCAAAACCGATGCTGTGCTCGCTGCTGCTCCTCCTGAAGCTCTGGCTGCTAAATCTGAGGCTTTCCTTCCAATTTCAAGCTGCAAAGCACTTGCTGAATTCCAGGGAAAGTCCGGGAGGCATTTGCTGTGCTGGCACACTTTCTCCTTCCTAGACAGAGTGGAAAAGCTTTTCCCTGCCGTGTAGGCGACAAGAGACGCATTAGACGGCGATCCGGAGCTGTCCGAAGGTAAGCGCCTGTTGCCGGCCTCTTTCGGCACAAGCCCCCGCTCCGGAGCGCACCGCGGCCGGCAGGATGCTCTCTGCCGGCGAAGGTGCCGCTTCTCCGGCAAGGAAGCCTCTGCCGCTTCTCCAGCACACGGAGAGCGTGCTAGCTGCTGAAACGTGAAGAAAGAAGCTGCAGAACACTGGCACTGAGCGTGCAGCTTTCTAGCGGAGGGAAAAAGCTACTTTAACACTCTGCAAGCCTTTCCACTCCCAAAAACATGCACATGGAAGGAGCTGCTGCAAAACCGATGCTGTGCTCGCTGCTGCTCCTCCTGAAGCTCTGGCTGCTAAATCTGAGGCTTTCCTTCCAATTTCAAGCTGCAAAGCACTTGCTGAATTGCAGGGAAAGTCCGGGAGGCATTTGCTGTGCTGGCACACTTTCTCCTTCCTAGACAGAGTGGAAAAGCTTTTCCCTGCCGTGTAGGCGACAAGAGACGCATTAGACGGCGATCCGGAGCTGTCCGAAGGTAAGCGCCTGTTGCCGGCCTCTTTCGGCACAAGCCCCCGCTCCGGAGCGCACCGCGGCCGGCAGGATGCTCTCTGCCGGCGAAGGTGCCGCTTCTCCGGCAAGGAAGCCTCTGCCGCTTCTCCAGCACACGGAGAGCGTGCTAGCTGCTGAAACGTGAAGAAAGAAGCTGCAGAAGACTGGCACTGAGCGTGCAGCTTTCTAGCGGAGGGAAAAAGCTACTTTAACACTCTGCAAGCCTTTCCACTCCCAAAAACATGCACATGGAAGGAGCTGCTGCAAAACCGATGCTGTGCTCGCTGCTGCTCCTCCTGAAGCTCTGGCTGCTAAATCTGAGGCTTTCCTTCCAATTTCAAGCTGCAAAGCACTTGCTGAATTCCAGGGAAAGTCCGGGAGGCATTTGCTGTGCTGGCACACTTTCTCCTTCCTAGACAGAGTGGAAAAGCTTTTCCCTGCCGTGTAGGCGACAAGAGACGCATTAGACGGCGATCCGGAGCTGTCCGAAGGTAAGCGCCTGTTGCCGGCCTCTTTCGGCACAAGCCCCCGCTCCGGAGCGCACCGCGGCCGGCAGGATGCTCTCTGCCGGCGAAGGTGCCGCTTCTCCGGCAAGGAAGCCTCTGCCGCTTCTCCAGCACACGGAGAGCGTGCTAGCTGCTGAAACGTGAAGAAAGAAGCTGCAGAAGACTGGCACTGAGCGTGCAGCTTTCCAGCGGAGAGAAAAAGCTACTTTAACACTCTGCAAGCCTTTCCACTCCCAAAAACATGCACTTGGAAGGAGCTGCTGCAAAAGCGATGCTGTGCTCGCTGCTGCTCCTCCTGAAGCTCTGGCTGCTAAATCTGAGGCTTTCCTTCCAATTTCAAGCTGCAAAGCACTTGCTGAATTGCAGGGAAAGTCCGGGAGGCATTTGCTGTGCTGGCACACTTTCTCCTTCCTAGACAGAGTGGAAAAGCTTTTCCCTGCCGTGTAGGCGACAAGAGACGCATTAGACGGCGATCCGGAGCTGTCCGAAGGTAAGCGCCTGTTGCCGGCCTCTTTCGGCACAAGCCCCCGCTCCGGAGCGCACCGCGGCCGGCAGGATGCTCTCTGCCGGCGAAGGTGCCGCTTCTCCGGCAAGGAAGCCTCTGCCGCTTCTCCAGCACACGGAGAGCGTGCTAGCTGCTGAAACGTGAAGAAAGAAGCTGCAGAAGACTGGCACTGAGCGTGCAGCTTTCCAGCGGAGAGAAAAAGCTACTTTAACACTCTGCAAGCCTTTCCACTCCCAAAAACATGCACTTGGAAGGAGCTGCTGCAAAACCGATGCTGTGCTCGCTGCTGCTCCTCCTGAAGCTCTGGCTGCTAAATCTGAGGCTTTCCTTCCAATTTCAAGCTGCAAAGCACTTGCTGAATTCCAGGGAAAGTCCGGGAGGCATTTGCTGTGCTGGCACACTTTCTCCTTCCTAGACAGAGTGGAAAAGCTTTTCCCTGCCGTGTAGGCGACAAGAGACGCATTAGACGGCGATCCGGAGCTGTCCGAAGGTAAGCGCCTGTTGCCGGCCTCTTTCGGCACAAGCCCCCGCTCCGGAGCGCACCGCGGCCGGCAGGATGCTCTCTGCCGGCGAAGGTGCCGCTTCTCCGGCAAGGAAGCCTCTGCCGCTTCTCCAGCACACGGAGAGCGTGCTAGCTGCTGAAACGTGAAGAAAGAAGCTGCAGAACACTGGCACTGAGCGTGCAGCTTTCTAGCGGAGGGAAAAAGCTACTTTAACACTCTGCAAGCCTTTCCACTCCCAAAAACATGCACATGGAAGGAGCTGCTGCAAAACCGATGCTGTGCTCGCTGCTGCTCCTCCTGAAGCTCTGGCTGCTAAATCTGAGGCTTTCCTTCCAATTTCAAGCTGCAAAGCACTTGCTGAATTGCAGGGAAAGTCCGGGAGGCATTTGCTGTGCTGGCACACTTTCTCCTTCCTAGACAGAGTGGAAAAGCTTTTCCCTGCCGTGTAGGCGACAAGAGACGCATTAGACGGCGATCCGGAGCTGTCCGAAGGTAAGCGCCTCTTGCCGGCCTCTTTCGGCACAAGCCCCCGCTCCGGAGCGCACCGCGGCCGGCAGGATGCTCTCTGCCGGCGAAGGTGCCGCTTCTCCGGCAAGGAAGCCTCTGCCGCTTCTCCAGCACACGGAGAGCGTGCTAGCTGCTGAAACGTGAAGAAAGAAGCTGCAGAAGACTGGCACTGAGCGTGCAGCTTTCCAGCGGAGAGAAAAAGCTACTTTAACACTCTGCAAGCCTTTCCACTCCCAAAAACATGCACTTGGAAGGAGCTGCTGCAAAACCGATGCTGTGCTCGCTGCTGCTCCTCCTGAAGCTCTGGCTGCTAAATCTGAGGCTTTCCTTCCAATTTCAAGCTGCAAAGCACTTGCTGAATTCCAGGGAAAGTCCGGGAGGCATTTGCTGTGCTGGCACACTTTCTCTTTCCTAGACAGAGTGGAAAAGCTTTTCCCTGCCGTGTAGGCGACAAGAGACGCATTAGACGGCGATCCAGAGCTGTCCGAAGGTAAGCGCCTGTTGCCGGCCTCTTTCGGCACAAGCCCCCGCTCCGGAGCGCACCGCGGCCGGCAGGATGCTCTCTGCCGGCGAAGGTGCCGCTTCTCCGGCAAGGAAGCCTCTGCCGCTTCTCCAGCACACGGAGAGCGTGCTAGCTGCTGAAACGTGAAGAAAGAAGCTGCAGAACACTGGCACTGAGCGTGCAGCTTTCTAGCGGAGGGAAAAAGCTACTTTAACACTCTGCAAGCCTTTCCACTCCCAAAAACATGCACTTGGAAGGAGCTGCTGCAAAACCGATGCTGTGCTCGCTGCTGCTCCTCCTGAAGCTCTGGCTGCTAAATCTGAGGCTTTCCTTCCAATTTCAAGCTGCAAAGCACTTGCTGAATTGCAGGGAAAGTCCGGGAGGCATTTGCTGTGCTGGCACACTTTCTCCTTCCTAGACAGAGTGGAAAAGCTTTTCCCTGCCGTGTAGGCGACAAGAGACGCATTAGACGGCGATCCGGAGCTGTCCGAAGGTAAGCGCCTGTTGCCGGCCTCTTTCGGCACAAGCCCCCGCTCCGGAGCGCACCGCGGCCGGCAGGATGCTCTCTGCCGGCGAAGGTGCCGCTTCTCCGGCAAGGAAGCCTCTGCCGCTTCTCCAGCACACGGAGAGCGTGCTAGCTGCTGAAACGTGAAGAAAGAAGCTGCAGAAGACTGGCACTGAGCGTGCAGCTTTCCAGCGGAGAGAAAAAGCTACTTTAACACTCTGCAAGCCTTTCCACTCCCAAAAACATGCACATGGAAGGAGCTGCTGCAAAACCGATGCTGTGCTCGCTGCTGCTCCTCCTGAAGCTCTGGCTGCTAAATCTGAGGCTTTCCTTCCAATTTCAAGCTGCAAAGCACTTGCTGAATTGCAGGGAAAGTCCGGGAGGCATTTGCTGTGCTGGCACACTTTCTCCTTCCTAGACAGAGTGGAAAAGCTTTTCCCTGCCGTGTAGGCGACAAGAGACGCATTAGACGGCGATCCGGAGCTGTCCGAAGGTAAGCGCCTGTTGCCGGCCTCTTTCGGCACAAGCCCCCGCTCCGGAGCGCACCGCGGCCGGCAGGATGCTCTCTGCCGGCGAAGGTGCCGCTTCTCCGGCAAGGAAGCCTCTGCCGCTTCTCCAGCAAGGAAGCCTCTGCCGCTTCTCCAGCACACGGAGAGCGTGCTAGCTGCTGAAACGTGAAGAAAGAAGCTGCAGAACACTGGCACTGAGCGTGCAGCTTTCTAGCGGAGGGAAAAAGCTACTTTAACACTCTGCAAGCCTTTCCACTCCCAAAAACATGCACTTGGAAGGAGCTGCTGCAAAACCGATGCTGTGCTCGCTGCTGCTCCTCCTGAAGCTCTGGCTGCTAAATCTGAGGCTTTCCTTCCAATTTCAAGCTGCAAAGCACTTGCTGAATTGCAGGGAAAGTCCGGGAGGCATTTGCTGTGCTGGCACACTTTCTCCTTCCTAGACAGAGTGGAAAAGCTTTTCCCTGCCGTGTAGGCGACAAGAGACGCATTAGACGGCGATCCGGAGCTGTCCGAAGGTAAGCGCCTGTTGCCGGCCTCTTTCGGCACAAGCCCCCGCTCCGGAGCGCACCGCGGCCGGCAGGATGCTCTCTGCCGGCGAAGGTGCCGCTTCTCCGGCAAGGAAGCCTCTGCCGCTTCTCCAGCACACGGAGAGCGTGCTAGCTGCTGAAACGTGAAGAAAGAAGCTGCAGAAGACTGGCACTGAGCGTGCAGCTTTCCAGCGGAGAGAAAAAGCTACTTTAACACTCTGCAAGCCTTTCCACTCCCAAAAACATGCACTTGGAAGGAGCTGCTGCAAAACCGATGCTGTGCTCGCTGCTGCTCCTCCTGAAGCTCTGGCTGCTAAATCTGAGGCTTTCCTTCCAATTTCAAGCTGCAAAGCACTTGCTGAATTCCAGGGAAAGTCCGGGAGGCATTTGCTGTGCTGGCACACTTTCTCCTTCCTAGACAGAGTGGAAAAGCTTTTCCCTGCCGTGTAGGCGACAAGAGACGCATTAGACGGCGATCCGGAGCTGTCCGAAGGTAAGCGCCTCTTGCCGGCCTCTTTCGGCACAAGCCCCCGCTCCGGAGCGCACCGCGGCCGGCAGGATGCTCTCTGCCGGCGAAGGTGCCGCTTCTCCGGCAAGGAAGCCTCTGCCGCTTCTCCAGCACACGGAGAGCGTGCTAGCTGCTGAAACGTGAAGAAAGAAGCTGCAGAAGACTGGCACTGAGCGTGCAGCTTTCCAGCGGAGAGAAAAAGCTACTTTAACACTCTGCAAGCCTTTCCACTCCCAAAAACATGCACTTGGAAGGAGCTGCTGCAAAACCGATGCTGTGCTCGCTGCTGCTCCTCCTGAAGCTCTGGCTGCTAAATCTGAGGCTTTCCTTCCAATTTCAAGCTGCAAAGCACTTGCTGAATTGCAGGGAAAGTCCGGGAGGCATTTGCTGTGCTGGCACACTTTCTCCTTCCTAGACAGAGTGGAAAAGCTTTTCCCTGCCGTGTAGGCGACAAGAGACGCATTAGACGGCGATCCGGAGCTGTCCGAAGGTAAGCGCCTGTTGCCGGCCTCTTTCGGCACAAGCCCCCGCTCCGGAGCGCACCGCGGCCGGCAGGATGCTCTCTGCCGGCGAAGGTGCCGCTTCTCCGGCAAGGAAGCCTCTGCCGCTTCTCCAGCACACGGAGAGCGTGCTAGCTGCTGAAACGTGAAGAAAGAAGCTGCAGAAGACTGGCACTGAGCGTGCAGCTTTCCAGCGGAGAGAAAAAGCTACTTTAACACTCTGCAAGCCTTTCCACTCCCAAAAACATGCACTTGGAAGGAGCTGCTGCAAAAGCGATGCTGTGCTCGCTGCTGCTCCTCCTGAAGCTCTGGCTGCTAAATCTGAGGCTTTCCTTCCAATTTCAAGCTGCAAAGCACTTGCTGAATTGCAGGGAAAGTCCGGGAGGCATTTGCTGTGCTGGCACACTTTCTCCTTCCTAGACAGAGTGGAAAAGCTTTTCCCTGCCGTGTAGGCGACAAGAGACGCATTAGACGGCGATCCGGAGCTGTCCGAAGGTAAGCGCCTGTTGCCGGCCTCTTTCGGCACAAGCCCCCGCTCCGGAGCGCACCGCGGCCGGCAGGATGCTCTCTGCCGGCGAAGGTGCCGCTTCTCCGGCAAGGAAGCCTCTGCCGCTTCTCCAGCACACGGAGAGCGTGCTAGCTGCTGAAACGTGAAGAAAGAAGCTGCAGAAGACTGGCACTGAGCGTGCAGCTTTCTAGCGGAGGGAAAAAGCTACTTTAACACTCTGCAAGCCTTTCCACTCCCAAAAACATGCACATGGAAGGAGCTGCTGCAAAACCGATGCTGTGCTCGCTGCTGCTCCTCCTGAAGCTCTGGCTGCTAAATCTGAGGCTTTCCTTCCAATTTCAAGCTGCAAAGCACTTGCTGAATTCCAGGGAAAGTCCGGGAGGCATTTGCTGTGCTGGCACACTTTCTCCTTCCTAGACAGAGTGGAAAAGCTTTTCCCTGCCGTGTAGGCGACAAGAGACGCATTAGACGGCGATCCGGAGCTGTCCGAAGGTAAGCGCCTGTTGCCGGCCTCTTTCGGCACAAGCCCCCGCTCCGGAGCGCACCGCGGCCGGCAGGATGCTCTCTGCCGGCGAAGGTGCCGCTTCTCCGGCAAGGAAGCCTCTGCCGCTTCTCCAGCACACGGAGAGCGTGCTAGCTGCTGAAACGTGAAGAAAGAAGCTGCAGAAGACTGGCACTGAGCGTGCAGCTTTCCAGCGGAGAGAAAAAGCTACTTTAACACTCTGCAAGCCTTTCCACTCCCAAAAACATGCACTTGGAAGGAGCTGCTGCAAAACCGATGCTGTGCTCGCTGCTGCTCCTCCTGAAGCTCTGGCTGCTAAATCTGAGGCTTTCCTTCCAATTTCAAGCTGCAAAGCACTTCCTGAATTGCAGGGAAAGTCCGGGAGGCATTTGCTGTGCTGGCACACTTTCTCCTTCCTAGACAGAGTGGAAAAGCTTTTCCCTGCCGTGTAGGCGACAAGAGACGCATTAGACGGCGATCCGGAGCTGTCCGAAGGTAAGCGCCTGTTGCCGGCCTCTTTCGGCACAAGCCCCCGCTCCGGAGCGCACCGCGGCCGGCAGGATGCTCTCTGCCGGCGAAGGTGCCGCTTCTCCGGCAAGGAAGCCTCTGCCGCTTCTCCAGCACACGGAGAGCGTGCTAGCTGCTGAAACGTGAAGAAAGAAGCTGCAGAACACTGGCACTGAGCGTGCAGCTTTCTAGCGGAGGGAAAAAGCTACTTTAACACTCTGCAAGCCTTTCCACTCCCAAAAACATGCACATGGAAGGAGCTGCTGCAAAACCGATGCTGTGCTCGCTGCTGCTCCTCCTGAAGCTCTGGCTGCTAAATCTGAGGCTTTCCTTCCAATTTCAAGCTGCAAAGCACTTGCTGAATTCCAGGGAAAGTCCGGGAGGCATTTGCTGTGCTGGCACACTTTCTCCTTCCTAGACAGAGTGGAAAAGCTTTTCCCTGCCGTGTAGGCGACAAGAGACGCATTAGACGGCGATCCGGAGCTGTCCGAAGGTAAGCGCCTCTTGCCGGCCTCTTTCGGCACAAGCCCCCGCTCCGGAGCGCACCGCGGCCGGCAGGATGCTCTCTGCCGGCGAAGGTGCCGCTTCTCCGGCAAGGAAGCCTCTGCCGCTTCTCCAGCACACGGAGAGCGTGCTAGCTGCTGAAACGTGAAGAAAGAAGCTGCAGAACACTGGCACTGAGCGTGCAGCTTTCCAGCGGAGAGAAAAAGCTACTTTAACACTCTGCAAGCCTTTCCACTCCCAAAAACATGCACTTGGAAGGAGCTGCTGCAAAAGCGATGCTGTGCTCGCTGCTGCTCCTCCTGAAGCTCTGGCTGCTAAATCTGAGGCTTTCCTTCCAATTTCAAGCTGCAAAGCACTTGCTGAATTGCAGGGAAAGTCCGGGAGGCATTTGCTGTGCTGGCACACTTTCTCCTTCCTAGACAGAGTGGAAAAGCTTTTCCCTGCCGTGTAGGCGACAAGAGACGCATTAGACGGCGATCCGGAGCTGTCCGAAGGTAAGCGCCTGTTGCCGGCCTCTTTCGGCACAAGCCCCCGCTCCGGAGCGCACCGCGGCCGGCAGGATGCTCTCTGCCGGCGAAGGTGCCGCTTCTCCGGCAAGGAAGCCTCTGCCGCTTCTCCAGCACACGGAGAGCGTGCTAGCTGCTGAAACGTGAAGAAAGAAGCTGCAGAAGACTGGCACTGAGCGTGCAGCTTTCCAGCGGAGAGAAAAAGCTACTTTAACACTCTGCAAGCCTTTCCACTCCCAAAAACATGCACATGGAAGGAGCTGCTGCAAAACCGATGCTGTGCTCGCTGCTGCTCCTCCTGAAGCTCTGGCTGCTAAATCTGAGGCTTTCCTTCCAATTTCAAGCTGCAAAGCACTTGCTGAATTCCAGGGAAAGTCCGGGAGGCATTTGCTGTGCTGGCACACTTTCTCCTTCCTAGACAGAGTGGAAAAGCTTTTCCCTGCCGTGTAGGCGACAAGAGACGCATTAGACGGCGATCCGGAGCTGTCCGAAGGTAAGCGCCTGTTGCCGGCCTCTTTCGGCACAAGCCCCCGCTCCGGAGCGCACCGCGGCCGGCAGGATGCTCTCTGCCGGCGAAGGTGCCGCTTCTCCGGCAAGGAAGCCTCTGCCGCTTCTCCAGCACACGGAGAGCGTGCTAGCTGCTGAAACGTGAAGAAAGAAGCTGCAGAACACTGGCACTGAGCGTGCAGCTTTCTAGCGGAGAGAAAAAGCTACTTTAACACTCTGCAAGCCTTTCCACTCCCAAAAACATGCACATGGAAGGAGCTGCTGCAAAACCGATGCTGTGCTCGCTGCTGCTCCTCCTGAAGCTCTGGCTGCTAAATCTGAGGCTTTCCTTCCAATTTCAAGCTGCAAAGCACTTGCTGAATTGCAGGGAAAGTCCGGGAGGCATTTGCTGTGCTGGCACACTTTCTCCTTCCTAGACAGAGTGGAAAAGCTTTTCCCTGCCGTGTAGGCGACAAGAGACGCATTAGACGGCGATCCGGAGCTGTCCGAAGGTAAGCGCCTGTTGCCGGCCTCTTTCGGCACAAGCCCCCGCTCCGGAGCGCACCGCGGCCGGCAGGATGCTCTCTGCCGGCGAAGGTGCCGCTTCTCCGGCAAGGAAGCCTCTGCCGCTTCTCCAGCACACGGAGAGCGTGCTAGCTGCTGAAACGTGAAGAAAGAAGCTGCAGAAGACTGGCACTGAGCGTGCAGCTTTCTAGCGGAGAGAAAAAGCTACTTTAACACTCTGCAAGCCTTTCCACTCCCAAAAACATGCACTTGGAAGGAGCTGCTGCAAAAGCGATGCTGTGCTCGCTGCTGCTCCTCCTGAAGCTCTGGCTGCTAAATCTGAGGCTTTCCTTCCAATTTCAAGCTGCAAAGCACTTGCTGAATTCCAGGGAAAGTCCGGGAGGCATTTGCTGTGCTGGCACACTTTCTCCTTCCTAGACAGAGTGGAAAAGCTTTTCCCTGCCGTGTAGGCGACAAGAGGCGCATTAGACGGCGATCCGGAGCTGTCCGAAGGTAAGCGCCTGTTGCCGGCCTCTTTCGGCACAAGCCCCCGCTCCGGAGCGCACCGCGGCCGGCAGGATGCTCTCTGCCGGCGAAGGTGCCGCTTCTCCGGCAAGGAAGCCTCTGCCGCTTCTCCAGCACACGGAGAGCGTGCTAGCTGCTGAAACGTGAAGAAAGAAGCTGCAGAAGACTGGCACTGAGCGTGCAGCTTTCCAGCGGAGAGAAAAAGCTACTTTAACACTCTGCAAGCCTTTCCACTCCCAAAAACATGCACATGGAAGGAGCTGCTGCAAAACCGATGCTGTGCTCGCTGCTGCTCCTCCTGAAGCTCTGGCTGCTAAATCTGAGGCTTTCCTTCCAATTTCAAGCTGCAAAGCACTTGCTGAATTCCAGGGAAAGTCCGGGAGGCATTTGCTGTGCTGGCACACTTTCTCCTTCCTAGACAGAGTGGAAAAGCTTTTCCCTGCCGTGTAGGCGACAAGAGACGCATTAGACGGCGATCCGGAGCTGTCCGAAGGTAAGCGCCTCTTGCCGGCCTCTTTCGGCACAAGCCCCCGCTCCGGAGCGCACCGCGGCCGGCAGGATGCTCTCTGCCGGCGAAGGTGCCGCTTCTCCGGCAAGGAAGCCTCTGCCGCTTCTCCAGCACACGGAGAGCGTGCTAGCTGCTGAAACGTGAAGAAAGAAGCTGCAGAAGACTGGCACTGAGCGTGCAGCTTTCCAGCGGAGAGAAAAAGCTACTTTAACACTCTGCAAGCCTTTCCACTCCCAAAAACATGCACATGGAAGGAGCTGCTGCAAAACCGATGCTGTGCTCGCTGCTGCTCCTCCTGAAGCTCTGGCTGCTAAATCTGAGGCTTTCCTTCCAATTTCAAGCTGCAAAGCACTTGCTGAATTGCAGGGAAAGTCCGGGAGGCATTTGCTGTGCTGGCACACTTTCTCCTTCCTAGACAGAGTGGAAAAGCTTTTCCCTGCCGTGTAGGCGACAAGAGACGCATTAGACGGCGATCCGGAGCTGTCCGAAGGTAAGCGCCTGTTGCCGGCCTCTTTCGGCACAAGCCCCCGCTCCGGAGCGCACCGCGGCCGGCAGGATGCTCTCTGCCGGCGAAGGTGCCGCTTCTCCGGCAAGGAAGCCTCTGCCGCTTCTCCAGCACACGGAGAGCGTGCTAGCTGCTGAAACGTGAAGAAAGAAGCTGCAGAAGACTGGCACTGAGCGTGCAGCTTTCCAGCGGAGAGAAAAAGCTACTTTAACACTCTGCAAGCCTTTCCACTCCCAAAAACATGCACATGGAAGGAGCTGCTGCAAAACCGATGCTGTGCTCGCTGCTGCTCCTCCTGAAGCTCTGGCTGCTAAATCTGAGGCTTTCCTTCCAATTTCAAGCTGCAAAGCACTTGCTGAATTCCAGGGAAAGTCCGGGAGGCATTTGCTGTGCTGGCACACTTTCTCCTTCCTAGACAGAGTGGAAAAGCTTTTCCCTGCCGTGTAGGCGACAAGAGACGCATTAGACGGCGATCCGGAGCTGTCCGAAGGTAAGCGCCTGTTGCCGGCCTCTTTCGGCACAAGCCCCCGCTCCGGAGCGCACCGCGGCCGGCAGGATGCTCTCTGCCGGCGAAGGTGCCGCTTCTCCGGCAAGGAAGCCTCTGCCGCTTCTCCAGCACACGGAGAGCGTGCTAGCTGCTGAAACGTGAAGAAAGAAGCTGCAGAACACTGGCACTGAGCGTGCAGCTTTCCAGCGGAGAGAAAAAGCTACTTTAACACTCTGCAAGCCTTTCCACTCCCAAAAACATGCACATGGAAGGAGCTGCTGCAAAACCGATGCTGTGCTCGCTGCTGCTCCTCCTGAAGCTCTGGCTGCTAAATCTGAGGCTTTCCTTCCAATTTCAAGCTGCAAAGCACTTGCTGAATTGCAGGGAAAGTCCGGGAGGCATTTGCTGTGCTGGCACACTTTCTCCTTCCTAGACAGAGTGGAAAAGCTTTTCCCTGCCGTGTAGGCGACAAGAGACGCATTAGACGGCGATCCGGAGCTGTCCGAAGGTAAGCGCCTGTTGCCGGCCTCTTTCGGCACAAGCCCCCGCTCCGGAGCGCACCGCGGCCGGCAGGATGCTCTCTGCCGGCGAAGGTGCCGCTTCTCCGGCAAGGAAGCCTCTGCCGCTTCTCCAGCACACGGAGAGCGTGCTAGCTGCTGAAACGTGAAGAAAGAAGCTGCAGAACACTGGCACTGAGCGTGCAGCTTTCTAGCGGAGGGAAAAAGCTACTTTAACACTCTGCAAGCCTTTCCACTCCCAAAAACATGCACATGGAAGGAGCTGCTGCAAAACCGATGCTGTGCTCGCTGCTGCTCCTCCTGAAGCTCTGGCTGCTAAATCTGAGGCTTTCCTTCCAATTTCAAGCTGCAAAGCACTTGCTGAATTCCAGGGAAAGTCCGGGAGGCATTTGCTGTGCTGGCACACTTTCTCCTTCCTAGACAGAGTGGAAAAGCTTTTCCCTGCCGTGTAGGCGACAAGAGACGCATTAGACGGCGATCCGGAGCTGTCCGAAGGTAAGCGCCTCTTGCCGGCCTCTTTCGGCACAAGCCCCCGCTCCGGAGCGCACCGCGGCCGGCAGGATGCTCTCTGCCGGCGAAGGTGCCGCTTCTCCGGCAAGGAAGCCTCTGCCGCTTCTCCAGCACACGGAGAGCGTGCTAGCTGCTGAAACGTGAAGAAAGAAGCTGCAGAACACTGGCACTGAGCGTGCAGCTTTCTAGCGGAGGGAAAAAGCTACTTTAACACTCTGCAAGCCTTTCCACTCCCAAAAACATGCACTTGGAAGGAGCTGCTGCAAAACCGATGCTGTGCTCGCTGCTGCTCCTCCTGAAGCTCTGGCTGCTAAATCTGAGGCTTTCCTTCCAATTTCAAGCTGCAAAGCACTTGCTGAATTGCAGGGAAAGTCCGGGAGGCATTTGCTGTGCTGGCACACTTTCTCCTTCCTAGACAGAGTGGAAAAGCTTTTCCCTGCCGTGTAGGCGACAAGAGACGCATTAGACGGCGATCCGGAGCTGTCCGAAGGTAAGCGCCTGTTGCCGGCCTCTTTCGGCACAAGCCCCCGCTCCGGAGCGCACCGCGGCCGGCAGGATGCTCTCTGCCGGCGAAGGTGCCGCTTCTCCGGCAAGGAAGCCTCTGCCGCTTCTCCAGCACACGGAGAGCGTGCTAGCTGCTGAAACGTGAAGAAAGAAGCTGCAGAAGACTGGCACTGAGCGTGCAGCTTTCCAGCGGAGAGAAAAAGCTACTTTAACACTCTGCAAGCCTTTCCACTCCCAAAAACATGCACTTGGAAGGAGCTGCTGCAAAACCGATGCTGTGCTCGCTGCTGCTCCTCCTGAAGCTCTGGCTGCTAAATCTGAGGCTTTCCTTCCAATTTCAAGCTGCAAAGCACTTGCTGAATTGCAGGGAAAGTCCGGGAGGCATTTGCTGTGCTGGCACACTTTCTCCTTCCTAGACAGAGTGGAAAAGCTTTTCCCTGCCGTGTAGGCGACAAGAGACGCATTAGACGGCGATCCGGAGCTGTCCGAAGGTAAGCGCCTGTTGCCGGCCTCTTTCGGCACAAGCCCCCGCTCCGGAGCGCACCGCGGCCGGCAGGATGCTCTCTGCCGGCGAAGGTGCCGCTTCTCCGGCAAGGAAGCCTCTGCCGCTTCTCCAGCACACGGAGAGCGTGCTAGCTGCTGAAACGTGAAGAAAGAAGCTGCAGAAGACTGGCACTGAGCGTGCAGCTTTCCAGCGGAGAGAAAAAGCTACTTTAACACTCTGCAAGCCTTTCCACTCCCAAAAACATGCACTTGGAAGGAGCTGCTGCAAAAGCGATGCTGTGCTCGCTGCTGCTCCTCCTGAAGCTCTGGCTGCTAAATCTGAGGCTTTCCTTCCAATTTCAAGCTGCAAAGCACTTGCTGAATTGCAGGGAAAGTCCGGGAGGCATTTGCTGTGCTGGCACACTTTCTCCTTCCTAGACAGAGTGGAAAAGCTTTTCCCTGCCGTGTAGGCGACAAGAGACGCATTAGACGGCGATCCGGAGCTGTCCGAAGGTAAGCGCCTGTTGCCGGCCTCTTTCGGCACAAGCCCCCGCTCCGGAGCGCACCGCGGCCGGCAGGATGCTCTCTGCCGGCGAAGGTGCCGCTTCTCCGGCAAGGAAGCCTCTGCCGCTTCTCCAGCACACGGAGAGCGTGCTAGCTGCTGAAACGTGAAGAAAGAAGCTGCAGAAGACTGGCACTGAGCGTGCAGCTTTCCAGCGGAGAGAAAAAGCTACTTTAACACTCTGCAAGCCTTTCCACTCCCAAAAACATGCACTTGGAAGGAGCTGCTGCAAAACCGATGCTGTGCTCGCTGCTGCTCCTCCTGAAGCTCTGGCTGCTAAATCTGAGGCTTTCCTTCCAATTTCAAGCTGCAAAGCACTTGCTGAATTCCAGGGAAAGTCCGGGAGGCATTTGCTGTGCTGGCACACTTTCTCCTTCCTAGACAGAGTGGAAAAGCTTTTCCCTGCCGTGTAGGCGACAAGAGACGCATTAGACGGCGATCCGGAGCTGTCCGAAGGTAAGCGCCTGTTGCCGGCCTCTTTCGGCACAAGCCCCCGCTCCGGAGCGCACCGCGGCCGGCAGGATGCTCTCTGCCGGCGAAGGTGCCGCTTCTCCGGCAAGGAAGCCTCTGCCGCTTCTCCAGCACACGGAGAGCGTGCTAGCTGCTGAAACGTGAAGAAAGAAGCTGCAGAACACTGGCACTGAGCGTGCAGCTTTCTAGCGGAGGGAAAAAGCTACTTTAACACTCTGCAAGCCTTTCCACTCCCAAAAACATGCACTTGGAAGGAGCTGCTGCAAAACCGATGCTGTGCTCGCTGCTGCTCCTCCTGAAGCTCTGGCTGCTAAATCTGAGGCTTTCCTTCCAATTTCAAGCTGCAAAGCACTTGCTGAATTCCAGGGAAAGTCCGGGAGGCATTTGCTGTGCTGGCACACTTTCTCCTTCCTAGACAGAGTGGAAAAGCTTTTCCCTGCCGTGTAGGCGACAAGAGACGCATTAGACGGCGATCCAGAGCTGTCCGAAGGTAAGCGCCTGTTGCCGGCCTCTTTCGGCACAAGCCCCCGCTCCGGAGCGCACCGCGGCCGGCAGGATGCTCTCTGCCGGCGAAGGTGCCGCTTCTCCGGCAAGGAAGCCTCTGCCGCTTCTCCAGCACACGGAGAGCGTGCTAGCTGCTGAAACGTGAAGAAAGAAGCTGCAGAAGACTGGCACTGAGCGTGCAGCTTTCTAGCGGAGAGAAAAAGCTACTTGAACACTCTGCAAGCCTTTCCACTCCCAAAAACATGCACTTGGAAGGAGCTGCTGCAAAAGCGATGCTGTGCTCGCTGCTGCTCCTCCTGAAGCTCTGGCTGCTAAATCTGAGGCTTTCCTTCCAATTTCAAGCTGCAAAGCACTTGCTGAATTGCAGGGAAAGTCCGGGAGGCATTTGCTGAGCTGGCACACTTTCTCCTTCCTAGACAGAGTGGAAAAGCTTTTCCCTGCCGTGTAGGCGACAAGAGACGCATTAGACGGCGATCCGGAGCTGTCCGAAGGTAAGCGCCTGTTGCCGGCCTCTTTCGGCACAAGCCCCCGCTCCGGAGCGCACCGCGGCCGGCAGGATGCTCTCTGCCGGCGAAGGTGCCGCTTCTCCGGCAAGGAAGCCTCTGCCGCTTCTCCAGCACACGGAGAGCGTGCTAGCTGCTGAAACGTGAAGAAAGAAGCTGCAGAAGACTGGCACTGAGCGTGCAGCTTTCCAGCGGAGAGAAAAAGCTACTTTAACACTCTGCAAGCCTTTCCACTCCCAAAAACATGCACTTGGAAGGAGCTGCTGCAAAACCGATGCTGTGCTCGCTGCTGCTCCTCCTGAAGCTCTGGCTGCTAAATCTGAGGCTTTCCTTCCAATTTCAAGCTGCAAAGCACTTGCTGAATTGCAGGGAAAGTCCGGGAGGCATTTGCTGTGCTGGCACACTTTCTCCTTCCTAGACAGAGTGGAAAAGCTTTTCCCTGCCGTGTAGGCGACAAGAGACGCATTAGACGGCGATCCGGAGCTGTCCGAAGGTAAGCGCCTGTTGCCGGCCTCTTTCGGCACAAGCCCCCGCTCCGGAGCGCACCGCGGCCGGCAGGATGCTCTCTGCCGGCGAAGGTGCCGCTTCTCCGGCAAGGAAGCCTCTGCCGCTTCTCCAGCACACGGAGAGCGTGCTAGCTGCTGAAACGTGAAGAAAGAAGCTGCAGAACACTGGCACTGAGCGTGCAGCTTTCTAGCGGAGGGAAAAAGCTACTTTAACACTCTGCAAGCTATTCCACTCCCAAAAACATGCACTTGGAAGGAGCTGCTGCAAAACCGATGCTGTGCTCGCTGCTGCTCCTCCTGAAGCTCTGGCTGCTAAATCTGAGGCTTTCCTTCCAATTTCAAGCTGCAAAGCACTTGCTGAATTCCAGGGAAAGTCCGGGAGGCATTTGCTGTGCTGGCACACTTTCTCCTTCCTAGACAGAGTGGAAAAGCTTTTCCCTGCCGTGTAGGCGACAAGAGACGCATTAGACGGCGATCCGGAGCTGTCCGAAGGTAAGCGCCTGTTGCCGGCCTCTTTCGGCACAAGCCCCCGCTCCGGAGCGCACCGCGGCCGGCAGGATGCTCTCTGCCGGCGAAGGTGCCGCTTCTCCGGCAAGGAAGCCTCTGCCGCTTCTCCAGCACACGGAGAGCGTGCTAGCTGCTGAAACGTGAAGAAAGAAGCTGCAGAAGACTGGCACTGAGCGTGCAGCTTTCCAGCGGAGAGAAAAAGCTACTTTAACACTCTGCAAGCCTTTCCACTCCCAAAAACATGCACATGGAAGGAGCTGCTGCAAAACCGATGCTGTGCTCGCTGCTGCTCCTCCTGAAGCTCTGGCTGCTAAATCTGAGGCTTTCCTTCCAATTTCAAGCTGCAAAGCACTTGCTGAATTCCAGGGAAAGTCCGGGAGGCATTTGCTGTGCTGGCACACTTTCTCCTTCCTAGACAGAGTGGAAAAGCTTTTCCCTGCCGTGTAGGCGACAAGAGACGCATTAGACGGCGATCCGGAGCTGTCCGAAGGTAAGCGCCTGTTGCCGGCCTCTTTCGGCACAAGCCCCCGCTCCGGAGCGCACCGCGGCCGGCAGGATGCTCTCTGCCGGCGAAGGTGCCGCTTCTCCGGCAAGGAAGCCTCTGCCGCTTCTCCAGCACACGGAGAGCGTGCTAGCTGCTGAAACGTGAAGAAAGAAGCTGCAGAACACTGGCACTGAGCGTGCAGCTTTCTAGCGGAGGGAAAAAGCTACTTTAACACTCTGCAAGCCTTTCCACTCCCAAAAACATGCACATGGAAGGAGCTGCTGCAAAACCGATGCTGTGCTCGCTGCTGCTCCTCCTGAAGCTCTGGCTGCTAAATCTGAGGCTTTCCTTCCAATTTCAAGCTGCAAAGCACTTGCTGAATTCCAGGGAAAGTCCGGGAGGCATTTGCTGTGCTGGCACACTTTCTCCTTCCTAGACAGAGTGGAAAAGCTTTTCCCTGCCGTGTAGGCGACAAGAGACGCATTAGACGGCGATCCGGAGCTGTCCGAAGGTAAGCGCCTCTTGCCGGCCTCTTTCGGCACAAGCCCCCGCTCCGGAGCGCACCGCGGCCGGCAGGATGCTCTCTGCCGGCGAAGGTGCCGCTTCTCCGGCAAGGAAGCCTCTGCCGCTTCTCCAGCACACGGAGAGCGTGCTAGCTGCTGAAACGTGAAGAAAGAAGCTGCAGAACACTGGCACTGAGCGTGCAGCTTTCTAGCGGAGGGAAAAAGCTACTTTAACACTCTGCAAGCCTTTCCACTCCCAAAAACATGCACTTGGAAGGAGCTGCTGCAAAACCGATGCTGTGCTCGCTGCTGCTCCTCCTGAAGCTCTGGCTGCTAAATCTGAGGCTTTCCTTCCAATTTCAAGCTGCAAAGCACTTGCTGAATTGCAGGGAAAGTCCGGGAGGCATTTGCTGTGCTGGCACACTTTCTCCTTCCTAGACAGAGTGGAAAAGCTTTTCCCTGCCGTGTAGGCGACAAGAGACGCATTAGACGGCGATCCGGAGCTGTCCGAAGGTAAGCGCCTGTTGCCGGCCTCTTTCGGCACAAGCCCCCGCTCCGGAGCGCACCGCGGCCGGCAGGATGCTCTCTGCCGGCGAAGGTGCCGCTTCTCCGGCAAGGAAGCCTCTGCCGCTTCTCCAGCACACGGAGAGCGTGCTAGCTGCTGAAACGTGAAGAAAGAAGCTGCAGAAGACTGGCACTGAGCGTGCAGCTTTCCAGCGGAGAGAAAAAGCTACTTTAACACTCTGCAAGCCTTTCCACTCCCAAAAACATGCACTTGGAAGGAGCTGCTGCAAAACCGATGCTGTGCTCGCTGCTGCTCCTCCTGAAGCTCTGGCTGCTAAATCTGAGGCTTTCCTTCCAATTTCAAGCTGCAAAGCACTTGCTGAATTGCAGGGAAAGTCCGGGAGGCATTTGCTGTGCTGGCACACTTTCTCCTTCCTAGACAGAGTGGAAAAGCTTTTCCCTGCCGTGTAGGCGACAAGAGACGCATTAGACGGCGATCCGGAGCTGTCCGAAGGTAAGCGCCTCTTGCCGGCCTCTTTCGGCACAAGCCCCCGCTCCGGAGCGCACCGCGGCCGGCAGGATGCTCTCTGCCGGCGAAGGTGCCGCTTCTCCGGCAAGGAAGCCTCTGCCGCTTCTCCAGCACACGGAGAGCGTGCTAGCTGCTGAAACGTGAAGAAAGAAGCTGCAGAACACTGGCACTGAGCGTGCAGCTTTCCAGCGGAGAGAAAAAGCTACTTTAACACTCTGCAAGCCTTTCCACTCCCAAAAACATGCACTTGGAAGGAGCTGCTGCAAAAGCGATGCTGTGCTCGCTGCTGCTCCTCCTGAAGCTCTGGCTGCTAAATCTGAGGCTTTCCTTCCAATTTCAAGCTGCAAAGCACTTGCTGAATTGCAGGGAAAGTCCGGGAGGCATTTGCTGTGCTGGCACACTTTCTCCTTCCTAGACAGAGTGGAAAAGCTTTTCCCTGCCGTGTAGGCGACAAGAGACGCATTAGACGGCGATCCGGAGCTGTCCGAAGGTAAGCGCCTGTTGCCGGCCTCTTTCGGCACAAGCCCCCGCTCCGGAGCGCACCGCGGCCGGCAGGATGCTCTCTGCCGGCGAAGGTGCCGCTTCTCCGGCAAGGAAGCCTCTGCCGCTTCTCCAGCACACGGAGAGCGTGCTAGCTGCTGAAACGTGAAGAAAGAAGCTGCAGAAGACTGGCACTGAGCGTGCAGCTTTCCAGCGGAGAGAAAAAGCTACTTTAACACTCTGCAAGCCTTTCCACTCCCAAAAACATGCACTTGGAAGGAGCTGCTGCAAAACCGATGCTGTGCTCGCTGCTGCTCCTCCTGAAGCTCTGGCTGCTAAATCTGAGGCTTTCCTTCCAATTTCAAGCTGCAAAGCACTTGCTGAATTGCAGGGAAAGTCCGGGAGGCATTTGCTGTGCTGGCACACTTTCTCCTTCCTAGACAGAGTGGAAAAGCTTTTCCCTGCCGTGTAGGCGACAAGAGACGCATTAGACGGCGATCCGGAGCTGTCCGAAGGTAAGCGCCTGTTGCCGGCCTCTTTCGGCACAAGCCCCCGCTCCGGAGCGCACCGCGGCCGGCAGGATGCTCTCTGCCGGCGAAGGTGCCGCTTCTCCGGCAAGGAAGCCTCTGCCGCTTCTCCAGCACACGGAGAGCGTGCTAGCTGCTGAAACGTGAAGAAAGAAGCTGCAGAACACTGGCACTGAGCGTGCAGCTTTCTAGCGGAGGGAAAAAGCTACTTTAACACTCTGCAAGCCTTTCCACTCCCAAAAACATGCACTTGGAAGGAGCTGCTGCAAAACCGATGCTGTGCTCGCTGCTGCTCCTCCTGAAGCTCTGGCTGCTAAATCTGAGGCTTTCCTTCCAATTTCAAGCTGCAAAGCACTTGCTGAATTCCAGGGAAAGTCCGGGAGGCATTTGCTGTGCTGGCACACTTTCTCCTTCCTAGACAGAGTGGAAAAGCTTTTCCCTGCCGTGTAGGCGACAAGAGACGCATTAGACGGCGATCCGGAGCTGTCCGAAGGTAAGCGCCTCTTGCCGGCCTCTTTCGGCACAAGCCCCCGCTCCGGAGCGCACCGCGGCCGGCAGGATGCTCTCTGCCGGCGAAGGTGCCGCTTCTCCGGCAAGGAAGCCTCTGCCGCTTCTCCAGCACACGGAGAGCGTGCTAGCTGCTGAAACGTGAAGAAAGAAGCTGCAGAACACTGGCACTGAGCGTGCAGCTTTCCAGCGGAGAGAAAAAGCTACTTTAACACTCTGCAAGCCTTTCCACTCCCAAAAACATGCACATGGAAGGAGCTGCTGCAAAACCGATGCTGTGCTCGCTGCTGCTCCTCCTGAAGCTCTGGCTGCTAAATCTGAGGCTTTCCTTCCAATTTCAAGCTGCAAAGCACTTGCTGAATTGCAGGGAAAGTCCGGGAGGCATTTGCTGTGCTGGCACACTTTCTCCTTCCTAGACAGAGTGGAAAAGCTTTTCCCTGCCGTGTAGGCGACAAGAGACGCATTAGACGGCGATCCGGAGCTGTCCGAAGGTAAGCGCCTGTTGCCGGCCTCTTTCGGCACAAGCCCCCGCTCCGGAGCGCACCGCGGCCGGCAGGATGCTCTCTGCCGGCGAAGGTGCCGCTTCTCCGGCAAGGAAGCCTCTGCCGCTTCTCCAGCACACGGAGAGCGTGCTAGCTGCTGAAACGTGAAGAAAGAAGCTGCAGAACACTGGCACTGAGCGTGCAGCTTTCTAGCGGAGGGAAAAAGCTACTTTAACACTCTGCAAGCCTTTCCACTCCCAAAAACATGCACATGGAAGGAGCTGCTGCAAAACCGATGCTGTGCTCGCTGCTGCTCCTCCTGAAGCTCTGGCTGCTAAATCTGAGGCTTTCCTTCCAATTTCAAGCTGCAAAGCACTTGCTGAATTCCAGGGAAAGTCCGGGAGGCATTTGCTGTGCTGGCACACTTTCTCCTTCCTAGACAGAGTGGAAAAGCTTTTCCCTGCCGTGTAGGCGACAAGAGACGCATTAGACGGCGATCCGGAGCTGTCCGAAGGTAAGCGCCTGTTGCCGGCCTCTTTCGGCACAAGCCCCCGCTCCGGAGCGCACCGCGGCCGGCAGGATGCTCTCTGCCGGCGAAGGTGCCGCTTCTCCGGCAAGGAAGCCTCTGCCGCTTCTCCAGCACACGGAGAGCGTGCTAGCTGCTGAAACGTGAAGAAAGAAGCTGCAGAACACTGGCACTGAGCGTGCAGCTTTCTAGCGGAGGGAAAAAGCTACTTTAACACTCTGCAAGCCTTTCCACTCCCAAAAACATGCACATGGAAGGAGCTGCTGCAAAACCGATGCTGTGCTCGCTGCTGCTCCTCCTGAAGCTCTGGCTGCTAAATCTGAGGCTTTCCTTCCAATTTCAAGCTGCAAAGCACTTGCTGAATTGCAGGGAAAGTCCGGGAGGCATTTGCTGTGCTGGCACACTTTCTCCTTCCTAGACAGAGTGGAAAAGCTTTTCCCTGCCGTGTAGGCGACAAGAGACGCATTAGACGGCGATCCGGAGCTGTCCGAAGGTAAGCGCCTGTTGCCGGCCTCTTTCGGCACAAGCCCCCGCTCCGGAGCGCACCGCGGCCGGCAGGATGCTCTCTGCCGGCGAAGGTGCCGCTTCTCCGGCAAGGAAGCCTCTGCCGCTTCTCCAGCACACGGAGAGCGTGCTAGCTGCTGAAACGTGAAGAAAGAAGCTGCAGAAGACTGGCACTGAGCGTGCAGCTTTCCAGCGGAGAGAAAAAGCTACTTTAACACTCTGCAAGCCTTTCCACTCCCAAAAACATGCACTTGGAAGGAGCTGCTGCAAAACCGATGCTGTGCTCGCTGCTGCTCCTCCTGAAGCTCTGGCTGCTAAATCTGAGGCTTTCCTTCCAATTTCAAGCTGCAAAGCACTTGCTGAATTGCAGGGAAAGTCCGGGAGGCATTTGCTGTGCTGGCACACTTTCTCCTTCCTAGACAGAGTGGAAAAGCTTTTCCCTGCCGTGTAGGCGACAAGAGACGCATTAGACGGCGATCCGGAGCTGTCCGAAGGTAAGCGCCTGTTGCCGGCCTCTTTCGGCACAAGCCCCCGCTCCGGAGCGCACCGCGGCCGGCAGGATGCTCTCTGCCGGCGAAGGTGCCGCTTCTCCGGCAAGGAAGCCTCTGCCGCTTCTCCAGCACACGGAGAGCGTGCTAGCTGCTGAAACGTGAAGAAAGAAGCTGCAGAAGACTGGCACTGAGCGTGCAGCTTTCCAGCGGAGAGAAAAAGCTACTTTAACACTCTGCAAGCCTTTCCACTCCCAAAAACATGCACTTGGAAGGAGCTGCTGCAAAAGCGATGCTGTGCTCGCTGCTGCTCCTCCTGAAGCTCTGGCTGCTAAATCTGAGGCTTTCCTTCCAATTTCAAGCTGCAAAGCACTTGCTGAATTCCAGGGAAAGTCCGGGAGGCATTTGCTGTGCTGGCACACTTTCTCCTTCCTAGACAGAGTGGAAAAGCTTTTCCCTGCCGTGTAGGCGACAAGAGACGCATTAGACGGCGATCCGGAGCTGTCCGAAGGTAAGCGCCTCTTGCCGGCCTCTTTCGGCACAAGCCCCCGCTCCGGAGCGCACCGCGGCCGGCAGGATGCTCTCTGCCGGCGAAGGTGCCGCTTCTCCGGCAAGGAAGCCTCTGCCGCTTCTCCAGCACACGGAGAGCGTGCTAGCTGCTGAAACGTGAAGAAAGAAGCTGCAGAAGACTGGCACTGAGCGTGCAGCTTTCCAGCGGAGAGAAAAAGCTACTTTAACACTCTGCAAGCCTTTCCACTCCCAAAAACATGCACATGGAAGGAGCTGCTGCAAAACCGATGCTGTGCTCGCTGCTGCTCCTCCTGAAGCTCTGGCTGCTAAATCTGAGGCTTTCCTTCCAATTTCAAGCTGCAAAGCACTTGCTGAATTGCAGGGAAAGTCCGGGAGGCATTTGCTGTGCTGGCACACTTTCTCCTTCCTAGACAGAGTGGAAAAGCTTTTCCCTGCCGTGTAGGCGACAAGAGACGCATTAGACGGCGATCCGGAGCTGTCCGAAGGTAAGCGCCTGTTGCCGGCCTCTTTCGGCACAAGCCCCCGCTCCGGAGCGCACCGCGGCCGGCAGGATGCTCTCTGCCGGCGAAGGTGCCGCTTCTCCGGCAAGGAAGCCTCTGCCGCTTCTCCAGCACACGGAGAGCGTGCTAGCTGCTGAAACGTGAAGAAAGAAGCTGCAGAACACTGGCACTGAGCGTGCAGCTTTCCAGCGGAGAGAAAAAGCTACTTTAACACTCTGCAAGCCTTTCCACTCCCAAAAACATGCACATGGAAGGAGCTGCTGCAAAACCGATGCTGTGCTCGCTGCTGCTCCTCCTGAAGCTCTGGCTGCTAAATCTGAGGCTTTCCTTCCAATTTCAAGCTGCAAAGCACTTGCTGAATTGCAGGGAAAGTCCGGGAGGCATTTGCTGTGCTGGCACACTTTCTCCTTCCTAGACAGAGTGGAAAAGCTTTTCCCTGCCGTGTAGGCGACAAGAGACGCATTAGACGGCGATCCGGAGCTGTCCGAAGGTAAGCGCCTGTTGCCGGCCTCTTTCGGCACAAGCCCCCGCTCCGGAGCGCACCGCGGCCGGCAGGATGCTCTCTGCCGGCGAAGGTGCCGCTTCTCCGGCAAGGAAGCCTCTGCCGCTTCTCCAGCACACGGAGAGCGTGCTAGCTGCTGAAACGTGAAGAAAGAAGCTGCAGAAGACTGGCACTGAGCGTGCAGCTTTCCAGCGGAGAGAAAAAGCTACTTTAACACTCTGCAAGCCTTTCCACTCCCAAAAACATGCACATGGAAGGAGCTGCTGCAAAACCGATGCTGTGCTCGCTGCTGCTCCTCCTGAAGCTCTGGCTGCTAAATCTGAGGCTTTCCTTCCAATTTCAAGCTGCAAAGCACTTGCTGAATTCCAGGGAAAGTCCGGGAGGCATTTGCTGTGCTGGCACACTTTCTCCTTCCTAGACAGAGTGGAAAAGCTTTTCCCTGCCGTGTAGGCGACAAGAGACGCATTAGACGGCGATCCGGAGCTGTCCGAAGGTAAGCGCCTGTTGCCGGCCTCTTTCGGCACAAGCCCCCGCTCCGGAGCGCACCGCGGCCGGCAGGATGCTCTCTGCCGGCGAAGGTGCCGCTTCTCCGGCAAGGAAGCCTCTGCCGCTTCTCCAGCACACGGAGAGCGTGCTAGCTGCTGAAACGTGAAGAAAGAAGCTGCAGAAGACTGGCACTGAGCGTGCAGCTTTCCAGCGGAGAGAAAAAGCTACTTTAACACTCTGCAAGCCTTTCCACTCCCAAAAACATGCACATGGAAGGAGCTGCTGCAAAACCGATGCTGTGCTCGCTGCTGCTCCTCCTGAAGCTCTGGCTGCTAAATCTGAGGCTTTCCTTCCAATTTCAAGCTGCAAAGCACTTGCTGAATTCCAGGGAAAGTCCGGGAGGCATTTGCTGTGCTGGCACACTTTCTCCTTCCTAGACAGAGTGGAAAAGCTTTTCCCTGCCGTGTAGGCGACAAGAGACGCATTAGACGGCGATCCGGAGCTGTCCGAAGGTAAGCGCCTGTTGCCGGCCTCTTTCGGCACAAGCCCCCGCTCCGGAGCGCACCGCGGCCGGCAGGATGCTCTCTGCCGGCGAAGGTGCCGCTTCTCCGGCAAGGAAGCCTCTGCCGCTTCTCCAGCACACGGAGAGCGTGCTAGCTGCTGAAACGTGAAGAAAGAAGCTGCAGAACACTGGCACTGAGCGTGCAGCTTTCCAGCGGAGAGAAAAAGCTACTTTAACACTCTGCAAGCCTTTCCACTCCCAAAAACATGCACATGGAAGGAGCTGCTGCAAAACCGATGCTGTGCTCGCTGCTGCTCCTCCTGAAGCTCTGGCTGCTAAATCTGAGGCTTTCCTTCCAATTTCAAGCTGCAAAGCACTTGCTGAATTGCAGGGAAAGTCCGGGAGGCATTTGCTGTGCTGGCACACTTTCTCCTTCCTAGACAGAGTGGAAAAGCTTTTCCCTGCCGTGTAGGCGACAAGAGACGCATTAGACGGCGATCCGGAGCTGTCCGAAGGTAAGCGCCTGTTGCCGGCCTCTTTCGGCACAAGCCCCCGCTCCGGAGCGCACCGCGGCCGGCAGGATGCTCTCTGCCGGCGAAGGTGCCGCTTCTCCGGCAAGGAAGCCTCTGCCGCTTCTCCAGCACACGGAGAGCGTGCTAGCTGCTGAAACGTGAAGAAAGAAGCTGCAGAACACTGGCACTGAGCGTGCAGCTTTCCAGCGGAGAGAAAAAGCTACTTTAACACTCTGCAAGCCTTTCCACTCCCAAAAACATGCACATGGAAGGAGCTGCTGCAAAACCGATGCTGTCCTCGCTGCTGCTCCTCCTGAAGCTCTGGCTGCTAAATCTGAGGCTTTCCTTCCAATTTCAAGCTGCAAAGCACTTGCTGAATTGCAGGGAAAGTCCGGGAGGCATTTGCTGTGCTGGCACACTTTCTCCTTCCTAGACAGAGTGGAAAAGCTTTTCCCTGCCGTGTAGGCGACAAGAGACGCATTAGACGGCGATCCGGAGCTGTCCGAAGGTAAGCGCCTGTTGCCGGCCTCTTTCGGCACAAGCCCCCGCTCCGGAGCGCACCGCGGCCGGCAGGATGCTCTCTGCCGGCGAAGGTGCCGCTTCTCCGGCAAGGAAGCCTCTGCCGCTTCTCCAGCACACGGAGAGCGTGCTAGCTGCTGAAACGTGAAGAAAGAAGCTGCAGAACACTGGCACTGAGCGTGCAGCTTTCCAGCGGAGAGAAAAAGCTACTTTAACACTCTGCAAGCCTTTCCACTCCCAAAAACATGCACATGGAAGGAGCTGCTGCAAAACCGATGCTGTGCTCGCTGCTGCTCCTCCTGAAGCTCTGGCTGCTAAATCTGAGGCTTTCCTTCCAATTTCAAGCTGCAAAGCACTTGCTGAATTGCAGGGAAAGTCCGGGAGGCATTTGCTGTGCTGGCACACTTTCTCCTTCCTAGACAGAGTGGAAAAGCTTTTCCCTGCCGTGTAGGCGACAAGAGACGCATTAGACGGCGATCCGGAGCTGTCCGAAGGTAAGCGCCTGTTGCCGGCCTCTTTCGGCACAAGCCCCCGCTCCGGAGCGCACCGCGGCCGGCAGGATGCTCTCTGCCGGCGAAGGTGCCGCTTCTCCGGCAAGGAAGCCTCTGCCGCTTCTCCAGCACACGGAGAGCGTGCTAGCTGCTGAAACGTGAAGAAAGAAGCTGCAGAAGACTGGCACTGAGCGTGCAGCTTTCCAGCGGAGAGAAAAAGCTACTTGAACACTCTGCAAGCCTTTCCACTCCCAAAAACATGCACATGGAAGGAGCTGCTGCAAAACCGATGCTGTGCTCGCTGCTGCTCCTCCTGAAGCTCTGGCTGCTAAATCTGAGGCTTTCCTTCCAATTTCAAGCTGCAAAGCACTTGCTGAATTCCAGGGAAAGTCCGGGAGGCATTTGCTGTGCTGGCACACTTTCTCCTTCCTAGACAGAGTGGAAAAGCTTTTCCCTGCCGTGTAGGCGACAAGAGACGCATTAGACGGCGATCCGGAGCTGTCCGAAGGTAAGCGCCTGTTGCCGGCCTCTTTCGGCACAAGCCCCCGCTCCGGAGCGCACCGCGGCCGGCAGGATGCTCTCTGCCGGCGAAGGTGCCGCTTCTCCGGCAAGGAAGCCTCTGCCGCTTCTCCAGCACACGGAGAGCGTGCTAGCTGCTGAAACGTGAAGAAAGAAGCTGCAGAAGACTGGCACTGAGCGTGCAGCTTTCCAGCGGAGAGAAAAAGCTACTTTAACACTCTGCAAGCCTTTCCACTCCCAAAAACATGCACATGGAAGGAGCTGCTGCAAAACCGATGCTGTGCTCGCTGCTGCTCCTCCTGAAGCTCTGGCTGCTAAATCTGAGGCTTTCCTTCCAATTTCAAGCTGCAAAGCACTTGCTGAATTGCAGGGAAAGTCCGGGAGGCATTTGCTGTGCTGGCACACTTTCTCCTTCCTAGACAGAGTGGAAAAGCTTTTCCCTGCCGTGTAGGCGACAAGAGACGCATTAGACGGCGATCCGGAGCTGTCCGAAGGTAAGCGCCTGTTGCCGGCCTCTTTCGGCACAAGCCCCCGCTCCGGAGCGCACCGCGGCCGGCAGGATGCTCTCTGCCGGCGAAGGTGCCGCTTCTCCGGCAAGGAAGCCTCTGCCGCTTCTCCAGCACACGGAGAGCGTGCTAGCTGCTGAAACGTGAAGAAAGAAGCTGCAGAAGACTGGCACTGAGCGTGCAGCTTTCCAGCGGAGAGAAAAAGCTACTTTAACACTCTGCAAGCCTTTCCACTCCCAAAAACATGCACATGGAAGGAGCTGCTGCAAAACCGATGCTGTGCTCGCTGCTGCTCCTCCTGAAGCTCTGGCTGCTAAATCTGAGGCTTTCCTTCCAATTTCAAGCTGCAAAGCACTTGCTGAATTCCAGGGAAAGTCCGGGAGGCATTTGCTGTGCTGGCACACTTTCTCCTTCCTAGACAGAGTGGAAAAGCTTTTCCCTGCCGTGTAGGCGACAAGAGACGCATTAGACGGCGATCCGGAGCTGTCCGAAGGTAAGCGCCTGTTGCCGGCCTCTTTCGGCACAAGCCCCCGCTCCGGAGCGCACCGCGGCCGGCAGGATGCTCTCTGCCGGCGAAGGTGCCGCTTCTCCGGCAAGGAAGCCTCTGCCGCTTCTCCAGCACACGGAGAGCGTGCTAGCTGCTGAAACGTGAAGAAAGAAGCTGCTGAAGACTGGCACTGAGCGTGCAGCTTTCCAGCGGAGAGAAAAAGCTACTTTAACACTCTGCAAGCCTTTCCACTCCCAAAAACATGCACATGGAAGGAGCTGCTGCAAAACCGATGCTGTGCTCGCTGCTGCTCCTCCTGAAGCTCTGGCTGCTAAATCTGAGGCTTTCCTTCCAATTTCAAGCTGCAAAGCACTTGCTGAATTGCAGGGAAAGTCCGGGAGGCATTTGCTGTGCTGGCACACTTTCTCCTTCCTAGACAGAGTGGAAAAGCTTTTCCCTGCCGTGTAGGCGACAAGAGACGCATTAGACGGCGATCCGGAGCTGTCCGAAGGTAAGCGCCTGTTGCCGGCCTCTTTCGGCACAAGCCCCCGCTCCGGAGCGCACCGCGGCCGGCAGGATGCTCTCTGCCGGCGAAGGTGCCGCTTCTCCGGCAAGGAAGCCTCTGCCGCTTCTCCAGCACACGGAGAGCGTGCTAGCTGCTGAAACGTGAAGAAAGAAGCTGCAGAACACTGGCACTGAGCGTGCAGCTTTCCAGCGGAGAGAAAAAGCTACTTTAACACTCTGCAAGCCTTTCCACTCCCAAAAACATGCACATGGAAGGAGCTGCTGCAAAACCGATGCTGTGCTCGCTGCTGCTCCTCCTGAAGCTCTGGCTGCTAAATCTGAGGCTTTCCTTCCAATTTCAAGCTGCAAAGCACTTGCTGAATTCCAGGGAAAGTCCGGGAGGCATTTGCTGTGCTGGCACAGGGCAAATGTCCATTTAAAAAGTCTTTTTTTGACGGAAATCAATCACGTCCAACAGGACAACATTTTCAAAAATCCCCTCACTCATCACCTAGGATGTTTTCAATGGTCAGTACATTTCCTAGCAATTGAGTAATGAGTCATAAGCAATATTATTAACTTTCATTATCAAGGTAACACTGAAGAGTCTAACATCATTTGATAAAAATGTCCTACATTTCTGACCCATATATTAAAAGGGATCATAGTTTCTGATGTTGCCCAGATTTCTGTTTAGCCCAACTATTTATGTCAGACTATTTTATTTCTTTTATTTCATTTCATTTCATTTTTATTTTATTTTGTTCTTAATGACTTTTCATTCCTTTCTCTTTTCTGTTGCCTCCCCAGCTCCCAGGAAAAGCAGACCTGAAATCTTCCTTCAGGATTAACCTCTGTCAAGTTCTAAACACAAAACACTTCTTAAAAAACCACTAAGCCATTCAAGAACAAAGTACTATAAAACAAACTAAAAGGCATTCACTAAAGAGGACATATTAAGGAAATTCTCATGGAGGCAGTTTGTGTCAAGTAAATTGAGAGATTTTTCTTGAGTTACTGTTTCTGTTCCTCTGCAGCAAGATTTCCAAGAACTAGCATTTGCCAAGGGGATGTATTCCCTTTTCAAACCCTGTGCCAAGTGCCCTAAATCAGCATCAGTTATAATTCCTTTTAAAACAAACAGCAAGTGGGGCAAGAACAAAGGAGAACCAACACAACACAGTGTTCCCCGCTCAGACCCCTATTCCCTATCATCTTTTATGGACCCTAATGCACTCCCAAAGCTATTAATTGAATGGATACATCCATCTGGAGATGAGAAGAGAGTGCAGTGACAAAGGAGGAGTAAGGCTGTCAGGGCCATAGTGTGAAGTGGGAACAGATGGAAATCACTGTCTGGCTTAGGAAACACCTGCTGCACCATGAGGCAAGGTGCTGGCACTACAGCAACTACTGGACAGATTGGCTGAGAATACTGTTGTAAAATGTTCAGAGAAAATAAGAAGTAACTTGATAAAAATGTAGGAGGGTCTTGTCCACATACCTTCATAACCACTAATTTAAATTTCATTTCAGGAAAACTAATACTGAAAATTACCATCAGAGGTAGTAAAAACCATTGCCAGCAAAAACAAAGCAAAAAAAACCCAAAAAAACCCCTGTTGCATCCTTTCGGGCAAGGAGGAGAAAGCAAAGGGAACAGCAATCACCAGAAACCCTTTGGAATATTTCTATTAGCATGCTGCTTGTAACCCTTTCGTTAGTGTGGGACTACACAGGTTGCAGAGAATTCTGGACAGTTGCTCTTCCACATCCATGGAAGGAAAACACAGGAAAAACACTTTTCCCACGAAATGCAGGCTGTGAAGATGTGGCTCAGGCTGTACCTTTCAGCTCATTCCTCCCATGAAGGGGAGTATCTTGCCAGACTGATGTGACATCTAATCACAGAACGTGATTTTCAAGTTATGAGTCTGATACTTTCAACAGGGTGAATATTTTCAAAAGCATGATAATAAAAGTGGGCTGAGGAAGCAGTGTCTCTTCCTTTCATGGGTTTGGTATCATGAAAAAAAATTAAATACATTAAAAATAAGTTTGTTATTGAGAGAGATAATGGCTGATCAACAGCATAAAAATAAGATATTGCGGCAGAAATGTTCTCTATGCAGGAAGAAAAAAAGGAGTGGAAAACCCTCAACATAGCATAAAGAATGCAAGGAAAGCATAATTCAGCACCAAGATCTGCACATAAGGAGGAGATTAAAAAAAAAAAAAAAGCCAGACAGACACAGTCAGGATGCGAAGATAACAAAAGCACTGTTGGTGGGAAGAAATCTTAAAAAAATTGTTTTTAAGAAAAGCAAAAATAAACCCTCCCCTCAAAACCCAAATCATGCTGCTTCTGTTGGCACTGCAATAGCAGCATTTCAATTATTCGCAGAGGGAACCAGACTACCAGGATAAGACTGAACTGCAGCCAGCATTAGAAATTTAGTCTTATCCCATGAGAATACATCAGTGTGATGTTATTACACGTTATATGTTCTATATACCCTCATTCTTCATTAAAAAAACCCCATACTTAGGGATGCTACAAGAAGGAAGCACTGATCATTAAGTGAATCTATTTGGCATTTCCAACCAAAATTCTCAGTGCACCATCTGGCAACTTATGAACTGCTTTAAATACCTAGCGGGGTGTTGTCTCCATGAGCCCTCCTGTAACCTAGTTTCTGTGATGGGCAATTTTGCAGCACTCAGTTTTCTGAGGGTATTTGTTCCTATCTGAGGGTAGGAGCAAATCACAATTCTTCAGAAGTTTTACTCATCTGACCTTGCAGTTGTGTTTTGTCTTAGCCACTGAAAAGCATCAAACCCAACCACTTAGAGTACCAAAAAAACAGCTGCAGAATTAAAATGCTATCTATTCCATGCTAATTTCTCAGTGGATCATCACTTGCAAACACAGTTTATATGAAATAAAGCTCTTCTCCAAACTGTACTGCAACTTTAAAAGGACATAAATTGTCATTTAAAAAAAAAGGAACTGCAAACATAAGCATGGTCAGATTAAATATTTTATTAGATTTGACAAATTCTTCCCTCACACTCCTATTTCTTACAATTAATGGCAATTCTGATAACAGGTGTTGTGACTTTATTGGAAAAAATGATTTCAATTTCAGTCGAAGCAAGGTGCATTACTAACCTAGCAAAACTAATTAATTTTGCTCCAAGCATTCTTTACAGAGACGCCTGTTTTGAGCAATTTTCGGTTTAATGAACCAGCTTTGAGAAGGGGAAATGCAGCATTAATGAAAGGAAAACGACTTGCTTTTTGGTTTGTTTTGACAAGTTTTTGCATTGACCTTAAGATGGGTTATTTGAAGGTAATTCAGCTCTGGTGTTTGTGCACCTCTTGAGCAGTGAAGGCTGCAGCTAGGAGTGCCTATTTGGTTTCTCTCCTTCCCCCTACAGGAAAGAGAAACCAACCTTTCTCTTCCTTACAGCCCATAAGACTATCTAATAAATAACTGTATTTATCAGCCCTACAGACTTACAGAATCAGGGAACATGAACAGAGCATGTGGGAAAAGATACAGAAAGAAAGGGTAGCAACCATTCCTCTTCAAGTATCCCTCCATCAGTTGAACAGCACCTTCTCTCTCAAAGCCTCCTCCACTGAAGGAAACAATACAGAAATTCTGCTCAAGATGCTACCAAGATCTACCTTTACACTGAAAATCAACCAGCCACTTTTACCCTTGTCCTCTTAAAAGCGTGACAGCTTTGGCCCTAGTCAAACCAGACAAACTCCTACAAATATAAGCCAAGTCTTCCATGAGTCCTGTAAAAAGCATTTGAAACTTTAACAGAACTAGATCAACTGACTCATGGTCTGGACTGTGATCTCCCATTTGAGTATGAGGATTTTGATACTCCTCATAGGCATTGCTGGGTACTGAATGATATCTTATAATACTGAAAAATAAAGGACTTTGAGATAACCTCTTTGGCATATCTCAGTGGTACCAGGAGAACTTACAATAGTAGGTTACATACAGGCTCAATGTTCTATGTAGAAATCCGGAGGGTTATGTCTAGTAATGCAAGGGACATAATTTTTATTCTTAATGTTTCAGACATCAGGAGATCTGCAGGATCAAAGCTTTAACATCAAACTCTGTGCTCAAGAGAAATCTTCATCTCAAAGAGAAATCCTCAGTTTATAGAGGTTAAAGCAGTTGTTGCAAGGAAATAGAGGTTTCTAATATACTAAAGTAAAAATTCACAGACTTTCACTTTCTACAGAGCACTTTCAAAAAGACATTATTACTGATGCTCAAGAAAAGTACTTGCAATTTGATGAAAATGAAAGTACACAAACCCTTTACATCTTTCAATATCTTGGCAGTGGTAGAGTCAGTACTAGTGGGTTTAGTGTTCAGCGGTGTTGCTGGCTAAATCTGCACAACAGGCTTATGTAATGAAGAGTTAGCTCCACAGCCCAGACAAATCACCTCCCCTCTAACTTTCCCTCACAGGACAGAGACAGAATTGCCACCTCAGCAAGCACACTGCAGGGATATAGAGGTAGCAGGCATGAAATAGTGATGTCCTGGTACATACAGAGACTCAGCCTTGACCCCTGACTCCACAGCAACTCCTTGGTTATTCTCCCTTTTTCAGCAGAAGTACAAGTATATCAAAGAGTGAGGAAAAAAACCAGGGGAAACCCATTTCCCCCCAAACTATGAAATACTGCCAGCCCAGTCATAGCCCCCTCTCCTAATTCTGCTTAGTATTTATTATGTTCTCTATTTCAAGGGGATGAAATTAATGGTTTATGTTCTCTGTTTTCAAAGGAAATTAATGAATGTCCCACATTCCTTAGCAGACACCTGTCTTTTCAAACTAAGACAGGAGGAAACCTCTTATCTCACAAAATAGATCTTCCAGATGCTCAAGAGCTCACATCCTATCTCTGCATACCCTACCCCCACCGTGCAGGGTGGTATATCTCAGTGGTACAGAAATAACCAGTAGAAGAGCCGATTTAGTTTCTGCTTGTTGCTCCAAACTAACACGGATCTACAAGCACTGCTGTTCAGCTTTTGCAGAAGAGGTAATAGGATACAGCCCCAGCCCATAGCTGGCATGGGGAGGCAGCAGAGAGTGAGGGCAAGGGGGCAAGTAAATTATTTGATTTGCTCATGTCTGAGCTGTGCTGCTGATTTTCTGCATGGGTGGTCTTACAGGTATGGCTACTAATCTCCCTCAGAGTAAGTGCTTGGATCTGTACCCATGTAAATATTTTGTCTGATTTCACTTGGAAATCCTGATGGGAGTGATGTGGAAAGGCCATTCACTAAGTGGCTTTTTTCCAAGTCCTGTTTCATTCCTCTGCATTTAGCAAACAAGCATAAGGCCACTTTCATCCATGCTTGTCCTGAGGATCCTTCAGCTCTCACTTCATGGCTGAATGAGCAGTTTAACATACTGGTCCCTCACTAAGGTTTGTGAAACTGTTTGCTCTTCCCCTGATTAATCTGGTTTCTTCTAGAAGAAGTTCCCCATGATTATTGTTTAGCTTGCAGCAGCTATGCCAGTTCAGTGCTTTTGAAATTATGGATTCTGTTTATAGGTTACCAAAATTCCACTAGGAATACATTCAATACTCTAGTTTTTGTAAAATCCTTCTCTATTTATAAGTAACTCATAAGTGCTTATAACTTGTAAGTAACTTATAAGTACTTATAACTCAGGGCAGTTCAGGATCTCCCTTCAAAATACAACAAATGCCTATTTCTGCAGAAATAAATTACTGTCTAATGATTTCAACATCCAAAATGCTACACTTAAATGAGTGGCTATATGTATTGTAAATTCAGATACTTTTCTATTTATAGTGCGTTTATTTATGCCTGAGATGCATTTAAATATAAATTGCCGTACTTAATGCCAAGTTTTATAACATGTCATTCACAATCCATTAAGTATTTTATTACATATATTGTAGAAGAAATAAATTTATAGTCCCCATTTATAGTATAAATAAGGAATGATGAAAAGCACAATAAAAATGTCTTACTTTTTGGGTTTTGTGGAGGTTTACTGCTAGAGCATAGTTACCAGTCATGTTTTAATGTTTTACTATAATAAAAGACATGATCTGAGTGCAGTAATATATGTAAAATTAAAAGAAGCCCTACTAAAATGACAGAAGCTTTCCTATTCAGACACAAACAATTACAGACTTAGCATATTCTCAGTTGCTTTCTAGGCTGTAGGAGCATGTGGAAATAAATTTTGCTTTGTTAATTTTAAAGCATTTGCCAGGTGCTTCTTCATAGAAGGTTTCCAGAACATACTTCACTTTGTTGATAATGGGGGAAAAACACACACACAAAAACTTTATTCCTTGCATCCATTTTCCTAGGTCATCCATGACCAACTATGTTTCTTTTCCCTTGCTTTCTGACTATAAGTCAGGAATCAGCAAGGAAATAAAAACTTTCCTCTTCATGTTTGGTTTGAGGGTTTTTTGGTTTTTTTCCCAGTTACCTCTCAAAATTTCATTTCCTATTACTGGCTAGAAAAAAAAATAGTATTTTGGGGAAAAATTTCTTATGTCATGCTGTCCTTAGAAATGCTGTCTTCACAGTTCCTCAGTGTCTTTCCAAACAAGTACAGAAGAGAAGACAATCTTCTTAGCACATATATGGGGGAATTCTCATTGTTTTAAAAGAAAAAAGAAAATTTGGAAAGCACCAAAGCCAATAAACACTTTGAAAAAATATTGCCATATGTTTTGACGATCTCTCCACTAGAACCAAAAATCTGGGCAAGACAGAGCGTTGAGAATGTGAAAGGATATTTTTTGATCAGTTGATCAGTTCAGGTCTTGATCTGACCCCTAGTCTGTCTCGCCCTTTCCAGATGCTTTCACATTGCTAAGTCCTCAGTCAGTCTGTGTTCAGCTGCTGTTATTTCAAACCACACAAGCCTGAGTGAAATTCAATCAAGCACACCTGAGCAGATCTCCATAGCAGTCTCTGACATTAAGTTACTGTCTCAGCTGGTTGTTATGGGAAGTGGGAACCAAACCTTGACTCATGGCATTACCGGCATCAGTCTTTCCATTTTCTGTCCCTGGAATATTTGAGTGTCTCTCACTAGGGCAGAAGGTTTGAAGGCAGGATGACCCCAAAGACAAATGATCCCATAATAACAGAGGGAAAAGAGAGGGAGAAGTGACTTTCACAGAGCAAACACTGCCTCTGTGATAAAAGCACGAAGATAATGCTGATCTCTGGAGCACTATTTTTTAACTAATGCACATAAATCTAAAACTGCTTTCTTGGAGACTTAAAAGGAAAGTAGGCAATCCTGAAAGATGGTGAGGCATAAGTCCCTGGATTTCTAATGTTATGGTTTTAAGAAAATTTAAAGGTATTTAAGCAATTTTCCTAATAGAAAACAGTTTGAAAGCATACCTTTAAGCTAAAACAGACCTTTGTGACACAAAACCATCAGAAGTTAAAACACTCCTGAATTCCATAATCTTTTTTGTTGTTTGGTTTTGTTTTCTTTTTCAAAGCATGAATCTTCCTTTCATTAAGTAAAGGGTAAACAAAGGCACAGAGAAACTAAGCAAGTATACCAATCTTACAGTGAAGTAAATAAAACCACAGAAACAGCAAAGTCCCAGTTCTTAGCCATACACACTCACCAAGAATTGAACCCTGAGTCGTGCTCCAACTTATCTACCAGTTTTATTTTTACTGGGATGTACTACTAAAAGTATTGCCTTTTTAATTTTGTAGATAGAATGAGAAGTTGGAGAACTTCATCAAGACCATTTTCTTTTGCAACTTGTCAGGTACATCTTATCTTTATGTAGTAACAGAAAATATTTATTTTAAGGAAAGAGAAAAATTACAGCTTATAAAGAGATTGTTACATGGAAATAAATCAGTGCCTTCATACTGGTATCACTATGATAGCTATTTCAGCTTACCCCATTAATGCTACTTTCTTTATCAATTTCTTAACAAATTCAATTTGTTATAATGTTTCTTTAATATTTCCACTGGGTTGGTACTTGAAATTCCTTTGTCCAGTCTGTTTCCTCTCTGTTACAAGATGCCCTTGATCTGTTCCAACTTACTTCCTCTCATCCTTAACTCTTGAAATACATTGCTATCTTAGGCTATCCAATCCCATGCTCACAGTGACCACTCTAAAGAGAGGGCTTAATCACAAAGGTTTTTCTGGGTTGCATCAAACAAGTAGGCTGCTTCCTAAATAACTTAGCAGCAATTACCACAGAAGAAGAAGACAAAGAAGATGAAGATGAAGAAGAAGGTAAAAACCAACATCCAAAAAAGCAAAAAAACCCAATAGCTTGGTTCAGTGGCTACATCTCAACTTCCTGTGTGCATTCTTCCAAACCTGGATGTTACAAAGCACTAGAATGAGAGCTGTGGAAGCGAACTGCTTTCCTCTCCAGGTCCATGCGAGGTGCATCATGCTCTGGCAGCGATTTATTTTTTTTCCCCTTCATTCTCCTCTGGCAGCAGGTATGGTCTCTGCAGCAGAGATCACACAACTCACATCATCCCAAACAGCTGCAGCTTTGTTTGTGCCTGAGGGCAATGCCTGTAATCACAAAGGCTTAATTAAACATCACCCCTCTGCACTTCAGTAAATTCATAAGATACGATACTACCTACATGCCTCTGGTTAACAGCAGTTGGAAAAGGTAATAACAAAAAGCCCACATTAATCTCTTTGCCCTTGCTCCCTTAGTGGTACTGTACCTTTAAATTTAGCTGAGTCAACCCTCTTTCCTCAAGGAAAAAAGGCTGAAAAGTCTGAACTTATTCCAGAAGACCCCCACAGGAGTCAGTGGTGAAGACTTCTTGAGGCAATGTTTTTATCATCCTTTTGCAGCTAGAAAATGCCAAAAGATAAGCTATTGAAATTCGCAGTGCAACTCCTGCTTTGTGAAGTCAGTTTCTTTCCTACCCTAAACAAATCATGTCAGGCACAGAAAAGCAAAAGGATCCAAAGGACCAAGCCCTCCAGTGACAATCCTACTTGAGTAAAAGCTCAAGGAAGAACCAGGTAGGAATGATTTCTCACAAGGTGGGCATTAAACCTGCACGGCAACAACAGCCCTGAGATCATTCAAGTATCAGGGGGTGCAGTTAAGTATCTTTCTCCCACAGCTATTGCCTTGGTCCTGCTCAATGCTTTCTCTGGTTTAAAGGAGAGAAACAAACAGGGTTGTCAGGAATTACATTAGTAATTTCTTGGGGCCGGGGGAGTGAGCCTGATTCAGAGAAAAGACACAAAAACTCAGTGGAGGGAAATGACAGACCTGACAGACCTCTCTTGCCACATTCTCATACAAAATCTTCATTCCACTAGAATTATTATGAAGGCACAGAATAAAATTTAAGTCAGTCAAAAAGTTATTGTTATTTTTTCACCACTGGTGTTAGGACAAAAGACAAGTCTTGGATAAATGGTAAATATATTTATTGCACTGGGGTTTCCATATTTTCCATTTGTAAAAGGAGAAAGCATTCATTCATTGCCTTGGGTCTATTAGGACATAGAAGAAACTGTTCATTCAATTCCAGAAACTCAAAATCTTCTTTTATTCTAACTAAGAATTATGCTTCAAAATGTTACTCCTCTAGAATGCTCTAGGAGCACAAACTGTAATGGGGATCACAGAGAACACTGATATCCTGTACAAAACAACAGCCTCTTAACCAATCCCACTCATCTAGAGATGTAACAAGGGATAACAAGAAGAAAGGGAAAAGCTGAAGTAATAGCTGCTCTATGGCCATTTTCTGCCTTGATGAGCCAGGGAAAACCAAGAGTAAATAACAGCAGAAGGCAGTCTCACCACCACTGCAGATGCAACATATCCAGGGTTTTGCTTGTAACCCTGCAGGATTTTGTATGTGACCAGTCTCATTACTGTGACTATGAAGCACGGACAGACAACTCTTCAACTAATGAAAGTTGGAAAGAGTGTGTTTATTACAGTGCTGGACACATGAGAGTAACCTCCCAAAGACGTGTCAAAAAGTCACAAACTCCTGCTCTCTTTTTATCCAAAAAGGTTTAACACATTCAGATGGTTTCCAGGATGGTTTATACGGCATCTATTACATAAACATTAGCTCTCACCTCGTATTATAATTAGCTGAATGTGCATTACAGCTGCGCAATTGTCCTCTTTAATTTGGTTCCTCTGAAGAGGAAGTAAGACACCTTCCTCATGGTAAACTCTTCAACCATGGTAAGTTGGCAGGGCTTCTTGGCCTGTTGGTCACAGTCCAAACCTCCTTTAATTCTTAGAAATCTGTGTTATTTATGGTTCCTGCATTCTTACAATACTTTGTATATTACCTGTCATTCCCAACCTTGTTTCAGTCATTCCCACTTGGTATCAATTAGTTTCCTTGTTAAGCTCTAATCACAGTATATGATCTTTGCTAACTACATTTCTAACTTAACCCCTTAATTCATTTAAGCTCTTAATTAAAATATATATAGTATTCACCATCTTAGTTGCATTCCTAGCTCAACCCCTTGACTCAGTCAGAAATGCAGACCTAGGCACTAGTCCTATTCCACAGGATAGAAATTCGCAGAACTGGTGTTAAGAGGGCTGGGCACGCGAGGCAACACCTGTTTTAACAACAACAATCTCACATCCATTACTTAAATTCTCCAAACTCCACCACAGGAAGTAGAAATAAGGGCTTCAGGGCTTTTTTAGAGCACATCCAACAGGAGCTGTATAAGGACAGGTGTCCTGTGGTCCCTTTGGGAGTTGGCAGGAAGGAATCCCAAATCAACAGCTGGTGGTTCTGCTAACTAGAAGAGACTTTCCCATTTTAACCCCTCTCCTGCATCATTTAGTTCTATTTCTTCCAATTAAACTTTTTAATTTTGGAGCAGTGTTAATGAGATCCTTTCCTGAACACCTGCAGTTATCTCAGGGATCTTTAAATGTTCCCCTTGTAAGCCATTACCCTCAGAGCTGCACATGAATGAGATCCCCTGCACTTATAGAACCCTTCTTGCTCTCTTGAATGCAATTGGCCCAATTTCTGACTTCAAAAATCAAACAAAAATGACCCAAATGAACACTTAAGCCCAAACACTGCAGAATCTCCTGTCACTAATACACTAGGCAAGCTCCCCCATTCTCCTCATGGGTCACAAAATCAGGGGGTATAAGTCATGTGGGCAGTCCCAAAGCTGGGAGCCATTTGTTGGTCACACCACTATTCATAATACTCAACATTCCTGGGCCTCCTTTCATTTATACACTTTAAAATACATAAGCACTTAAATCCTAGCCTCTTGATTCCCTGGTGGTATTAAGAGAACTCCTTCGGAACAGACAACAAACTGGTTGGCCAAAAGCCCAGGTCCCCAAGAAAACCACATCAATAAATATGAAAAGTTGGAGGAAGGAGGAAAAAATAAAAGAAGAAAAGAAAAGAAAAGAAAAGAAAAGAAAAGAAAAGAAAAGAAAAGAAAAGAAAAGAAAAGAAAAGAAAAGAAAAGAAAAGAAAAGAAAAGAGAAGAGAAAAAAGAAAACGTTGACTTTTCTTTTGCTGGAGTCTTCCAAATGTTAGCTTTTAAACAAGGCTACTGAGAAACACCTAAAGGTCTCTCCTCTACCTCTCTCCAAAAGAGATTTCAGCTTTGCCCTTGCAGCAAGTATTTTTGATTCTGGTCATTCTGCCTTTATTGAAAAAAGTACACTCTACTATCAAAAAATTACTACTTGAAGTATATTACTTGTGTCACCAGAGACATGGTTCAGAGCTCTCTCGTATCTCCAGGTTTCACTGCTTTCTGGATGCATATTTAAGCCTCTGTCCAAGTCAGACTACTGACACTGGTGTTACCTGTACTTTCTGAAGAGTTGTGTTATCTGTCCAGACTGCATTGATTAAGGGATGTCTGGACTTGAACATGATTGCATTAAGGCAGATAATGGTTAATGAGGAACAGATTTTATTGCTCTGGACATTTCTTTCCCTTCCCTATCTCCTTACTTACAAGGCAGGATGTGCATTCCATTTATTTTTTACTGAAAAATAACTACTTGATTTTGTAGCTGAAATATGGTTTAAAGCCATAGAAAAGTGTTAAATGGTTAAAAAGACATCTAATAAAACTAAAACTATTAGATTATTAAGTCTACATTTGAAGTAATACATAATTAGAAAGATGTAGCTGACAGATTTGTTTTTTGCCTCTTCAAAAAGCAAAGTGATGGGACGTACACAAAGAAAATAAGTAAATATGAACACTATCGAAATACTGATCTTTTAGTTCAGACAGTTTAGGAGCCTGTGGCACTCATATCTAAGTAGTAAACAAAATCACTGGTTTTAGAACATTATGTGAAAAATTACCACTCAACAACCTATTAGCTATTTTGCTCTTTAATCTAGCATTATGCACATTACCTTTTCCCAGGCATCATGTGCATATCAGATGTTTACATGCAGAGATGGGAAAAAATGTATCTCAAATTTTAAAAAGCAGGAACTTGTTCATTGGCCATGCAGAGCAGTCACAGAGAGAAAGGGATGAACCATGTAATTTCTTCTCAAGCAATACATGCTAAATAGTACTGACTAATAGTATATAGTTAATATAGACTAATAGCAAGAATAATAGTGGATCAAACATATAAGCCCAGGGCTTTTAAGCTCCCATTTGTTTCATCTTTAGGAACAGCTGTCCATGTGCATACAAAGTATTTTTCCCAAAAATATGTGCTGATCAAATTCCTAATTACACAATATTAACAAATACCATTATAAAACTTTCTCTTTGCATAGAGTAAAAAATATACTATTTTAACTTTGTGGCCCATAAACAAAAAACCCCCAAACACACTTTTTTTTCAGGCCAAGAGAACGGTTTCTTCATTGACAAGAGACTGACAATATAATGTATTTGCAAATAAATGTAACAATGTCCAGAGCTAAAGTGCACCAAATTGTGGAAGTAAAATTATCTTCTGTATTGAACTGCAAAGGTGTTGTACAATCTTTATGACAGCCAAATATTCCAAAGAAAGAGTATTAACAAAAGAAATAGTTCTTAAGTTGCCTAAGAAAGTATCAAGCTTCTCGGCTGCTTGGTCATATGCAGCTATTTTCATACAACTTGGAGTTCCACATGTTGACACTTCTGTTGAAGAAAAAAATCAGCACTCTAAGATCATATGAAAGGAATTTTAGTTTGAAAATATTCTTTTAAAGATTCTTGAGAACTTTTCTGCTTCTTTTTTGGAGACCAAGATGATAAATGATGTAGACTATTTTCTACAGCTCCAGTTGCAGACATCCTTGCTCAGTTTCTGCTGAATACAATTATTGCACATTTTGAAAAGATGACACCCAGCTTAGATGGGGTTAATCTCATATATTACATGTCAAGCCACTGCACAGATATCCTGACTTGCAAGTAGAAAGCCAATGTCTGATACTTGGAACAACAGAGCCAGTGTCTGGTACTTGGAACAACTTCTCTATTAAAAATTGCCTAGTCTATAAAAATTAAAAAGCACCTTTTTTTTGACAGTCAAATGTTTGTTTTCTTGAAACTTATTGAAGTTAAGAAATGTGCAAACTTTTTGCCATTTATGGCAGGGGAATACTTTTAAGCTTCTGGACTGGCTTGAATTTCTCCTGCATACACTGACCTGGCTGAGGACCAGACCCACCAGTGCCACCCTCTCAGTGGCACCCCTCCCAGTGGGACGCCATGGGCTTGGCCAGCACAGGATCCACCAACCTGTGCAGTTCTGGGAAAGATTAATGGAGACCATGGAGAAGAAACAAAAAGGAAACTGCAAACGTGTAATTAACCTTTCTGATTAAGCATTGGAAATTGTTCCTGCAGAAAGTTGTACTATTAGTCACATCATTATTTTTAATCAGCTTGATTTCTAAGCTTTTCTGCTGGAGTAGGAAAGCCCATCCAGAACTGTGCACATAAGAATTTGTTGTATAGCACTACAAGGCTTTATTTGGTTGTGTTTTTTTACAAGCCTTAAAATTTGTGAGACTTCACAGATATACCCAGAATTGGTGGCTTGATTATTTAAACATCGCTTTTCTCTCCTTCCCAAGTCGAGAGCCACAACTTCAAGCCCTGCAGCTCAAGAAGAGAGCTCAGTGCATGCAAAATAAGCTTTTTTGTCTTGACTCTGGTCAAATCATGCCACAGAAATCCCAAGTCTTCTGTAGACAGCAAAGGATTGTTCTTTTGTCAGGCAATGCTCCTTCTGACCAGCTCTCAACACACCAGAACAAATCAGCTTCAAGTTACACTATTAAAATTAAGGCACTCTCCTACCACTTCCAGATTTCATAACTATAAACATATAAACAATAACTATAAACATATAAACATGGAACTATAAATATATAAACAATAAATATAAACATATGAACATGGAACTATAAACATATAAACAATAACTATAAATATATAAACATGGAACTATAAACATATAAACAGTAACTATAAACATATAAACATGGAACTATAAACATATAAACAATAACTATAAACATATAAACATGGAACTATAAACATACAAACAATAACTATAAATATGGAACTATAAACATATAATCATGGAACTATAAACATATAATCATGGAACTATAAACATATAAACAATAACTATAAACATGGAACTAGAAATATATAAACATGGAACTATAAATATATAAACAATAACTATAAACATGGAACTATAAACATATAAACATGGAACAATAAACATATAAACAATAACTATAAATATGCAACTGTAAACATATAAACATGGAACTACAAACATATGAGCATTAACTATAAACATATAATCATATAAACATGTAACTGTAAACATAGAAGCATGTAACTATAAGCATATAAACATGTAACCGTAAACATACAAACATACAAATATAAACATATAATCATGTAACTGTAAACATATAAACACGTAACTATAAACATGTAAACAATAACTATAAACATGGAACTATAAACATACAAACAATAACTATAAACATTTAAACTATATATAAACATACAAACAATAACTATAAACATGGAACTATAAACATATAAACAATAACTATAAACATATAAACAATAACTACAAACATATAAACAATAACTATAAATATGGAACTATAAACATATAATCATGGAACTATAAACATATAAACAATAACTATAAACATATAATCATGGAACTATAAACATATATACAATAACTATAAACATATAAACATGGAACTATAAACATATAAACATATAAAGAATAACTATAAACATGGAATTATAAATATGTAAACATGGAACTATAAATATGTAAACATGGACTATAAACATATAAACAATAACTATAGACATATAAACATGGAACTATAAACATATAAACAATAACTATAAACATGGAACTATAAACATACAAACAATAACTATAAACATATAAACAATAACTATAAACATGGAACTATAAACATATAAACATATAAACATGGAACTATAAACATATAAACAATGACTATAAACATATAAACAATAACTATAAACATACAAACAATAACTATAAACATACAAACAATAACTATAAACATATAAACATGGAACTATAAACATATAAACATGGAACTATGAACATATAAACACGGAACTATAAACATACAAACAATAACTATAAACCTATAAACAATACTATAAACATATAAACATGGGAGTATAAACATATAAACATGGAACTATAAACATAAACATGGAACTATAAACATGGAACTATAAACATACAAACAATAACTATAAACATTTAAACTATATATATAAACATATAAACAATAACTATAAACATGGAACTATAAACATATAAAAAATAACTATAAACATATAAACAATAACTACAAACATATAAACAATAACTATAAATATGGAACTATAAACATATAATCATGGAACTATAAACATATAAACAATAACTATAAACATATAACAATGGAACTACAAACATATAGACAATAACTATAAACATATAATCATATTAACATGTAACTGTAAACATATAAGCATGTAACTATAAGCATATAAACATGTAACCGTAAACATACAAACATACAAATATAAACATATAATCATGTAACTGTAAACATATAATCATGGAACTATAAACATGTAAACAATAACTAAAAACGTATAAGCATGCAACTATAAACATATAAACAATAACTATAAACATATAAACATGGAACTATAAACATATAAACATGGACCTATAAACATATAAACATGGAACTATAAACATACAAACAATAACTATAAACATTTAAACTATATATAAACATATAAACAATAACTACAAACATATAAACAATAACTATAAATATGGAACTATAAACATATAATCATGGAACTATAAACATATAAACAATAACTATAAACATATGATCATGGAACTATAAACATATAGACAATAACTATAAACATATAAACATGGAACTATAAACATGGAACTATAAACATATAAACATATAAACAATAACTATAAACATGGAATTATAAATATGTAAACATGGAACTATAAACATATAAACAATAACTATAAACATATAAACGTATAAACATGGAACTATAAACATATAAACAATAACTATAGACATATAATCATGGAACTATAAACATATAAACAATAACTATAAACATGGAACTATAAACATACAAACAATAACTATAAACATATAAACAATAACAATAAACATGGAACTATAAACATATAAACATATAAACATGGAACTATAAACATATATACAATGACTTTAAACATATAAACAATAACTATGAACATACAAACAATAACTATAAACATATAAACATGGAACTATGAAAATATAAACAATAACTATAAACATATAAACAATAACTATAAACCTATAAACAATAACTATAAACATATAAACATGGGAGTATAAACATATAAACATGGAACTATAAACATATAAACAATAACTATAAACATATGAACATGGAACTATAAACATATAAACAATAACTATAAACATATAAACAATAACTACAAAACATATAAACATGGAACTATAAACATATAAACATGGAACTATAAACATGGAACTATAAACATACAAACAATAACTATAAACATTTCAACTATATATATAAACATATAAACAATAACTATAAACATGGAACTATAAACATATAAACATTAACTATAAACATATAAACAATAACTACAAACATATAAACAATAACTATAAATATGGAACTATAAACATATAATCATGGAACTATAAACATATAAACAATAACTATAAACATATAACCATGGAACTATAAACATATAGACAATAACTATAAACATATAAACATGGAACTATAAACATATAAACATATAAACAATAACTATAAACATGGAAATATAAATATGTAAACATGGATCTATAAATATGTAAACATGGAACTATAAACATATAAACAATAACTATAAACATATAAACAATAACTACAAACATATAAACAAAAACTATAAATATGGAACTATAAAAATATAATCTTGGAACTATAAACATATAAACAATAACTATAAACATATAATCGTGGAACTATAAACATATAAACAATAACTATAAACATATAAACATGGTACTATAAATATGTAAACATGGAAGTATAAACATATAAATAATAACTATAAACATATAAACGTATAAACATGGAACTATAAACATATAAACAATAACTATAGACATATAAACATGGAACTATAAACATATAAACAATAACTATAAACATGGAACTATAAACATACAAACAATAACTATAAACATATAAACAATAACAATAAACATGGAACTATAAACATATAAACATATAAACATGGAACTATAAACATATAAACAATGACTATAAACATATAAACAATAACTATAAACATACAAACAATAGCTATGAACATACAAACAATAACTATAAACATGGAACTATAAACATATAAACAATAACTATAAACATATAAACAATAACTACAAACATATAAACAATAACTATAAATATGGAACTATAAACATATAATCATGGAACTATAAACATATAAACAATAACTATAAACATATAATCATGGAACTATAAACATATAGACAATCACTATAAACATATAAACATGGAACTATAAACATGGAACTATAAACATATAAACATATAAACAATAACTATAAACATGGAATTATAAATATGTAAACATGGAACTATAAATATGTAAACATGGAACTATAAACATATAAACAATAACTATAAACATATAAACGTATAAACATGGAACTATAAACATATAAACAATAACTATAGACATATAAACATGGAACTATAAACATATAAACAATAATTATAAACATGGAACTATAAACATACAAACAATAACTATAAACATATAAACAATAACAATAAACATGGAACTATAAACATATAAACAATAACTATAAACATACAAACAATAACTATAAACATACAAACAATAACTATAAACCTATAAATAATAACTATAAACATATAAACATGGGAGTATAAACATATAAACATGGAACTATAAACATATAAACAATAACTATAAACATATGAACATGGAACTATAAACATATAAACAATAACTATAAACACATGAACATGGAACTATAAACATATAAACAATAACTATAAACATATAAACAATAACTATAAACATATAAACATGGAACTATAAACATATAAACATGGAACTATAAACATGGAACTATAAACATACAAACAATAACTATAAACATTTAAACTATATATAAACATATAAACAATAACTATGAACATGGAACTATAAACATATAAACAATAACTATAAACATATAAACAATAACTACAAACATATAAACATGGAACTATAAACATATAAACATGGAACTATAAACATATAAACATGGAACTATAAACATATAAACATGGAACTATAAACATATAAACATGGAACTATAAACATGGAACTATAAACATACAAACAATAACTATAAACATTTAAACTATATATAAACATATAAACAATAACTATAAACATGGAACTATAAACATATAAACAATAACTATAAACATATAAACAATAACTACAAACATATAAACAATAACTACAAACATATAAACAATAACTATAAATATGGAACTATAAACATATAATCATGGAACTATAAACATATAAACAATAACTATAAACATATAACCATGGAACTATAAACATATAGACAATAACTATAAACATATAAACATGGAACTATAAATATGTAAACATGGAACTATAAACATATAAACAATAACTACAAACATATAAACAAAAACTATAAATATGGGACTATAAACATATAAACAAAACTATAAACATATAACCATGGAACTATAAACATATAGACAATAACTATAAACATATAAACATGGAACTATAAACATGGAACTATAAACATATAAACATATAAACAACAACTCTAAGCATGGAATTATAAATATGTAAACATGGAACTATAAAACGCTCTCAGGCACAGGGTGGGATTTTTGGAGTCTCCTATGCAAGCCCAGGGGTTGGACCCGAGGATCTTGATGTGTCTCTTCCCATTCAGTGTATTCCATCATTCTATGGAATGCATATCATATCTCCATCTTTAGTAAATTGCCTTGAAATATGCTATACTAATTTGGCAATACTGTGATTTTATATTTTCAGTAACTCTTTTCCCCATCAAATTCTTTTGATATGTTTGTTATTACATGGAGTATGTCACTGCTTCAGAAATCTCTTTGTGGAGGTTGTAGGAAGTTGAAACCACTAGAGACTGTGATCAAGTAAGGTCATAGCAGCAGTTACAGTGCTGATCAAATGCACTTTTTATATCCTTATTCACTTCTCAAGTGTGGTATCAGAAGCTGCTTCAAAAGAGCAGGAGGATGGAACTTCTCTTAGACACTTTTGCAGTGCATATCTACCAGATATAAAAAATCTTTCTAAAGCAACATTAGAAATAAAAAATGCTAGGCTTTGCTATAGCTTTTTATTATTGTCTCCAGTAAAAATTTTCAAGAGATACTTTCACTGGCTTCTTTTAGGATCTCATTTCTGCCTAAGAAGGTGATGTATAAGAAAGAAGTATAACTTTTGGACAATTACAGTTCTGAAGTCAGCACATTCTGTTCAGTTTCACTGAGTGAGAAGGACCTTAAATAAGCTCTCGCTCCCCTTTTGATCATGATGTTAGAATGAGCCCAAAATCTAGCCAGCTCTCCTCTAGTTTGAGCTACGTGTGAACATGAGGACCCACTGTAGAAATTCCCCTTGTGGGCAGTGCTCACATCTTTGCTCCCAGAAAATGGAGACTGATACTATTTGTATATCACTGTTTAGGCAACTGTTCAGGCTGCTGTTGTAGATACCATACAGGTGTTCAGAACAAAAATTAGGCTTCAACTCCACAGGCTGTAAAAGTTCTCTGCAAGTTACAGAACGTAGCTTGAAAGAGAATGAAGTTCAGGATGCCCAGTGGATTAAGCAAATTCTAAGACAAACTGCTGCTAGGTGATCCCTGTAGTTTATTACTGTGTATTCTACAGACAGAGGTACTAACTGGCTGTGGGGAACAGATACTGCACAGAGTCTGATTTATTCTGGTTCCACCATTGTTCTATAGCAGCAGTACAAGAGTCACAGGAGGGTGGAAGACTCACAGAAAGCTGAAACTATTTTAGATCAATGAAGCAGCGTTATTTTCCTTTTTCACAAGTGCCATGCTAGATGAAATACCTTTATTTTTAGGTTTTAATGTTGGATTTGTAACTTACAGGGACTCCAGTGAACCATACCACGTGCTTTTGCTTACACTGAGGAATGGCAAAGCTTCTGTAGGAGCCTTGAATCCAGAAATGTTTGGCCATTGCCATCAGCATCCCAGGCCCTTTGCTTTTTCTAGAGGTAGGAAATGGTGCAACATGCTCTCTTCAGCAGACTCATAAAGAATAAAGGAAGAGTGTTTATGGTGCAATTCAGTACTCCTTGAATTGCTGAACATGTTGACAGGGAGAAGCTTGTCAGTGAACCAGTGGTGAATATCCAGCACAAACAGATGGCTGATCTGGATTCAGCTCTGTGCTGTAAAGCACACAACAGTTCTCTCTCTTTTCTCCTGATGATGTCAGATGAGTGATGGGGCTGTGCACAGCAGCCTCTGAGTGCCTGCATCTTCACCAAAACTGCCTGGCCTTTTGCTGTAGGTGCAGAGATTATTTCTTCCCCTCCTTTGCCAGACCACACAAGACAGACTTGCCTCCTGCAATCTTGTTGTGCTGGGATTCAGCTTGCGAGGGCTCTTCTGAGGAGTGAAGGAAGGAGACAGAATATTAGCATACAGCTATTTCCACTTTTACTGCTGAGGAGAGACTCAGCCTTCCTGACTGCCCTGCAGGAGAACAGAGGTGTTTGATCAGGGACTTTGCACTGCTGTGCAGGGCTCAGCCTCAGGTGAGTGTTCAGGAGGAAGTGCTGGGTGCAGCAGCATGTTGTGAATGCAAACCTCTGTGTGCTGCTGAGATCTGCACACGTGCACACACCCCCCTTTCACTAAAGAGTGCAGGAGACATTTGAGCTTTCCTTCTTTCCCTCCCTTCCTTCCCCTTCTGAGACCAGCCCAGTGGCAAAACTAAATTCAGGTTTTAGGAGCTGGCTCAGCTGTACCATGCAGTATTGATGCAGTGGAGTGGGCAAAGTCTGTGTGTGCATTCAGTTGACAGCCCACAGCAAGAGGTTCACCCTACAGGCTGTAGGGCTCTCATGGGAAAAGGAGAGGCACAGTCGAGGTTCTGCCAGGCTGTTCTCTCAGATGTGGTCTTAGTGCCTTGCCAAGACACCCTCGCAGCTCTTTCTACTAGGTACCTCTTTTTTCCAAACAGTTTTCAAATGTTTCCATTCCAAAAGGCCCACAAACAAACCGAAAACCCCAAATCCCAGCCTTCTTGAAAATGTTTGCCAAGTTTACCAAAGAAGGAAGATGGTTTCAGCTGAACGTTCCTTTATTTGTTGTAAATAAATCAAATGTTGACTACATGAACATCTCTCACTTCTCTTGTTTACAGCCTACACTGACAGTTAAGCTCTTAGAAACTTTCAAGTAAACCTCATCTGCAGAAATCTTTCCTTTTGACAGGCTCTGAAAATGTCCAGGTTTTTTTGTTTGGTGGTTATGTCGGTGGGCTTTTTTTGCATAATGTATTGGGTACCTTCCTGAAGGAGTTTACATACCTGTTAAAATAAGTGCACTCAGAGATGCCAACAGAAAAAGATGCATAAGTATATAGTTTATTTATGCAGGTTGCAGTCTAATAAAAACCCAGTCTCTTTATGTTGCCATGTTTGTGAATATTTATCATCATAAGCAAGTGGCAGAGAGAGGCTTGACTGAGGAAGTTATTGTCACCGATAGAAAACAACGTCCTGAGAGAAAACAGGTTCTTGTAAAGTCCCAGGTAAAAGCTGTTGTCAGTTTCCTCTGTGTCTCTCAAGTGGCCCTGAGCAAAACCAGCCCCATAAATTAAGGTGCTCGAGGACAGTATGTAAGAGAACAGACATTCTGCCAGCTCCCCTTGGGTGCCCAGTAAGGATCCCCTCATTTTCTCTGATAGCAGCTGGGTGAGCTAATTGTGAGGCTGAGGAAGCATCAGCAGGCTGCAAGAAATCATCAGTCACCTCCGCATCCACCTGCTAATTCTGAGTGCATTTAAGCAAAGCTGTTGCTCTCAGCCGTGCGGTGCAGAACACAGACAAGTTCAAGGCTCTGCATGTAAACAGCAGATGTGTGTCAGTAACTAAAAACACAGCCCTCTCTTCCAGCACCAAACCAAGACAGAAGAGCAGCAAGAGCAGCTGGAAACAGGCTTTGCTTCCATGATTTTCCCAGGCACGCGCAGCTTGACGCGCCAAGTTGATCCAGCTCTTTGAAACCACTCATTGTGTGCTGGAGTGAGTCTAAGGGGTGTGAAGCCTTCACTTCAAATATAGAACAGCAATTGATGCTGGATCAAGCATAATAGGAAGGTTGGATGAGCCACTGAGAGAAACTGTGGTACAAAGGAAACTCTTTAGGGAAAATAAAAATGTAGATGATCACGTTTGAATCACTGTGCAAATTTATATTGAATCGGTATTTTGACTGAGGAAGTGTCTTCCAGGTTTTTCACCTGATTTAGGAGCTCTAAAGATGGTTTAGTTTTATAGTTTATAGTTTTCAGGCATTGCTTGGGTAAAGCATTTTTAAAAAGTGCTGCTACGTCAAGTCTTCAAAATCAGCCTTGCCTATTGTGTGCTTCATAAACCTTTATCATTACTCTCTGAGCTCCATAAACAGTGGGATGAGTCTGTACAGAGAGAGCAGGAACAGGTCGGTCATTTGTGGTCACACTGAGCAGGGCTTGACTCTGCATGGACTTCCCTGGAAATCTCAATCCACCCAAGAGGGCGAGGCAAAGATTTCTGCCAAACTTGAGCCAGAGAGAGGAAATCTGCTCATTATTTTTGGTCAGGCAGTGGAGGGATATCTGTACTGTCATGCTGTTGATGTTCAGGCTGTCTCTGTGCTGGTTTGGGCTGCTGTAGAGTTAGTGTTCTTCTTCTTTGGATTTGTGCTGGAAGCAGTGTTGGTAGCACAGGGACGCCTTGGGCATTGCTGAGCAGAGCTCACACAGAGCCAAGGCCTCCTCTGGCCTCACTGACCCCACCAGGGAGGGGCTGGGAGGGGACAGAGCCAGGACAACTGAGCCCAAGGGAGCCAAGGGAGATCCCAGCCCAGGTGGGGCCACGCTCAGCACACACAGCTGGGGGCAGGAGAAGGAAGTGGGGACATGGAGACACCTGCCCGTCCATGGGCAGTACAGGTTGAATTCCTTGTTCAGTTTTCCTGCAGGTGCAGCTGTTGCTTTACCTATTAAAATGTCTGTATCTCAGCCCTGAGTTTTCTCACTGCTACTCATAAAATTCTCTCCCCATCCCACCAGGGGCAAATGAGTTGGTGGCAGTGTGGGGCTGAGCCATGACAGTCTCTGAAGGGCAGCCTCAGGATATCTCACCAGAGTGTTTCAGGCTGAGGGGAAAAAAAAATAGGTTATTTGGCACCTGCAAACAATACTTTTTTCTTTGTTGTGAGTTATCAATACCTGACTGAAGTACGACAATTCCTGCAATTGCTTAGGGAAGGAAAAGGGGAAATGAAATGTATAGTGAGGAGGAATGAGGATTGAGGATTATAGTTCTGGTTTCCTCCTGAGCACATGGTGCAGAAGGAAAGGAGAATTTGCCAGATGACACACTGGGAGCAGCTGCGCTCACCGGCACTCTGAGAAAGAATGTTGCTGCTTCCACAGATTCGTGCTCTCAGACACTTCCATAGCCCGTCATATGTCATTTTTGGTGCATGTTTATATTGTCAGACAAGCATCCAGGAGTAGCTGTCCATTCTCAAAGCAATTTTCAAGGCTTGATGCATCCTGTGGAATCAGTCTGGCCCGTCAGTCAGACTGGACAAGGAAATAGTGTTATGGAAAACAAACACTCCAGTTCCTGTTTGCCTCAGTCCAGCTGGTGAAACTCCATGTGTGTAGGAGCACTGGGTCCACATAGAGTGTGTTTGGGACAATGTGCTGCTGAAATCTAGAACAGCAGGGTACAAAGTGTGTGCTCTGCTCATTTCACTGATGGGAACAGAATTTTGCCACTGACTGGACTCTGCACGTGCCCTCTCCTTATTAGAGCTCTTACTGTTTTCCATGCTGGAAGCCTGAGTTGCAGTGTGCCTCTGCAAACCTCCTGTGGCAGCCCCTGCTTGTCACAGCCCTCAGGAATTCCTGCAGCTGGCAGTCCTCCCTAGAAATCCAGTGGCATTTGTACTGTCTTGCAGCACTGCTGCCAAAGTCAGCAGGTACTAGCTGAAGCCAGCCTTGAAACTTGGTGGAATTTTGGAATTGGAATTTTCAAAGCCAAGAGATTCCCTCAGTACTGAGATATGGGCTGCTTCTCTTATTAAATGCAAATACTAGAAATGTAGTATTCAAGTAATAAAAATTTTTTTCAACGCTCCTATGAGAATGTTACCAACATTTCTAGTTTATTACATATAACAGAACAAATACTAGCTGTATCCTGCACTTACCACTTAGAATGCAAGTATCATGAAAGAGGCTTTAAAGTATTACATGTTTTGGTAGCATTTGTGGAAATCAAATGTAATTATTGGAATAATATTATTTTTATATCGAACAAATTTTTTATAGTTGAATAGTATTAATATCAAACTATTTCTCTAATTATCCAGTATTTCCTCTGCACTCATGCAGCTCTGGTGTCACAGAGAGTGAATTAAAGTGAATGTTAAAGTTCACATACACATGCACAATGAAAAGTACACGTTAGATGTGATGCTGCAGAAGGTACTGTTTAATTTTAGCCCCTTAATTGGTCTCTTGGGCTGGAACTGGGCTCCCATGTGTTTGTGTCAGTGCTGTGGGGTCTCAGCTCGCTGCTAGGTGTGCCTCTGATGGGGCAGGGCCCTGGCTCTTGCAGGATGCCAGGTTTTCTCTCCGCTATATGCTGGACTTCCATGGGAGCACTCAAGGTGTACGCTGGCTGCCTGGGGATGCTGGTGTTGGGAATTGGAATTTTGGGAGCAGCCAGCCACTGCAGAGCTCAGGGCTGAGCCCTGTCTGTAACCCAGGTCCTGTGTATAATGGAACTTGCATTTACTTTCACTCACATCAGCCTTGCAGGACCAAAAGGGGCCTACAAAAAATCCCTGGAGAGAAATTTTTACAAGGACATGTAGTGATAGGACAAGGAGTAATGGCTTCAAACTGAAAGAGGGTAGGTTTAGTTTAGATAACAGAAAGAAATTCTTCCCTGAGGCCCTGGAGTAGGTTGCCCAGAGAAGCTGGGGCTGCCCCATCCCTGAAATTTTCAGGGCCAGGCTGGATGGGGCTTGGAGCAGCCTGGGATAATGGAAGGTGTCCCTACCCATGGCAGGGGTTTTGACACTAAATGAGCTTCAAGGTCTTTTTGAAGCAAAGCCAAACCATTTGAGCATTCTGTGATTTTTGGGCCTCCAGTATAAGTAACTTGCCCAGTCTTCCTGAAATCCCCTATTCTGTGCAGCCAGCATGACCTGCATCATCTGCTTGTTTTTGCTGCCTCTGCCTGCAGCGTCCTGAGTACAACAGCAATTTGCAATTTACTTTCTTTTCTGCCTCTGCCATGTCCTTCATTGTAAAGCACAGGCCCTCAGCGTAGCAGCATCTGTGTGGGTCTCCAGCACAGAAACAGAATTAAGGATTTTTTCTTCCTTTGAAGAGCAGGGCGGTTCTTTATAGAAGGATCAGCATGATCAGCTCACTGGTTTTCATGCACTTGTTTGCTTGTATGAAGGTTTTTTCTGTCAATGGGAGGAATGTTTAGCATCTGATTTTCTCAACTGAAAAGATTTCCCATCTGTATAATTAGCCTTATTTATACAATTAGAGCTTAACTACTAATTGCTTGGGGGCTTTTTTAGTTTGCTTCCTTCTATGTAGAATATTCATCAGACAGCTGATATTGGAAAATACGAGATTGAACAGTGTTGCTGCTTTTCATATTCCTACAAGGAATGTGTTTGTCACTGAAGCAATGAATTTTTGAATGTTATCTAAACACTGTTTAATGTTAACTTTTTTTTTCCTGAGTGATATCATGATGAATTCTGGAGGGAAAAAAAACTGCCTTAGTGAAATTTCATCACATAAATAATCCAGTTGTGCCAAGAAACTCTATAATGACCTCAAGGCTTAGCAGCTGCCAAATACACCGCTTAGCATTAACCACTCTTCTTGTGATATCAAAGTAATACACAATGAACACTGCCAAATCTGCTTTCTCTAACACTTAATGTATCTTTTTTAAACCTAATTTAGTGTCTGCAAATGGCATTTGCTTTTATAATAGTAGTGTGTGCTGCTGCTCTACAGTGTCCATCTCTGTCTCTCTAGCATGGTAGGGGCTGTGGCGCATCCTGTACATCTTATAAATTAATAATTCAGTTATCCAGTAAAAATAAAGTAGTGTGAACATGCTGGTGAGTGAGAGCTATCACACGCACTTACAAAAAAAGACAGTCCAAACTTCAATGTCATCTAATAATAATAATTTACCAGGCTCAAAATGTAAAGCATTTAGTCATAAACTGGATCATCTTTATAGAAATTTGAAAGATTTTAGAGATTGTATAAGCATAGCAGTGGAATTATGATTTCTTCTTCATTTCTAAGCCATCCTCTCAAACAGAAAACAAGGTATGCACAGTGGAACCTGCTCAGCTCGTGGTGGTTGGCTTTCTTCTCTCAGGGAAACCATCTCTGCAAGGCTTCCCTCTGTGCTGGCCTTCATCCCTTGCAGTGCTTTGGTACACATCCTGAAAGGCCCGGCACTCGAGGGATGTCTTGGTTTGGAAAGACAGGTGCCTGCTAAAGGAGACAGAAGCCTCCCCTAAAATGGAGAATGCAAACCCTCCCCACCCCTCCGAATTGCTATGAATTTTAAATAAGAGGCTCTCAGGCAAAAAATATGGGAGCAGGAAATAACAGTTCTTTAATAGGGAAGGGAAAAAATAAAAGGATAAAATACAACAATGCAATACACTAGAACAGCACTGACAGAGTCAGAACTCAACCTGACACCCTGTGGGTCAGGGTGTTGGCAGCAGTCCAGTTGGAAAAGGGGCTGCAGTCCTCCTGGAGTGTCAGGCGTGGTTCTGTTGGAGCAGGGCAGTCCTGTAGGAAAAGGGTGAATTCTTCCTCCACAGATCCGTGGAAGTAGAAGCAGCTGCTGTTCCTCTGGGGAGTCCAGTGGAGAAGAGCGGTGCTGGTGTGTCAGAATCTCCAGGTTATATCTGGGTAGGAATGCTTGGCTCCTCCCTCTGGGCGGAGCATCTCACAATGGGATGTCACAGTTCTTATCAGTCATGGGGTGACATTCAATAGCCCCTTATCAGCAGATGTTCCCTGCTGAGGGACCTTGATTACGATCACTCAGGAAGAGAGATAAGGAGAATTGCCCACTTGATACCAGACAACTGCCATGCAGACGGCAATAGAATACATCTGGCCTTGCAAACTGGAACAAGGGAAAAGCAGGCAAACTGCAGAGGCTGCTGAAGGCAGAATGCAGCAGGGTGGGGCTGTGGCTTCTTCTCTGCTGTGCTCCGTGCCTTGTGCTCGCTGGGCAGGGCGGCAGAAGGGAACACTCCTGCTCCCAGAGCATGGCATCTTCCTTTGAGTCTGCCTCAGCTTCATCGGGACCTGATGCTCAGCTGGGTGACCTGACGCTCAGCTTAAAGGCTTTTAATCTGTTGCCCTGGTTTTTTAAGTTTTTCTAAGACTCCCGATGTTTACATTCTTGTAACAAATTTTCTCACATTGTTTTGCATTGTTTTATGGAGGAGGAGAAATTTAATGGACTGTTGGTTTGTCCAGTGTCATTGGAGAGGTGGCACCATCACCCTCCAATCCACTGTCACTTTTGGAAATCTATAAACGTTGGAGTCAGAAATTAAAAGTTCTCTTTTTACTTTGGGAGAGCTGCGTGTGCGCATTATTTCGTGTCCTATAGCGACAGAAATCAGTGTAGCTGATTCCGGGCTCATTAAGCAGGAATAGACAAATAACTGCTCTGTTTTCTTCTATTTGTAAAATGGAAATTACAGTGTTAAGAACTTTGGATGAAAAAGTTCTGCTCTGGGTTGTTATTTGTGATGTTTTAACCCAGCAGTGAAGGCAGGATTAATGGTCAGGCATTTTAAAAATACTTGCAGGATTTTCCTAACTGCAGTAACTAAAAATCAGCCATTGATACAGGTGTTATTACTGTTACTACAGGATCCATAAATTGTACTGCTTCTGTGGTGTCCTTTGGTTTGCATGGCTATACAGCCCTTCCCTTAGCCCTCAGATAAAAGCACACCTATTATACATGTGCCCCTCTTTTTGTCTGGGAGTTGATCTGTTAATATCCTGACTTGTTTACTGCTTAGGTGGCTATTGCTACTGTCCATTACCTGTTTGTAAACACTTCTAGATTTGGGTTTTCCACTACTTTTTATAGCCTCATGAGGCAAAAAGTATTTCTTCATGTTCAATGCTTTCATTTGCATTGCCATCCCAATTGTCATTATTTCTAGCTAATTCTGTAGAAAAATTCTTAAGCCTCAGTTAATTCATTCAGTAGGATATGGTTGGCAACAGACAAAAATCCTGGCATTTCAGGGGATCTCATAAAAACTGTCAGAACTGCCATTAACTCATAACTCCCTCTGGAGTGGCTCCGATGTCTTTTAGAGCCTCTGAGATCAGCCTTTCTATTTTGCCAGGCTGAAACTTTTCTTTCACAGCATATGGCTCCCAAACAGTGCATTTAGCTGTAGCTGTGTACTTTCCTTTGTTCATGCCCAGAGTGTTAACAGTATAGGATTGAATTAAACTTCACTAAGACTGCAGCAGTTAGGATCTTCAAATACTTTTCTCCAAAGCACTTCTAAACTACACAACCTCATAAGAGAATTGGGAAAAAACCAAAAGAGAACTAATGCGTAAGAATTCCCATAAAGAACTTGATTGCTGTCACCGAGTGAACCAGCCACAGACATCACACTGATCAGCAAAGTTTAGAGCTTTTTTTTCCCCCTCCAAACTCTTTGAAAGCATGGGTGCCTGAAATGGGTGCTCCAGGTTTGGACAAGCTCGAGACAGTTAAAAGTCCTACATTACATTCAGAGCTCAGATTCAAGTGACATCATGAATAGCTTAAATTAATTACCTGCTTCAGTCAGACTGGATTGTCTCACAAAACGCTTTAAATCAAATGAAGCACAACACTTCAGTGAGAAATATTCCAAGTGTCTGTCCTTACCACTCTGTCCCTCTTGGAAGGTGCAAGGGGTGCTGTGGATAGCACGTTGCAAGGCTTGTTTCCCCAGGATAAAGCAGCCTTCAGGGGATTACAGCAGCCAGGCTCCTGAACTGCTGATATGCAGCCTAGAGATGTGTTATTTCAGGTGCCTGCTGCAAGAATATATTGGACAAAATGCCTTGTGAGGTTGTGTAGTTTAGTGTAAGCTGCATGTGAGTGAAACCTCTGGCCAGCTGTGATTTGTGCTGACTTTTACCAGGCTGTAGAAATTCTACAGCAGGGCAAGCTCCACTTCAAACCCCTGCTCCCAAATGGGATGTCACAGAAATAAGGGTTGTTTGAAAACTAAAGAAGTGCTGAAGTGTGGTGAGGAGCCCAAAGGATGCCGAGGTAGAGCTTTTAAAGAGTGCTGTGTGTGGCACACACCCAGGGCCTCAGAGCTGGAATTGGGGCACCCTCTGCTCCAGGGGCCAGCTGCTGCACTCAAATAACTGCAATCCTTTCTTTCATTTCCTTTCCAGGGTGGCATCCGCTGTCTTCACACTTCTTCATCATTTTTAGGCAAAACTGGAGAATTCTTAGGTTCTTTCTGGCAGCTGTAGACTGCAGTACCTCCTCCCCTCCCTGTCCCTGGATAATTCCCATGACTGTTTCAGGTGCACTGCTTGGGGTGCTAAAATAGCTCATTAAACACAGAAACTGTCTGCTCCCATCCCCACTCTGTTCAGGATGCCTTGAATTCTTGGTGGCTAACAGGCTGCCAGCTTCCTGGCAGGGAGGAGTATTGATTTCCATACCCAGTAAGTACCTTGTAGGCAATTTTCCTTTTTAATTATTGTTCAATGAGCACAGCTGGACACAAATAAATTGACGTAATAGTTAAGGCCTCTTAACAGCTCCACTCCCATCTCCTGAGGCCTTTCTTAGCCTCTAGGATTTTTATAAAGATTTTATTTCCCCTAAAAATAATTACAAGATAATCTAATTACATTGTTACTGTTCTTCACATAATTAACCTTGCTATTTTCAAACTTGAAGAAATGAGATGGAACATACCTATATTAATGCCAGAATGATAGAACACTATATTAATCTGAAGAGCTAATATTTCTTAAAGTGACTTCTGGGTTTTCTTTTTTTTTTTATTTTTTTTTTTTTTTTTTGCTGCTATGTTCACTAAGCATCTTCCCAGCCGCTGCCAAATAAAAACAATATTTATCTGATTTTTACTATACATCAGTAAAAACATAAGCAGTATGAATAGCAGGAAGGACCAGACACAGGGGTTTATTTTAAATGGGAATGGGCTTCATGGAATCTGCTAGGAATGTGTTTCATGGAATCTGCTAGTGTGAAACAAATGTTGATGGGCCTGAAGTGTGGAGTGGAAAAAAAAAAACATGCAGCAAACTGAGTGTCTTGTCATAGTTTGTAGGCTAGGTACTTCCTTATCTATTTCCTTTTCCGACATAGGAATTCTTGAATTCTGTTTTTCTGTTGTCATTTCATACAGATAGAGAACTGCATCAAAATCTCCTTGGAACAGATGTAATTTTATTCATTGTTCATCAGTATCTTCTGAGTAGTCTTGGAAAGCCACTTCCTGATAACAGTGGCTGAGAATTTCAGTTCTTCTGCAGCTATGTGTTTGGTGAGTGGGTTGGAGACCCATCCTTGCATGAGCAGAGCTTCAGGCAAGCAAATTCCATAAGGTGTGTGAAATGTTGGCTGGGACACATCTGCTTTAAATTCTCAGCATATTTTCTAAAATTTAGTAACGCTTTGAGGATCAAGGAGGATGATAAAAATAAATTATCTGAATACCTAGGATACCTCTACAAATAGCAGTAGAGAGATCCCACTCTACTGGCTCTCAGAATGTCAGAAAACAATATTTTTTATTTTGTTTTCACATAGAGTGTTTCAAGGAAAAGTCAGAGGGGAATATAGCTCTCTTTTTATGCAGGATAAAAATTATTTTTAAAAGAGAACTGGACTTAGTCAATTTTGCTATCCCATATTCAGTATTTAAAGTCTCTTAACATTTTTCACATAAACTAGGTGTTTCAGGGGTTTTCTCCTATTATATTCATAATAGAAAATATATTACTGTTATAGATGAGTAGTGTAATAGCTGGGTCTCAATTAAGAGATATTATATATATATATATATATATATATATATAAAATAGATATTATATAGATATATATAATAATATGGATATATATATTAAGAGATATTATATAGATGTATAGTAATGTTATTATAAAATGTCATTCCATACTCCTCTTTCCCTGCCCCCCTTGCAACAGCTTTAATTGTCAAGACATTTAAAGGAGGCTGGGTTGGTACCAGGAGGAGCAGCAAAACAGCACCTGACCTCCAATCAAGATGTGAAAAGTAATGTCCACCAATATCCATTGGTGGACATTACTTTTCACATCTTGATTGGAGAAAGAGAAAGAGCTGACTGACAAAACTTGGCAGAGAAAGAGCTGACTGACAAAACTTTCAGAGGGGCTGAGGGTATAAAAGGCAGAGCATCCACTTTGGAGATGAGCCATGTGGCTGGCAGCCACAGGGGGGGCTCCCAGCCCAGGAATTTTTCCTTATTTAGTCCTTTTGTTGTGTTTTTTGTTAAGGTTTAATAAATCTTGAAGATTTTAAGAAGTGAGCGATTGTTTCTCACATTACCTTTTGTGAGGAGCTCACCATATTGTTGAGGATAATTTTTTCACGAAATTTCGGTGGAAGGTAACAGAGCTCTGCCCCAGTTCTGCTTGTCTCCAGTGAGTCCCCCATGAGCTGAGTGTCAGCAGTTCCTGCTTTTCCAGCAGTGCCACTTGGAAGCACCATTCTCCTTTCAGGGCCCCCTATATTTCAGGCAATTTCCATGACAATTTCTCAGAATAGGCAGCTTAGGCTTTTCAGCTGAAGGGGTTCAAATGGATGTTTCTGTCTGGAACAGTCTGGAAGCTGCTGCTCCATTCCAGCAGCTCTCAGGCAGCTCAAATCTGCACATCCACAAAGCACAGCTTGGGAAATGCAAGTAACTAACTAAAGAAACAAAGTGCCGTGGAGAAGGATATGCAGAGTCCATGACAGGAGTTGAAAGGGAGTTTTCCCTGCTTTGAGTTCTCTAAAAGCTGCTGTGAATATTAGCTGTGGAAGAACTGAAAGCTAGTTTAGGCCTAAATTGAGAGCATCTCTGTGTGGATGGAAGGCTCTCTTGGTTTTATTGGATTTTAGTAAAAGCGCATAAGATAAAATGACATCTGAAGTGAAATATAAACCCACTCTTTCCTTACTATTTCAGGTTCTTCATCCAAAACACTTTACAGGAATACCTGAAAAGTCTTTATGATGGAAAAAAATAAATTTCCAAAGGTTCTTTTGCCACTAGCTACCAGGTATTTAAATCTTTGCCTTTTGCCAGGAAAGCTCTGTTGATAAACGATATAGATGGTGCCTTGGCAGGTGGGAGAGCCATCTGTATGGGTGCATGCATTTCCTGCTGAGAGCAGTGTGTGCTGGGTATGGACACTGCAGAGGTCACTCTGCCCGGCACCCCAAGGAATTTGAGGACTTTCTTGCTCTATACCAGCTGGTTTTTTAGAGGGTTTTTGCCTAAGGATTTGTCAGATGCCTTTGAGTATACAAATACAGCCTGGATTTCTGTTGTCAGCATACCTATTGATAGCTGTAGAAAATACTTTGATAGATAATGAGGCAAAATTTCCTTCACAAAATCTGTTTCTGGCAATGCCAATTTGGATATAAAGGGATTCATTCTGTTCTTTATAACAGTTTTCACCAATTTACTTGGCTTTCTGGTCCACGATTGCCCAGAACTCCCTTGGGATCGAAGCAAATTTAAGCCAGAAGTTAAACAGCACCATTGGTAGTTAAATCTTCAGTTTCTTCTGCTGTAAGCAGTTATCATTTGGTGCTGGTGACTTGTTACTGCTCATTTGCTCATCAGAGAATTCTTTTTGAGTGTCTTCTGGCATTAAGCTTGATTTGAGATAGACTCTGTTGTGTCTTGCTGTAGAGAGAGGAGATTCCAGAGTAGGAGTCTTTCCAATCTCCTCTACCAGAAATGCAAACAGGATTTTTTTTTTTTTCCCATCTATGGCTTTATGGTCACTAAGTTCTTCTTCTATATCTTCATCATTTTATGACCCTACAGATTCTTATCAGAATTCTTTAGTCTGTGGTTTTTGGGACTTTCGAAAGCTGTTCCTCAAATGGGTTTTGTTTTTTTTTTTTTTTGGTAGGTGTCCTGGTTTAGGGCAAATTTTGGAGGAAACCTCCAAACTGGGGTTCCTCTAGAAAGCAGATTCAAGCAGCCCCTCCTGGAACTGGTTTGGGAAAAGATTTCCTTGGAGGAAAGTGGAAAAACCTGTTTATTTAACAGGGAAAGCATTCACCAGCACAAAAAATGAACAATATTAAACGATAAAACCTCTTGCTGCTCCGAAGAGATGCCACACTCAGAAAGTCCCTTTGTGGGCTGTTGCTGGGCTCCCTCACTTTCTGATCAGTCTCTCATCAGTCCCTCCAGTGCTGGCAATGCCACAGCCAGGCCCAGCCTGAGAGCTGCCAGTGTTCTTCTGGGTGCTCAGTCCAGGGCAGGTTCAGCCAGCTCCAAGGAAAAGAAAACCCAAAGTCCAGGGAACTTCCCTGCCTCAGCTAGCTAAAACTAACCAAAAGCAAAGGAAAGCTCTGTCCTGCTATCTGTCCATGCTGCAGACAGCACTGTCCAGGAGAAGGATGCGGGGAGCAAGTGCAGTTTCTGAAAACAAAATGTGTGCACCTTGTCTCCCCCCACCTTTGCTCTCAGAACCAGTCTTAAAAGGTGTAAAACTTATTTCTGGGCCAAACAGATGAATGGGGATACAATTCAGCATCAGAAAGTGACCCCAGGACATTATGTCATTTATACAGTATCTGCCTGAGCTTATGGCCCCTTCTGGTTTATTCATCTGGACATGGAACCACTTTGCTGTTCAGCAACACTGGTTTCTTCAGGCCTCTCCTAAGTTTCTAGGAGGCGAGATTTATTTGTAAACAAAGCTGTCTCTGAACACCCTTCTTCCCGCCTTTAAGAATTTTACTTGTTTCAAAACAATAAAAGGAAAACCTGGTCCGGGCACTGCTTCCAGTGAAGCCAAGAGTTGCTTCCTCCTCTCTGAGTTTCCTGGCTGTCCATAAAATCCTCATTCCAGGCAACCTGTCCCAGTATGTTTGCCACTCTGCACTGGGCATAAGTGAAGCTCTCCCATCACCATCTTGTTGCACAGTTGAAATATGTCAGTAACAGTATTTTTCTTCTCCTTGCCCAGAATATCAGTTTCATGGGATCACAGCTTATTAAACTGACCAGAGGGCTTGGCCAGTTACTTTTAAACCACTCTTTAACATATGATTCCACTTACTGCTTGGTACAGCTTACTGCACCTTTGATATATTCTTTGATTTTCATCTTCCGGGGGCTCTGATTGTTTTCTTTTCCACTAGGCATCCTGTATGTTTATTATTCCCATATTTCATGTTCATATTCCATATGTCAGTTCAAAGTGTGTAGGGCAGCAAGGCAGGCAAGCAGGTTCCCCATCTTACTGCTAACATGGATGCAGAAAAACATGTAAAAGTTCTTTTTAATCTCTGTAGAGCTATTTTTTTAATGCAGAACTGTTGGTTTTCTTTGCTGTTTCCTATTTGATTATTTCTAGCTTCCATCCTATCTTTTATATAAATCCTTTTGACTTCCCCAGAGAGCTTTTCTGCACCCATCAGCATTCTCCTTCTCTGTTTCAGCAACTTTGCACAAAGCTGGCCCTGTTCCTAGGAGGTGAATTATCCAGCACTGTAGGGTGAAATTGTCACTAAGGTTCCTGAACCGAGAGTGTAGTTACCTCTCCTGGGGAGAATTTCTCAGGAACACCATTTCCAGCTGGGGTCAGGCCCTTCCTTCCACCCAAGAGGGACTGCTGGCCTGGAAGTGGTGGCATTGTGCTGACAGCATCAGCCCCCAGGGAGCTGCTGTTGCTGCATCTGTTGAGCAGTGCAGGGTGTTCTTCATTCACACTTTGGAGTTTTTCATTTCCCAGTCGGATGGGCAATCTTTCTCAGTTCATCCTGTCAGTGCTGAACTCCTTCCTGGAGTTCAGATTGACCAAAGCAGCAAACTTTCCCCCCCTATTTCTAGCAGTTGATTTGCAGGCTGAAAGCATGTATCTGCTTGATTCCCTTTCCACAAAACAATGCTAATTTTTACGGCAACAGCGGGGCTGAAGAACCCCAGGCAGACCTCTTCACACACACTGATGTGTTTGGTGTGCTCTTGACTTTCACAGTGCCTTTGGTTATCTGCCTGTTGCACAGAAGGGCACCTCAGCAAGTGGCTCTCCTATGTTTTCTCTTATATTGTGGTGTTAAACAGCTTTTTTGGGAAACCCTTCAGATTGCATCAGCTGTGTGGCGCTGGGTATGGCTTCCTGATGTGACAGAACAGCGCTGGGGTGTGCTGAGTAGAGCTTACTGCCTGTATTGAGGATCACTCTGCTGGAAGGAAACCACAGAAGAGGGGTTAGCTCCAGAGTCCCAAAGTCGTTGTCTGCAACAGGAGGTTTGCACTACCAGATGGAAAGCACCAATTTTCTAGTTTCGGAAGAAGTAACTTTGGTCTCGATGAGAAATAATAAAATCCTGCAGAACATGGTTCATTAAAATTGAGTTCAGTCTGGGATTACTGGTGAGGTTTGCCACCTGTGTGCCCTCCTGCTTGCCTGAGTGGATTGTGGGTGGTACAGGTACCTCAGGAAACAGCTTACAGGGACACGTATTTTAATACACAGGGTTGAACATCTGCCTCTTGTAATCAGTCACTGTCCCATTCAAAAATCATTTCTGGCACTCAGTCAACCAAAAATACCCGAGCACAGCCTGGTGGTTGGGTCAGTAGGAGTTTGTGAGTTGAAAGAAACCAGTTGGATTCACATAAAATACAGTTCAGTGGTGAAGTCTCGCTGTTGTTGCTGCTACAGCCCTTTTAATGTTCCTCACTCTGATTTGGCATTAATGAGTTCTTACAAACGTGGTCTCTGTGTTTATACATCTTGTTTCTACCCATCTGTCTTAGACCACGCTGGAGTTTTGTGTTTCCTTTTTTTGCTAAGCGTGAAGCAGCTGGCCAGGGCAGGTACAGTCACATACAGCTGTATACATGTTTCTAAATTCATGTTTCTAAATTAATATCTGCTCGATGAACGTCTGGGAGGAATCCCTCTGTTCCCCTCATGTGTTTCAAGTCTTACAGTTTGTTTGGATGTACAAATCAGTCTGATTTCCCACTTCTGCTCTGCTGAATTTAAATTTTTTTATGCTTTCTTTAGGCATTTCAGAAAATTGTCTGCTCTCATAAACATTAACATTTGAAACTAAGTTATGAATGTAAAATTATTCAGAAATCATGAAAAGTATCAACCATTGGGTACCAAACTGGCTGCAATGAGACCCCATAACATGCCCTGTGAGTATTTCTTGGATTTTAGCTTTGGTTTTGACTGCTTTAATTGCACACTTGGAACTGGAAATACTTGATCTGTTTGAAATGAGTGTTAAAAATAGTTGCAGTTTTCAACATTGTAAAAATAGCTTTAAAATTTGAGCGGTTGCTTTTTTCTTTGTCTGGTAGTCACAAATCTTCCAACCTTTGAGAGTCAGATTTCAGGTGTTATTTTTGCAAGCTAATGCTGCTGTGCATTGTAATTAAGCAGACTTTGAAGAGATATTTACAAATAATGTTTAAAAAGCCACCGTAAAAAGCACTCAACAAACTTAAAATAGCTTTGTCTTCTCCCTGTTTGTTTTTTTCTCTTGTTGCTGTTGTTCACAGCCCTACAGGCAGCATTCCTCCGAGATGAGGAGACAGGCAGGGTTCATGCTTTATTTACCTTAATAGATTTTTGAAGCTAAGTCCTGTGCAGCTGTTTGAAAATTTATGGAATTCATTTCTAAAGCAAACCACTTGGATAACAGACATGGCTGTGATTCCAGTTGTGCCAGTGCCAGGAAAGCTTTTGGTTTTGTACTGTGAGCACTCTTTAATAACAGGTCTTGTATTTAGCCTTTTGGCTTCTGAAAGCAAATTACTCCCTTCTTGATATGCAGCTGATGGTGCTGCAGCCTCATGATTTAGCTTTCAGTTTGTGGCTGTCCCTGGCTGTTCATGTCTTTGCTGGCTCAGCCAGGCCTGGCAGAGGCACAGCACAGCTGAGGAGATGCTCTGATTGCAGCCCAGGGTCACCAACTGCACCTCTGCTGCCGTGCCCAGCACGAGCACGCTGTCGGTGTGACTGCCTCTCGTACACAGATGGCCTTTTAAAATGTGCTTAAACTCCTGATAGATTTCCAAATATTTCCAATTGACAGCCTCCTTACAAATTCCCATTTCAGGAGATGGGAGCCAACATCTCCATGATCATGTTTGGTCGTTCACACAACCATAACATTTGAATATGACGAGGAAAATTGGCTGTGCTAAAGCACAAGCTTTAATTGGAAGTAAATGCCAAAAAAGATGTTTTTGTAATGAATGCATGGGTATTTAAGTAGTTTCCCATCACTTTAATATCAAAAATGTGCTGGGATCTGCCAAGTGACTTGGTAATCTCGGCTAATATCAGGGAAGTTGCACACAGTCAATGGCTTTAAGCAGCACTGTTACTCTGCACACTTCTCAGGATCTGGGCATTTTAGCAGCAATTGCTTGCTGCCTTTTACAACCTTGGCAGCAAGTGTCAAAGTGACTGCAGTTTTTGTCTAGGGACAGCAGTGTCCTGTAATTCCGAGGGACACTTGAGGAGACCACTCATGGTAGCTGAATGAGGACCTTACAACATTTTTCTGGGCTCTGACTTGGCTTCAGTGAAAGCTTAGCTTGGTTAAATTGGCCAGCCTGTGGGGGCTGCCATGCAGAGTGGAATACAGCATTTACACAACTAAAGCTGAAGGGACCTCATTCCATGGGAATTTCGCTGGATTGTTGGCAGTACCTTGGATAGACATTGTGCCCCGGCACAGCAGTGTCTGAGGCACAAAGCAAAGCAGGGCTGTCAGAGCCACTTCCATCTGCACACTGTGGCTCTGAGTGGCTCAAAATGACACTGGGGATTTTTTTACAGAGCAGAGGTACTGAGAAGCCCTTCACAGTCCTGCAATACCGTCCATGCCTCATGGCAAGTCATGTGCAGCTCCCCCCATCAGTGTTTCCTTTTCCATTATACTGTAGGCATGACAAAGCAGGGAAATGTTGCCAGAATTACACTCCAGCTCTTTCATCTGTGTCTAGAAACTGGCTCACACTGGCCATGGGAGCGTTTTAGATAGTATTTCCATCTTGTCTTACTGTCTACTCATGATTCGTTTGAATACTGCCAGGTCTTATATATTTTGCTCCTGTAGGTTTTTTACTTTCTCTTGAGATTGTGCCTATTTCATCTCCCTTGCTTTTTAAGTGGAAAAACCTTCATTTTTCCAGAGAGCTTGAGGAAATTTCTTTCTCATATTTTTCTGTATTACTTTGTAATTTTCCTTCTTTGTGAAAGAAGGTTCTGCCTCAAGAGCTCCCAGAAGCTATGGCTGCCATTTCATTTCTGTGTTTTCTTTCCTGTTGTGGGAGGTTTTAAAGGTTTGGGGTTTTTTTAATTTGTTGTTAAGGGAGGGACAAAAATGACAGAAAACTGATCTTACTTGAGGGAGAGAGTGTTTTGCTCTGAGCATTCAAGGAAGTAAATTATTTTCTGTTCAAGAATCTCATCAGGTCTTAATTGACATTATAGGTAGCTACATGTCACACTAAGGAAGCCTAGTCATGTTCCTCTTTGAAAAAAAAAGGTGCAACCCCTGACATTATTAAGGTGCACTGCAGATTACTTTTCAGTGAAAAGAGCTGTATTTTCTCCAAAGCTGTATTTTCTCTAAAGGTGATATGATACATCGACCTTGTGTAGATGTATCATTTTACCATGTTGTAATTGATGAAAATTAGGCCTAGTACTTCTTTGTTCCTTAAAGTATGTCCACAGTCAGTCTTTTCAACCTGCAGCTTATACATAAGTCTAACGTGAGATTATCTAAGAGAAAATCTGGTGCCTAAATGCCCAAAATGTTGGAAAAGGCCTTAAATGTTGGGAAATGCCCAAAATGCATTTGGATTTCCACAAAGTTCAAATGAGGTCTCTTCGCCGAGTGCCTTTACAAGAACAGAAAAAGTCAAAGGATACAAAGAAAACATGACTTGAAGTCTGATAAAAGATACAAAACAACAAAAAAGAAGGACTAAATAGGTAATTTTCACTGAGGATGGAGATCACTGGCATGTCCCAGGGAGATCTCATCACCTACTCACAGTCTCAGGCACGTGTATCAGGAATGAGGTGTTTGCTCAAGTCATGGCATTGTTTTTGGTAATAAAAGTTAAAGTGGCTGTGAAGAGGTACAGTGGGATCTCGAAATAACAGGTGATTAAGGGATCAAATGATAAATGAAGTGTTGGAAATGGAAATTACTGTACGTTGTAGAAGCCACTCCTGATCTGTACATGTAACATGAAGTGGTAGTTGTTACTTCCAGGTAGTTTTGGATAATTGTGCGACTGCATCACTCCAGTGCTCAGAGTCCACATCTCAGATGCAGTTCTGGCACCTCTCCTCTCTCAGAAAGATAGATGAGGAGCCCAACGAGGCTTATTGCATTTTTGAAGCTGTTCCATACAAGGAATGACAAAGAAGGCAAGTCTTCATCTTAGAGGAGAGAAAACTGTAGTGGTATGAAATAGAGAGCCTGTAAAATAATAAGTAGGAAATAGTGAGAAGGGGAGGATTAGTACATGTTTTTCGTAGTGGGGATAATACTGGGAACTGGGTTCTAAAACAGAAGTAGTCTTTTTTCCCCAGGCCTATTATTAAATTGTGTTGCTCAAAAATGTTGTGGATACCAAAAATATAGCTGGATTAAATACATTCTTATAAAGGCAAGTTCATGAAAAGAAATCCTGTAAGAGGCTGCAAAATATGAAGATACCACATCTGGCTCAGGTTGCTTGAAGGGTTTGCTAAAGGAAGGATGAAATAATCTTGCAGTGGTTGATATTCTTCTCCTAAACCATCACAGTCAGGAACTGTGCTAAGGTGAAGGATCTTTGGGCTGACCGATTCAGCAGAGTTATGTTGTCGATGATACACAACAGCAGTGGCTGGAAAAAACCAAATGCTGCTCCTGTACACAGATTAAAACCAGAATTATATTTGTGCTGTAGCCTTTTGCATAACTGGAGCAGCAGTGCTGTTCTGAGCTGCCTGACTCATTTGAGCCGTCTCTTTCTCTTGTGTAGGTGTCGGATTGTAGCACTGCCTTTCTCTAAAGCCCAGTGGCCTGTGAGCTCAGCCACCGTTCAGGCTCCCCTGGAGACCCTCTGTACAGAGCAATGGACTCCCTCCTGTCTTAATCTGGTGAGCTGTAGAAAGCTGCATGACCTGCAGCTGGCAGCCTGCACAATGGGGCTAAACAGCTCCTCTGCCTCGGCAGGAGCTGTGCTGCTCTAGCAGAGACCTTTCTGCCTGGAATGGAAATTAAAAAATTATTCTTCTCCGTGGAGCACCTTTCAGTTTTGTGGCAATACTGCAATGGGCTTGTTGCCATTGCCTGTTTTCTTTCCTTGGCCAAGCAGTCCAGCAGGTCGTGGTGCTCTGACGCTCAGGGCAGAGCTGCTGATTTCCCTGGGAGCAGTGAGGTGCGCAAAGGGATGTGTTTCCATGGCCCCTGCTGGTGAGCAGATGGGCTGCTGCTCCTCACACTAATTGGACTTCTTCAGTCAGCTGTGGCTGCATTCCCAAGTATTCATCTGTCAGCTTTAAGGCTGCAGCTCACAAAGAGATAGTTTACTGTGACCAGGTGCTGTAGGCAAGTGTGGCTATTGAGGTGTTCAGTGGATTTTCTGTTTGCACAGATCTTCCTGTCTGGACATCCAATAGCCTCAAAGAGTCCAGCTGGAGTCCAGAACTCCAGCTCATCCTGGTTCTCTTGCAGGTGTCCTACACAGATGGAGATGTCATGGAAGTGCTTTTGAAGCACCCTCCCTGTCTAAATACCATCATTTCTGTCTTCTCAATGCTGTGCTACTGCAGCTGGGCTCTCGCCAGCACAGCCAGCCAGAGGAGTCTTGGAAAAGCCAGGAGAGAGAATACTCTGTAATGAGGAGAGAACAAAGACCTAAGGTTGAAGCAAATGTTTCCTGTTTGTCTGGAAGTCTGCTATGTGCCCCTCCCACCCAAAGAGGAAACAAAGATTCCTATTTTGTAGCAGAACTTCTAAAGGACAAATGATTAATCTGTTGGCCATGTATTACTCCTTGTCCCACCGAACTATTCGATCTTGTTCTGTCTTGGAAGGACTGTGAAGAATGCTGTTACACTGTGTACAAAAATACCTTCACTCAAAAGAAAAAGAGCTTAATTGTTCGGCAAGGGGCCTAGTTCAGGAATTTTTCCAAATCTATTTTTAGCACAAAAAACTACCACCCAATCTGTTGGAACTTTTTTTTTGGGGTCAAGTATTTCTTCTTCAAGAGTTTGCAGGGGACAAAGCCTCTGACATGGAATGAAAGGGTAATATCAGAGTTGGATGTGGATGATCTTTCCCTGTGTTTCTTAAGGACAGAGAGCTAGCTGGCATGAGAGCATCACCAAAAAAAAAGCTGAGGCCTGAAATCTATCATCTTAATTAGCCAGAAAGATGTCCTCAATCCTTGTCTCCCCCATCCCAGCTGTCCTAGGCACTGTATATTTACTCTCTGCTGCTGTGGCTTTTGCACAGACACTGAAATGTGTGACGCAGGTGTGTGTTAATGGAGGTACAGGAGAGAGGCAATTTTCCTGCTCATGCAGAAGGGCCAATACAGTGCAGAGCTGCACTAGCAGCCTGTCCTGCTCTGGGATATAACTGCACGGAGAGGGCATCACACAACTGCAAAATGGAGACATGGAGATGCTGGGACTTGAGCTGCTGCCACCTTCACCCTGCGCCCTTCGCCCCTCACGGTTCTGAGGGTGCTGCATGTATATGCACACCTTCATCTTCTTGACTTGTGGAGGGAGTCTCTTTGGCAACCTGTTCACTCTTTACAGGTCAGGAAAAATGCTCTAGGAGTTGTTTTGCTATGCACGTTAAGTTGCAGTTCTACTGAATTCCAATAGAGAAATGCAATCATCAGCCTGTGTTTAAAATTCTGGTTCTACCTTGCATTAAGCATGGCTGTTATCCTTTCTTCCTGCTCCCACACACAGCAGGAGCTTTTCACAGTCCATTTCCCTGCAGCATCCTGGAGAACGCTGACCTCCTGACCTCGTTTCCACTGTGCTCTTCTGTAATACCCTGCTCATTTCACTGGTAGATGGAAGGAGCAGCAAGCTACACACACAGCACACATCCTTTAGGGAAGAATTGTGCCGTATCTGTGCACTGTCCTGGCAACTTCAGCTGAGAACTGCACAATGACAGAACCATTTTAGCAATGGTTACTTCATACAGTCCCAAAAGGTGTTGCAGCCAGAAGAATCTGCTGAGGAATCCGAACAGGACAGCCCATGATGGGAATGACTCGGGACAGGCTCCTGCCTGGTGTCAGGTGCAGAGAAAGGTGTGCAAGCACAGCACTGTCAGCATTGCTGGAACAACTGCAGCAGGTCACTTGACAAGAAAAGCCTTTTTGTCACTTATCAGTCATTAATTCCTCTAATAGAAATGTGAGCTCACTCCTAATTACGAATAGATGAATGAAGTGTTTCACTGGAGTGGGCTCATGGACTTGCATCTTGCAGGAATACAATGACCCTGTCATGAAAATTTCTTTTTCTGGAGTGAGAAGAAAGTGGATACTCTGGGGAATGGTCAGATTTTGGTTCACACATGAGGATAGTGATGAACACAATAATAGACACTGCCTTGTGGTTACAACAGGATCTGATTTTTCTGTGCTTGATGCTCGAAATGTGTTTAGAAAGATCTTTATCTTTCCCCAGTCTTGGGAAAAAGTAAATTAGTAAGTTTGCTACTCCTCTCTGCTTTTTTCCTTTTCCCCTCATTTCTATTTTGTAATCTTCACTGCTGTATGATTTGGTTTCCTGCCCAGACAGAAAAATTAGAGTTTCCGTCTATCCAGGAGATCTTTACTCTTTCAGAAGACAGGATTCTAAACCAGGGCGTTAGAACAACATTCATCACTGTTGTTTGCTCTATACACCCAGTCTAGATAGAATCAAAACTCTGTTGTTCCTCACCTGTCACCTAGGACCAGAGTAAAGTACAGTTCCTCCCCGCCAGTGCTCACAGTCTGATTGAAACTTTCTACAGACCAATGCTGTAAAATGCTGCTGCCACTGTGCATACACTTATCTGCAAAAGCTCCTGATTTAGGTTTTCCCCAGTGTACATGAGCTGGGAACTGCTGCCTGGATTTGTGGAAAACCTTGGGGAAATGCCATTCTGACTGAGCACTCTGTCCTGGTTAACTCCTGCAGTACTTAAAGCACAGCTATTGCAAGGTTATCTTTGGGTCTGGTTTATAGGAGAGGCCTATCCCTTTGGAACAGCTGCTGTATATGGATTATTTTGTTTCAAGGAAGCCAGGTGAGATGAATGGATAGAGCCAGATGAGTCACTTAGTTGAATTTTTAGTGTTGAATTTCTTCTTTACCTGAAAACGAACAAACTGTTCTTAATTATTGTTTCTTTATTAAGCACAGTGGCTCAGTGATGATGTACAGTGTTTCAAAACAGCTGTTGTGAAGGCTCTGATGTAAAACAGCACAAGAAGGGAGGATGGCAAACAAAGCTTCCAATAGCATGAAAATTATTGGAAAGATAAGGGGAAAGAAGTTGAGAAGGGTGCTGGGAAACACTGCTTTGCAGTATCATTGTTACCAACAATTTCTTTTCAGAGGAAAAACGTTGAGGAGCTAGAGGGATTGAACATCTGAAGACTTAAAGAAAAGTACTATCAGAAGAAAAAGAGCTGTGCAGTTCAGTTAATGGGGAAAAGTCAATTTCATTGGCATGGAATGAAAACTTGACAGTGGGTTACGCTGCGGGTTGATTTGCATCCTGTGTGCCTTACTGGGATTTCAGTGGGTGTAAATTAGACCAAATACTATGTCCTGATAGTACTGAGACAAGTTAGTCTTGTTTGAGATTTGAAGGCTTTTGTTGTCCTTGAGGAGAACAGCAACTGAAAAGGGGCTGCTGGCTTTGAGCAGGACTAGAGGTGATTTGAAGGTGCAGAGGGATGTTGAGTCAATAGGACAGAAATTGTGCAGCCCAAAAAGCTCCTTGTTGAGGACCTGTTGCAGTGGCTGGATGAAAGCAAAGGAGGCATTCCTCAAGTCAGGAGTTCCTAGAGCCAGAAACAGCACAGATGGTTGCACTTTGCTGATGGGTACTTGGAGGGGTCAAGTACCTACTGCTAAACTAAAGACTTTTATTCTTTTTATGCAGGTGTGTGCTGAAGGCAGGCACAAGGGCTAACATGTTCACACCAAATCATCACCTGCTGTAGATGTAATTGAGATCAGCAGAATGTCACTGCTTCCACTGGAAATCATCAGCCTTTTCTCTGCATATTTTTGTCAAATAGTATGTAGTTAGACAACAGACTTGGCAAGATAAGTCAGGAAAACACACCAGGATATTAATGCCCTTGTAGGAATGATATGTATTTTGTCTCTCAGAGAGATTTAGGAGGAAAATGAAGCAAATGAAAAAATGAAGTTATTACTGTATTATTAAAAAACAGCAGGCTCCAAAAAACCTGGAGCTGGATTCCCACCAAAAATCAGAGATATTGTGGAGCTTGATCTGAAGCTCTGAAAATTATTATGCAAATGTTAGTGTGAATCTTGAGGCCAGTATTGGGTGACAGTTTAGTAAACAGGTGAAAAATAAAAATGAAAGTGCTGTGAGCATCTCAGTGAGGCAAAATAATAATATACATTTATCTAGCACTTAACATTTCCAACTTGTATGTCCATTCAATCATGCAGAAAGTTGCACTGATCTCAGATGCATGGAAAGAAAGGCTGTGCCATATTTCCAGAGCCTCTGTAGCTATTGAACAAGTTGGTGTTAGACTGGAGGGTTTGGACGAAGGAATCATAGGTAATTCTAAAAAAAGCAAGGGAATGCGTCCTTTCTATCTAGGTTTAATGAAAGTAACACATACTTAGATGTAAGCTGAGCAGCCCTTGGAAAACAGAGTAGTTGGTGTTTGAGATTGCAGTGGAGCTGACTGGAATGTTTTAAGAGAATGAACTGGCAAACAACAGATAATGTCTTTCGGAAGAAAATTACCTGTGCTATTGAAAATCCCTTTAAAGACATTTAAGGAGCTCCACAGGTGAAGAGCATCCAACCTCCTTAGATACCCAGTGTGTGTTTGGGTACCAGCCCCTTCCTGCCAGGGCCCCCTGTGCCAGCCCAGGGACAGGGCAAGACTTGGCCCCTCCTCAGCAGTCCTGAAGAGCAGTGGAAGCTGCTCAGAAAGGCCACTGGGCACAGCCTGTATCGTTCCTCATGAACTCAACTACAGACTTGGCTGGGGGGAGGAAAAGAAAAATCTGAACAAAATGTTGCTAATCTGTCCAAGTAGGGATGTGACTGATCTCCCTGGGGCTAATTCTGTGTATGAAGTTAAATATATGCCTAGAGGGTTTCCTGAATGCATCCAGAAAGTTCATCCACTCTCAAGCTGGAGAAATAAATGAGTGCAAAGTCACAGGAATTGACATCTCTTGGGTCTGAGTGATTTTCTGACATTGCTGGTTGACTTCACTGTGGGAGTAGGGCCCAAGTTCTCAGCAAAGGGACCGTGTTCAGGGGGCTGCACTCTGCCGGGAATTTGTACATTTGCAGTCTCAGACAAATTTATTTTTGTAGTTGCCATATGTGAGGGCTTTTCATAATCGCCATCTGTGGAACGAAAGGCAGTCCAGGCTAAAATGTGCGCAGTTGCAAATATTGGAAAATATGGCTATTATAAAAAGTTGTAAGAACTTTATGCAAATGTTCCATCTACAGTGGAAGGGCCAGATTCTAATATCACGCATGGTGCACAGTAACAGATTTTTCCTAGGTATGCCGGGATGGCCACACTGTGCCTGAGATTAGAATGTGTTTCAAAAATGGATTATTGGGATATGAAAGAGCCAATGATGAGGAAAATCAGATTTTACTGAGCTTTTTCTTTTTTTCTTCACTCTTACTATGTGAGAATTGGCTTTCAGCATAGTTTCTGGTCTTTGTAATTCATTAGGAAAATTGGCAATAAACTAATGGCAAAATGTGAAAACTAGTTTTCCTCCTTAAGAAATTCACATCATCAAATTAGGACAGAGAAATGATCTCTTTACACCCAGTTGCTCAGAGCAACTGGCAAATTTTGACTACACGAAGCATTACCTGAAGCAAACCACAGTGTCTGCATTCCCTGGGGACTCCCCTGAGGTGCTGTCCGCAGGCACTGGTGGCATTGAAGTTCTGGTGGTGTGCAGGTTAATTCACTCTGCAAATCCTACTATCAGTTTATCTTCATTTGTTTAAATCCTTGCATTTGATATTTTATTCCCCCCCCCCCCCCCCCCCCCATATCCAGATACTGTCTTCTTTCTTGTCTCTTTGGGGAGGAGGTAAGTGAGATTTGGATGCAAGCCATAATTATTCTGGGAAAATCACCCTTCAGCTTTTATTTATATGCAAAATCTTGCCCTGCAGCAGCTTGACGGCTACACGAGGCTAGGAAGGCAATACCAGCCTACCTCCAGGGTTTCTCTCCTTCCTAAATGATATCTTGCTGGTCCTTGTCTCATCCTCAATTCTCGGTGACCCAGGTTTAGGGAGAGAAGTTGACATGGCTATTCTGTTCTCATCTCCAGAGAAACCCAGCACTGGCCAGGTAAGAAGCTCCCCTTGGACAGGGAATATTGGATTTTCTAAGACAAAGGGAGCAGTGAAGCCAGCTCCTGGCTAGAGCTGAAGCAGCCCTGGCAGCACTCCACAGCTAGAAAGCCCCTTGAGACTTTTGAGTTCTTCAGTACTGAGTAGCAGCTGCAGCAGCAGCTTTCCATGGGTTTGGATTAAGGGAACTTTCTCGGAATGTTCTGAGTGCAGAGGGTGTCTGATGTTTGGAAGTGCAGAGTGTTCCTAATGATTCCCATGGAAATCACAGTATCAGTTGGTTCTGAAAATGAGGTCCCTGGTCTAAACAGCTGGGTTTGCAGGCAGGGACCAAACCCTCTGAGGTGTTTTGTGGGATCATTATTATACAGCAGTTTTGCTGTATCCAAGCTGAACAATTTTTTTCTTCAGTACACAGGATTCTTGAAAAGCAAGGGCTACCCATGCAGACCAATTGCAATGGCAGATCCAGGGATTTAGCAAAGGCTAAAACCAAAACTGGTCTCTGCACATGCTTTCTAATCTAAACAAAATCTGAAAGTTTATCAGTTGTCCCTGAGAGCAACACCTCTGAGTTAGTGATGCTTCTCAGGCCACCTGAGAGATGATATAAATCTTTATAACTTGCAAGTGAAGCAATCAAATTTTAATGGAAAAATGTTTCTGTCTTTGGGAAAATGTGATAAATATGCCACTGTGAAGGGGCAGAGAACTTTTGCAGGAAATATTCATTAAGACTGACTATGAATATTCAGTATACACCTGAAAGCCCACATAGTTATTATATTTTAAATAAATACTTGCTTTTCAAATGTTGTTTTAACTAGTCATCTATCTTCAGATATTGTCAAAACATCACTCATCATACATCTGTCTAAATGCTATCCAGATGCTGCTGAACTAGTTTCTTTTTTAGGTATATATATTAAAGTATTCCTTTTCACAGAAAGTTTTGAGTGTAAAAATTATATATTTGTCTGAGGTTGGAAAACTGCATGGTACTGTTGCTGATGCAGGATTGGAATGAGGGATACTTTTTGTATGATATTATGAACAGTAAGTGGACTTTGGTGGTGGACATGAGGATCCCCATATTGTCTTAGCTTTTTAAATGAATTCTCTCATTCTTATGTTCTCTGCTGCCTCATCATAAAAAAAAAAAAATAAGAACGGGGGATTGGAAAATACTGTGTGGTTCATCATGATCCCCTCCTTCAGCAGGACAACATCATGCAGTTGCTTTTATGAACTTAATCTACACAACTGTAAATAAAAGTGAATTTCATGTTCCACCATCTCTCTTGAAAATGTGCCCCAGGAATGTAATGGGGCTAAAAACATCTCTGCTGGAGTAGTCCTAATATATGCATGATCCCTTCACACACACCTGTCCTTGGAGGAGTTGCTCTCTGCAGTGCTTTTCCCTCCCTCACGCTCACTCTAGAGCATTTATGGGCAGAAATATTTTCTTCTCTTAAGTCCTAGTCTTGCAAAACTGGTGGCAGACAGTAGCTAGAGATGAGCTCAGTGGGTCAGAGCAGGGTGGTGAAAATGCCCCAGTTGCAGGTTCAATCCCTCTGTGGGCCATCCACGTAAGAGTTGGACTTGATGATCCCTGTGAGTCCCTTCCAGCTCAGAGCACTCTGTGGGTTCTGGGGTGGGATGCCCTGCTGTCAGTGCCTTTCTCTTCCCCAGCTGTCTTCCACTGCACATTACTGCTTAAATGCAGTTACCTTACATGTGAGGATCAAAACTCTGCATATTCTTAATCATAGAATCATGGAATGGTTTGGGCTGGAAGGGACCTTAAAGACCTTGAGATCTTTGTCTACTGATGTTTGAACTGATGCCATGGCCACTGATGACTGACCTTATTTCTGCGGGCAAGTCACATAACTGTCTCTGGATCAAACTCGCCTTTGCTGTAAATCCATGAAGCCTTGTGTGTTTCATTGCACCTGTGTCAGCTGTGGAATTTATCCAGATTCTTTCTCTGCAATATGTCAAGCTGGTGAATAGACTCAGAATTACCTCTCCAGTGTTATATACCTCTCCAAGGTATTTTGGACTTGAGAAATTAAAACCAGGCTGATAAAAATTATTCTTGGACTCCCAGACTACTGCTTTTAAGAATAATGCCAATACAATATTGAGGAAGTATATATCAATCTGTCCCTAAAATGAAAAAAATCTTGTTACCAGTAAGCACAAAGGTGTGTTCCACCATTATTTAAGAGAAACACAAGATTGGCTACATTTATACTTGTTCCCTTCCGCAGCTCTGTCAGGGATATAATTTAAAAAGCTTTCCTTGTATAGATGTTCCGTTGTGGGGTTTTGTTCTCTTTCTCTAAGCATGCATAGATTTTAGACTACTTCCCTTAAAAGAAAAAGTTACTCAAAGTGAAATATTCCTTTAGATCCAGTCACATCTATTCTAGTAAGAAAATTTGTACTTAATAGCTGTTCTTATTGTCAGTTTTTTCAATACAATGAAAACCTTTTTTACTTTCTTCAGTACTTTTGTTGCTTGAAAATGATATTGTTCTAAATTATTGTTCTGTCAGCTGGGGGAAGGGTTGTCAGTAAAAGAGAGGCATTATACTGGTGTTGCACATGCAAGGTCATCTGTACCTCTCTGTGTTTGAACCAATGCTGTTGTGGTTGGTAAGAGGGGGAGGTACAAGGCTCTTTGAGGCAAGGGAAATTTATTGCATTGCTTTTCCAAAAATTACTGCCTATGGAAGTGGAGCTTGGGGTATGGTGGAACCAGAAGCTTGCTTTATTCTTTGATGATAGTAAAAAGTTCTTTAAAAAGCCACATCCAAGCATGAAAAAATGCCCTGTGATGAGTGTAGTACTTCAGGTCTTGGTTGCTGTAACTGGTAGTGGGAGCACAGTGATAGGACTCCTCTAAAACATTCCCCCGGGACAGACACATAAATCCCGTGGCATGGGAAAGTGGAAAACTGGAGAAAGTTTCAGACTGCATTTATTTTAATTTTTTCTTCCGTGGAGTTCATATGAGCAAGTGGAAGGAGTGAGTGCCCCGGCATCCCCTTCCAGATATTCCATATTTCCATATCCAAATATTCCATATTTCTGACTCCCAAAGGCCTCCCTGGAATGTGAGGGAGCAATGCAGCAGGAGTTGCTAAAAGCCCTGGTTAGAGCTGTAATTAATGGATAGGGACATGTGAGGAACCCTGTCCTCGCAGGGATTTCAGATACAGCATTTCAGCGACAGTTCCTGTCAGCGTTAGGGCCCCCATTACCCCCCTTGAATATCGCCTAGAACCACAGCAATTTTTTAGCAGTAAAGTGCTTTTTCTGCAGCTGCGTGGGGCTGCAAGGGAATTGGCTGCTCAGATTCACCTCTGCCTGCTGCAGCTGCTTCTGCTGGTGCAGGAAATGAGGGATTGCCTAGCAGAGCTGTGAGCTGGAGAAGGGCTTTTGAAAGCAGCCTTCCAGGGAGGATAAGATTTGTAAAGGAAGCAGAGCCTGTGTGGAAGATCAGGGATAGAAATTCTGGGTGGTTTGACATTATTTAGGGAAGGCAGCTGGTTCTCAACAGCTCCCAGGCCCTTGAAGAAAGTTTGAAGGGAAGGAAGGCGCTTCAGGATCTGGTAGCAGGAGGGCTGCGTGCCTTGAGATGTGAGCAATACCTTGCAAGAGGCGCAGCTCCTGGAAAAATGCAATACCTGGATTTGAGTGTAATTCTCAGAGGAGGAGCAAATTGTAATTTTTAATTGGATGGTAGACAGTTCACTGGAAAATTAAGGTAGGAAGTAAATAACAGCCTGAAGGAATAAAAAAAAAAAAAAAAAAGAGAGACTGTATTCTGCATAAATCTTGGCTTAAGGGAGTTCACTGTAGGAAGAGAACACTGAAATGGTGTTTAGTGTTAGCAAAATGTATCATCAATACTTTCATGTCTTGTTTTTCCTCTTCTCAACATCCCTGGGATCAGTGCTTTGCTGGCCATGTAACAGAATAATCTTTACAAGCTGGGGATGGGGGAGTTTTGTTTTCTTACCATAAATGGAGGTTTTTGATGAAAAATAAGTGTTTTATGGAGGCATCCTGCTGCCACTGAACATAGGTAGCCTTGATGAACATTTGAAAATACCAGAGAACTGGTAAGTTAAATATTGCACTGCTAGGGCCTTCTCACTGTTACAGTTTAAACTAAAAACTTAAGACCAAAGCTAGAAGTTCCACAGCCTAATGCTGCTAAAATTTATGTTCTTCACTCTGAACTGAAGCTCTGCTGCTTCAGTAACTAAAAAGAGGTCTTTCTTAGACTAAAAATACTGTGTTGAACATCAGGAAGTCAAGTTATATCAGCTTAATATTAAATTAATGGTCATTCATATACATCATTACCTCATACCATAACCTGTGCAGCTGTTCATGACATCTGCATCCAATCTATAGTTCATGACATGTCTTGACAGATACTTTACCAGAACCCCCGCCATGACTAATCTTGTAGTCATCAATTCTGCCTTTTTTACATTTGCTTGTTAATAAATGTAAATCTTCCTCGATATATGTATTCCAGCAGTGTGCCTGTATGTTCTAACAGTTACCCACATTTAATGCTCCTTTGGGATCTTTGGGCATGTAAGGAGCAATGAAAATGCACTTGGCACTTGTACATGTCATGGTAAAGTTTAATCTTTTATGATGGAAAGAGGCTGAGCCTATAAAATAAAAATAGTGCAGAAATTGTTCCTTGTTCTGGAAAACTGTCCAGATTCTATAGGCTGGAAATAATATTTACTGCTCTAGAGAGGACTGTCTTCAGCCAGATCACTGTGGGACTGAGGTTCTTCCAAAACAAGAAGATGACCACAGTCCTAGAATCAGCAGCAACCCTCCTTGGCTTCCCATGTGATGTAGATTTTCCCAACTCACATGTGCACACATTACTGTAAAATTAAAATGTCATCCTTCTGGTAGAATATTGAGTGCAGTTCCCCAGTAATGGAATTAACTCTTGGCTAAGAACTAGAGAGAAACCGATCAATGAAGATGTGCAAAATTTTCCAAAAAGCATTAGACATGGTTTGAGTCTGCACAGTTGGTTCCACACTGGAAACAGTCTCTTGGATTGCTTAAATGAAGATTAGATCTATTCAGGTATGACATGTGAATATAACTGCTTTTTCTTAGGGTGCCAAATCCAGCAGGTTGAAAATTATACTACTGTTTGGCTGGAGATTGATGACTCTAAAAGGTAGACTTAGGGCTTGCTTGGAATTCTTGCTTACTGATGGTGAATCATGGCTGAAAACAGCCTCCTGTTTTTATCTCTCCAAGAGCCCTAGGAAAAAAAGAAAGCAGCATTCATGTGAAGAAATTGTTTTCCCCCACATCATGTATTAACTTCAGCAGGTAGAAATGAGTTCAGAGTTCATGAGTATCTAAAGCTCCCCACTTTTCAACACTTTTTGTTTCTCTTTGCTTTTGACTCCGTTTAGAGTAGAAGAGTGGAATGGAAATGTCATTTTAAGGGATTATACTTCCTTGTTGTCCCTGATCTGTCTTAATTGTGTAGGAATTCAGACAGATTTTCTTTGTGTTCTTTGAATGAGATCAGCAGTAATATAACTGATAAAAAAATGGCATTGGCTCTGGCTCTGGAATAAGGACAATTCTTATGAGAAAAAATAGTAATTTATTCAAGGGTGAGCTAGTACCAGCTGCAGTGATGCATTTTTCTACACAGATGAACTGTGAAGGTTTGTTAAGCAAAGAATATTGAGTGTGCAGAAAACTGTAAAAGTTACCAAATCCAGCATGGATGAGCGGGAGCTGAAAGGGACTTGGAAAAGCGATGCCATCATAAAAGTGAGAGCTTTTCAAAACAAATGTTTGTCACCAGTTTAAAATTCTTACTGCATTTCTTAATCTCCAAGTATTTTTTTGTATCCTCTTCCCTAGTGTGCTGTTGGTGCAAGGTTGGCACCTTTCAGGCTGTCACGAGCTGTCCTTGTGAACGGGTTTTGTGATGGTTCGTGGGGGATCTCAGGGTGCAAAAAACCGACACGGTACAGGGGGTTTGCAGTGGTAATCAACACAAATGCACTTTTATTGAAATAACCACAACAGAAATGCATTGGGGAAGGATTGGGGGAAAAGGGGAAAATAAGGAAAAGAGGGAGGAAGAAGAAAAGGGTATATAGCTACCAAATGTGGAACTGCAAAGTCCTTTGGTGCCCAGCCGATGGAGTTCACCAGGTCACGTCTGGGGACATCTCAGGGATGCAGTTCATCTGGACCATAATTATGCTCTTCTTTGATGGGGGAAGGGGGATGAATTTTGAAACCAAGTCAAAGGTAGTGTATTGTATCTTTGGGGGAGAGAATGGTGTTTGGAAAAGGGTACACACAGTCCATGTTCTCAGCGGTGGGTGAGAGCCATTGTCTTCTTGGTCCACTGCTCACACCTGCAGCATCTGTCTGCTTTGGTCGGCTCGCCTCCCCCCGCACACCTCCCTGGGTTGGGGGTCCCAGTCCCAGTCCTTGGAAATTGTGTGAGGGATTTCACATAGGGATTTCATGTCTGGCTTTTTCTCTGGCAAAGAGGCTTCTTACATCTCAGTTTGTCTGTCACAGTGGTTGCAAATGAGCGAGAGGGGTCTCCTGTGGGGGACCACCCCCAAAACACAGGAGAAGTCCAGCCAGGCCAAGGGGTGGGGAAAAATCCCAGAGCTATTGTTGCAAAATTGTCAGAATGTCCTTTTTCTTCTCATTAGTGTAGCATAAAGTAAACACACCTGTGAAAACAATAGCTTAGCAATTCTCTCAGGTCTCGGGGCCTTCAGTGTGTAACTCTTCTCCTAGAGAGCCAGAGATTTTAGACAGGGGGATCTTTTCTTCAGTGATCCCCCAGTGACGACCCCGAGGCAGATGAGGGAAATTTCAGAAAGACTCTCACACAGGTGTAGCATCAGCCTGAGCCTGCCAGAGGGAGCTGGACACCTTTATAGTGTTGAGATGGGGGCATTGCCCTGGGAGCTGCCAACAACAACTGCTGGGAATGAGGACAGTGGATATGGAGAGCCCCAAATAAAGACCTCTTGTAGCCTTCAGGGGGTGTGAATTGCCAGCATAGGCCATTGCTCTCCAGGCCTGTTTTGTACATTGATTACAAAGAGTTGTTTTAAATCTCTTCTGGTAGCCATGGTAAATCACCGCTTTAATTACTGTCTAGGCAGCTGGCTTGTTGAATTCTGTTGAATGGCATTAGCTTATTCACTTAATTCTGAATTGCAAAAAGGCCACATTTAAATTTACCATCTCTCAGGTTCAGTTGATCTGAGAAATAAAATATCTGAGAGGATGTAAGAAAATCTGGCTGATGTTTTACTGGAAGGGTGTCAGAGAGACAGTAATGAAATAATTTAGGTTATGTATGGACATGCATAGTCAACCCCTTTTCCCCTCCTTTTCACAGGGAGGCAAAAAAAGAAGGAGCAGAGCAGTGCTCCTACTCTGTAATATTCATGAATTATGAGGATCGCTTTATTTTTCTTTCTTTGTGGGTTCACAGGCTCACCTCATGCACAGTTCTTTGTCTGGGCTCTTAAGCCAGTTTCATGGTCACATTCCATCTGGGACAGTAATTAACTAATAGTGATTATATCCCTGGGGCCTCTGGTATCATCCTCTGCTTTTATGGGAAGGTCTCTGCCATCATCTCATGACTGTCAGTAACTTTGGGAACAGTTTAGGATATCTTATGAGTGACTTGGGGATACTTCATCAGAGCTTGATGTTAAAATGTAGAGCATGACTGGAGACCAGTCACACAGCCCTTTCCTGCACAGCTATGGGCAGGTACTAATCCTACCATCTAGAGGCTATTTTGCTTGTAACTCTGGCTCTCCTCTGAAGTAAGGCCTTCTCTTGCCTCCAAAGCAGCCAGAACAATAAATCTGGAACTAATGGTTTAAACCTTGGATCAAATCGTGCAGAAGTCCCTTGCAATTGGTCTTGGTAATTCTCTTTCCTGGAGAGGATCTACCCCATGCCCACAATGTGTGCATGGATTTCCATTGTTGCCGCAGGTTGTGGGAAGGTTTGCTCTTCTGCACAGAAAATGGATGGTCTGAAACTTCCTCACAAGAGCTGTTTCACTCATTTCCTCTTCTCTGTTATTTTCATTCCAAAAAATTTATTAAATTCATGCTCATATTCAAAACCTTGGATACAACAAAACGAAAAAATTGAGCAACTCACGAAACCTGCAGTTGAATGCCATGTTTATGCAAAATAACAGAATTTTAGGGGAGTTGGCACTAACTGCCTACAGTGCATTAGATACTGTCCCAATAAAGGGAATCTTTCCAGAATTCAGGAAAATTCAGGAAAGCGCCTCCCGGACTTTCCCTGGAATTCAGCAAGTGCTTTGCAGCTTGAAATTGGAAGGAAAGCCTCAGATTTAGCAGCCAGAGCTTCAGGAGGAGCAGCAGCGAGCACAGCATCGGTTTTGGCAGCAGCTCCTTCCATGTGCATGTTTTTGGGAGTGGAAAGGCTTGCAGAGTGTTAAAGTAGCTTTTTCTCTCCGCTGGAAAGCTGCACGCTCAGTGCCAGTGTTCTGCAGCTTCTTTCTTCACGTTTCAGCAGCTAGCACGCTCTCCGTGTGCTGGAGAAGCGGCAGAGGCTTCCTTGCCGGAGAAGCGGCACCTTCGCCGGCAGAGAGCATCCTGCCGGCCGCGGTGCGCTCCGGAGCGGGGGCTTGTGCCGAAAGAGGCCGGCAACAGGCGCTTACCTTCGGACAGCTCCGGATCGCCGTCTAATGCGTCTCTTGTCGCCTACACGGCCGGGAAAAGCTTTTCCACTCTGTCTAGGAAGGAGAAAGTGTGCCAGCACAGCAAATGCCTCCCGGACTTTCCCTGGAATTCAGCAAGTGCTTTGCAGCTTGAAATTGGAAGGAAAGCCTCAGATTTAGCAGCCAGAGCTTCAGGAGGAGCAGCAGCGAGCACAGCATCGGTTTTGCAGCAGCTCCTTCCATGTGCATGTTTTTGGGAGTGGAAAGGCTTGCAGAGTGTTAAAGTATCTTTTTCTCTCCGCTGGAAAGCTGCACGCTCAGTGCCAGTGTTCTGCAGCTTCTTTCTTCACGTTTCAGCAGCTAGCACGCTCTCCGTGTGCTGGAGAAGCGGCAGAGGCTTCCTTGCCGGAGAAGCGGCACCTTCGCCGGCAGAGAGCATCCTGCCGGCCGCGGTGCGCTCCGGAGCGGGGGCTTGTGCCGAAAGAGGCCGGCAACAGGCGCTTACCTTCGGACAGCTCCGGATCGCCGTCTAATGCGTCTCTTGTCGCCTACACGGCAGGGAAAAGCTTTTCCACTCTGTCTAGGAAGGAGAAAGTGTGCCAGCACAGCAAATGCCTCCCGGACTTTCCCTGCAATTCAGCAAGTGCTTTGCAGCTTGAAATTGGAAGGAAAGCCTCAGATTTAGCAGCCAGAGCTTCAGGAGGAGCAGCAGCGAGCACAGCATCGGTTTACAGCAGCTCCTTCCATGTGCATGTTTTTGGGAGTTGAAAGGCTTGCAGAGTGTTAAAGTAGCTTTTTCTCTCCGCTGGAAAGCTGCACGCTCAGTGCCAGTGTTCTGCAGCTTCTTTCTTCACGTTTCAGCAGCTAGCACGCTCTCCGTGTGCTGGAGAAGCGGCAGAGGCTTCCTTGCCGGAGAAGCGGCACCTTCGCCGGCAGAGAGCATCCTGCCGGCCGCGGTGCGCTCCGGAGCGGGGGCTTGTGCCGAAAGAGGCCGGCAACAGGCGCTTACCTTCGGACAGCTCCGGATCGCCGTCTAATGCGTCTCTTGTCGCCTACACGGCAGGGAAAAGCTTTTCCACTCTGTCTAGGAAGGAGAAAGTGTGCCAGCACAGCAAATGCCTCCCGGACTTTCCCTGGAATTCAGCAAGTGCTTTGCAGCTTGAAATTGGAAGGAAAGCCTCAGATTTAGCAGCCAGAGCTTCAGGAGGAGCAGCAGCGAGCACAGCATCGGTTTTGCAGCAGCTCCTTCCATGTGCATGTTTTTGGGAGTGGAAAGGCTTGCAGAGTGTTAAAGTATCTTTTTCTCTCCGCTGGAAAGCTGCACGCTCAGTGCCAGTGTTCTGCAGCTTCTTTCTTCACGTTTCAGCAGCTAGCACGCTCTCCGTGTGCTGGAGAAGCGGCAGAGGCTTCCTTGCCGGAGAAGCGGCACCTTCGCCGGCAGAGAGCATCCTGCCGGCCGCGGTGCGCTCCGGAGCGGGGGCTTGTGCCGAAAGAGGCCGGCAACAGGCGCTTACCTTCGGACAGCTCCGGATCGCCGTCTAATGCGTCTCTTGTCGCCTACACGGCAGGGAAAAGCTTTTCCACTCTGTCTAGGAAGGAGAAAGTGTGCCAGCACAGCAAATGCCTCCCGGACTTTCCCTGCAATTCAGCAAGTGCTTTGCAGCTTGAAATTGGAAGGAAAGCCTCAGATTTAGCAGCCAGAGCTTCAGGAGGAGCAGCAGCGAGCACAGCATCGGTTTTGCAGCAGCTCCTTCCATGTGCATGTTTTTGGGAGTGGAGAGGCTTGCAGAGTGTTAAAGTAGCTTTTTCTCTCCGCTGGAAAGCTGCACGCTCAGTGCCAGTCTTCTGCAGCTTCTTTCTTCACGTTTCAGCAGCTAGCACGCTCTCCGTGTGCTGGAGAAGCGGCAGAGGCTTCCTTGCCGGAGAAGCGGCACCTTCGCCGGCAGAGAGCATCCTGCCGGCCGCGGTGCGCTCCGGAGCGGGGGCTTGTGCCGAAAGAGGCCGGCAACAGGCGCTTACCTTCGGACAGCTCCGGATCGCCGTCTAATGCGTCTCTTGTCGCCTACACGGCAGGGAAAAGCTTTTCCACTCTGTCTAGGAAGGAGAAAGTGTGCCAGCACAGCAAATGCCTCCCGGACTTTCCCTGCAATTCAGCAAGTGCTTTGCAGCTTGAAATTGGAAGGAAAGCCTCAGATTTAGCAGCCAGAGCTTCAGGAGGAGCAGCAGCGAGCACAGCATCGGTTTACAGCAGCTCCTTCCATGTGCATGTTTTTGGGAGTTGAAAGGCTTGCAGAGTGTTAAAGTAGCTTTTTCTCTCCGCTGGAAAGCTGCACGCTCAGTGCCAGTCTTCTGCAGCTTCTTTCTTCACGTTTCAGCAGCTAGCACGCTCTCCGTGTGCTGGAGAAGCGGCAGAGGCTTCCTTGCCGGAGAAGCGGCACCTTCGCCGGCAGAGAGCATCCTGCCGGCCGCGGTGCGCTCCGGAGCGGGGGCTTGTGCCGAAAGAGGCCGGCAACAGGCGCTTACCTTCGGACAGCTCCGGATCGCCGTCTAATGCGTCTCTTGTCGCCTACACGGCAGGGAAAAGCTTTTCCACTCTGTCTAGGAAGGAGAAAGTGTGCCAGCACAGCAAATGCCTCCCGGACTTTCCCTGGAATTCAGCAAGTGCTTTGCAGCTTGAAATTGGAAGGAAAGCCTCAGATTTAGCAGCCAGAGCTTCAGGAGGAGCAGCAGCGAGCACAGCATCGGTTTTGCAGCAGCTCCTTCCATGTGCATGTTTTTGGGAGTGGAGAGGCTTGCAGAGTGTTAAAGTAGCTTTTTCTCTCCGCTGGAAAGCTGCACGCTCAGTGCCAGTCTTCTGCAGCTTCTTTCTTCACGTTTCAGCAGCTAGCACGCTCTCCGTGTGCTGGAGAAGCGGCAGAGGCTTCCTTGCCGGAGAAGCGGCACCTTCGCCGGCAGAGAGCATCCTGCCGGCCGCGGTGCGCTCCGGAGCGGGGGCTTGTGCCGAAAGAGGCCGGCAACAGGCGCTTACCTTCGGACAGCTCCGGATCGCCGTCTAATGCGTCTCTTGTCGCCTACACGGCAGGGAAAAGCTTTTCCACTCTGTCTAGGAAGGAGAAAGTGTGCCAGCACAGCAAATGCCTCCCGGACTTTCCCTGCAATTCAGCAAGTGCTTTGCAGCTTGAAATTGGAAGGAAAGCCTCAGATTTAGCAGCCAGAGCTTCAGGAGGAGCAGCAGCGAGCACAGCATCGGTTTACAGCAGCTCCTTCCATGTGCATGTTTTTGGGAGTTGAAAGGCTTGCAGAGTGTTAAAGTAGCTTTTTCTCTCCGCTGGAAAGCTGCACGCTCAGTGCCAGTGTTCTGCAGCTTCTTTCTTCACGTTTCAGCAGCTAGCACGCTCTCCGTGTGCTGGAGAAGCGGCAGAGGCTTCCTTGCCGGAGAAGCGGCACCTTCGCCGGCAGAGAGCATCCTGCCGGCCGCGGTGCGCTCCGGAGCGGGGGCTTGTGCCGAAAGAGGCCGGCAACAGGCGCTTACCTTCGGACAGCTCCGGATCGCCGTCTAATGCGTCTCTTGTCGCCTACACGGCAGGGAAAAGCTTTTCCACTCTGTCTAGGAAGGAGAAAGTGTGCCAGCACAGCAAATGCCTCCCGGACTTTCCCTGCAATTCAGCAAGTGCTTTGCAGCTTGAAATTGGAAGGAAAGCCTCAGATTTAGCAGCCAGAGCTTCAGGAGGAGCAGCAGCGAGCACAGCATCGGTTTACAGCAGCTCCTTCCATGTGCATGTTTTTGGGAGTTGAAAGGCTTGCAGAGTGTTAAAGTAGCTTTTTCTCTCCGCTGGAAAGCTGCACGCTCAGTGCCAGTGTTCTGCAGCTTCTTTCTTCACGTTTCAGCAGCTAGCACGCTCTCCGTGTGCTGGAGAAGCGGCAGAGGCTTCCTTGCCGGAGAAGCGGCACCTTCGCCGGCAGAGAGCATCCTGCCGGCCGCGGTGCGCTCCGGAGCGGGGGCTTGTGCCGAAAGAGGCCGGCAACAGGCGCTTACCTTCGGACAGCTCCGGATCGCCGTCTAATGCGTCTCTTGTCGCCTACACGGCAGGGAAAAGCTTTTCCACTCTGTCTAGGAAGGAGAAAGTGTGCCAGCACAGCAAATGCCTCCCGGACTTTCCCTGCAATTCAGCAAGTGCTTTGCAGCTTGAAATTGGAAGGAAAGCCTCAGATTTAGCAGCCAGAGCTTCAGGAGGAGCAGCAGCGAGCACAGCATCGGTTTTGCAGCAGCTCCTTCCATGTGCATGTTTTTGGGAGTGGAAAGGCTTGCAGAGTGTTAAAGTAGCTTTTTCTCTCCGCTGGAAAGCTGCACGCTCAGTGCCAGTGTTCTGCAGCTTCTTTCTTCACGTTTCAGCAGCTAGCACGCTCTCCGTGTGCTGGAGAAGCGGCAGAGGCTTCCTTGCCGGAGAAGCGGCACCTTCGCCGGCAGAGAGCATCCTGCCGGCCGCGGTGCGCTCCGGAGCGGGGGCTTGTGCCGAAAGAGGCCGGCAACAGGCGCTTACCTTCGGACAGCTCCGGATCGCCGTCTAATGCGTCTCTTGTCGCCTACACGGCAGGGAAAAGCTTTTCCACTCTGTCTAGGAAGGAGAAAGTGTGCCAGCACAGCAAATGCCTCCCGGACTTTCCCTGCAATTCAGCAAGTGCTTTGCAGCTTGAAATTGGAAGGAAAGCCTCAGATTTAGCAGCCAGAGCTTCAGGAGGAGCAGCAGCGAGCACAGCATCGGTTTTGCAGCAGCTCCTTCCATGTGCATGTTTTTGGGAGTGGAAAGGCTTGCAGAGTGTTAAAGTAGCTTTTTCTCTCCGCTGGAAAGCTGCACGCTCAGTGCCAGTGTTCTGCAGCTTCTTTCTTCACGTTTCAGCAGCTAGCACGCTCTCCGTGTGCTGGAGAAGCGGCAGAGGCTTCCTTGCCGGAGAAGCGGCACCTTCGCCGGCAGAGAGCATCCTGCCGGCCGCGGTGCGCTCCGGAGCGGGGGCTTGTGCCGAAAGAGGCCGGCAACAGGCGCTTACCTTCGGACAGCTCCGGATCGCCGTCTAATGCGTCTCTTGTCGCCTACACGGCAGGGAAAAGCTTTTCCACTCTGTCTAGGAAGGAGAAAGTGTGCCAGCACAGCAAATGCCTCCCGGACTTTCCCTGGAATTCAGCAAGTGCTTTGCAGCTTGAAATTGGAAGGAAAGCCTCAGATTTAGCAGCCAGAGCTTCAGGAGGAGCAGCAGCGAGCACAGCATCGGTTTACAGCAGCTCCTTCCATGTGCATGTTTTTGGGAGTTGAAAGGCTTGCAGAGTGTTAAAGTAGCTTTTTCTCTCCGCTGGAAAGCTGCACGCTCAGTGCCAGTGTTCTGCAGCTTCTTTCTTCACGTTTCAGCAGCTAGCACGCTCTCCGTGTGCTGGAGAAGCGGCAGAGGCTTCCTTGCCGGAGAAGCGGCACCTTCGCCGGCAGAGAGCATCCTGCCGGCCGCGGTGCGCTCCGGAGCGGGGGCTTGTGCCGAAAGAGGCCGGCAACAGGCGCTTACCTTCGGACAGCTCCGGATGCCCGTCTTATGCGTCTCTTGTCGCCTACACGGCAGGGAAAAGCTTTTCCACTCTGTCTAGGAAGGAGAAAGTGTGCCAGCACAGCAAATGCCTCCCGGACTTTCCCTGGAATTCAGCAAGTGCTTTGCAGCTTGAAATTGGAAGGAAAGCCTCAGATTTAGCAGCTAGAGCTTCAGGAGGAGCAGCAGCGAGCACAGCATCGGTTTTGCAGCAGCTCCTTCCATGTGCATGTTTTTGGGAGTGGAAAGGCTTGCAGAGTGTTAAAGTAGCTTTTTCTCTCCGCTGGAAAGCTGCACGCTCAGTGCCAGTGTTCTGCAGCTTCTTTCTTCACGTTTCAGCAGCTAGCACGCTCTCCGTGTGCTGGAGAAGCGGCAGAGGCTTCCTTGCCGGAGAAGCGGCACCTTCGCCGGCAGAGAGCATCCTGCCGGCCGCGGTGCGCTCCGGAGCGGGGGCTTGTGCCGAAAGAGGCCGGCAACAGGCGCTTACCTTCGGACAGCTCCGGATCGCCGTCTAATGCGTCTCTTGTCGCCTACACGGCAGGGAAAAGCTTTTCCACTCTGTCTAGGAAGGAGAAAGTGTGCCAGCACAGCAAATGCCTCCCGGACTTTCCCTGGAATTCAGCAAGTGCTTTGCAGCTTGAAATTGGAAGGAAAGCCTCAGATTTAGCAGCCAGAGCTTCAGGAGGAGCAGCAGCGAGCACAGCATCGGTTTTGCAGCAGCTCCTTCCATGTGCATGTTTTTGGGAGTGGAAAGGCTTGCAGAGTGTTAAAGTATCTTTTTCTCTCCGCTGGAAAGCTGCACGCTCAGTGCCAGTCTTCTGCAGCTTCTTTCTTCACGTTTCAGCAGCTAGCACGCTCTCCGTGTGCTGGAGAAGCGGCAGAGGCTTCCTTGCCGGAGAAGCGGCACCTTCGCCGGCAGAGAGCATCCTGCCGGCCGCGGTGCGCTCCGGAGCGGGGGCTTGTGCCGAAAGAGGCCGGCAACAGGCGCTTACCTTCGGACAGCTCCGGATCGCCGTCTAAAGCGTCTCTTGTCGCCTACACGGCAGGGAAAAGCTTTTCCACTCTGTCTAGGAAGGAGAAAGTGTGCCAGCACAGCAAATGCCTCCCGGACTTTCCCTGGAATTCAGCAAGTGCTTTGCAGCTTGAAATTGGAAGGAAAGCCTCAGATTTAGCAGCCAGAGCTTCAGGAGGAGCAGCAGCGAGCACAGCATCGGTTTTGCAGCAGCTCCTTCCATGTGCATGTTTTTGGGAGTGGAAAGGCTTGCAGAGTGTTAAAGTATCTTTTTCTCTCCGCTGGAAAGCTGCACGCTCAGTGCCAGTGTTCTGCAGCTTCTTTCTTCACGTTTCAGCAGCTAGCACGCTCTCCGTGTGCAGGAGAAGCGGCAGAGGCTTCCTTGCCGGAGAAGCGGCACCTTCGCCGGCAGAGAGCATCCTGCCGGCCGCGGTGCGCTCCGGAGCGGGGGCTTGTGCCGAAAGAGGCCGGCAACAGGCGCTTACCTTCGGACAGCTCCGGATGCCCGTCTTATGCGTCTCTTGTCGCCTACACGGCAGGGAAAAGCTTTTCCACTCTGTCTAGGAAGGAGAAAGTGTGCCAGCACAGCAAATGCCTCCCGGACTTTCCCTGGAATTCAGCAAGTGCTTTGCAGCTTGAAATTGGAAGGAAAGCCTCAGATTTAGCAGCCAGAGCTTCAGGAGGAGCAGCATCGAGCACAGCATCGGTTTTGCAGCAGCTCCTTCCATGTGCATGTTTTTGGGAGTTGAAAGGCTTGCAGAGTGTTAAAGTAGCTTTTTCTCTCCGCTGGAAAGCTGCACGCTCAGTGCCAGTGTTCTGCAGCTTCTTTCTTCACGTTTCAGCAGCTAGCACGCTCTCCGTGTGCTGGAGAAGCGGCAGAGGCTTCCTTGCCGGAGAAGCGGCACCTTCGCCGGCAGAGAGCATCCTGCCGGCCGCGGTGCGCTCCGGAGCGGGGGCTTGTGCCGAAAGAGGCCGGCAACAGGCGCTTACCTTCGGACAGCTCCGGATCGCCGTCTAATGCGTCTCTTGTCGCCTACACGGCAGGGAAAAGCTTTTCCACTCTGTCTAGGAAGGAGAAAGTGTGCCAGCACAGCAAATGCCTCCCGGACTTTCCCTGCAATTCAGCAAGTGCTTTGCAGCTTGAAATTGGAAGGAAAGCCTCAGATTTAGCAGCTAGAGCTTCAGGAGGAGCAGCAGCGAGCACAGCATCGGTTTTGCAGCAGCTCCTTCCATGTGCATGTTTTTGGGAGTGGAAAGGCTTGCAGAGTGTTAAAGTAGCTTTTTCTCTCCGCTGGAAAGCTGCACGCTCAGTGCCAGTCTTCTGCAGCTTCTTTCTTCACGTTTCAGCAGCTAGCACGCTCTCCGTGTGCTGGAGAAGCGGCAGAGGCTTCCTTGCCGGAGAAGCGGCACCTTCGCCGGCAGAGAGCATCCTGCCGGCCGCGGTGCGCTCCGGAGCGGGGGCTTGTGCCGAAAGAGGCCGGCAACAGGCGCTTACCTTCGGACAGCTCCGGATCGCCGTCTAATGCGTCTCTTGTCGCCTACACGGCAGGGAAAAGCTTTTCCACTCTGTCTAGGAAGGAGAAAGTGTGCCAGCACAGCAAATGCCTCCCGGACTTTCCCTGGAATTCAGCAAGTGCTTTGCAGCTTGAAATTGGAAGGAAAGCCTCAGATTTAGCAGCCAGAGCTTCAGGAGGAGCAGCAGCGAGCACAGCATCGGTTTACAGCAGCTCCTTCCGTGTGCATGTTTTTGGGAGTTGAAAGGCTTGCAGAGTGTTAAAGTAGCTTTTTCTCTCCGCTGGAAAGCTGCACGCTCAGTGCCAGTGTTCTGCAGCTTCTTTCTTCACGTTTCAGCAGCTAGCACGCTCTCCGTGTGCTGGAGAAGCGGCAGAGGCTTCCTTGCCGGAGAAGCGGCACCTTCGCCGGCAGAGAGCATCCTGCCGGCCGCGGTGCGCTCCGGAGCGGGGGCTTGTGCCGAAAGAGGCCGGCAACAGGCGCTTACCTTCGGACAGCTCCGGATCGCCGTCTAATGCGTCTCTTGTCGCCTACACGGCAGGGAAAAGCTTTTCCACTCTGTCTAGGAAGGAGAAAGTGTGCCAGCACAGCAAATGCCTCCCGGACTTTCCCTGGAATTCAGCAAGTGCTTTGCAGCTTGAAATTGGAAGGAAAGCCTCAGATTTAGCAGCCAGAGCTTCAGGAGGAGCAGCAGCGAGCACAGCATCGGTTTTGCAGCAGCTCCTTCCATGTGCATGTTTTTGGGAGTGGAAAGGCTTGCAGAGTGTTAAAGTATCTTTTTCTCTCCGCTGGAAAGCTGCACGCTCAGTGCCAGTCTTCTGCAGCTTCTTTCTTCACGTTTCAGCAGCTAGCACGCTCTCCGTGTGCTGGAGAAGCGGCAGAGGCTTCCTTGCCGGAGAAGCGGCACCTTCGCCGGCAGAGAGCATCCTGCCGGCCGCGGTGCGCTCCGGAGCGGGGGCTTGTGCCGAAAGAGGCCGGCAACAGGCGCTTACCTTCGGACAGCTCCGGATCGCCGTCTAATGCGTCTCTTGTCGCCTACACGGCAGGGAAAAGCTTTTCCACTCTGTCTAGGAAGGAGAAAGTGTGCCAGCACAGCAAATGCCTCCCGGACTTTCCCTGCAATTCAGCAAGTGCTTTGCAGCTTGAAATTGGAAGGAAAGCCTCAGATTTAGCAGCCAGAGCTTCAGGAGGAGCAGCAGCGAGCACAGCATCGGTTTACAGCAGCTCCTTCCATGTGCATGTTTTTGGGAGTGGAAAGGCTTGCAGAGTGTTAAAGTAGCTTTTTCTCTCCGCTGGAAAGCTGCACGCTCAGTGCCAGTGTTCTGCAGCTTCTTTCTTCACGTTTCAGCAGCTAGCACGCTCTCCGTGTGCTGGAGAAGCGGCAGAGGCTTCCTTGCCGGAGAAGCGGCACCTTCGCCGGCAGAGAGCATCCTGCCGGCCGCGGTGCGCTCCGGAGCGGGGGCTTGTGCCGAAAGAGGCCGGCAACAGGCGCTTACCTTCGGACAGCTCCGGATGCCCGTCTTATGCGTCTCTTGTCGCCTACACGGCAGGGAAAAGCTTTTCCACTCTGTCTAGGAAGGAGAAAGTGTGCCAGCACAGCAAATGCCTCCCGGACTTTCCCTGGAATTCAGCAAGTGCTTTGCAGCTTGAAATTGGAAGGAAAGCCTCAGATTTAGCAGCTAGAGCTTCAGGAGGAGCAGCAGCGAGCACAGCATCGGTTTTGCAGCAGCTCCTTCCATGTGCATGTTTTTGGGAGTGGAAAGGCTTGCAGAGTGTTAAAGTAGCTTTTTCTCTCCGCTGGAAAGCTGCACGCTCAGTGCCAGTGTTCTGCAGCTTCTTTCTTCACGTTTCAGCAGCTAGCACGCTCTCCGTGTGCTGGAGAAGCGGCAGAGGCTTCCTTGCCGGAGAAGCGGCACCTTCGCCGGCAGAGAGCATCCTGCCGGCCGCGGTGCGCTCCGGAGCGGGGGCTTGTGCCGAAAGAGGCCGGCAACAGGCGCTTACCTTCGGACAGCTCCGGATCGCCGTCTAATGCGTCTCTTGTCGCCTACACGGCAGGGAAAAGCTTTTCCACTCTGTCTAGGAAGGAGAAAGTGTGCCAGCACAGCAAATGCCTCCCGGACTTTCCCTGGAATTCAGCAAGTGCTTTGCAGCTTGAAATTGGAAGGAAAGCCTCAGATTTAGCAGCCAGAGCTTCAGGAGGAGCAGCAGCGAGCACAGCATCGGTTTTGCAGCAGCTCCTTCCATGTGCATGTTTTTGGGAGTGGAAAGGCTTGCAGAGTGTTAAAGTATCTTTTTCTCTCCGCTGGAAAGCTGCACGCTCAGTGCCAGTGTTCTGCAGCTTCTTTCTTCACGTTTCAGCAGCTAGCACGCTCTCCGTGTGCTGGAGAAGCGGCAGAGGCTTCCTTGCCGGAGAAGCGGCACCTTCGCCGGCAGAGAGCATCCTGCCGGCCGCGGTGCGCTCCGGAGCGGGGGCTTGTGCCGAAAGAGGCCGGCAACAGGCGCTTACCTTCGGACAGCTCCGGATCGCCGTCTAATGCGTCTCTTGTCGCCTACACGGCAGGGAAAAGCTTTTCCACTCTGTCTAGGAAGGAGAAAGTGTGCCAGCACAGCAAATGCCTCCCGGACTTTCCCTGGAATTCAGCAAGTGCTTTGCAGCTTGAAATTGGAAGGAAAGCCTCAGATTTAGCAGCCAGAGCTTCAGGAGGAGCAGCAGCGAGCACAGCATCGGTTTTGCAGCAGCTCCTTCCATGTGCATGTTTTTGGGAGTGGAAAGGCTTGCAGAGTGTTAAAGTAGCTTTTTCTCTCCGCTGGAAAGCTGCACGCTCAGTGCCAGTGTTCTGCAGCTTCTTTCTTCACGTTTCAGCAGCTAGCACGCTCTCCGTGTGCTGGAGAAGCGGCAGAGGCTTCCTTGCCGGAGAAGCGGCACCTTCGCCGGCAGAGAGCATCCTGCCGGCCGCGGTGCGCTCCGGAGCGGGGGCTTGTGCCGAAAGAGGCCGGCAACAGGCGCTTACCTTCGGACAGCTCCGGATCGCCGTCTAATGCGTCTCTTGTCGCCTACACGGCAGGGAAAAGCTTTTCCACTCTGTCTAGGAAGGAGAAAGTGTGCCAGCACAGCAAATGCCTCCCGGACTTTCCCTGCAATTCAGCAAGTGCTTTGCAGCTTGAAATTGGAAGGAAAGCCTCAGATTTAGCAGCCAGAGCTTCAGGAGGAGCAGCAGCGAGCACAGCATCGGTTTTGCAGCAGCTCCTTCCATGTGCATGTTTTTGGGAGTGGAAAGGCTTGCAGAGTGTTAAAGTATCTTTTTCTCTCCGCTGGAAAGCTGCACGCTCAGTGCCAGTGTTCTGCAGCTTCTTTCTTCACGTTTCAGCAGCTAGCACGCTCTCCGTGTGCTGGAGAAGCGGCAGAGGCTTCCTTGCCGGAGAAGCGGCACCTTCGCCGGCAGAGAGCATGTTGCCGGCCGCGGTGCGCTCCGGAGCGGGGGCTTGTGCCGAAAGAGGCCGGCAACAGGCGCTTACCTTCGGACAGCTCCGGATCGCCGTCTAATGCGTCTCTTGTCGCCTACACGGCAGGGAAAAGCTTTTCCACTCTGTCTAGGAAGGAGAAAGTGTGCCAGCACAGCAAATGCCTCCCGGACTTTCCCTGCAATTCAGCAAGTGCTTTGCAGCTTGAAATTGGAAGGAAAGCCTCAGATTTAGCAGCCAGAGCTTCAGGAGGAGCAGCAGCGAGCATGGCATCGGTTTTGCAGCAGCTCCTTCCATGTGCATGTTTTTGGGAGTGGAAAGGCTTGCAGAGTGTTAAAGTAGCTTTTTCTCTCCGCTGGAAAGCTGCACGCTCAGTGCCAGTGTTCTGCAGCTTCTTTCTTCACGTTTCAGCAGCTAGCACGCTCTCCGTGTGCTGGAGAAGCGGCAGAGGCTTCCTTGCCGGAGAAGCGGCACCTTCGCCGGCAGAGAGCATCCTGCCGGCCGCGGTGCGCTCCGGAGCGGGGGCTTGTGCCGAAAGAGGCCGGCAACAGGCGCTTACCTTCGGACAGCTCCGGATCGCCGTCTAATGCGTCTCTTGTCGCCTACACGGCAGGGAAAAGCTTTTCCACTCTGTCTAGGAAGGAGAAAGTGTGCCAGCACAGCAAATGCCTCCCGGACTTTCCCTGGAATTCAGCAAGTGCTTTGCAGCTTGAAATTGGAAGGAAAGCCTCAGATTTAGCAGCCAGAGCTTCAGGAGGAGCAGCAGCGAGCACAGCATCGCTTTTGCAGCAGCTCCTTCCATGTGCATGTTTTTGGGAGTGGAAAGGCTTGCAGAGTGTTAAAGTAGCTTTTTCTCTCCGCTGGAAAGCTGCACGCTCAGTGCCAGTCTTCTGCAGCTTCTTTCTTCACGTTTCAGCAGCTAGCACGCTCTCCGTGTGCTGGAGAAGCGGCAGAGGCTTCCTTGCCGGAGAAGCGGCACCTTCGCCGGCAGAGAGCATCCTGCCGGCCGCGGTGCGCTCCGGAGCGGGGGCTTGTGCCGAAAGAGGCCGGCAACAGGCGCTTACCTTCGGACAGCTCCGGATGCCCGTCTTATGCGTCTCTTGTCGCCTACACGGCAGGGAAAAGCTTTTCCACTCTGTCTAGGAAGGAGAAAGTGTGCCAGCACAGCAAATGCCTCCCGGACTTTCCCTGCAATTCAGCAAGTGCTTTGCAGCTTGAAATTGGAAGGAAAGCCTCAGATTTAGCAGCCAGAGCTTCAGGAGGAGCAGCAGCGAGCACAGCATCGGTTTTGCAGCAGCTCCTTCCATGTGCATGTTTTTGGGAGTGGAAAGGCTTGCAGAGTGTTAAAGTAGCTTTTTCTCTCCGCTGGAAAGCTGCACGCTCAGTGCCAGTCTTCTGCAGCTTCTTTCTTCACGTTTCAGCAGCTAGCACGCTCTCCGTGTGCAGGAGAAGCGGCAGAGGCTTCCTTGCCGGAGAAGCGGCACCTTCGCCGGCAGAGAGCATCCTGCCGGCCGCGGTGCGCTCCGGAGCGGGGGCTTGTGCCGAAAGAGGCCGGCAACAGGCGCTTACCTTCGGACAGCTCCGGATCGCCGTCTAAAGCGTCTCTTGTCGCCTACACGGCAGGGAAAAGCTTTTCCACTCTGTCTAGGAAGGAGAAAGTGTGCCAGCACAGCAAATGCCTCCCGGACTTTCCCTGGAATTCAGCAAGTGCTTTGCAGCTTGAAATTGGAAGGAAAGCCTCAGATTTAGCAGCCAGAGCTTCAGGAGGAGCAGCAGCGAGCACAGCATCGGTTTTGCAGCAGCTCCTTCCATGTGCATGTTTTTGGGAGTGGAAAGGCTTGCAGAGTGTTAAAGTAGCTTTTTCTCTCCGCTGAAAAGCTGCACGCTCAGTGCCAGTGTTCTGCAGCTTCTTTCTTCACGTTTCAGCAGCTAGCACGCTCTCCGTGTGCTGGAGAAGCGGCAGAGGCTTCCTTGCCGGAGAAGCGGCACCTTCGCCGGCAGAGAGCATCCTGCCGGCCGCGGTGCGCTCCGGAGCGGGGGCTTGTGCCGAAAGAGGCCGGCAACAGGCGCTTACCTTCGGACAGCTCCGGATCGCCGTCTAATGCGTCTCTTGTCGCCTACACGGCAGGGAAAAGCTTTTCCACTCTGTCTAGGAAGGAGAAAGTGTGCCAGCACAGCAAATGCCTCCCGGACTTTCCCTGGAATTCAGCAAGTGCTTTGCAGCTTGAAATTGGAAGGAAAGCCTCAGATTTAGCAGCCAGAGCTTCAGGAGGAGCAGCAGCGAGCACAGCATCGGTTTTGCAGCAGCTCCTTCCATGTGCATGTTTTTGGGAGTGGAAAGGCTTGCAGAGTGTTAAAGTAGCTTTTTCTCTCCGCTGGAAAGCTGCACGCTCAGTGCCAGTGTTCTGCAGCTTCTTTCTTCACGTTTCAGCAGCTAGCACGCTCTCCGTGTGCTGGAGAAGCGGCAGAGGCTTCCTTGCCGGAGAAGCGGCACCTTCGCCGGCAGAGAGCATCCTGCCGGCCGCGGTGCGCTCCGGAGCGGGGGCTTGTGCCGAAAGAGGCCGGCAACAGGCGCTTACCTTCGGACAGCTCCGGATCGCCGTCTAATGCGTCTCTTGTCGCCTACACGGCAGGGAAAAGCTTTTCCACTCTGTCTAGGAAGGAGAAAGTGTGCCAGCACAGCAAATGCCTCCCGGACTTTCCCTGGAATTCAGCAAGTGCTTTGCAGCTTGAAATTGGAAGGAAAGCCTCAGATTTAGCAGCCAGAGCTTCAGGAGGAGCAGCAGCGAGCACAGCATCGGTTTTGCAGCAGCTCCTTCCATGTGCATGTTTTTGGGAGTGGAAAGGCTTGCAGAGTGTTAAAGTATCTTTTTCTCTCCGCTGGAAAGCTGCACGCTCAGTGCCAGTGTTCTGCAGCTTCTTTCTTCACGTTTCAGCAGCTAGCACGCTCTCCGTGTGCTGGAGAAGCGGCAGAGGCTTCCTTGCCGGAGAAGCGGCACCTTCGCCGGCAGAGAGCATCCTGCCGGCCGCGGTGCGCTCCGGAGCGGGGGCTTGTGCCGAAAGAGGCCGGCAACAGGCGCTTACCTTCGGACAGCTCCGGATCGCCGTCTAATGCGTCTCTTGTCGCCTACACGGCAGGGAAAAGCTTTTCCACTCTGTCTAGGAAGGAGAAAGTGTGCCAGCACAGCAAATGCCTCCCGGACTTTCCCTGCAATTCAGCAAGTGCTTTGCAGCTTGAAATTGGAAGGAAAGCCTCAGATTTAGCAGCCAGAGCTTCAGGAGGAGCAGCAGCGAGCACAGCATCGGTTTTGCAGCAGCTCCTTCCATGTGCATGTTTTTGGGAGTGGAAAGGCTTGCAGAGTGTTAAAGTATCTTTTTCTCTCCGCTGGAAAGCTGCACGCTCAGTGCCAGTGTTCTGCAGCTTCTTTCTTCACGTTTCAGCAGCTAGCACGCTCTCCGTGTGCTGGAGAAGCGGCAGAGGCTTCCTTGCCGGAGAAGCGGCACCTTCGCCGGCAGAGAGCATCCTGCCGGCCGCGGTGCGCTCCGGAGCGGGGGCTTGTGCCGAAAGAGGCCGGCAACAGGCGCTTACCTTCGGACAGCTCCGGATCGCCGTCTAATGCGTCTCTTGTCGCCTACACGGCAGGGAAAAGCTTTTCCACTCTGTCTAGGAAGGAGAAAGTGTGCCAGCACAGCAAATGCCTCCCGGACTTTCCCTGGAATTCAGCAAGTGCTTTGCAGCTTGAAATTGGAAGGAAAGCCTCAGATTTAGCAGCCAGAGCTTCAGGAGGAGCAGCAGCGAGCACAGCATCGGTTTTGCAGCAGCTCCTTCCATGTGCATGTTTTTGGGAGTGGAAAGGCTTGCAGAGTGTTAAAGTAGCTTTTTCTCTCCGCTGGAAAGCTGCACGCTCAGTGCCAGTCTTCTGCAGCTTCTTTCTTCACGTTTCAGCAGCTAGCACGCTCTCCGTGTGCTGGAGAAGCGGCAGAGGCTTCCTTGCCGGAGAAGCGGCACCTTCGCCGGCAGAGAGCATCCTGCCGGCCGCGGTGCGCTCCGGAGCGGGGGCTTGTGCCGAAAGAGGCCGGCAACAGGCGCTTACCTTCGGACAGCTCCGGATGCCCGTCTTATGCGTCTCTTGTCGCCTACACGGCAGGGAAAAGCTTTTCCACTCTGTCTAGGAAGGAGAAAGTGTGCCAGCACAGCAAATGCCTCCCGGACTTTCCCTGCAATTCAGCAAGTGCTTTGCAGCTTGAAATTGGAAGGAAAGCCTCAGATTTAGCAGCCAGAGCTTCAGGAGGAGCAGCAGCGAGCACAGCATCGGTTTTGCAGCAGCTCCTTCCATGTGCATGTTTTTGGGAGTGGAAAGGCTTGCAGAGTGTTAAAGTAGCTTTTTCTCTCCGCTGGAAAGCTGCACGCTCAGTGCCAGTCTTCTGCAGCTTCTTTCTTCACGTTTCAGCAGCTAGCACGCTCTCCGTGTGCAGGAGAAGCGGCAGAGGCTTCCTTGCCGGAGAAGCGGCACCTTCGCCGGCAGAGAGCATCCTGCCGGCCGCGGTGCGCTCCGGAGCGGGGGCTTGTGCCGAAAGAGGCCGGCAACAGGCGCTTACCTTCGGACAGCTCCGGATGCCCGTCTTATGCGTCTCTTGTCGCCTACACGGCAGGGAAAAGCTTTTCCACTCTGTCTAGGAAGGAGAAAGTGTGCCAGCACAGCAAATGCCTCCCGGACTTTCCCTGCAATTCAGCAAGTGCTTTGCAGCTTGAAATTGGAAGGAAAGCCTCAGATTTAGCAGCCAGAGCTTCAGGAGGAGCAGCAGCGAGCACAGCATCGGTTTTGCAGCAGCTCCTTCCATGTGCATGTTTTTGGGAGTGGAAAGGCTTGCAGAGTGTTAAAGTAGCTTTTTCTCTCCGCTGGAAAGCTGCACGCTCAGTGCCAGTCTTCTGCAGCTTCTTTCTTCACGTTTCAGCAGCTAGCACGCTCTCCGTGTGCAGGAGAAGCGGCAGAGGCTTCCTTGCCGGAGAAGCGGCACCTTCGCCGGCAGAGAGCATCCTGCCGGCCGCGGTGCGCTCCGGAGCGGGGGCTTGTGCCGAAAGAGGCCGGCAACAGGCGCTTACCTTCGGACAGCTCCGGATCGCCGTCTAAAGCGTCTCTTGTCGCCTACACGGCAGGGAAAAGCTTTTCCACTCTGTCTAGGAAGGAGAAAGTGTGCCAGCACAGCAAATGCCTCCCGGACTTTCCCTGGAATTCAGCAAGTGCTTTGCAGCTTGAAATTGGAAGGAAAGCCTCAGATTTAGCAGCCAGAGCTTCAGGAGGAGCAGCAGCGAGCACAGCATCGGTTTTGCAGCAGCTCCTTCCATGTGCATGTTTTTGGGAGTGGAAAGGCTTGCAGAGTGTTAAAGTAGCTTTTTCTCTCCGCTGAAAAGCTGCACGCTCAGTGCCAGTGTTCTGCAGCTTCTTTCTTCACGTTTCAGCAGCTAGCACGCTCTCCGTGTGCTGGAGAAGCGGCAGAGGCTTCCTTGCCGGAGAAGCGGCACCTTCGCCGGCAGAGAGCATCCTGCCGGCCGCGGTGCGCTCCGGAGCGGGGGCTTGTGCCGAAAGAGGCCGGCAACAGGCGCTTACCTTCGGACAGCTCCGGATCGCCGTCTAATGCGTCTCTTGTCGCCTACACGGCAGGGAAAAGCTTTTCCACTCTGTCTAGGAAGGAGAAAGTGTGCCAGCACAGCAAATGCCTCCCGGACTTTCCCTGGAATTCAGCAAGTGCTTTGCAGCTTGAAATTGGAAGGAAAGCCTCAGATTTAGCAGCCAGAGCTTCAGGAGGAGCAGCAGCGAGCACAGCATCGGTTTTGCAGCAGCTCCTTCCATGTGCATGTTTTTGGGAGTTGAAAGGCTTGCAGAGTGTTAAAGTAGCTTTTTCTCTCCGCTGGAAAGCTGCACGCTCAGTGCCAGTCTTCTGCAGCTTCTTTCTTCACGTTTCAGCAGCTAGCACGCTCTCCGTGTGCTGGAGAAGCGGCAGAGGCTTCCTTGCCGGAGAAGCGGCACCTTCGCCGGCAGAGAGCATCCTGCCGGCCGCGGTGCGCTCCGGAGCGGGGGCTTGTGCCGAAAGAGGCCGGCAACAGGCGCTTACCTTCGGACAGCTCCGGATGCCCGTCTTATGCGTCTCTTGTCGCCTACACGGCAGGGAAAAGCTTTTCCACTCTGTCTAGGAAGGAGAAAGTGTGCCAGCACAGCAAATGCCTCCCGGACTTTCCCTGGAATTCAGCAAGTGCTTTGCAGCTTGAAATTGGAAGGAAAGCCTCAGATTTAGCAGCCAGAGCTTCAGGAGGAGCAGCAGCGAGCACAGCATCGGTTTACAGCAGCTCCTTCCATGTGCATGTTTTTGGGAGTGGAAAGGCTTGCAGAGTGTTAAAGTAGCTTTTTCTCTCCGCTGGAAAGCTGCACGCTCAGTGCCAGTCTTCTGCAGCTTCTTTCTTCACGTTTCAGCAGCTAGCACGCTCTCCGTGTGCTGGAGAAGCGGCAGAGGCTTCCTTGCCGGAGAAGCGGCACCTTCGCCGGCAGAGAGCATCCTGCCGGCCGCGGTGCGCTCCGGAGCGGGGGCTTGTGCCGAAAGAGGCCGGCAACAGGCGCTTACCTTCGGACAGCTCCGGATCGCCGTCTAATGCGTCTCTTGTCGCCTACACGGCAGGGAAAAGCTTTTCCACTCTGTCTAGGAAGGAGAAAGTGTGCCAGCACAGCAAATGCCTCCCGGACTTTCCCTGCAATTCAGCAAGTGCTTTGCAGCTTGAAATTGGAAGGAAAGCCTCAGATTTAGCAGCCAGAGCTTCAGGAGGAGCAGCAGCGAGCACAGCATCGCTTTTGCAGCAGCTCCTTCCATGTGCATGTTTTTGGGAGTGGAAAGGCTTGCAGAGTGTTAAAGTAGCTTTTTCTCTCCGCTGGAAAGCTGCACGCTCAGTGCCAGTCTTCTGCAGCTTCTTTCTTCACGTTTCAGCAGCTAGCACGCTCTCCGTGTGCAGGAGAAGCGGCAGAGGCTTCCTTGCCGGAGAAGCGGCACCTTCGCCGGCAGAGAGCATCCTGCCGGCCGCGGTGCGCTCCGGAGCGGGGGCTTGTGCCGAAAGAGGCCGGCAACAGGCGCTTACCTTCGGACAGCTCCGGATCGCCGTCTAAAGCGTCTCTTGTCGCCTACACGGCAGGGAAAAGCTTTTCCACTCTGTCTAGGAAGGAGAAAGTGTGCCAGCACAGCAAATGCCTCCCGGACTTTCCCTGGAATTCAGCAAGTGCTTTGCAGCTTGAAATTGGAAGGAAAGCCTCAGATTTAGCAGCCAGAGCTTCAGGAGGAGCAGCAGCGAGCACAGCATCGGTTTTGCAGCAGCTCCTTCCATGTGCATGTTTTTGGGAGTGGAAAGGCTTGCAGAGTGTTAAAGTAGCTTTTTCTCTCCGCTGAAAAGCTGCACGCTCAGTGCCAGTGTTCTGCAGCTTCTTTCTTCACGTTTCAGCAGCTAGCACGCTCTCCGTGTGCTGGAGAAGCGGCAGAGGCTTCCTTGCCGGAGAAGCGGCACCTTCGCCGGCAGAGAGCATCCTGCCGGCCGCGGTGCGCTCCGGAGCGGGGGCTTGTGCCGAAAGAGGCCGGCAACAGGCGCTTACCTTCGGACAGCTCCGGATCGCCGTCTAATGCGTCTCTTGTCGCCTACACGGCAGGGAAAAGCTTTTCCACTCTGTCTAGGAAGGAGAAAGTGTGCCAGCACAGCAAATGCCTCCCGGACTTTCCCTGCAATTCAGCAAGTGCTTTGCAGCTTGAAATTGGAAGGAAAGCCTCAGATTTAGCAGCCAGAGCTTCAGGAGGAGCAGCAGCGAGCACAGCATCGGTTTTGCAGCAGCTCCTTCCATGTGCATGTTTTTGGGAGTGGAAAGGCTTGCAGAGTGTTAAAGTAGCTTTTTCTCTCCGCTGGAAAGCTGCACGCTCAGTGCCAGTCTTCTGCAGCTTCTTTCTTCACGTTTCAGCAGCTAGCACGCTCTCCGTGTGCTGGAGAAGCGGCAGAGGCTTCCTTGCCGGAGAAGCGGCACCTTCGCCGGCAGAGAGCATCCTGCCGGCCGCGGTGCGCTCCGGAGCGGGGGCTTGTGCCGAAAGAGGCCGGCAACAGGCGCTTACCTTCGGACAGCTCCGGATGCCCGTCTTATGCGTCTCTTGTCGCCTACACGGCAGGGAAAAGCTTTTCCACTCTGTCTAGGAAGGAGAAAGTGTGCCAGCACAGCAAATGCCTCCCGGACTTTCCCTGGAATTCAGCAAGTGCTTTGCAGCTTGAAATTGGAAGGAAAGCCTCAGATTTAGCAGCCAGAGCTTCAGGAGGAGCAGCAGCGAGCACAGCATCGGTTTACAGCAGCTCCTTCCATGTGCATGTTTTTGGGAGTGGAAAGGCTTGCAGAGTGTTAAAGTAGCTTTTTCTCTCCGCTGGAAAGCTGCACGCTCAGTGCCAGTGTTCTGCAGCTTCTTTCTTCACGTTTCAGCAGCTAGCACGCTCTCCGTGTGCTGGAGAAGCGGCAGAGGCTTCCTTGCCGGAGAAGCGGCACCTTCGCCGGCAGAGAGCATCCTGCCGGCCGCGGTGCGCTCCGGAGCGGGGGCTTGTGCCGAAAGAGGCCGGCAACAGGCGCTTACCTTCGGACAGCTCCGGATCGCCGTCTAATGCGTCTCTTGTCGCCTACACGGCAGGGAAAAGCTTTTCCACTCTGTCTAGGAAGGAGAAAGTGTGCCAGCACAGCAAATGCCTCCCGGACTTTCCCTGCAATTCAGCAAGTGCTTTGCAGCTTGAAATTGGAAGGAAAGCCTCAGATTTAGCAGCCAGAGCTTCAGGAGGAGCAGCAGCGAGCACAGCATCGCTTTTGCAGCAGCTCCTTCCATGTGCATGTTTTTGGGAGTGGAAAGGCTTGCAGAGTGTTAAAGTAGCTTTTTCTCTCCGCTGGAAAGCTGCACGCTCAGTGCCAGTCTTCTGCAGCTTCTTTCTTCACGTTTCAGCAGCTAGCACGCTCTCCGTGTGCAGGAGAAGCGGCAGAGGCTTCCTTGCCGGAGAAGCGGCACCTTCGCCGGCAGAGAGCATCCTGCCGGCCGCGGTGCGCTCCGGAGCGGGGGCTTGTGCCGAAAGAGGCCGGCAACAGGCGCTTACCTTCGGACAGCTCCGGATCGCCGTCTAAAGCGTCTCTTGTCGCCTACACGGCAGGGAAAAGCTTTTCCACTCTGTCTAGGAAGGAGAAAGTGTGCCAGCACAGCAAATGCCTCCCGGACTTTCCCTGGAATTCAGCAAGTGCTTTGCAGCTTGAAATTGGAAGGAAAGCCTCAGATTTAGCAGCCAGAGCTTCAGGAGGAGCAGCAGCGAGCACAGCATCGGTTTTGCAGCAGCTCCTTCCATGTGCATGTTTTTGGGAGTGGAAAGGCTTGCAGAGTGTTAAAGTAGCTTTTTCTCTCCGCTGAAAAGCTGCACGCTCAGTGCCAGTGTTCTGCAGCTTCTTTCTTCACGTTTCAGCAGCTAGCACGCTCTCCGTGTGCTGGAGAAGCGGCAGAGGCTTCCTTGCCGGAGAAGCGGCACCTTCGCCGGCAGAGAGCATCCTGCCGGCCGCGGTGCGCTCCGGAGCGGGGGCTTGTGCCGAAAGAGGCCGGCAACAGGCGCTTACCTTCGGACAGCTCCGGATCGCCGTCTAATGCGTCTCTTGTCGCCTACACGGCAGGGAAAAGCTTTTCCACTCTGTCTAGGAAGGAGAAAGTGTGCCAGCACAGCAAATGCCTCCCGGACTTTCCCTGCAATTCAGCAAGTGCTTTGCAGCTTGAAATTGGAAGGAAAGCCTCAGATTTAGCAGCCAGAGCTTCAGGAGGAGCAGCAGCGAGCACAGCATCGGTTTTGCAGCAGCTCCTTCCATGTGCATGTTTTTGGGAGTGGAAAGGCTTGCAGAGTGTTAAAGTAGCTTTTTCTCTCCGCTGGAAAGCTGCACGCTCAGTGCCAGTCTTCTGCAGCTTCTTTCTTCACGTTTCAGCAGCTAGCACGCTCTCCGTGTGCTGGAGAAGCGGCAGAGGCTTCCTTGCCGGAGAAGCGGCACCTTCGCCGGCAGAGAGCATCCTGCCGGCCGCGGTGCGCTCCGGAGCGGGGGCTTGTGCCGAAAGAGGCCGGCAACAGGCGCTTACCTTCGGACAGCTCCGGATGCCCGTCTTATGCGTCTCTTGTCGCCTACACGGCAGGGAAAAGCTTTTCCACTCTGTCTAGGAAGGAGAAAGTGTGCCAGCACAGCAAATGCCTCCCGGACTTTCCCTGGAATTCAGCAAGTGCTTTGCAGCTTGAAATTGGAAGGAAAGCCTCAGATTTAGCAGCCAGAGCTTCAGGAGGAGCAGCAGCGAGCACAGCATCGGTTTACAGCAGCTCCTTCCATGTGCATGTTTTTGGGAGTGGAAAGGCTTGCAGAGTGTTAAAGTAGCTTTTTCTCTCCGCTGGAAAGCTGCACGCTCAGTGCCAGTGTTCTGCAGCTTCTTTCTTCACGTTTCAGCAGCTAGCACGCTCTCCGTGTGCTGGAGAAGCGGCAGAGGCTTCCTTGCCGGAGAAGCGGCACCTTCGCCGGCAGAGAGCATCCTGCCGGCCGCGGTGCGCTCCGGAGCGGGGGCTTGTGCCGAAAGAGGCCGGCAACAGGCGCTTACCTTCGGACAGCTCCGGATCGCCGTCTAATGCGTCTCTTGTCGCCTACACGGCAGGGAAAAGCTTTTCCACTCTGTCTAGGAAGGAGAAAGTGTGCCAGCACAGCAAATGCCTCCCGGACTTTCCCTGCAATTCAGCAAGTGCTTTGCAGCTTGAAATTGGAAGGAAAGCCTCAGATTTAGCAGCCAGAGCTTCAGGAGGAGCAGCAGCGAGCACAGCATCGGTTTTGCAGCAGCTCCTTCCATGTGCATGTTTTTGGGAGTGGAAAGGCTTGCAGAGTGTTAAAGTAGCTTTTTCTCTCCGCTGGAAAGCTGCACGCTCAGTGCCAGTCTTCTGCAGCTTCTTTCTTCACGTTTCAGCAGCTAGCACGCTCTCCGTGTGCTGGAGAAGCGGCAGAGGCTTCCTTGCCGGAGAAGCGGCACCTTCGCCGGCAGAGAGCATCCTGCCGGCCGCGGTGCGCTCCGGAGCGGGGGCTTGTGCCGAAAGAGGCCGGCAACAGGCGCTTACCTTCGGACAGCTCCGGATGCCCGTCTTATGCGTCTCTTGTCGCCTACACGGCAGGGAAAAGCTTTTCCACTCTGTCTAGGAAGGAGAAAGTGTGCCAGCACAGCAAATGCCTCCCGGACTTTCCCTGGAATTCAGCAAGTGCTTTGCAGCTTGAAATTGGAAGGAAAGCCTCAGATTTAGCAGCCAGAGCTTCAGGAGGAGCAGCAGCGAGCACAGCATCGGTTTTGCAGCAGCTCCTTCCATGTGCATGTTTTTGGGAGTGGAAAGGCTTGCAGAGTGTTAAAGTATCTTTTTCTCTCCGCTGGAAAGCTGCACGCTCAGTGCCAGTGTTCTGCAGCTTCTTTCTTCACGTTTCAGCAGCTAGCACGCTCTCCGTGTGCTGGAGAAGCGGCAGAGGCTTCCTTGCCGGAGAAGCGGCACCTTCGCCGGCAGAGAGCATCCTGCCGGCCGCGGTGCGCTCCGGAGCGGGGGCTTGTGCCGAAAGAGGCCGGCAACAGACGCTTACCTTCGGACAGCTCCGGATCGCCGTCTAATGCGTCTCTTGTCGCCTACACGGCAGGGAAAAGCTTTTCCACTCTGTCTAGGAAGGAGAAAGTGTGCCAGCACAGCAAATGCCTCCCGGACTTTCCCTGGAATTCAGCAAGTGCTTTGCAGCTTGAAATTGGAAGGAAAGCCTCAGATTTAGCAGCCAGAGCTTCAGGAGGAGCAGCAGCGAGCACAGCATCGGTTTTGCAGCAGCTCCTTCCATGTGCATGTTTTTGGGAGTGGAAAGGCTTGCAGAGTGTTAAAGTAGCTTTTTCTCTCCGCTGGAAAGCTGCACGCTCAGTGCCAGTGTTCTGCAGCTTCTTTCTTCACGTTTCAGCAGCTAGCACGCTCTCCGTGTGCTGGAGAAGCGGCAGAGGCTTCCTTGCCGGAGAAGCGGCACCTTCGCCGGCAGAGAGCATCCTGCCGGCCGCGGTGCGCTCCGGAGCGGGGGCTTGTGCCGAAAGAGGCCGGCAACAGGCGCTTACCTTCGGACAGCTCCGGATGCCCGTCTTATGCGTCTCTTGTCGCCTACACGGCAGGGAAAAGCTTTTCCACTCTGTCTAGGAAGGAGAAAGTGTGCCAGCACAGCAAATGCCTCCCGGACTTTCCCTGGAATTCAGCAAGTGCTTTGCAGCTTGAAATTGGAAGGAAAGCCTCAGATTTAGCAGCCAGAGCTTCAGGAGGAGCAGCAGCGAGCACAGCATCGGTTTTGCAGCAGCTCCTTCCATGTGCATGTTTTTGGGAGTGGAAAGGCTTGCAGAGTGTTAAAGTAGCTTTTTCTCTCCGCTGGAAAGCTGCACGCTCAGTGCCAGTCTTCTGCAGCTTCTTTCTTCACGTTTCAGCAGCTAGCACGCTCTCCGTGTGCTGGAGAAGCGGCAGAGGCTTCCTTGCCGGAGAAGCGGCACCTTCGCCGGCAGAGAGCATCCTGCCGGCCGCGGTGCGCTCCGGAGCGGGGGCTTGTGCCGAAAGAGGCCGGCAACAGGCGCTTACCTTCGGACAGCTCCGGATGCCCGTCTTATGCGTCTCTTGTCGCCTACACGGCAGGGAAAAGCTTTTCCACTCTGTCTAGGAAGGAGAAAGTGTGCCAGCACAGCAAATGCCTCCCGGACTTTCCCTGGAATTCAGCAAGTGCTTTGCAGCTTGAAATTGGAAGGAAAGCCTCAGATTTAGCAGCCAGAGCTTCAGGAGGAGCAGCAGCGAGCACAGCATCGGTTTACAGCAGCTCCTTCCATGTGCATGTTTTTGGGAGTGGAAAGGCTTGCAGAGTGTTAAAGTAGCTTTTTCTCTCCGCTGGAAAGCTGCACGCTCAGTGCCAGTGTTCTGCAGCTTCTTTCTTCACGTTTCAGCAGCTAGCACGCTCTCCGTGTGCTGGAGAAGCGGCAGAGGCTTCCTTGCCGGAGAAGCGGCACCTTCGCCGGCAGAGAGCATCCTGCCGGCCGCGGTGCGCTCCGGAGCGGGGGCTTGTGCCGAAAGAGGCCGGCAACAGGCGCTTACCTTCGGACAGCTCCGGATCGCCGTCTAATGCGTCTCTTGTCGCCTACACGGCAGGGAAAAGCTTTTCCACTCTGTCTAGGAAGGAGAAAGTGTGCCAGCACAGCAAATGCCTCCCGGACTTTCCCTGCAATTCAGCAAGTGCTTTGCAGCTTGAAATTGGAAGGAAAGCCTCAGATTTAGCAGCCAGAGCTTCAGGAGGAGCAGCAGCGAGCACAGCATCGCTTTTGCAGCAGCTCCTTCCATGTGCATGTTTTTGGGAGTGGAAAGGCTTGCAGAGTGTTAAAGTAGCTTTTTCTCTCCGCTGGAAAGCTGCACGCTCAGTGCCAGTCTTCTGCAGCTTCTTTCTTCACGTTTCAGCAGCTAGCACGCTCTCCGTGTGCTGGAGAAGCGGCAGAGGCTTCCTTGCCGGAGAAGCGGCACCTTCGCCGGCAGAGAGCATCCTGCCGGCCGCGGTGCGCTCCGGAGCGGGGGCTTGTGCCGAAAGAGGCCGGCAACAGGCGCTTACCTTCGGACAGCTCCGGATCGCCGTCTAAAGCGTCTCTTGTCGCCTACACGGCAGGGAAAAGCTTTTCCACTCTGTCTAGGAAGGAGAAAGTGTGCCAGCACAGCAAATGCCTCCCGGACTTTCCCTGGAATTCAGCAAGTGCTTTGCAGCTTGAAATTGGAAGGAAAGCCTCAGATTTAGCAGCCAGAGCTTCAGGAGGAGCAGCAGCGAGCACAGCATCGGTTTTGCAGCAGCTCCTTCCATGTGCATGTTTTTGGGAGTGGAAAGGCTTGCAGAGTGTTAAAGTAGCTTTTTCTCTCCGCTGAAAAGCTGCACGCTCAGTGCCAGTGTTCTGCAGCTTCTTTCTTCACGTTTCAGCAGCTAGCACGCTCTCCGTGTGCTGGAGAAGCGGCAGAGGCTTCCTTGCCGGAGAAGCGGCACCTTCGCCGGCAGAGAGCATCCTGCCGGCCGCGGTGCGCTCCGGAGCGGGGGCTTGTGCCGAAAGAGGCCGGCAACAGGCGCTTACCTTCGGACAGCTCCGGATCGCCGTCTAATGCGTCTCTTGTCGCCTACACGGCAGGGAAAAGCTTTTCCACTCTGTCTAGGAAGGAGAAAGTGTGCCAGCACAGCAAATGCCTCCCGGACTTTCCCTGCAATTCAGCAAGTGCTTTGCAGCTTGAAATTGGAAGGAAAGCCTCAGATTTAGCAGCCAGAGCTTCAGGAGGAGCAGCAGCGAGCACAGCATCGGTTTTGCAGCAGCTCCTTCCATGTGCATGTTTTTGGGAGTGGAAAGGCTTGCAGAGTGTTAAAGTAGCTTTTTCTCTCCGCTGGAAAGCTGCACGCTCAGTGCCAGTCTTCTGCAGCTTCTTTCTTCACGTTTCAGCAGCTAGCACGCTCTCCGTGTGCTGGAGAAGCGGCAGAGGCTTCCTTGCCGGAGAAGCGGCACCTTCGCCGGCAGAGAGCATCCTGCCGGCCGCGGTGCGCTCCGGAGCGGGGGCTTGTGCCGAAAGAGGCCGGCAACAGGCGCTTACCTTCGGACAGCTCCGGATGCCCGTCTTATGCGTCTCTTGTCGCCTACACGGCAGGGAAAAGCTTTTCCACTCTGTCTAGGAAGGAGAAAGTGTGCCAGCACAGCAAATGCCTCCCGGACTTTCCCTGGAATTCAGCAAGTGCTTTGCAGCTTGAAATTGGAAGGAAAGCCTCAGATTTAGCAGCCAGAGCTTCAGGAGGAGCAGCAGCGAGCACAGCATCGGTTTACAGCAGCTCCTTCCATGTGCATGTTTTTGGGAGTGGAAAGGCTTGCAGAGTGTTAAAGTAGCTTTTTCTCTCCGCTGGAAAGCTGCACGCTCAGTGCCAGTGTTCTGCAGCTTCTTTCTTCACGTTTCAGCAGCTAGCACGCTCTCCGTGTGCTGGAGAAGCGGCAGAGGCTTCCTTGCCGGAGAAGCGGCACCTTCGCCGGCAGAGAGCATCCTGCCGGCCGCGGTGCGCTCCGGAGCGGGGGCTTGTGCCGAAAGAGGCCGGCAACAGGCGCTTACCTTCGGACAGCTCCGGATCGCCGTCTAATGCGTCTCTTGTCGCCTACACGGCAGGGAAAAGCTTTTCCACTCTGTCTAGGAAGGAGAAAGTGTGCCAGCACAGCAAATGCCTCCCGGACTTTCCCTGCAATTCAGCAAGTGCTTTGCAGCTTGAAATTGGAAGGAAAGCCTCAGATTTAGCAGCCAGAGCTTCAGGAGGAGCAGCAGCGAGCACAGCATCGGTTTTGCAGCAGCTCCTTCCATGTGCATGTTTTTGGGAGTGGAAAGGCTTGCAGAGTGTTAAAGTAGCTTTTTCTCTCCGCTGGAAAGCTGCACGCTCAGTGCCAGTCTTCTGCAGCTTCTTTCTTCACGTTTCAGCAGCTAGCACGCTCTCCGTGTGCTGGAGAAGCGGCAGAGGCTTCCTTGCCGGAGAAGCGGCACCTTCGCCGGCAGAGAGCATCCTGCCGGCCGCGGTGCGCTCCGGAGCGGGGGCTTGTGCCGAAAGAGGCCGGCAACAGGCGCTTACCTTCGGACAGCTCCGGATGCCCGTCTTATGCGTCTCTTGTCGCCTACACGGCAGGGAAAAGCTTTTCCACTCTGTCTAGGAAGGAGAAAGTGTGCCAGCACAGCAAATGCCTCCCGGACTTTCCCTGGAATTCAGCAAGTGCTTTGCAGCTTGAAATTGGAAGGAAAGCCTCAGATTTAGCAGCCAGAGCTTCAGGAGGAGCAGCAGCGAGCACAGCATCGGTTTTGCAGCAGCTCCTTCCATGTGCATGTTTTTGGGAGTGGAAAGGCTTGCAGAGTGTTAAAGTATCTTTTTCTCTCCGCTGGAAAGCTGCACGCTCAGTGCCAGTGTTCTGCAGCTTCTTTCTTCACGTTTCAGCAGCTAGCACGCTCTCCGTGTGCTGGAGAAGCGGCAGAGGCTTCCTTGCCGGAGAAGCGGCACCTTCGCCGGCAGAGAGCATCCTGCCGGCCGCGGTGCGCTCCGGAGCGGGGGCTTGTGCCGAAAGAGGCCGGCAACAGACGCTTACCTTCGGACAGCTCCGGATCGCCGTCTAATGCGTCTCTTGTCGCCTACACGGCAGGGAAAAGCTTTTCCACTCTGTCTAGGAAGGAGAAAGTGTGCCAGCACAGCAAATGCCTCCCGGACTTTCCCTGGAATTCAGCAAGTGCTTTGCAGCTTGAAATTGGAAGGAAAGCCTCAGATTTAGCAGCCAGAGCTTCAGGAGGAGCAGCAGCGAGCACAGCATCGGTTTTGCAGCAGCTCCTTCCATGTGCATGTTTTTGGGAGTGGAAAGGCTTGCAGAGTGTTAAAGTAGCTTTTTCTCTCCGCTGGAAAGCTGCACGCTCAGTGCCAGTCTTCTGCAGCTTCTTTCTTCACGTTTCAGCAGCTAGCACGCTCTCCGTGTGCTGGAGAAGCGGCAGAGGCTTCCTTGCCGGAGAAGCGGCACCTTCGCCGGCAGAGAGCATCCTGCCGGCCGCGGTGCGCTCCGGAGCGGGGGCTTGTGCCGAAAGAGGCCGGCAACAGGCGCTTACCTTCGGACAGCTCCGGATCGCCGTCTAATGCGTCTCTTGTCGCCTACACGGCAGGGAAAAGCTTTTCCACTCTGTCTAGGAAGGAGAAAGTGTGCCAGCACAGCAAATGCCTCCCGGACTTTCCCTGGAATTCAGCAAGTGCTTTGCAGCTTGAAATTGGAAGGAAAGCCTCAGATTTAGCAGCCAGAGCTTCAGGAGGAGCAGCAGCGAGCACAGCATCGGTTTTGCAGCAGCTCCTTCCATGTGCATGTTTTTGGGAGTGGAAAGGCTTGCAGAGTGTTAAAGTAGCTTTTTCTCTCCGCTGGAAAGCTGCACGCTCAGTGCCAGTCTTCTGCAGCTTCTTTCTTCACGTTTCAGCAGCTAGCACGCTCTCCGTGTGCTGGAGAAGCGGCAGAGGCTTCCTTGCCGGAGAAGCGGCACCTTCGCCGGCAGAGAGCATCCTGCCGGCCGCGGTGCGCTCCGGAGCGGGGGCTTGTGCCGAAAGAGGCCGGCAACAGGCGCTTACCTTCGGACAGCTCCGGATCGCCGTCTAATGCGTCTCTTGTCGCCTACACGGCAGGGAAAAGCTTTTCCACTCTGTCTAGGAAGGAGAAAGTGTGCCAGCACAGCAAATGCCTCCCGGACTTTCCCTGGAATTCAGCAAGTGCTTTGCAGCTTGAAATTGGAAGGAAAGCCTCAGATTTAGCAGCCAGAGCTTCAGGAGGAGCAGCAGCGAGCACAGCATCGGTTTTGCAGCAGCTCCTTCCATGTGCATGTTTTTGGGAGTGGAAAGGCTTGCAGAGTGTTAAAGTAGCTTTTTCTCTCCGCTGGAAAGCTGCACGCTCAGTGCCAGTCTTCTGCAGCTTCTTTCTTCACGTTTCAGCAGCTAGCACGCTCTCCGTGTGCAGGAGAAGCGGCAGAGGCTTCCTTGCCGGAGAAGCGGCACCTTCGCCGGCAGAGAGCATCCTGCCGGCCGCGGTGCGCTCCGGAGCGGGGGCTTGTGCCGAAAGAGGCCGGCAACAGGCGCTTACCTTCGGACAGCTCCGGATCGCCGTCTAAAGCGTCTCTTGTCGCCTACACGGCAGGGAAAAGCTTTTCCACTCTGTCTAGGAAGGAGAAAGTGTGCCAGCACAGCAAATGCCTCCCGGACTTTCCCTGGAATTCAGCAAGTGCTTTGCAGCTTGAAATTGGAAGGAAAGCCTCAGATTTAGCAGCCAGAGCTTCAGGAGGAGCAGCAGCGAGCACAGCATCGGTTTTGCAGCAGCTCCTTCCATGTGCATGTTTTTGGGAGTGGAAAGGCTTGCAGAGTGTTAAAGTAGCTTTTTCTCTCCGCTGGAAAGCTGCACGCTCAGTGCCAGTCTTCTGCAGCTTCTTTCTTCACGTTTCAGCAGCTAGCACGCTCTCCGTGTGCTGGAGAAGCGGCAGAGGCTTCCTTGCCGGAGAAGCGGCACCTTCGCCGGCAGAGAGCATCCTGCCGGCCGCGGTGCGCTCCGGAGCGGGGGCTTGTGCCGAAAGAGGCCGGCAACAGGCGCTTACCTTCGGACAGCTCCGGATCGCCGTCTAATGCGTCTCTTGTCGCCTACACGGCAGGGAAAAGCTTTTCCACTCTGTCTAGGAAGGAGAAAGTGTGCCAGCACAGCAAATGCCTCCCGGACTTTCCCTGCAATTCAGCAAGTGCTTTGCAGCTTGAAATTGGAAGGAAAGCCTCAGATTTAGCAGCCAGAGCTTCAGGAGGAGCAGCAGCGAGCACAGCATCGGTTTTGCAGCAGCTCCTTCCATGTGCATGTTTTTGGGAGTGGAAAGGCTTGCAGAGTGTTAAAGTAGCTTTTTCTCTCCGCTGGAAAGCTGCACGCTCAGTGCCAGTGTTCTGCAGCTTCTTTCTTCACGTTTCAGCAGCTAGCACGCTCTCCGTGTGCTGGAGAAGCGGCAGAGGCTTCCTTGCCGGAGAAGCGGCACCTTCGCCGGCAGAGAGCATCCTGCCGGCCGCGGTGCGCTCCGGAGCGGGGGCTTGTGCCGAAAGAGGCCGGCAACAGGCGCTTACCTTCGGACAGCTCCGGATGCCCGTCTTATGCGTCTCTTGTCGCCTACACGGCAGGGAAAAGCTTTTCCACTCTGTCTAGGAAGGAGAAAGTGTGCCAGCACAGCAAATGCCTCCCGGACTTTCCCTGGAATTCAGCAAGTGCTTTGCAGCTTGAAATTGGAAGGAAAGCCTCAGATTTAGCAGCCAGAGCTTCAGGAGGAGCAGCAGCGAGCACAGCATCGGTTTTGCAGCAGCTCCTTCCATGTGCATGTTTTTGGGAGTGGAAAGGCTTGCAGAGTGTCAAAGTAGCTTTTTCTCTCCGCTGGAAAGCTGCACGCTCAGTGCCAGTCTTCTGCAGCTTCTTTCTTCACGTTTCAGCAGCTAGCACGCTCTCCGTGTGCAGGAGAAGCGGCAGAGGCTTCCTTGCCGGAGAAGCGGCACCTTCGCCGGCAGAGAGCATCCTGCCGGCCGCGGTGCGCTCCGGAGCGGGGGCTTGTGCCGAAAGAGGCCGGCAACAGGCGCTTACCTTCGGACAGCTCCGGATCGCCGTCTAATGCGTCTCTTGTCGCCTACACGGCAGGGAAAAGCTTTTCCACTCTGTCTAGGAAGGAGAAAGTGTGCCAGCACAGCAAATGCCTCCCGGACTTTCCCTGGAATTCAGCAAGTGCTTTGCAGCTTGAAATTGGAAGGAAAGCCTCAGATTTAGCAGCCAGAGCTTCAGGAGGAGCAGCAGCGAGCACAGCATCGGTTTTGCAGCAGCTCCTTCCATGTGCATGTTTTTGGGAGTGGAAAGGCTTGCAGAGTGTTAAAGTAGCTTTTTCTCTCCGCTGGAAAGCTGCACGCTCAGTGCCAGTCTTCTGCAGCTTCTTTCTTCACGTTTCAGCAGCTAGCACGCTCTCCGTGTGCTGGAGAAGCGGCAGAGGCTTCCTTGCCGGAGAAGCGGCACCTTCGCCGGCAGAGAGCATCCTGCCGGCCGCGGTGCGCTCCGGAGCGGGGGCTTGTGCCGAAAGAGGCCGGCAACAGGCGCTTACCTTCGGACAGCTCCGGATCGCCGTCTAATGCGTCTCTTGTCGCCTACACGGCAGGGAAAAGCTTTTCCACTCTGTCTAGGAAGGAGAAAGTGTGCCAGCACAGCAAATGCCTCCCGGACTTTCCCTGCAATTCAGCAAGTGCTTTGCAGCTTGAAATTGGAAGGAAAGCCTCAGATTTAGCAGCCAGAGCTTCAGGAGGAGCAGCAGCGAGCACAGCATCGGTTTTGCAGCAGCTCCTTCCATGTGCATGTTTTTGGGAGTGGAAAGGCTTGCAGAGTGTTAAAGTAGCTTTTTCTCTCCGCTGGAAAGCTGCACGCTCAGTGCCAGTGTTCTGCAGCTTCTTTCTTCACGTTTCAGCAGCTAGCACGCTCTCCGTGTGCTGGAGAAGCGGCAGAGGCTTCCTTGCCGGAGAAGCGGCACCTTCGCCGGCAGAGAGCATCCTGCCGGCCGCGGTGCGCTCCGGAGCGGGGGCTTGTGCCGAAAGAGGCCGGCAACAGGCGCTTACCTTCGGACAGCTCCGGATGCCCGTCTAATGCGTCTCTTGTCGCCTACACGGCAGGGAAAAGCTTTTCCACTCTGTCTAGGAAGGAGAAAGTGTGCCAGCACAGCAAATGCCTCCCGGACTTTCCCTGGAATTCAGCAAGTGCTTTGCAGCTTGAAATTGGAAGGAAAGCCTCAGATTTAGCAGCCAGAGCTTCAGGAGGAGCAGCAGCGAGCACAGCATCGGTTTACAGCAGCTCCTTCCATGTGCATGTTTTTGGGAGTGGAAAGGCTTGCAGAGTGTTAAAGTATCTTTTTCTCTCCGCTGGAAAGCTGCACGCTCAGTGCCAGTGTTCTGCAGCTTCTTTCTTCACGTTTCAGCAGCTAGCACGCTCTCCGTGTGCTGGAGAAGCGGCAGAGGCTTCCTTGCCGGAGAAGCGGCACCTTCGCCGGCAGAGAGCATCCTGCCGGCCGCGGTGCGCTCCGGAGCGGGGGCTTGTGCCGAAAGAGGCCGGCAACAGGCGCTTACCTTCGGACAGCTCCGGATCGCCGTCTAATGCGTCTCTTGTCGCCTACACGGCAGGGAAAAGCTTTTCCACTCTGTCTAGGAAGGAGAAAGTGTGCCAGCACAGCAAATGCCTCCCGGACTTTCCCTGGAATTCAGCAAGTGCTTTGCAGCTTGAAATTGGAAGGAAAGCCTCAGATTTAGCAGCCAGAGCTTCAGGAGGAGCAGCAGCGAGCACAGCATCGGTTTTGCAGCAGCTCCTTCCATGTGCATGTTTTTGGGAGTGGAAAGGCTTGCAGAGTGTTAAAGTAGCTTTTTCTCTCCGCTGGAAAGCTGCACGCTCAGTGCCAGTCTTCTGCAGCTTCTTTCTTCACGTTTCAGCAGCTAGCACGCTCTCCGTGTGCAGGAGAAGCGGCAGAGGCTTCCTTGCCGGAGAAGCGGCACCTTCGCCGGCAGAGAGCATCCTGCCGGCCGCGGTGCGCTCCGGAGCGGGGGCTTGTGCCGAAAGAGGCCGGCAACAGGCGCTTACCTTCGGACAGCTCCGGATCGCCGTCTAATGCGTCTCTTGTCGCCTACACGGCAGGGAAAAGCTTTTCCACTCTGTCTAGGAAGGAGAAAGTGTGCCAGCACAGCAAATGCCTCCCGGACTTTCCCTGGAATTCAGCAAGTGCTTTGCAGCTTGAAATTGGAAGGAAAGCCTCAGATTTAGCAGCCAGAGCTTCAGGAGGAGCAGCAGCGAGCACAGCATCGGTTTTGCAGCAGCTCCTTCCATGTGCATGTTTTTGGGAGTGGAAAGGCTTGCAGAGTGTTAAAGTAGCTTTTTCTCTCCGCTGGAAAGCTGCACGCTCAGTGCCAGTCTTCTGCAGCTTCTTTCTTCACGTTTCAGCAGCTAGCACGCTCTCCGTGTGCTGGAGAAGCGGCAGAGGCTTCCTTGCCGGAGAAGCGGCACCTTCGCCGGCAGAGAGCATCCTGCCGGCCGCGGTGCGCTCCGGAGCGGGGGCTTGTGCCGAAAGAGGCCGGCAACAGGCGCTTACCTTCGGACAGCTCCGGATCGCCGTCTAATGCGTCTCTTGTCGCCTACACGGCAGGGAAAAGCTTTTCCACTCTGTCTAGGAAGGAGAAAGTGTGCCAGCACAGCAAATGCCTCCCGGACTTTCCCTGGAATTCAGCAAGTGCTTTGCAGCTTGAAATTGGAAGGAAAGCCTCAGATTTAGCAGCCAGAGCTTCAGGAGGAGCAGCAGCGAGCACAGCATCGGTTTTGCAGCAGCTCCTTCCATGTGCATGTTTTTGGGAGTGGAAAGGCTTGCAGAGTGTTAAAGTAGCTTTTTCTCTCCGCTGGAAAGCTGCACGCTCAGTGCCAGTCTTCTGCAGCTTCTTTCTTCACGTTTCAGCAGCTAGCACGCTCTCCGTGTGCTGGAGAAGCGGCAGAGGCTTCCTTGCCGGAGAAGCGGCACCTTCGCCGGCAGAGAGCATCCTGCCGGCCGCGGTGCGCTCCGGAGCGGGGGCTTGTGCCGAAAGAGGCCGGCAACAGGCGCTTACCTTCGGACAGCTCCGGATGCCCGTCTTATGCGTCTCTTGTCGCCTACACGGCAGGGAAAAGCTTTTCCACTCTGTCTAGGAAGGAGAAAGTGTGCCAGCACAGCAAATGCCTCCCGGACTTTCCCTGGAATTCAGCAAGTGCTTTGCAGCTTGAAATTGGAAGGAAAGCCTCAGATTTAGCAGCCAGAGCTTCAGGAGGAGCAGCAGCGAGCACAGCATCGGTTTACAGCAGCTCCTTCCATGTGCATGTTTTTGGGAGTGGAAAGGCTTGCAGAGTGTTAAAGTAGCTTTTTCTCTCCGCTGGAAAGCTGCACGCTCAGTGCCAGTGTTCTGCAGCTTCTTTCTTCACGTTTCAGCAGCTAGCACGCTCTCCGTGTGCTGGAGAAGCGGCAGAGGCTTCCTTGCCGGAGAAGCGGCACCTTCGCCGGCAGAGAGCATCCTGCCGGCCGCGGTGCGCTCCGGAGCGGGGGCTTGTGCCGAAAGAGGCCGGCAACAGGCGCTTACCTTCGGACAGCTCCGGATCGCCGTCTAATGCGTCTCTTGTCGCCTACACGGCAGGGAAAAGCTTTTCCACTCTGTCTAGGAAGGAGAAAGTGTGCCAGCACAGCAAATGCCTCCCGGACTTTCCCTGCAATTCAGCAAGTGCTTTGCAGCTTGAAATTGGAAGGAAAGCCTCAGATTTAGCAGCCAGAGCTTCAGGAGGAGCAGCAGCGAGCACAGCATCGGTTTTGCAGCAGCTCCTTCCATGTGCATGTTTTTGGGAGTGGAAAGGCTTGCAGAGTGTTAAAGTAGCTTTTTCTCTCCGCTGAAAAGCTGCACGCTCAGTGCCAGTGTTCTGCAGCTTCTTTCTTCACGTTTCAGCAGCTAGCACGCTCTCCGTGTGCTGGAGAAGCGGCAGAGGCTTCCTTGCCGGAGAAGCGGCACCTTCGCCGGCAGAGAGCATCCTGCCGGCCGCGGTGCGCTCCGGAGCGGGGGCTTGTGCCGAAAGAGGCCGGCAACAGGCGCTTACCTTCGGACAGCTCCGGATCGCCGTCTAATGCGTCTCTTGTCGCCTACACGGCAGGGAAAAGCTTTTCCACTCTGTCTAGGAAGGAGAAAGTGTGCCAGCACAGCAAATGCCTCCCGGACTTTCCCTGGAATTCAGCAAGTGCTTTGCAGCTTGAAATTGGAAGGAAAGCCTCAGATTTAGCAGCCAGAGCTTCAGGAGGAGCAGCAGCGAGCACAGCATCGGTTTTGCAGCAGCTCCTTCCATGTGCATGTTTTTGGGAGTGGAAAGGCTTGCAGAGTGTTAAAGTAGCTTTTTCTCTCCGCTGGAAAGCTGCACGCTCAGTGCCAGTCTTCTGCAGCTTCTTTCTTCACGTTTCAGCAGCTAGCACGCTCTCCGTGTGCTGGAGAAGCGGCAGAGGCTTCCTTGCCGGAGAAGCGGCACCTTCGCCGGCAGAGAGCATCCTGCCGGCCGCGGTGCGCTCCGGAGCGGGGGCTTGTGCCGAAAGAGGCCGGCAACAGGCGCTTACCTTCGGACAGCTCCGGATGCCCGTCTTATGCGTCTCTTGTCGCCTACACGGCAGGGAAAAGCTTTTCCACTCTGTCTAGGAAGGAGAAAGTGTGCCAGCACAGCAAATGCCTCCCGGACTTTCCCTGGAATTCAGCAAGTGCTTTGCAGCTTGAAATTGGAAGGAAAGCCTCAGATTTAGCAGCCAGAGCTTCAGGAGGAGCAGCAGCGAGCACAGCATCGGTTTACAGCAGCTCCTTCCATGTGCATGTTTTTGGGAGTGGAAAGGCTTGCAGAGTGTTAAAGTAGCTTTTTCTCTCCGCTGGAAAGCTGCACGCTCAGTGCCAGTCTTCTGCAGCTTCTTTCTTCACGTTTCAGCAGCTAGCACGCTCTCCGTGTGCTGGAGAAGCGGCAGAGGCTTCCTTGCCGGAGAAGCGGCACCTTCGCCGGCAGAGAGCATCCTGCCGGCCGCGGTGCGCTCCGGAGCGGGGGCTTGTGCCGAAAGAGGCCGGCAACAGGCGCTTACCTTCGGACAGCTCCGGATCGCCGTCTAATGCGTCTCTTGTCGCCTACACGGCAGGGAAAAGCTTTTCCACTCTGTCTAGGAAGGAGAAAGTGTGCCAGCACAGCAAATGCCTCCCGGACTTTCCCTGGAATTCAGCAAGTGCTTTGCAGCTTGAAATTGGAAGGAAAGCCTCAGATTTAGCAGCCAGAGCTTCAGGAGGAGCAGCAGCGAGCACAGCATCGGTTTTGCAGCAGCTCCTTCCATGTGCATGTTTTTGGGAGTGGAAAGGCTTGCAGAGTGTTAAAGTAGCTTTTTCTCTCCGCTGGAAAGCTGCACGCTCAGTGCCAGTGTTCTGCAGCTTCTTTCTTCACGTTTCAGCAGCTAGCACGCTCTCCGTGTGCTGGAGAAGCGGCAGAGGCTTCCTTGCCGGAGAAGCGGCACCTTCGCCGGCAGAGAGCATCCTGCCGGCCGCGGTGCGCTCCGGAGCGGGGGCTTGTGCCGAAAGAGGCCGGCAACAGGCGCTTACCTTCGGACAGCTCCGGATGCCCGTCTTATGCGTCTCTTGTCGCCTACACGGCAGGGAAAAGCTTTTCCACTCTGTCTAGGAAGGAGAAAGTGTGCCAGCACAGCAAATGCCTCCCGGACTTTCCCTGCAATTCAGCAAGTGCTTTGCAGCTTGAAATTGGAAGGAAAGCCTCAGATTTAGCAGCCAGAGCTTCAGGAGGAGCAGCAGCGAGGACAGCATCGGTTTTGCAGCAGCTCCTTCCATGTGCATGTTTTTGGGAGTGGAAAGGCTTGCAGAGTGTTAAAGTATCTTTTTCACTCCGCTGGAAAGCTGCACGCTCAGTGCCAGTGTTCTGCAGCTTCTTTCTTCACGTTTCAGCAGCTAGCACGCTCTCCGTGTGCTGGAGAAGCGGCAGAGGCTTCCTTGCCGGAGAAGCGGCACCTTCGCCGGCAGAGAGCATCCTGCCGGCCGCGGTGCGCTCCGGAGCGGGGGCTTGTGCCGAAAGAGGCCGGCAACAGGCGCTTACCTTCGGACAGCTCCGGATCGCCGTCTAATGCGTCTCTTGTCGCCTACACGGCAGGGAAAAGCTTTTCCACTCTGTCTAGGAAGGAGAAAGTGTGCCAGCACAGCAAATGCCTCCCGGACTTTCCCTGGAATTCAGCAAGTGCTTTGCAGCTTGAAATTGGAAGGAAAGCCTCAGATTTAGCAGCCAGAGCTTCAGGAGGAGCAGCAGCGAGCACAGCATCGGTTTTGCAGCAGCTCCTTCCATGTGCATGTTTTTGGGAGTGGAAAGGCTTGCAGAGTGTTAAAGTAGCTTTTTCTCTCCGCTGGAAAGCTGCACGCTCAGTGCCAGTCTTCTGCAGCTTCTTTCTTCACGTTTCAGCAGCTAGCACGCTCTCCGTGTGCTGGAGAAGCGGCAGAGGCTTCCTTGCCGGAGAAGCGGCACCTTCGCCGGCAGAGAGCATCCTGCCGGCCGCGGTGCGCTCCGGAGCGGGGGCTTGTGCCGAAAGAGGCCGGCAACAGGCGCTTACCTTCGGACAGCTCCGGATGCCCGTCTAATGCGTCTCTTGTCGCCTACACGGCAGGGAAAAGCTTTTCCACTCTGTCTAGGAAGGAGAAAGTGTGCCAGCACAGCAAATGCCTCCCGGACTTTCCCTGGAATTCAGCAAGTGCTTTGCAGCTTGAAATTGGAAGGAAAGCCTCAGATTTAGCAGCCAGAGCTTCAGGAGGAGCAGCAGCGAGCACAGCATCGGTTTACAGCAGCTCCTTCCATGTGCATGTTTTTGGGAGTGGAAAGGCTTGCAGAGTGTTAAAGTATCTTTTTCTCTCCGCTGGAAAGCTGCACGCTCAGTGCCAGTGTTCTGCAGCTTCTTTCTTCACGTTTCAGCAGCTAGCACGCTCTCCGTGTGCTGGAGAAGCGGCAGAGGCTTCCTTGCCGGAGAAGCGGCACCTTCGCCGGCAGAGAGCATCCTGCCGGCCGCGGTGCGCTCCGGAGCGGGGGCTTGTGCCGAAAGAGGCCGGCAACAGGCGCTTACCTTCGGACAGCTCCGGATCGCCGTCTAATGCGTCTCTTGTCGCCTACACGGCAGGGAAAAGCTTTTCCACTCTGTCTAGGAAGGAGAAAGTGTGCCAGCACAGCAAATGCCTCCCGGACTTTCCCTGCAATTCAGCAAGTGCTTTGCAGCTTGAAATTGGAAGGAAAGCCTCAGATTTAGCAGCCAGAGCTTCAGGAGGAGCAGCAGCGAGCACAGCATCGGTTTTGCAGCAGCTCCTTCCATGTGCATGTTTTTGGGAGTGGAAAGGCTTGCAGAGTGTTAAAGTAGCTTTTTCTCTCCGCTGGAAAGCTGCACGCTCAGTGCCAGTCTTCTGCAGCTTCTTTCTTCACGTTTCAGCAGCTAGCACGCTCTCCGTGTGCAGGAGAAGCGGCAGAGGCTTCCTTGCCGGAGAAGCGGCACCTTCGCCGGCAGAGAGCATCCTGCCGGCCGCGGTGCGCTCCGGAGCGGGGGCTTGTGCCGAAAGAGGCCGGCAACAGGCGCTTACCTTCGGACAGCTCCGGATCGCCGTCTAATGCGTCTCTTGTCGCCTACACGGCAGGGAAAAGCTTTTCCACTCTGTCTAGGAAGGAGAAAGTGTGCCAGCACAGCAAATGCCTCCCGGACTTTCCCTGGAATTCAGCAAGTGCTTTGCAGCTTGAAATTGGAAGGAAAGCTTCAGATTTAGCAGCCAGAGCTTCAGGAGGAGCAGCAGCGAGCACAGCATCGGTTTTGCAGCAGCTCCTTCCATGTGCATGTTTTTGGGAGTGGAAAGGCTTGCAGAGTGTTAAAGTAGCTTTTTCTCTCCGCTGGAAAGCTGCACGCTCAGTGCCAGTCTTCTGCAGCTTCTTTCTTCACGTTTCAGCAGCTAGCACGCTCTCCGTGTGCTGGAGAAGCGGCAGAGGCTTCCTTGCCGGAGAAGCGGCACCTTCGCCGGCAGAGAGCATCCTGCCGGCCGCGGTGCGCTCCGGAGCGGGGGCTTGTGCCGAAAGAGGCCGGCAACAGGCGCTTACCTTCGGACAGCTCCGGATCGCCGTCTAATGCGTCTCTTGTCGCCTACACGGCAGGGAAAAGCTTTTCCACTCTGTCTAGGAAGGAGAAAGTGTGCCAGCACAGCAAATGCCTCCCGGACTTTCCCTGCAATTCAGCAAGTGCTTTGCAGCTTGAAATTGGAAGGAAAGCCTCAGATTTAGCAGCCAGAGCTTCAGGAGGAGCAGCAGCGAGCACAGCATCGGTTTTGCAGCAGCTCCTTCCATGTGCATGTTTTTGGGAGTGGAAAGGCTTGCAGAGTGTTAAAGTAGCTTTTTCTCTCCGCTGGAAAGCTGCACGCTCAGTGCCAGTCTTCTGCAGCTTCTTTCTTCACGTTTCAGCAGCTAGCACGCTCTCCGTGTGCTGGAGAAGCGGCAGAGGCTTCCTTGCCGGAGAAGCGGCACCTTCGCCGGCAGAGAGCATCCTGCCGGCCGCGGTGCGCTCCGGAGCGGGGGCTTGTGCCGAAAGAGGCCGGCAACAGGCGCTTACCTTCGGACAGCTCCGGATGCCCGTCTTATGCGTCTCTTGTCGCCTACACGGCACGGAAAAGCTTTTCCACTCTGTCTAGGAAGGAGAAAGTGTGCCAGCACAGCAAATGCCTCCCGGACTTTCCCTGGAATTCAGCAAGTGCTTTGCAGCTTGAAATTGGAAGGAAAGCCTCAGATTTAGCAGCCAGAGCTTCAGGAGGAGCAGCAGCGAGCACAGCATCGGTTTACAGCAGCTCCTTCCATGTGCATGTTTTTGGGAGTGGAAAGGCTTGCAGAGTGTTAAAGTAGCTTTTTCTCTCCGCTGGAAAGCTGCACGCTCAGTGCCAGTCTTCTGCAGCTTCTTTCTTCACGTTTCAGCAGCTAGCACGCTCTCCGTGTGCTGGAGAAGCGGCAGAGGCTTCCTTGCCGGAGAAGCGGCACCTTCGCCGGCAGAGAGCATCCTGCCGGCCGCGGTGCGCTCCGGAGCGGGGGCTTGTGCCGAAAGAGGCCGGCAACAGGCGCTTACCTTCGGACAGCTCCGGATCGCCGTCTAATGCGTCTCTTGTCGCCTACACGGCAGGGAAAAGCTTTTCCACTCTGTCTAGGAAGGAGAAAGTGTGCCAGCACAGCAAATGCCTCCCGGACTTTCCCTGCAATTCAGCAAGTGCTTTGCAGCTTGAAATTGGAAGGAAAGCCTCAGATTTAGCAGCCAGAGCTTCAGGAGGAGCAGCAGCGAGCACAGCATCGGTTTTGCAGCAGCTCCTTCCATGTGCATGTTTTTGGGAGTGGAAAGGCTTGCAGAGTGTTAAAGTAGCTTTTTCTCTCCGCTGAAAAGCTGCACGCTCAGTGCCAGTGTTCTGCAGCTTCTTTCTTCACGTTTCAGCAGCTAGCACGCTCTCCGTGTGCTGGAGAAGCGGCAGAGGCTTCCTTGCCGGAGAAGCGGCACCTTCGCCGGCAGAGAGCATCCTGCCGGCCGCGGTGCGCTCCGGAGCGGGGGCTTGTGCCGAAAGAGGCCGGCAACAGGCGCTTACCTTCGGACAGCTCCGGATCGCCGTCTAATGCGTCTCTTGTCGCCTACACGGCAGGGAAAAGCTTTTCCACTCTGTCTAGGAAGGAGAAAGTGTGCCAGCACAGCAAATGCCTCCCGGACTTTCCCTGGAATTCAGCAAGTGCTTTGCAGCTTGAAATTGGAAGGAAAGCCTCAGATTTAGCAGCCAGAGCTTCAGGAGGAGCAGCAGCGAGCACAGCATCGGTTTTGCAGCAGCTCCTTCCATGTGCATGTTTTTGGGAGTGGAAAGGCTTGCAGAGTGTTAAAGTAGCTTTTTCTCTCCGCTGGAAAGCTGCACGCTCAGTGCCAGTCTTCTGCAGCTTCTTTCTTCACGTTTCAGCAGCTAGCACGCTCTCCGTGTGCTGGAGAAGCGGCAGAGGCTTCCTTGCCGGAGAAGCGGCACCTTCGCCGGCAGAGAGCATCCTGCCGGCCGCGGTGCGCTCCGGAGCGGGGGCTTGTGCCGAAAGAGGCCGGCAACAGGCGCTTACCTTCGGACAGCTCCGGATGCCCGTCTTATGCGTCTCTTGTCGCCTACACGGCAGGGAAAAGCTTTTCCACTCTGTCTAGGAAGGAGAAAGTGTGCCAGCACAGCAAATGCCTCCCGGACTTTCCCTGGAATTCAGCAAGTGCTTTGCAGCTTGAAATTGGAAGGAAAGCCTCAGATTTAGCAGCCAGAGCTTCAGGAGGAGCAGCAGCGAGCACAGCATCGGTTTACAGCAGCTCCTTCCATGTGCATGTTTTTGGGAGTGGAAAGGCTTGCAGAGTGTTAAAGTAGCTTTTTCTCTCCGCTGGAAAGCTGCACGCTCAGTGCCAGTGTTCTGCAGCTTCTTTCTTCACGTTTCAGCAGCTAGCACGCTCTCCGTGTGCTGGAGAAGCGGCAGAGGCTTCCTTGCCGGAGAAGCGGCACCTTCGCCGGCAGAGAGCATCCTGCCGGCCGCGGTGCGCTCCGGAGCGGGGGCTTGTGCCGAAAGAGGCCGGCAACAGGCGCTTACCTTCGGACAGCTCCGGATCGCCGTCTAATGCGTCTCTTGTCGCCTACACGGCAGGGAAAAGCTTTTCCACTCTGTCTAGGAAGGAGAAAGTGTGCCAGCACAGCAAATGCCTCCCGGACTTTCCCTGGAATTCAGCAAGTGCTTTGCAGCTTGAAATTGGAAGGAAAGCCTCAGATTTAGCAGCCAGAGCTTCAGGAGGAGCAGCAGCGAGCACAGCATCGGTTTTGCAGCAGCTCCTTCCATGTGCATGTTTTTGGGAGTGGAAAGGCTTGCAGAGTGTTAAAGTAGCTTTTTCTCTCCGCTGGAAAGCTGCACGCTCAGTGCCAGTGTTCTGCAGCTTCTTTCTTCACGTTTCAGCAGCTAGCACGCTCTCCGTGTGCTGGAGAAGCGGCAGAGGCTTCCTTGCCGGAGAAGCGGCACCTTCGCCGGCAGAGAGCATCCTGCCGGCCGCGGTGCGCTCCGGAGCGGGGGCTTGTGCCGAAAGAGGCCGGCAACAGGCGCTTACCTTCGGACAGCTCCGGATGCCCGTCTTATGCGTCTCTTGTCGCCTACACGGCAGGGAAAAGCTTTTCCACTCTGTCTAGGAAGGAGAAAGTGTGCCAGCACAGCAAATGCCTCCCGGACTTTCCCTGGAATTCAGCAAGTGCTTTGCAGCTTGAAATTGGAAGGAAAGCCTCAGATTTAGCAGCCAGAGCTTCAGGAGGAGCAGCAGCGAGGACAGCATCGGTTTTGCAGCAGCTCCTTCCATGTGCATGTTTTTGGGAGTGGAAAGGCTTGCAGAGTGTTAAAGTATCTTTTTCACTCCGCTGGAAAGCTGCACGCTCAGTGCCAGTGTTCTGCAGCTTCTTTCTTCACGTTTCAGCAGCTAGCACGCTCTCCGTGTGCTGGAGAAGCGGCAGAGGCTTCCTTGCCGGAGAAGCGGCACCTTCGCCGGCAGAGAGCATCCTGCCGGCCGCGGTGCGCTCCGGAGCGGGGGCTTGTGCCGAAAGAGGCCGGCAACAGGCGCTTACCTTCGGACAGCTCCGGATCGCCGTCTAATGCGTCTCTTGTCGCCTACACGGCAGGGAAAAGCTTTTCCACTCTGTCTAGGAAGGAGAAAGTGTGCCAGCACAGCAAATGCCTCCCGGACTTTCCCTGCAATTCAGCAAGTGCTTTGCAGCTTGAAATTGGAAGGAAAGCCTCAGATTTAGCAGCCAGAGCTTCAGGAGGAGCAGCAGCGAGCACAGCATCGGTTTTGCAGCAGCTCCTTCCATGTGCATGTTTTTGGGAGTGGAAAGGCTTGCAGAGTGTTAAAGTAGCTTTTTCTCTCCGCTGGAAAGCTGCACGCTCAGTGCCAGTGTTCTGCAGCTTCTTTCTTCACGTTTCAGCAGCTAGCACGCTCTCCGTGTGCTGGAGAAGCGGCAGAGGCTTCCTTGCCGGAGAAGCGGCACCTTCGCCGGCAGAGAGCATCCTGCCGGCCGCGGTGCGCTCCGGAGCGGGGGCTTGTGCCGAAAGAGGCCGGCAACAGGCGCTTACCTTCGGACAGCTCCGGATGCCCGTCTTATGCGTCTCTTGTCGCCTACACGGCAGGGAAAAGCTTTTCCACTCTGTCTAGGAAGGAGAAAGTGTGCCAGCACAGCAAATGCCTCCCGGACTTTCCCTGGAATTCAGCAAGTGCTTTGCAGCTTGAAATTGGAAGGAAAGCCTCAGATTTAGCAGCCAGAGCTTCAGGAGGAGCAGCAGCGAGCACAGCATCGGTTTTGCAGCAGCTCCTTCCATGTGCATGTTTTTGGGAGTGGAAAGGCTTGCAGAGTGTTAAAGTAGCTTTTTCTCTCCGCTGGAAAGCTGCACGCTCAGTGCCAGTCTTCTGCAGCTTCTTTCTTCACGTTTCAGCAGCTAGCACGCTCTCCGTGTGCTGGAGAAGCGGCAGAGGCTTCCTTGCCGGAGAAGCGGCACCTTCGCCGGCAGAGAGCATCCTGCCGGCCGCGGTGCGCTCCGGAGCGGGGGCTTGTGCCGAAAGAGGCCGGCAACAGGCGCTTACCTTCGGACAGCTCCGGATCGCCGTCTAAAGCGTCTCTTGTCGCCTACACGGCAGGGAAAAGCTTTTCCACTCTGTCTAGGAAGGAGAAAGTGTGCCAGCACAGCAAATGCCTCCCGGACTTTCCCTGGAATTCAGCAAGTGCTTTGCAGCTTGAAATTGGAAGGAAAGCCTCAGATTTAGCAGCCAGAGCTTCAGGAGGAGCAGCAGCGAGCACAGCATCGGTGTTGCAGCAGCTCCTTCCATGTGCATGTTTTTGGGAGTGGAAAGGCTTGCAGAGTGTTAAAGTAGCTTTTTCTCTCCGCTGGAAAGCTGCACGCTCAGTGCCAGTGTTCTGCAGCTTCTTTCTTCACGTTTCAGCAGCTAGCACGCTCTCCGTGTGCTGGAGAAGCGGCAGAGGCTTCCTTGCCGGAGAAGCGGCACCTTCGCCGGCAGAGAGCATCCTGCCGGCCGCGGTGCGCTCCGGAGCGGGGGCTTGTGCCGAAAGAGGCCGGCAACAGGCGCTTACCTTCGGACAGCTCCGGATCGCCGTCTAATGCGTCTCTTGTCGCCTACACGGCAGGGAAAAGCTTTTCCACTCTGTCTAGGAAGGAGAAAGTGTGCCAGCACAGCAAATGCCTCCCGGACTTTCCCTGGAATTCAGCAAGTGCTTTGCAGCTTGAAATTGGAAGGAAAGCCTCAGATTTAGCAGCCAGAGCTTCAGGAGGAGCAGCAGCGAGCACAGCATCGGTTTTGCAGCAGCTCCTTCCATGTGCATGTTTTTGGGAGTGGAAAGGCTTGCAGAGTGTTAAAGTAGCTTTTTCTCTCCGCTGGAAAGCTGCACGCTCAGTGCCAGTGTTCTGCAGCTTCTTTCTTCACGTTTCAGCAGCTAGCACGCTCTCCGTGTGCTGGAGAAGCGGCAGAGGCTTCCTTGCCGGAGAAGCGGCACCTTCGCCGGCAGAGAGCATCCTGCCGGCCGCGGTGCGCTCCGGAGCGGGGGCTTGTGCCGAAAGAGGCCGGCAACAGGCGCTTACCTTCGGACAGCTCCGGATCGCCGTCTAATGCGTCTCTTGTCGCCTACACGGCAGGGAAAAGCTTTTCCACTCTGTCTAGGAAGGAGAAAGTGTGCCAGCACAGCAAATGCCTCCCGGACTTTCCCTGCAATTCAGCAAGTGCTTTGCAGCTTGAAATTGGAAGGAAAGCCTCAGATTTAGCAGCCAGAGCTTCAGGAGGAGCAGCAGCGAGCACAGCATCGGTTTTGCAGCAGCTCCTTCCATGTGCATGTTTTTGGGAGTGGAAAGGCTTGCAGAGTGTTAAAGTAGCTTTTTCTCTCCGCTGGAAAGCTGCACGCTCAGTGCCAGTCTTCTGCAGCTTCTTTCTTCACGTTTCAGCAGCTAGCACGCTCTCCGTGTGCTGGAGAAGCGGCAGAGGCTTCCTTGCCGGAGAAGCGGCACCTTCGCCGGCAGAGAGCATCCTGCCGGCCGCGGTGCGCTCCGGAGCGGGGGCTTGTGCCGAAAGAGGCCGGCAACAGGCGCTTACCTTCGGACAGCTCCGGATCGCCGTCTAATGCGTCTCTTGTCGCCTACACGGCCGGGAAAAGCTTTTCCACTCTGTCTAGGAAGGAGAAAGTGTGCCAGCACAGCAAATGCCTCCCGGACTTTCCCTGCAATTCAGCAAGTGCTTTGCAGCTTGAAATTGGAAGGAAAGCCTCAGATTTAGCAGCCAGAGCTTCAGGAGGAGCAGCAGCGAGCACAGCATCGCTTTTGCAGCAGCTCCTTCCATGTGCATGTTTTTGGGAGTGGAAAGGCTTGCAGAGTGTTAAAGTAGCTTTTTCTCTCCGCTGGAAAGCTGCACGCTCAGTGCCAGTGTTCTGCAGCTTCTTTCTTCACGTTTCAGCAGCTAGCACGCTCTCCGTGTGCTGGAGAAGCGGCAGAGGCTTCCTTGCCGGAGAAGCGGCACCTTCGCCGGCAGAGAGCATCCTGCCGGCCGCGGTGCGCTCCGGAGCGGGGGCTTGTGCCGAAAGAGGCCGGCAACAGGCGCTTACCTTCGGACAGCTCCGGATCGCCGTCTAATGCGTCTCTTGTCGCCTACACGGCAGGGAAAAGCTTTTCCACTCTGTCTAGGAAGGAGAAAGTGTGCCAGCACAGCAAATGCCTCCCGGACTTTCCCTGGAATTCAGCAAGTGCTTTGCAGCTTGAAATTGGAAGGAAAGCCTCAGATTTAGCAGCCAGAGCTTCAGGAGGAGCAGCAGCGAGCACAGCATCGGTTTTGCAGCAGCTCCTTCCATGTGCATGTTTTTGGGAGTGGAAAGGCTTGCAGAGTGTTAAAGTAGCTTTTTCTCTCCGCTGGAAAGCTGCACGCTCAGTGCCAGTCTTCTGCAGCTTCTTTCTTCACGTTTCAGCAGCTAGCACGCTCTCCGTGTGCTGGAGAAGCGGCAGAGGCTTCCTTGCCGGAGAAGCGGCACCTTCGCCGGCAGAGAGCATCCTGCCGGCCGCGGTGCGCTCCGGAGCGGGGGCTTGTGCCGAAAGAGGCCGGCAACAGGCGCTTACCTTCGGACAGCTCCGGATCGCCGTCTAATGCGTCTCTTGTCGCCTACACGGCAGGGAAAAGCTTTTCCACTCTGTCTAGGAAGGAGAAAGTGTGCCAGCACAGCAAATGCCTCCCGGACTTTCCCTGCAATTCAGCAAGTGCTTTGCAGCTTGAAATTGGAAGGAAAGCCTCAGATTTAGCAGCCAGAGCTTCAGGAGGAGCAGCAGCGAGCACAGCATCGGTTTTGCAGCAGCTCCTTCCATGTGCATGTTTTTGGGAGTGGAAAGGCTTGCAGAGTGTTAAAGTAGCTTTTTCTCTCCGCTGGAAAGCTGCACGCTCAGTGCCAGTCTTCTGCAGCTTCTTTCTTCACGTTTCAGCAGCTAGCACGCTCTCCGTGTGCTGGAGAAGCGGCAGAGGCTTCCTTGCCGGAGAAGCGGCACCTTCGCCGGCAGAGAGCATCCTGCCGGCCGCGGTGCGCTCCGGAGCGGGGGCTTGTGCCGAAAGAGGCCGGCAACAGGCGCTTACCTTCGGACAGCTCCGGATCGCCGTCTAATGCGTCTCTTGTCGCCTACACGGCCGGGAAAAGCTTTTCCACTCTGTCTAGGAAGGAGAAAGTGTGCCAGCACAGCAAATGCCTCCCGGACTTTCCCTGCAATTCAGCAAGTGCTTTGCAGCTTGAAATTGGAAGGAAAGCCTCAGATTTAGCAGCCAGAGCTTCAGGAGGAGCAGCAGCGAGCACAGCATCGCTTTTGCAGCAGCTCCTTCCATGTGCATGTTTTTGGGAGTGGAAAGGCTTGCAGAGTGTTAAAGTAGCTTTTTCTCTCCGCTGGAAAGCTGCACGCTCAGTGCCAGTGTTCTGCAGCTTCTTTCTTCACGTTTCAGCAGCTAGCACGCTCTCCGTGTGCTGGAGAAGCGGCAGAGGCTTCCTTGCCGGAGAAGCGGCACCTTCGCCGGCAGAGAGCATCCTGCCGGCCGCGGTGCGCTCCGGAGCGGGGGCTTGTGCCGAAAGAGGCCGGCAACAGGCGCTTACCTTCGGACAGCTCCGGATCGCCGTCTAATGCGTCTCTTGTCGCCTACACGGCAGGGAAAAGCTTTTCCACTCTGTCTAGGAAGGAGAAAGTGTGCCAGCACAGCAAATGCCTCCCGGACTTTCCCTGGAATTCAGCAAGTGCTTTGCAGCTTGAAATTGGAAGGAAAGCCTCAGATTTAGCAGCCAGAGCTTCAGGAGGAGCAGCAGCGAGCACAGCATCGGTTTTGCAGCAGCTCCTTCCATGTGCATGTTTTTGGGAGTGGAAAGGCTTGCAGAGTGTTAAAGTAGCTTTTTCTCTCCGCTGGAAAGCTGCACGCTCAGTGCCAGTCTTCTGCAGCTTCTTTCTTCACGTTTCAGCAGCTAGCACGCTCTCCGTGTGCTGGAGAAGCGGCAGAGGCTTCCTTGCCGGAGAAGCGGCACCTTCGCCGGCAGAGAGCATCCTGCCGGCCGCGGTGCGCTCCGGAGCGGGGGCTTGTGCCGAAAGAGGCCGGCAACAGGCGCTTACCTTCGGACAGCTCCGGATCGCCGTCTAATGCGTCTCTTGTCGCCTACACGGCAGGGAAAAGCTTTTCCACTCTGTCTAGGAAGGAGAAAGTGTGCCAGCACAGCAAATGCCTCCCGGACTTTCCCTGCAATTCAGCAAGTGCTTTGCAGCTTGAAATTGGAAGGAAAGCCTCAGATTTAGCAGCCAGAGCTTCAGGAGGAGCAGCAGCGAGCACAGCATCGGTTTTGCAGCAGCTCCTTCCATGTGCATGTTTTTGGGAGTGGAAAGGCTTGCAGAGTGTTAAAGTAGCTTTTTCTCTCCGCTGGAAAGCTGCACGCTCAGTGCCAGTCTTCTGCAGCTTCTTTCTTCACGTTTCAGCAGCTAGCACGCTCTCCGTGTGCTGGAGAAGCGGCAGAGGCTTCCTTGCCGGAGAAGCGGCACCTTCGCCGGCAGAGAGCATCCTGCCGGCCGCGGTGCGCTCCGGAGCGGGGGCTTGTGCCGAAAGAGGCCGGCAACAGGCGCTTACCTTCGGACAGCTCCGGATCGCCGTCTAATGCGTCTCTTGTCGCCTACACGGCCGGGAAAAGCTTTTCCACTCTGTCTAGGAAGGAGAAAGTGTGCCAGCACAGCAAATGCCTCCCGGACTTTCCCTGCAATTCAGCAAGTGCTTTGCAGCTTGAAATTGGAAGGAAAGCCTCAGATTTAGCAGCCAGAGCTTCAGGAGGAGCAGCAGCGAGCACAGCATCGCTTTTGCAGCAGCTCCTTCCATGTGCATGTTTTTGGGAGTGGAAAGGCTTGCAGAGTGTTAAAGTAGCTTTTTCTCTCCGCTGGAAAGCTGCACGCTCAGTGCCAGTGTTCTGCAGCTTCTTTCTTCACGTTTCAGCAGCTAGCACGCTCTCCGTGTGCTGGAGAAGCGGCAGAGGCTTCCTTGCCGGAGAAGCGGCACCTTCGCCGGCAGAGAGCATCCTGCCGGCCGCGGTGCGCTCCGGAGCGGGGGCTTGTGCCGAAAGAGGCCGGCAACAGGCGCTTACCTTCGGACAGCTCCGGATGCCCGTCTCATGCGTCTCTTGTCGCCTACACGGCAGGGAAAAGCTTTTCCATTCTGTCTAGGAAGGAGAAAGTGTGCCAGCACAGCAAATGCCTCCCGGACTTTCCCTGGAATTCAGCAAGTGCTTTGCAGCTTGAAATTGGAAGGAAAGCCTCAGATTTAGCAGCCAGAGCTTCAGGAGGAGCAGCAGCGAGCACAGCATCGGTTTTGCAGCAGCTCCTTCCATGTGCATGTTTTTGGGAGTGGAAAGGCTTGCAGAGTGTTAAAGTAGCTTTTTCTCTCCGCTGGAAAGCTGCACGCTCAGTGCCAGTCTTCTGCAGCTTCTTTCTTCACGTTTCAGCAGCTAGCACGCTCTCCGTGTGCAGGAGAAGCGGCAGAGGCTTCCTTGCCGGAGAAGCGGCACCTTCGCCGGCAGAGAGCATCCTGCCGGCCGCGGTGCGCTCCGGAGCGGGGGCTTGTGCCGAAAGAGGCCGGCAACAGGCGCTTACCTTCGGACAGCTCCGGATCGCCGTCTAAAGCGTCTCTTGTCGCCTACACGGCAGGGAAAAGCTTTTCCACTCTGTCTAGGAAGGAGAAAGTGTGCCAGCACAGCAAATGCCTCCCGGACTTTCCCTGGAATTCAGCAAGTGCTTTGCAGCTTGAAATTGGAAGGAAAGCCTCAGATTTAGCAGCCAGAGCTTCAGGAGGAGCAGCAGCGAGCACAGCATCGGTTTTGCAGCAGCTCCTTCCATGTGCATGTTTTTGGGAGTGGAAAGGCTTGCAGAGTGTTAAAGTAGCTTTTTCTCTCCGCTGGAAAGCTGCACGCTCAGTGCCAGTGTTCTGCAGCTTCTTTCTTCACGTTTCAGCAGCTAGCACGCTCTCCGTGTGCTGGAGAAGCGGCAGAGGCTTCCTTGCCGGAGAAGCGGCACCTTCGCCGGCAGAGAGCATCCTGCCGGCCGCGGTGCGCTCCGGAGCGGGGGCTTGTGCCGAAAGAGGCCGGCAACAGGCGCTTACCTTCGGACAGCTCCGGATCGCCGTCTAATGCGTCTCTTGTCGCCTACACGGCAGGGAAAAGCTTTTCCACTCTGTCTAGGAAGGAGAAAGTGTGCCAGCACAGCAAATGCCTCCCGGACTTTCCCTGGAATTCAGCAAGTGCTTTGCAGCTTGAAATTGGAAGGAAAGCCTCAGATTTAGCAGCCAGAGCTTCAGGAGGAGCAGCAGCGAGCACAGCATCGGTTTTGCAGCAGCTCCTTCCATGTGCATGTTTTTGGGAGTGGAAAGGCTTGCAGAGTGTTAAAGTAGCTTTTTCTCTCCGCTGGAAAGCTGCACGCTCAGTGCCAGTCTTCTGCAGCTTCTTTCTTCACGTTTCAGCAGCTAGCACGCTCTCCGTGTGCTGGAGAAGCGGCAGAGGCTTCCTTGCCGGAGAAGCGGCACCTTCGCCGGCAGAGAGCATCCTGCCGGCCGCGGTGCGCTCCGGAGCGGGGGCTTGTGCCGAAAGAGGCCGGCAACAGGCGCTTACCTTCGGACAGCTCCGGATGCCCGTCTTATGCGTCTCTTGTCGCCTACACGGCAGGGAAAAGCTTTTCCACTCTGTCTAGGAAGGAGAAAGTGTGCCAGCACAGCAAATGCCTCCCGGACTTTCCCTGGAATTCAGCAAGTGCTTTGCAGCTTGAAATTGGAAGGAAAGCCTCAGATTTAGCAGCCAGAGCTTCAGGAGGAGCAGCAGCGAGCACAGCATCGGTTTTGCAGCAGCTCCTTCCATGTGCATGTTTTTGGGAGTGGAAAGGCTTGCAGAGTGTTAAAGTAGCTTTTTCTCTCCGCTGGAAAGCTGCACGCTCAGTGCCAGTGTTCTGCAGCTTCTTTCTTCACGTTTCAGCAGCTAGCACGCTCTCCGTGTGCTGGAGAAGCGGCAGAGGCTTCCTTGCCGGAGAAGCGGCACCTTCGCCGGCAGAGAGCATCCTGCCGGCCGCGGTGCGCTCCGGAGCGGGGGCTTGTGCCGAAAGAGGCCGGCAACAGGCGCTTACCTTCGGACAGCTCCGGATCGCCGTCTAATGCGTCTCTTGTCGCCTACACGGCAGGGAAAAGCTTTTCCACTCTGTCTAGGAAGGAGAAAGTGTGCCAGCACAGCAAATGCCTCCCGGACTTTCCCTGCAATTCAGCAAGTGCTTTGCAGCTTGAAATTGGAAGGAAAGCCTCAGATTTAGCAGCCAGAGCTTCAGGAGGAGCAGCAGCGAGCACAGCATCGGTTTTGCAGCAGCTCCTTCCATGTGCATGTTTTTGGGAGTGGAAAGGCTTGCAGAGTGTTAAAGTAGCTTTTTCTCTCCGCTGGAAAGCTGCACGCTCAGTGCCAGTGTTCTGCAGCTTCTTTCTTCACGTTTCAGCAGCTAGCACGCTCTCCGTGTGCTGGAGAAGCGGCAGAGGCTTCCTTGCCGGAGAAGCGGCACCTTCGCCGGCAGAGAGCATCCTGCCGGCCGCGGTGCGCTCCGGAGCGGGGGCTTGTGCCGAAAGAGGCCGGCAACAGGCGCTTACCTTCGGACAGCTCCGGATCGCCGTCTAATGCGTCTCTTGTCGCCTACACGGCAGGGAAAAGCTTTTCCACTCTGTCTAGGAAGGAGAAAGTGTGCCAGCACAGCAAATGCCTCCCGGACTTTCCCTGGAATTCAGCAAGTGCTTTGCAGCTTGAAATTGGAAGGAAAGCCTCAGATTTAGCAGCCAGAGCTTCAGGAGGAGCAGCAGCGAGCACAGCATCGGTTTTGCAGCAGCTCCTTCCATGTGCATGTTTTTGGGAGTGGAAAGGCTTGCAGAGTGTTAAAGTAGCTTTTTCTCTCCGCTGGAAAGCTGCACGCTCAGTGCCAGTCTTCTGCAGCTTCTTTCTTCACGTTTCAGCAGCTAGCACGCTCTCCGTGTGCTGGAGAAGCGGCAGAGGCTTCCTTGCCGGAGAAGCGGCACCTTCGCCGGCAGAGAGCATCCTGCCGGCCGCGGTGCGCTCCGGAGCGGGGGCTTGTGCCGAAAGAGGCCGGCAACAGGCGCTTACCTTCGGACAGCTCCGGATGCCCGTCTTATGCGTCTCTTGTCGCCTACACGGCAGGGAAAAGCTTTTCCACTCTGTCTAGGAAGGAGAAAGTGTGCCAGCACAGCAAATGCCTCCCGGACTTTCCCTGGAATTCAGCAAGTGCTTTGCAGCTTGAAATTGGAAGGAAAGCCTCAGATTTAGCAGCCAGAGCTTCAGGAGGAGCAGCAGCGAGCACAGCATCGGTTTTGCAGCAGCTCCTTCCATGTGCATGTTTTTGGGAGTGGAAAGGCTTGCAGAGTGTTAAAGTAGCTTTTTCTCTCCGCTGGAAAGCTGCACGCTCAGTGCCAGTGTTCTGCAGCTTCTTTCTTCACGTTTCAGCAGCTAGCACGCTCTCCGTGTGCTGGAGAAGCGGCAGAGGCTTCCTTGCCGGAGAAGCGGCACCTTCGCCGGCAGAGAGCATCCTGCCGGCCGCGGTGCGCTCCGGAGCGGGGGCTTGTGCCGAAAGAGGCCGGCAACAGGCGCTTACCTTCGGACAGCTCCGGATCGCCGTCTAATGCGTCTCTTGTCGCCTACACGGCAGGGAAAAGCTTTTCCACTCTGTCTAGGAAGGAGAAAGTGTGCCAGCACAGCAAATGCCTCCCGGACTTTCCCTGCAATTCAGCAAGTGCTTTGCAGCTTGAAATTGGAAGGAAAGCCTCAGATTTAGCAGCCAGAGCTTCAGGAGGAGCAGCAGCGAGCACAGCATCGGTTTTGCAGCAGCTCCTTCCATGTGCATGTTTTTGGGAGTGGAAAGGCTTGCAGAGTGTTAAAGTAGCTTTTTCTCTCCGCTGGAAAGCTGCACGCTCAGTGCCAGTGTTCTGCAGCTTCTTTCTTCACGTTTCAGCAGCTAGCACGCTCTCCGTGTGCTGGAGAAGCGGCAGAGGCTTCCTTGCCGGAGAAGCGGCACCTTCGCCGGCAGAGAGCATCCTGCCGGCCGCGGTGCGCTCCGGAGCGGGGGCTTGTGCCGAAAGAGGCCGGCAACAGGCGCTTACCTTCGGACAGCTCCGGATGCCCGTCTTATGCGTCTCTTGTCGCCTACACGGCAGGGAAAAGCTTTTCCACTCTGTCTAGGAAGGAGAAAGTGTGCCAGCACAGCAAATGCCTCCCGGACTTTCCCTGGAATTCAGCAAGTGCTTTGCAGCTTGAAATTGGAAGGAAAGCCTCAGATTTAGCAGCCAGAGCTTCAGGAGGAGCAGCAGCGAGCACAGCATCGGTTTTGCAGCAGCTCCTTCCATGTGCATGTTTTTGGGAGTGGAAAGGCTTGCAGAGTGTTAAAGTAGCTTTTTCTCTCCGCTGGAAAGCTGCACGCTCAGTGCCAGTCTTCTGCAGCTTCTTTCTTCACGTTTCAGCAGCTAGCACGCTCTCCGTGTGCTGGAGAAGCGGCAGAGGCTTCCTTGCCGGAGAAGCGGCACCTTCGCCGGCAGAGAGCATCCTGCCGGCCGCGGTGCGCTCCGGAGCGGGGGCTTGTGCCGAAAGAGGCCGGCAACAGGCGCTTACCTTCGGACAGCTCCGGATGCCCGTCTTATGCGTCTCTTGTCGCCTACACGGCAGGGAAAAGCTTTTCCACTCTGTCTAGGAAGGAGAAAGTGTGCCAGCACAGCAAATGCCTCCCGGACTTTCCCTGGAATTCAGCAAGTGCTTTGCAGCTTGAAATTGGAAGGAAAGCCTCAGATTTAGCAGCCAGAGCTTCAGGAGGAGCAGCAGCGAGCACAGCATCGGTTTTGCAGCAGCTCCTTCCATGTGCATGTTTTTGGGAGTGGAAAGGCTTGCAGAGTGTTCAAGTAGCTTTTTCTCTCCGCTGGAAAGCTGCACGCTCAGTGCCAGTCTTCTGCAGCTTCTTTCTTCACGTTTCAGCAGCTAGCACGCTCTCCGTGTGCAGGAGAAGCGGCAGAGGCTTCCTTGCCGGAGAAGCGGCACCTTCGCCGGCAGAGAGCATCCTGCCGGCCGCGGTGCGCTCCGGAGCGGGGGCTTGTGCCGAAAGAGGCCGGCAACAGGCGCTTACCTTCGGACAGCTCCGGATCGCCGTCTAATGCGTCTCTTGTCGCCTACACGGCAGGGAAAAGCTTTTCCACTCTGTCTAGGAAGGAGAAAGTGTGCCAGCACAGCAAATGCCTCCCGGACTTTCCCTGGAATTCAGCAAGTGCTTTGCAGCTTGAAATTGGAAGGAAAGCCTCAGATTTAGCAGCCAGAGCTTCAGGAGGAGCAGCAGCGAGCACAGCATCGGTTTTGCAGCAGCTCCTTCCATGTGCATGTTTTTGGGAGTGGAAAGGCTTGCAGAGTGTTAAAGTAGCTTTTTCTCTCCGCTGGAAAGCTGCACGCTCAGTGCCAGTGTTCTGCAGCTTCTTTCTTCACGTTTCAGCAGCTAGCACGCTCTCCGTGTGCTGGAGAAGCGGCAGAGGCTTCCTTGCCGGAGAAGCGGCACCTTCGCCGGCAGAGAGCATCCTGCCGGCCGCGGTGCGCTCCGGAGCGGGGGCTTGTGCCGAAAGAGGCCGGCAACAGGCGCTTACCTTCGGACAGCTCCGGATCGCCGTCTAATGCGTCTCTTGTCGCCTACACGGCAGGGAAAAGCTTTTCCACTCTGTCTAGGAAGGAGAAAGTGTGCCAGCACAGCAAATGCCTCCCGGACTTTCCCTGCAATTCAGCAAGTGCTTTGCAGCTTGAAATTGGAAGGAAAGCCTCAGATTTAGCAGCCAGAGCTTCAGGAGGAGCAGCAGCGAGCACAGCATCGGTTTTGCAGCAGCTCCTTCCATGTGCATGTTTTTGGGAGTGGAAAGGCTTGCAGAGTGTTAAAGTAGCTTTTTCTCTCCGCTGGAAAGCTGCACGCTCAGTGCCAGTCTTCTGCAGCTTCTTTCTTCACGTTTCAGCAGCTAGCACGCTCTCCGTGTGCTGGAGAAGCGGCAGAGGCTTCCTTGCCGGAGAAGCGGCACCTTCGCCGGCAGAGAGCATCCTGCCGGCCGCGGTGCGCTCCGGAGCGGGGGCTTGTGCCGAAAGAGGCCGGCAACAGGCGCTTACCTTCGGACAGCTCCGGATGCCCGTCTTATGCGTCTCTTGTCGCCTACACGGCAGGGAAAAGCTTTTCCACTCTGTCTAGGAAGGAGAAAGTGTGCCAGCACAGCAAATGCCTCCCGGACTTTCCCTGCAATTCAGCAAGTGCTTTGCAGCTTGAAATTGGAAGGAAAGCCTCAGATTTAGCAGCCAGAGCTTCAGGAGGAGCAGCAGCGAGCACAGCATCGGTTTTGCAGCAGCTCCTTCCATGTGCATGTTTTTGGGAGTGGAAAGGCTTGCAGAGTGTTAAAGTAGCTTTTTCTCTCCGCTGGAAAGCTGCACGCTCAGTGCCAGTCTTCTGCAGCTTCTTTCTTCACGTTTCAGCAGCTAGCACGCTCTCCGTGTGCTGGAGAAGCGGCAGAGGCTTCCTTGCCGGAGAAGCGGCACCTTCGCCGGCAGAGAGCATCCTGCCGGCCGCGGTGCGCTCCGGAGCGGGGGCTTGTGCCGAAAGAGGCCGGCAACAGGCGCTTACCTTCGGACAGCTCCGGATCGCCGTCTAATGCGTCTCTTGTCGCCTACACGGCAGGGAAAAGCTTTTCCACTCTGTCTAGGAAGGAGAAAGTGTGCCAGCACAGCAAATGCCTCCCGGACTTTCCCTGGAATTCAGCAAGTGCTTTGCAGCTTGAAATTGGAAGGAAAGCCTCAGATTTAGCAGCCAGAGCTTCAGGAGGAGCAGCAGCGAGCACAGCATCGCTTTTGCAGCAGCTCCTTTCATGTGCATGTTTTTGGGAGTGGAAAGGCTTGCAGAGTGTTAAAGTAGCTTTTTCTCTCCGCTGGAAAGCTGCACGCTCAGTGCCAGTCTTCTGCAGCTTCTTTCTTCACGTTTCAGCAGCTAGCACGCTCTCCGTGTGCTGGAGAAGCGGCAGAGGCTTCCTTGCCGGAGAAGCGGCACCTTCGCCGGCAGAGAGCATCCTGCCGGCCGCGGTGCGCTCCGGAGCGGGGGCTTGTGCCGAAAGAGGCCGGCAACAGGCGCTTACCTTCGGACAGCTCCGGATCGCCGTCTAATGCGTCTCTTGTCGCCTACACGGCAGGGAAAAGCTTTTCCACTCTGTCTAGGAAGGAGAAAGTGTGCCAGCACAGCAAATGCCTCCCGGACTTTCCCTGCAATTCAGCAAGTGCTTTGCAGCTTGAAATTGGAAGGAAAGCCTCAGATTTAGCAGCCAGAGCTTCAGGAGGAGCAGCAGCGAGCACAGCATCGCTTTTGCAGCAGCTCCTTCCATGTGCATGTTTTTGGGAGTGGAAAGGCTTGCAGAGTGTTAAAGTAGCTTTTTCTCTCCGCTGGAAAGCTGCACGCTCAGTGCCAGTCTTCTGCAGCTTCTTTCTTCACGTTTCAGCAGCTAGCACGCTCTCCGTGTGCTGGAGAAGCGGCAGAGGCTTCCTTGCCGGAGAAGCGGCACCTTCGCCGGCAGAGAGCATCCTGCCGGCCGCGGTGCGCTCCGGAGCGGGGGCTTGTGCCGAAAGAGGCCGGCAACAGGCGCTTACCTTCGGACAGCTCCGGATCGCCGTCTAATGCGTCTCTTGTCGCCTACACGGCCGGGAAAAGCTTTTCCACTCTGTCTAGGAAGGAGAAAGTGTGCCAGCACAGCAAATGCCTCCCGGACTTTCCCTGCAATTCAGCAAGTGCTTTGCAGCTTGAAATTGGAAGGAAAGCCTCAGATTTAGCAGCCAGAGCTTCAGGAGGAGCAGCAGCGAGCACAGCATCGGTTTTGCAGCAGCTCCTTCCATGTGCATGTTTTTGGGAGTGGAAAGGCTTGCAGAGTGTTAAAGTAGCTTTTTCTCTCCGCTGGAAAGCTGCACGCTCAGTGCCAGTGTTCTGCAGCTTCTTTCTTCACGTTTCAGCAGCTAGCACGCTCTCCGTGTGCTGGAGAAGCGGCAGAGGCTTCCTTGCCGGAGAAGCGGCACCTTCGCCGGCAGAGAGCATCCTGCCGGCCGCGGTGCGCTCCGGAGCGGGGGCTTGTGCCGAAAGAGGCCGGCAACAGGCGCTTACCTTCGGACAGCTCCGGATCGCCGTCTAATGCGTCTCTTGTCGCCTACACGGCAGGGAAAAGCTTTTCCACTCTGTCTAGGAAGGAGAAAGTGTGCCAGCACAGCAAATGCCTCCCGGACTTTCCCTGCAATTCAGCAAGTGCTTTGCAGCTTGAAATTGGAAGGAAAGCCTCAGATTTAGCAGCCAGAGCTTCAGGAGGAGCAGCAGCGAGCACAGCATCGCTTTTGCAGCAGCTCCTTCCATGTGCATGTTTTTGGGAGTGGAAAGGCTTGCAGAGTGTTAAAGTAGCTTTTTCTCTCCGCTGGAAAGCTGCACGCTCAGTGCCAGTCTTCTGCAGCTTCTTTCTTCACGTTTCAGCAGCTAGCACGCTCTCCGTGTGCTGGAGAAGCGGCAGAGGCTTCCTTGCCGGAGAAGCGGCACCTTCGCCGGCAGAGAGCATCCTGCCGGCCGCGGTGCGCTCCGGAGCGGGGGCTTGTGCCGAAAGAGGCCGGCAACAGGCGCTTACCTTCGGACAGCTCCGGATCGCCGTCTAATGCGTCTCTTGTCGCCTACACGGCAGGGAAAAGCTTTTCCACTCTGTCTAGGAAGGAGAAAGTGTGCCAGCACAGCAAATGCCTCCCGGACTTTCCCTGGAATTCAGCAAGTGCTTTGCAGCTTGAAATTGGAAGGAAAGCCTCAGATTTAGCAGCCAGAGCTTCAGGAGGAGCAGCAGCGAGCACAGCATCGCTTTTGCAGCAGCTCCTTTCATGTGCATGTTTTTGGGAGTGGAAAGGCTTGCAGAGTGTTAAAGTAGCTTTTTCTCTCCGCTGGAAAGCTGCACGCTCAGTGCCAGTCTTCTGCAGCTTCTTTCTTCACGTTTCAGCAGCTAGCACGCTCTCCGTGTGCTGGAGAAGCGGCAGAGGCTTCCTTGCCGGAGAAGCGGCACCTTCGCCGGCAGAGAGCATCCTGCCGGCCGCGGTGCGCTCCGGAGCGGGGGCTTGTGCCGAAAGAGGCCGGCAACAGGCGCTTACCTTCGGACAGCTCCGGATCGCCGTCTAATGCGTCTCTTGTCGCCTACACGGCAGGGAAAAGCTTTTCCACTCTGTCTAGGAAGGAGAAAGTGTGCCAGCACAGCAAATGCCTCCCGGACTTTCCCTGCAATTCAGCAAGTGCTTTGCAGCTTGAAATTGGAAGGAAAGCCTCAGATTTAGCAGCCAGAGCTTCAGGAGGAGCAGCAGCGAGCACAGCATCGCTTTTGCAGCAGCTCCTTCCATGTGCATGTTTTTGGGAGTGGAAAGGCTTGCAGAGTGTTAAAGTAGCTTTTTCTCTCCGCTGGAAAGCTGCACGCTCAGTGCCAGTCTTCTGCAGCTTCTTTCTTCACGTTTCAGCAGCTAGCACGCTCTCCGTGTGCTGGAGAAGCGGCAGAGGCTTCCTTGCCGGAGAAGCGGCACCTTCGCCGGCAGAGAGCATCCTGCCGGCCGCGGTGCGCTCCGGAGCGGGGGCTTGTGCCGAAAGAGGCCGGCAACAGGCGCTTACCTTCGGACAGCTCCGGATCGCCGTCTAATGCGTCTCTTGTCGCCTACACGGCCGGGAAAAGCTTTTCCACTCTGTCTAGGAAGGAGAAAGTGTGCCAGCACAGCAAATGCCTCCCGGACTTTCCCTGCAATTCAGCAAGTGCTTTGCAGCTTGAAATTGGAAGGAAAGCCTCAGATTTAGCAGCCAGAGCTTCAGGAGGAGCAGCAGCGAGCACAGCATCGGTTTTGCAGCAGCTCCTTCCATGTGCATGTTTTTGGGAGTGGAAAGGCTTGCAGAGTGTTAAAGTAGCTTTTTCTCTCCGCTGGAAAGCTGCACGCTCAGTGCCAGTGTTCTGCAGCTTCTTTCTTCACGTTTCAGCAGCTAGCACGCTCTCCGTGTGCTGGAGAAGCGGCAGAGGCTTCCTTGCCGGAGAAGCGGCACCTTCGCCGGCAGAGAGCATCCTGCCGGCCGCGGTGCGCTCCGGAGCGGGGGCTTGTGCCGAAAGAGGCCGGCAACAGGCGCTTACCTTCGGACAGCTCCGGATCGCCGTCTAATGCGTCTCTTGTCGCCTACACGGCAGGGAAAAGCTTTTCCACTCTGTCTAGGAAGGAGAAAGTGTGCCAGCACAGCAAATGCCTCCCGGACTTTCCCTGCAATTCAGCAAGTGCTTTGCAGCTTGAAATTGGAAGGAAAGCCTCAGATTTAGCAGCCAGAGCTTCAGGAGGAGCAGCAGCGAGCACAGCATCGCTTTTGCAGCAGCTCCTTCCATGTGCATGTTTTTGGGAGTGGAAAGGCTTGCAGAGTGTTAAAGTAGCTTTTTCTCTCCGCTGGAAAGCTGCACGCTCAGTGCCAGTCTTCTGCAGCTTCTTTCTTCACGTTTCAGCAGCTAGCACGCTCTCCGTGTGCAGGAGAAGCGGCAGAGGCTTCCTTGCCGGAGAAGCGGCACCTTCGCCGGCAGAGAGCATCCTGCCGGCCGCGGTGCGCTCCGGAGCGGGGGCTTGTGCCGAAAGAGGCCGGCAACAGGCGCTTACCTTCGGACAGCTCCGGATCGCCGTCTAAAGCGTCTCTTGTCGCCTACACGGCAGGGAAAAGCTTTTCCACTCTGTCTAGGAAGGAGAAAGTGTGCCAGCACAGCAAATGCCTCCCGGACTTTCCCTGCAATTCAGCAAGTGCTTTGCAGCTTGAAATTGGAAGGAAAGCCTCAGATTTAGCAGCCAGAGCTTCAGGAGGAGCAGCAGCGAGCACAGCATCGGTTTTGCAGCAGCTCCTTCCATGTGCATGTTTTTGGGAGTGGAAAGGCTTGCAGAGTGTTAAAGTAGCTTTTTCTCTCCGCTGGAAAGCTGCACGCTCAGTGCCAGTGTTCTGCAGCTTCTTTCTTCACGTTTCAGCAGCTAGCACGCTCTCCGTGTGCTGGAGAAGCGGCAGAGGCTTCCTTGCCGGAGAAGCGGCACCTTCGCCGGCAGAGAGCATCCTGCCGGCCGCGGTGCGCTCCGGAGCGGGGGCTTGTGCCGAAAGAGGCCGGCAACAGGCGCTTACCTTCGGACAGCTCCGGATCGCCGTCTAATGCGTCTCTTGTCGCCTACACGGCAGGGAAAAGCTTTTCCACTCTGTCTAGGAAGGAGAAAGTGTGCCAGCACAGCAAATGCCTCCCGGACTTTCCCTGGAATTCAGCAAGTGCTTTGCAGCTTGAAATTGGAAGGAAAGCCTCAGATTTAGCAGCCAGAGCTTCAGGAGGAGCAGCAGCGAGCACAGCATCGGTTTTGCAGCAGCTCCTTCCATGTGCATGTTTTTGGGAGTGGAAAGGCTTGCAGAGTGTTAAAGTAGCTTTTTCTCTCCGCTGGAAAGCTGCACGCTCAGTGCCAGTCTTCTGCAGCTTCTTTCTTCACGTTTCAGCAGCTAGCACGCTCTCCGTGTGCTGGAGAAGCGGCAGAGGCTTCCTTGCCGGAGAAGCGGCACCTTCGCCGGCAGAGAGCATCCTGCCGGCCGCGGTGCGCTCCGGAGCGGGGGCTTGTGCCGAAAGAGGCCGGCAACAGGCGCTTACCTTCGGACAGCTCCGGATCGCCGTCTAATGCGTCTCTTGTCGCCTACACGGCAGGGAAAAGCTTTTCCACTCTGTCTAGGAAGGAGAAAGTGTGCCAGCACAGCAAATGCCTCCCGGACTTTCCCTGGAATTCAGCAAGTGCTTTGCAGCTTGAAATTGGAAGGAAAGCCTCAGATTTAGCAGCCAGAGCTTCAGGAGGAGCAGCAGCGAGCACAGCATCGGTTTACAGCAGCTCCTTCCATGTGCATGTTTTTGGGAGTGGAAAGGCTTGCAGAGTGTTAAAGTAGCTTTTTCTCTCCGCTGGAAAGCTGCACGCTCAGTGCCAGTGTTCTGCAGCTTCTTTCTTCACGTTTCAGCAGCTAGCACGCTCTCCGTGTGCTGGAGAAGCGGCAGAGGCTTCCTTGCCGGAGAAGCGGCACCTTCGCCGGCAGAGAGCATCCTGCCGGCCGCGGTGCGCTCCGGAGCGGGGGCTTGTGCCGAAAGAGGCCGGCAACAGGCGCTTACCTTCGGACAGCTCCGGATCGCCGTCTAATGCGTCTCTTGTCGCCTACACGGCAGGGAAAAGCTTTTCCACTCTGTCTAGGAAGGAGAAAGTGTGCCAGCACAGCAAATGCCTCCCGGACTTTCCCTGCAATTCAGCAAGTGCTTTGCAGCTTGAAATTGGAAGGAAAGCCTCAGATTTAGCAGCCAGAGCTTCAGGAGGAGCAGCAGCGAGCACAGCATCGGTTTTGCAGCAGCTCCTTCCATGTGCATGTTTTTGGGAGTGGAAAGGCTTGCAGAGTGTTAAAGTAGCTTTTTCTCTCCGCTGGAAAGCTGCACGCTCAGTGCCAGTCTTCTGCAGCTTCTTTCTTCACGTTTCAGCAGCTAGCACGCTCTCCGTGTGCTGGAGAAGCGGCAGAGGCTTCCTTGCCGGAGAAGCGGCACCTTCGCCGGCAGAGAGCATCCTGCCGGCCGCGGTGCGCTCCGGAGCGGGGGCTTGTGCCGAAAGAGGCCGGCAACAGGCGCTTACCTTCGGACAGCTCCGGATCGCCGTCTAATGCGTCTCTTGTCGCCTACACGGCAGGGAAAAGCTTTTCCACTCTGTCTAGGAAGGAGAAAGTGTGGCAGCACAGCAAATGCCTCCCGGACTTTCCCTGGAATTCAGCAAGTGCTTTGCAGCTTGAAATTGGAAGGAAAGCCTCAGATTTAGCAGCCAGAGCTTCAGGAGGAGCAGCAGCGAGCACAGCATCGGTTTACAGCAGCTCCTTCCATGTGCATGTTTTTGGGAGTGGAAAGGCTTGCAGAGTGTTAAAGTAGCTTTTTCTCTCCGCTGGAAAGCTGCACGCTCAGTGCCAGTGTTCTGCAGCTTCTTTCTTCACGTTTCAGCAGCTAGCACGCTCTCCGTGTGCTGGAGAAGCGGCAGAGGCTTCCTTGCCGGAGAAGCGGCACCTTCGCCGGCAGAGAGCATCCTGCCGGCCGCGGTGCGCTCCGGAGCGGGGGCTTGTGCCGAAAGAGGCCGGCAACAGGCGCTTACCTTCGGACAACTCCGGATCGCCGTCTAATGCGTCTCTTGTCGCCTACACGGCAGGGAAAAGCTTTTCCACTCTGTCTAGGAAGGAGAAAGTGTGCCAGCACAGCAAATGCCTCCCGGACTTTCCCTGCAATTCAGCAAGTGCTTTGCAGCTTGAAATTGGAAGGAAAGCCTCAGATTTAGCAGCCAGAGCTTCAGGAGGAGCAGCAGCGAGCACAGCATCGGTTTACAGCAGCTCCTTCCATGTGCATGTTTTTGGGAGTGGAAAGGCTTGCAGAGTGTTAAAGTAGCTTTTTCTCTCCGCTGGAAAGCTGCACGCTCAGTGCCAGTCTTCTGCAGCTTCTTTCTTCACGTTTCAGCAGCTAGCACGCTCTCCGTGTGCTGGAGAAGCGGCAGAGGCTTCCTTGCCGGAGAAGCAGCACCTTCGCCGGCAGAGAGCATCCTGCCGGCCGCGGTGCGCTCCGGAGCGGGGGCTTGTGCCGAAAGAGGCCGGCAACAGGCGCTTACCTTCGGACAGCTCCGGATCGCCGTCTAATGCGTCTCTTGTCGCCTACACGGCAGGGAAAAGCTTTTCCACTCTGTCTAGGAAGGAGAAAGTGTGCCAGCACAGCAAATGCCTCCCGGACTTTCCCTGGAATTCAGCAAGTGCTTTGCAGCTTGAAATTGGAAGGAAAGCCTCAGATTTAGCAGCCAGAGCTTCAGGAGGAGCAGCAGCGAGCACAGCATCGGTTTTGCAGCAGCTCCTTCCATGTGCATGTTTTTGGGAGTGGAAAGGCTTGCAGAGTGTTCAAGTAGCTTTTTCTCTCCGCTGGAAAGCTGCACGCTCAGTGCCAGTCTTCTGCAGCTTCTTTCTTCACGTTTCAGCAGCTAGCACGCTCTCCGTGTGCTGGAGAAGCGGCAGAGGCTTCCTTGCCGGAGAAGCGGCACCTTCGCCGGCAGAGAGCATCCTGCCGGCCGCGGTGCGCTCCGGAGCGGGGGCTTGTGCCGAAAGAGGCCGGCAACAGGCGCTTACCTTCGGACAGCTCCGGATCGCCGTCTAATGCGTCTCTTGTCGCCTACACGGCAGGGAAAAGCTTTTCCACTCTGTCTAGGAAGGAGAAAGTGTGCCAGCACAGCAAATGCCTCCCGGACTTTCCCTGGAATTCAGCAAGTGCTTTGCAGCTTGAAATTGGAAGGAAAGCCTCAGATTTAGCAGCCAGAGCTTCAGGAGGAGCAGCAGCGAGCACAGCATCGGTTTTGCAGCAGCTCCTTCCATGTGCATGTTTTTGGGAGTGGAAAGGCTTGCAGAGTGTTAAAGTAGCTTTTTCTCTCCGCTGGAAAGCTGCACGCTCAGTGCCAGTCTTCTGCAGCTTCTTTCTTCACGTTTCAGCAGCTAGCACGCTCTCCGTGTGCTGGAGAAGCGGCAGAGGCTTCCTTGCCGGAGAAGCGGCACCTTCGCCGGCAGAGAGCATCCTGCCGGCCGCGGTGCGCTCCGGAGCGGGGGCTTGTGCCGAAAGAGGCCGGCAACAGGCGCTTACCTTCGGACAGCTCCGGATCGCCGTCTAATGCGTCTCTTGTCGCCTACACGGCAGAGAAAAGCTTTTCCACTCTGTCTAGGAAGGAGAAAGTGTGCCAGCACAGCAAATGCCTCCCGGACTTTCCCTGCAATTCAGCAAGTGCTTTGCAGCTTGAAATTGGAAGGAAAGCCTCAGATTTAGCAGCTAGAGCTTCAGGAGGAGCAGCAGCGAGCACAGCATCGGTTTTGCAGCAGCTCCTTCCATGTGCATGTTTTTGGGAGTGGAAAGGCTTGCAGAGTGTTAAAGTAGCTTTTTCTCTCCGCTGGAAAGCTGCACGCTCAGTGCCAGTGTTCTGCAGCTTCTTTCTTCACGTTTCAGCAGCTAGCACGCTCTCCGTGTGCTGGAGAAGCGGCAGAGGCTTCCTTGCCGGAGAAGCGGCACCTTCGCCGGCAGAGAGCATCCTGCCGGCCGCGGTGCGCTCCGGAGCGGGGGCTTGTGCCGAAAGAGGCCGGCAACAGGCGCTTACCTTCGGACAGCTCCGGATCGCCGTCTAATGCGTCTCTTGTCGCCTACACGGCAGGGAAAAGCTTTTCCACTCTGTCTAGGAAGGAGAAAGTGTGCCAGCACAGCAAATGCCTCCCGGACTTTCCCTGGAATTCAGCAAGTGCTTTGCAGCTTGAAATTGGAAGGAAAGCCTCAGATTTAGCAGCCAGAGCTTCAGGAGGAGCAGCAGCGAGCACAGCATCGGTTTACAGCAGCTCCCTCCATGTGCATGTTTTTGGGAGTTGAAAGGCTTGCAGAGTGTTAAAGTAGCTTTTTCTCTCCGCTGGAAAGCTGCACGCTCAGTGCCAGTGTTCTGCAGCTTCTTTCTTCACGTTTCAGCAGCTAGCACGCTCTCCGTGTGCTGGAGAAGCGGCAGAGGCTTCCTTGCCGGAGAAGCGGCACCTTCGCCGGCAGAGAGCATCCTGCCGGCCGCGGTGCGCTCCGGAGCGGGGGCTTGTGCCGAAAGAGGCCGGCAACAGGCGCTTACCTTCGGACAGCTCCGGATCGCCGTCTAAAGCGTCTCTTGTCGCCTACACGGCAGGGAAAAGCTTTTCCACTCTGTCTAGGAAGGAGAAAGTGTGCCAGCACAGCAAATGCCTCCCGGACTTTCCCTGGAATTCAGCAAGTGCTTTGCAGCTTGAAATTGGAAGGAAAGCCTCAGATTTAGCAGCCAGAGCTTCAGGAGGAGCAGCAGCGAGCACAGCATCGGTTTTGCAGCAGCTCCTTCCATGTGCATGTTTTTGGGAGTGGAAAGGCTTGCAGAGTGTTAAAGTAGCTTTTTCTCTCCGCTGGAAAGCTGCACGCTCAGTGCCAGTCTTCTGCAGCTTCTTTCTTCACGTTTCAGCAGCTAGCACGCTCTCCGTGTGCTGGAGAAGCGGCAGAGGCTTCCTTGCCGGAGAAGCGGCACCTTCGCCGGCAGAGAGCATCCTGCCGGCCGCGGTGCGCTCCGGAGCGGGGGCTTGTGCCGAAAGAGGCCGGCAACAGGCGCTTACCTTCGGACAGCTCCGGATCGCCGTCTAATGCGTCTCTTGTCGCCTACACGGCAGGGAAAAGCTTTTCCACTCTGTCTAGGAAGGAGAAAGTGTGCCAGCACAGCAAATGCCTCCCGGACTTTCCCTGGAATTCAGCAAGTGCTTTGCAGCTTGAAATTGGAAGGAAAGCCTCAGATTTAGCAGCCAGAGCTTCAGGAGGAGCAGCAGCGAGCACAGCATCGGTTTTGCAGCAGCTCCTTCCATGTGCATGTTTTTGGGAGTGGAAAGGCTTGCAGAGTGTTAAAGTAGCTTTTTCTCTCCGCTGGAAAGCTGCACGCTCAGTGCCAGTGTTCTGCAGCTTCTTTCTTCACGTTTCAGCAGCTAGCACGCTCTCCGTGTGCTGGAGAAGCGGCAGAGGCTTCCTTGCCGGAGAAGCGGCACCTTCGCCGGCAGAGAGCATCCTGCCGGCCGCGGTGCGCTCCGGAGCGGGGGCTTGTGCCGAAAGAGGCCGGCAACAGGCGCTTACCTTCGGACAGCTCCGGATGCCCGTCTTATGCGTCTCTTGTCGCCTACACGGCAGGGAAAAGCTTTTCCACTCTGTCTAGGAAGGAGAAAGTGTGCCAGCACAGCAAATGCCTCCCGGACTTTCCCTGCAATTCAGCAAGTGCTTTGCAGCTTGAAATTGGAAGGAAAGCCTCAGATTTAGCAGCCAGAGCTTCAGGAGGAGCAGCAGCGAGCACAGCATCGGTTTTGCAGCAGCTCCTTCCATGTGCATGTTTTTGGGAGTGGAAAGGCTTGCAGAGTGTTAAAGTAGCTTTTTCTCTCCGCTGGAAAGCTGCACGCTCAGTGCCAGTCTTCTGCAGCTTCTTTCTTCACGTTTCAGCAGCTAGCACGCTCTCCGTGTGCTGGAGAAGCGGCAGAGGCTTCCTTGCCGGAGAAGCGGCACCTTCGCCGGCAGAGAGCATCCTGCCGGCCGCGGTGCGCTCCGGAGCGGGGGCTTGTGCCGAAAGAGGCCGGCAACAGGCCCTTACCTTCGGACAGCTCCGGATCGCCGTCTAATGCGTCTCTTGTCGCCTACACGGCAGGGAAAAGCTTTTCCACTCTGTCTAGGAAGGAGAAAGTGTGCCAGCACAGCAAATGCCTCCCGGACTTTCCCTGCAATTCAGCAAGTGCTTTGCAGCTTGAAATTGGAAGGAAAGCCTCAGATTTAGCAGCCAGAGCTTCAGGAGGAGCAGCAGCGAGCACAGCATCGGTTTTGCAGCAGCTCCTTCCATGTGCATGTTTTTGGGAGTGGAAAGGCTTGCAGAGTGTTAAAGTAGCTTTTTCTCTCCGCTGGAAAGCTGCACGCTCAGTGCCAGTCTTCTGCAGCTTCTTTCTTCACGTTTCAGCAGCTAGCACGCTCTCCGTGTGCTGGAGAAGCGGCAGAGGCTTCCTTGCCGGAGAAGCGGCACCTTCGCCGGCAGAGAGCATCCTGCCGGCCGCGGTGCGCTCCGGAGCGGGGGCTTGTGCCGAAAGAGGCCGGCAACAGGCCCTTACCTTCGGACAGCTCCGGATCGCCGTCTAATGCGTCTCTTGTCGCCTACACGGCAGGGAAAAGCTTTTCCACTCTGTCTAGGAAGGAGAAAGTGTGCCAGCACAGCAAATGCCTCCCGGACTTTCCCTGGAATTCAGCAAGTGCTTTGCAGCTTGAAATTGGAAGGAAAGCCTCAGATTTAGCAGCCAGAGCTTCAGGAGGAGCAGCAGCGAGCACAGCATCGGTTTTGCAGCAGCTCCTTCCATGTGCATGTTTTTGGGAGTGGAAAGGCTTGCAGAGTGTTAAAGTAGCTTTTTCTCTCCGCTGGAAAGCTGCACGCTCAGTGCCAGTGTTCTGCAGCTTCTTTCTTCACGTTTCAGCAGCTAGCACGCTCTCCGTGTGCTGGAGAAGCGGCAGAGGCTTCCTTGCCGGAGAAGCGGCACCTTCGCCGGCAGAGAGCATCCTGCCGGCCGCGGTGCGCTCCGGAGCGGGGGCTTGTGCCGAAAGAGGCCGGCAACAGGCGCTTACCTTCGGACAGCTCCGGATCGCCGTCTAATGCGTCTCTTGTCGCCTACACGGCCGGGAAAAGCTTTTCCACTCTGTCTAGGAAGGAGAAAGTGTGCCAGCACAGCAAATGCCTCCCGGACTTTCCCTGGAATTCAGCAAGTGCTTTGCAGCTTGAAATTGGAAGGAAAGCCTCAGATTTAGCAGCCAGAGCTTCAGGAGGAGCAGCAGCGAGCACAGCATCGGTTTTGCAGCAGCTCCTTCCATGTGCATGTTTTTGGGAGTGGAAAGGCTTGCAGAGTGTTAAAGTAGCTTTTTCTCTCCGCTGGAAAGCTGCACGCTCAGTGCCAGTCTTCTGCAGCTTCTTTCTTCACGTTTCAGCAGCTAGCACGCTCTCCGTGTGCTGGAGAAGCGGCAGAGGCTTCCTTGCCGGAGAAGCGGCACCTTCGCCGGCAGAGAGCATCCTGCCGGCCGCGGTGCGCTCCGGAGCGGGGGCTTGTGCCGAAAGAGGCCGGCAACAGGCGCTTACCTTCGGACAGCTCCGGATGCCCGTCTCATGCGTCTCTTGTCGCCTACACGGCAGGGAAAAGCTTTTCCACTCTGTCTAGGAAGGAGAAAGTGTGCCAGCACAGCAAATGCCTCCCGGACTTTCCCTGGAATTCAGCAAGTGCTTTGCAGCTTGAAATTGGAAGGAAAGCCTCAGATTTAGCAGCCAGAGCTTCAGGAGGAGCAGCAGCGAGCACAGCATCGGTTTTGCAGCAGCTCCTTCCATGTGCATGTTTTTGGGAGTGGAAAGGCTTGCAGAGTGTTAAAGTAGCTTTTTCTCTCCGCTGGAAAGCTGCACGCTCAGTGCCAGTCTTCTGCAGCTTCTTTCTTCACGTTTCAGCAGCTAGCACGCTCTCCGTGTGCTGGAGAAGCGGCAGAGGCTTCCTTGCCGGAGAAGCGGCACCTTCGCCGGCAGAGAGCATCCTGCCGGCCGCGGTGCGCTCCGGAGCGGGGGCTTGTGCCGAAAGAGGCCGGCAACAGGCGCTTACCTTCGGACAGCTCCGGATGCCCGTCTCATGCGTCTCTTGTCGCCTACACGGCAGGGAAAAGCTTTTCCACTCTGTCTAGGAAGGAGAAAGTGTGCCAGCACAGCAAATGCCTCCCGGACTTTCCCTGGAATTCAGCAAGTGCTTTGCAGCTTGAAATTGGAAGGAAAGCCTCAGATTTAGCAGCCAGAGCTTCAGGAGGAGCAGCAGCGAGCACAGCATCGCTTTTGCAGCAGCTCCTTCCATGTGCATGTTTTTGGGAGTGGAAAGGCTTGCAGAGTGTTAAAGTAGCTTTTTCTCTCCGCTGGAAAGCTGCACGCTCAGTGCCAGTGTTCTGCAGCTTCTTTCTTCACGTTTCAGCAGCTAGCACGCTCTCCGTGTGCTGGAGAAGCGGCAGAGGCTTCCTTGCCGGAGAAGCGGCACCTTCGCCGGCAGAGAGCATCCTGCCGGCCGCGGTGCGCTCCGGAGCGGGGGCTTGTGCCGAAAGAGGCCGGCAACAGGCGCTTACCTTCGGACAGCTCCGGATCGCCGTCTAAAGCGTCTCTTGTCGCCTACACGGCAGGGAAAAGCTTTTCCACTCTGTCTAGGAAGGAGAAAGTGTGCCAGCACAGCAAATGCCTCCCGGACTTTCCCTGGAATTCAGCAAGTGCTTTGCAGCTTGAAATTGGAAGGAAAGCCTCAGATTTAGCAGCCAGAGCTTCAGGAGGAGCAGCAGCGAGCACAGCATCGGTTTTGCAGCAGCTCCTTCCATGTGCATGTTTTTGGGAGTGGAAAGGCTTGCAGAGTGTTAAAGTATCTTTTTCTCTCCGCTGGAAAGCTGCACGCTCAGTGCCAGTGTTCTGCAGCTTCTTTCTTCACGTTTCAGCAGCTAGCACGCTCTCCGTGTGCTGGAGAAGCGGCAGAGGCTTCCTTGCCGGAGAAGCGGCACCTTCGCCGGCAGAGAGCATCCTGCCGGCCGCGGTGCGCTCCGGAGCGGGGGCTTGTGCCGAAAGAGGCCGGCAACAGGCGCTTACCTTCGGACAGCTCCGGATCGCCGTCTAATGCGTCTCTTGTCGCCTACACGGCAGGGAAAAGCTTTTCCACTCTGTCTAGGAAGGAGAAAGTGTGCCAGCACAGCAAATGCCTCCCGGACTTTCCCTGGAATTCAGCAAGTGCTTTGCAGCTTGAAATTGGAAGGAAAGCCTCAGATTTAGCAGCCAGAGCTTCAGGAGGAGCAGCAGCGAGCACAGCATCGGTTTTGCAGCAGCTCCTTCCATGTGCATGTTTTTGGGAGTGGAAAGGCTTGCAGAGTGTTAAAGTAGCTTTTTCTCTCCGCTGGAAAGCTGCACGCTCAGTGCCAGTGTTCTGCAGCTTCTTTCTTCACGTTTCAGCAGCTAGCACGCTCTCCGTGTGCTGGAGAAGCGGCAGAGGCTTCCTTGCCGGAGAAGCGGCACCTTCGCCGGCAGAGAGCATCCTGCCGGCCGCGGTGCGCTCCGGAGCGGGGGCTTGTGCCGAAAGAGGCCGGCAACAGGCGCTTACCTTCGGACAGCTCCGGATCGCCGTCTAATGCGTCTCTTGTCGCCTACACGGCCGGGAAAAGCTTTTCCACTCTGTCTAGGAAGGAGAAAGTGTGCCAGCACAGCAAATGCCTCCCGGACTTTCCCTGCAATTCAGCAAGTGCTTTGCAGCTTGAAATTGGAAGGAAAGCCTCAGATTTAGCAGCCAGAGCTTCAGGAGGAGCAGCAGCGAGCACAGCATCGGTTTTGCAGCAGCTCCTTCCATGTGCATGTTTTTGGGAGTGGAAAGGCTTGCAGAGTGTTAAAGTAGCTTTTTCTCTCCGCTGGAAAGCTGCACGCTCAGTGCCAGTGTTCTGCAGCTTCTTTCTTCACGTTTCAGCAGCTAGCACGCTCTCCGTGTGCTGGAGAAGCGGCAGAGGCTTCCTTGCCGGAGAAGCGGCACCTTCGCCGGCAGAGAGCATCCTGCCGGCCGCGGTGCGCTCCGGAGCGGGGGCTTGTGCCGAAAGAGGCCGGCAACAGGCGCTTACCTTCGGACAGCTCCGGATGCCCGTCTCATGCGTCTCTTGTCGCCTACACGGCAGGGAAAAGCTTTTCCACTCTGTCTAGGAAGGAGAAAGTGTGCCAGCACAGCAAATGCCTCCCGGACTTTCCCTGGAATTCAGCAAGTGCTTTGCAGCTTGAAATTGGAAGGAAAGCCTCAGATTTAGCAGCCAGAGCTTCAGGAGGAGCAGCAGCGAGCACAGCATCGGTTTTGCAGCAGCTCCTTCCATGTGCATGTTTTTGGGAGTGGAAAGGCTTGCAGAGTGTTAAAGTAGCTTTTTCTCTCCGCTGGAAAGCTGCACGCTCAGTGCCAGTCTTCTGCAGCTTCTTTCTTCACGTTTCAGCAGCTAGCACGCTCTCCGTGTGCTGGAGAAGCGGCAGAGGCTTCCTTGCCGGAGAAGCGGCACCTTCGCCGGCAGAGAGCATCCTGCCGGCCGCGGTGCGCTCCGGAGCGGGGGCTTGTGCCGAAAGAGGCCGGCAACAGGCGCTTACCTTCGGACAGCTCCGGATCGCCGTCTAAAGCGTCTCTTGTCGCCTACACGGCAGGGAAAAGCTTTTCCACTCTGTCTAGGAAGGAGAAAGTGTGCCAGCACAGCAAATGCCTCCCGGACTTTCCCTGCAATTCAGCAAGTGCTTTGCAGCTTGAAATTGGAAGGAAAGCCTCAGATTTAGCAGCCAGAGCTTCAGGAGGAGCAGCAGCGAGCACAGCATCGGTTTTGCAGCAGCTCCTTCCATGTGCATGTTTTTGGGAGTGGAAAGGCTTGCAGAGTGTTAAAGTAGCTTTTTCTCTCCGCTGGAAAGCTGCACGCTCAGTGCCAGTGTTCTGCAGCTTCTTTCTTCACGTTTCAGCAGCTAGCACGCTCTCCGTGTGCTGGAGAAGCGGCAGAGGCTTCCTTGCCGGAGAAGCGGCACCTTCGCCGGCAGAGAGCATCCTGCCGGCCGCGGTGCGCTCCGGAGCGGGGGCTTGTGCCGAAAGAGGCCGGCAACAGGCGCTTACCTTCGGACAGCTCCGGATCGCCGTCTAATGCGTCTCTTGTCGCCTACACGGCAGGGAAAAGCTTTTCCACTCTGTCTAGGAAGGAGAAAGTGTGCCAGCACAGCAAATGCCTCCCGGACTTTCCCTGCAATTCAGCAAGTGCTTTGCAGCTTGAAATTGGAAGGAAAGCCTCAGATTTAGCAGCCAGAGCTTCAGGAGGAGCAGCAGCGAGCACAGCATCGGTTTTGCAGCAGCTCCTTCCATGTGCATGTTTTTGGGAGTGGAAAGGCTTGCAGAGTGTTAAAGTAGCTTTTTCTCTCCGCTGGAAAGCTGCACGCTCAGTGCCAGTGTTCTGCAGCTTCTTTCTTCACGTTTCAGCAGCTAGCACGCTCTCCGTGTGCTGGAGAAGCGGCAGAGGCTTCCTTGCCGGAGAAGCGGCACCTTCGCCGGCAGAGAGCATCCTGCCGGCCGCGGTGCGCTCCGGAGCGGGGGCTTGTGCCGAAAGAGGCCGGCAACAGGCGCTTACCTTCGGACAGCTCCGGATGCCCGTCTTATGCGTCTCTTGTCGCCTACACGGCAGGGAAAAGCTTTTCCACTCTGTCTAGGAAGGAGAAAGTGTGCCAGCACAGCAAATGCCTCCCGGACTTTCCCTGGAATTCAGCAAGTGCTTTGCAGCTTGAAATTGGAAGGAAAGCCTCAGATTTAGCAGCCAGAGCTTCAGGAGGAGCAGCAGCGAGCACAGCATCGGTTTACAGCAGCTCCTTCCATGTGCATGTTTTTGGGAGTGGAAAGGCTTGCAGAGTGTTAAAGTAGCTTTTTCTCTCCGCTGGAAAGCTGCACGCTCAGTGCCAGTCTTCTGCAGCTTCTTTCTTCACGTTTCAGCAGCTAGCACGCTCTCCGTGTGCTGGAGAAGCGGCAGAGGCTTCCTTGCCGGAGAAGCGGCACCTTCGCCGGCAGAGAGCATCCTGCCGGCCGCGGTGCGCTCCGGAGCGGGGGCTTGTGCCGAAAGAGGCCGGCAACAGGCGCTTACCTTCGGACAGCTCCGGATGCCCGTCTTATGCGTCTCTTGTCGCCTACACGGCAGGGAAAAGCTTTTCCACTCTGTCTAGGAAGGAGAAAGTGTGCCAGCACAGCAAATGCCTCCCGGACTTTCCCTGGAATTCAGCAAGTGCTTTGCAGCTTGAAATTGGAAGGAAAGCCTCAGATTTAGCAGCCAGAGCTTCAGGAGGAGCAGCAGCGAGCACAGCATCGGTTTTGCAGCAGCTCCTTCCATGTGCATGTTTTTGGGAGTGGAAAGGCTTGCAGAGTGTTAAAGTAGCTTTTTCTCTCCGCTGGAAAGCTGCACGCTCAGTGCCAGTCTTCTGCAGCTTCTTTCTTCACGTTTCAGCAGCTAGCACGCTCTCCGTGTGCAGGAGAAGCGGCAGAGGCTTCCTTGCCGGAGAAGCGGCACCTTCGCCGGCAGAGAGCATCCTGCCGGCCGCGGTGCGCTCCGGAGCGGGGGCTTGTGCCGAAAGAGGCCGGCAACAGGCGCTTACCTTCGGACAGCTCCGGATGCCCGTCTTATGCGTCTCTTGTCGCCTACACGGCAGGGAAAAGCTTTTCCACTCTGTCTAGGAAGGAGAAAGTGTGCCAGCACAGCAAATGCCTCCCGGACTTTCCCTGGAATTCAGCAAGTGCTTTGCAGCTTGAAATTGGAAGGAAAGCCTCAGATTTAGCAGCCAGAGCTTCAGGAGGAGCAGCAGCGAGCACAGCATCGGTTTTGCAGCAGCTCCTTCCATGTGCATGTTTTTGGGAGTGGAAAGGCTTGCAGAGTGTTAAAGTAGCTTTTTCTCTCCGCTGGAAAGCTGCACGCTCAGTGCCAGTGTTCTGCAGCTTCTTTCTTCACGTTTCAGCAGCTAGCACGCTCTCCGTGTGCAGGAGAAGCGGCAGAGGCTTCCTTGCCGGAGAAGCGGCACCTTCGCCGGCAGAGAGCATCCTGCCGGCCGCGGTGCGCTCCGGAGCGGGGGCTTGTGCCGAAAGAGGCCGGCAACAGGCGCTTACCTTCGGACAGCTCCGGATCGCCGTCTAATGCGTCTCTTGTCGCCTACACGGCAGGGAAAAGCTTTTCCACTCTGTCTAGGAAGGAGAAAGTGTGCCAGCACAGCAAATGCCTCCCGGACTTTCCCTGCAATTCAGCAAGTGCTTTGCAGCTTGAAATTGGAAGGAAAGCCTCAGATTTAGCAGCCAGAGCTTCAGGAGGAGCAGCAGCGAGCACAGCATCGGTTTTGCAGCAGCTCCTTCCATGTGCATGTTTTTGGGAGTGGAAAGGCTTGCAGAGTGTTAAAGTAGCTTTTTCTCTCCGCTGGAAAGCTGCACGCTCAGTGCCAGTGTTCTGCAGCTTCTTTCTTCACGTTTCAGCAGCTAGCACGCTCTCCGTGTGCAGGAGAAGCGGCAGAGGCTTCCTTGCCGGAGAAGCGGCACCTTCGCCGGCAGAGAGCATCCTGCCGGCCGCGGTGCGCTCCGGAGCGGGGGCTTGTGCCGAAAGAGGCCGGCAACAGGCGCTTACCTTCGGACAGCTCCGGATCGCCGTCTAATGCGTCTCTTGTCGCCTACACGGCAGGGAAAAGCTTTTCCACTCTGTCTAGGAAGGAGAAAGTGTGCCAGCACACCAAATGCCTCCCGGACTTTCCCTGGAATTCAGCAAGTGCTTTGCAGCTTGAAATTGGAAGGAAAGCCTCAGATTTAGCAGCCAGAGCTTCAGGAGGAGCAGCAGCGAGCACAGCATCGGTTTTGCAGCAGCTCCTTCCATGTGCATGTTTTTGGGAGTGGAAAGGCTTGCAGAGTGTTAAAGTAGCTTTTTCTCTCCGCTGGAAAGCTGCACGCTCAGTGCCAGTCTTCTGCAGCTTCTTTCTTCACGTTTCAGCAGCTAGCACGCTCTCCGTGTGCTGGAGAAGCGGCAGAGGCTTCCTTGCCGGAGAAGCGGCACCTTCGCCGGCAGAGAGCATCCTGCCGGCCGCGGTGCGCTCCGGAGCGGGGGCTTGTGCCGAAAGAGGCCGGCAACAGGCGCTTACCTTCGGACAGCTCCGGATGCCCGTCTTATGCGTCTCTTGTCGCCTACACGGCAGGGAAAAGCTTTTCCACTCTGTCTAGGAAGGAGAAAGTGTGCCAGCACAGCAAATGCCTCCCGGACTTTCCCTGGAATTCAGCAAGTGCTTTGCAGCTTGAAATTGGAAGGAAAGCCTCAGATTTAGCAGCCAGAGCTTCAGGAGGAGCAGCAGCGAGCACAGCATCGGTTTTGCAGCAGCTCCTTCCATGTGCATGTTTTTGGGAGTGGAAAGGCTTGCAGAGTGTTAAAGTAGCTTTTTCTCTCCGCTGGAAAGCTGCACGCTCAGTGCCAGTCTTCTGCAGCTTCTTTCTTCACGTTTCAGCAGCTAGCACGCTCTCCGTGTGCAGGAGAAGCGGCAGAGGCTTCCTTGCCGGAGAAGCGGCACCTTCGCCGGCAGAGAGCATCCTGCCGGCCGCGGTGCGCTCCGGAGCGGGGGCTTGTGCCGAAAGAGGCCGGCAACAGGCGCTTACCTTCGGACAGCTCCGGATGCCCGTCTAATGCGTCTCTTGTCGCCTACACGGCAGGGAAAAGCTTTTCCACTCTGTCTAGGAAGGAGAAAGTGTGCCAGCACAGCAAATGCCTCCCGGACTTTCCCTGCAATTCAGCAAGTGCTTTGCAGCTTGAAATTGGAAGGAAAGCCTCAGATTTAGCAGCCAGAGCTTCAGGAGGAGCAGCAGCGAGCACAGCATCGCTTTTGCAGCAGCTCCTTCCATGTGCATGTTTTTGGGAGTGGAAAGGCTTGCAGAGTGTTAAAGTAGCTTTTTCTCTCCGCTGGAAAGCTGCACGCTCAGTGCCAGTGTTCTGCAGCTTCTTTCTTCACGTTTCAGCAGCTAGCACGCTCTCCGTGTGCAGGAGAAGCGGCAGAGGCTTCCTTGCCGGAGAAGCGGCACCTTCGCCGGCAGAGAGCATCCTGCCGGCCGCGGTGCGCTCCGGAGCGGGGGCTTGTGCCGAAAGAGGCCGGCAACAGGCGCTTACCTTCGGACAGCTCCGGATCGCCGTCTAATGCGTCTCTTGTCGCCTACACGGCAGGGAAAAGCTTTTCCACTCTGTCTAGGAAGGAGAAAGTGTGCCAGCACAGCAAATGCCTCCCGGACTTTCCCTGCAATTCAGCAAGTGCTTTGCAGCTTGAAATTGGAAGGAAAGCCTCAGATTTAGCAGCCAGAGCTTCAGGAGGAGCAGCAGCGAGCACAGCATCGGTTTTGCAGCAGCTCCTTCCATGTGCATGTTTTTGGGAGTGGAAAGGCTTGCAGAGTGTTAAAGTAGCTTTTTCTCTCCGCTGGAAAGCTGCACGCTCAGTGCCAGTGTTCTGCAGCTTCTTTCTTCACGTTTCAGCAGCTAGCACGCTCTCCGTGTGCTGGAGAAGCGGCAGAGGCTTCCTTGCCGGAGAAGCGGCACCTTCGCCGGCAGAGAGCATCCTGCCGGCCGCGGTGCGCTCCGGAGCGGGGGCTTGTGCCGAAAGAGGCCGGCAACAGGCGCTTACCTTCGGACAGCTCCGGATGCCCGTCTTATGCGTCTCTTGTCGCCTACACGGCAGGGAAAAGCTTTTCCACTCTGTCTAGGAAGGAGAAAGTGTGCCAGCACAGCAAATGCCTCCCGGACTTTCCCTGGAATTCAGCAAGTGCTTTGCAGCTTGAAATTGGAAGGAAAGCCTCAGATTTAGCAGCCAGAGCTTCAGGAGGAGCAGCAGCGAGCACAGCATCGGTTTTGCAGCAGCTCCTTCCATGTGCATGTTTTTGGGAGTGGAAAGGCTTGCAGAGTGTTAAAGTAGCTTTTTCTCTCCGCTGGAAAGCTGCACGCTCAGTGCCAGTCTTCTGCAGCTTCTTTCTTCACGTTTCAGCAGCTAGCACGCTCTCCGTGTGCTGGAGAAGCGGCAGAGGCTTCCTTGCCGGAGAAGCGGCACCTTCGCCGGCAGAGAGCATCCTGCCGGCCGCGGTGCGCTCCGGAGCGGGGGCTTGTGCCGAAAGAGGCCGGCAACAGGCGCTTACCTTCGGACAGCTCCGGATCGCCGTCTAATGCGTCTCTTGTCGCCTACACGGCAGGGAAAAGCTTTTCCACTCTGTCTAGGAAGGAGAAAGTGTGCCAGCACAGCAAATGCCTCCCGGACTTTCCCTGCAATTCAGCAAGTGCTTTGCAGCTTGAAATTGGAAGGAAAGCCTCAGATTTAGCAGCCAGAGCTTCAGGAGGAGCAGCAGCGAGCACAGCATCGGTTTTGCAGCAGCTCCTTCCATGTGCATGTTTTTGGGAGTGGAAAGGCTTGCAGAGTGTTCAAGTAGCTTTTTCTCTCCGCTGGAAAGCTGCACGCTCAGTGCCAGTGTTCTGCAGCTTCTTTCTTCACGTTTCAGCAGCTAGCACGCTCTCCGTGTGCTGGAGAAGCGGCAGAGGCTTCCTTGCCGGAGAAGCGGCACCTTCGCCGGCAGAGAGCATCCTGCCGGCCGCGGTGCGCTCCGGAGCGGGGGCTTGTGCCGAAAGAGGCCGGCAACAGGCGCTTACCTTCGGACAGCTCCGGATCGCCGTCTAATGCGTCTCTTGTCGCCTACACGGCAGGGAAAAGCTTTTCCACTCTGTCTAGGAAGGAGAAAGTGTGCCAGCACAGCAAATGCCTCCCGGACTTTCCCTGCAATTCAGCAAGTGCTTTGCAGCTTGAAATTGGAAGGAAAGCCTCAGATTTAGCAGCCAGAGCTTCAGGAGGAGCAGCAGCGAGCACAGCATCGGTTTACAGCAGCTCCTTCCATGTGCATGTTTTTGGGAGTTGAAAGGCTTGCAGAGTGTTAAAGTAGCTTTTTCTCTCCGCTGGAAAGCTGCACGCTCAGTGCCAGTCTTCTGCAGCTTCTTTCTTCACGTTTCAGCAGCTAGCACGCTCTCCGTGTGCTGGAGAAGCGGCAGAGGCTTCCTTGCCGGAGAAGCGGCACCTCCGCCGGCAGAGAGCATCCTGCCGGCCGCGGTGCGCTCCGGAGCGGGGGCTTGTGCCGAAAGAGGCCCGCAACAGGCGCTTACCTTCGGACAGCTCCGGATCGCCGTCTAATGCGTCTCTTGTCGCCTACACGGCAGGGAAAAGCTTTTCCACTCTGTCTAGGAAGGAGAAAGTGTGCCAGCACAGCAAATGCCTCCCGGACTTTCCCTGGAATTCAGCAAGTGCTTTGCAGCTTGAAATTGGAAGGAAAGCCTCAGATTTAGCAGCCAGAGCTTCAGGAGGAGCAGCAGCGAGCACAGCATCGGTTTTGCAGCAGCTCCTTCCATGTGCATGTTTTTGGGAGTTGAAAGGCTTGCAGAGTGTTAAAGTATCTTTTTCTCTCCGCTGGAAAGCTGCACGCTCAGTGCCAGTCTTCTGCAGCTTCTTTCTTCACGTTTCAGCAGCTAGCACGCTCTCCGTGTGCTGGAGAAGCGGCAGAGGCTTCCTTGCCGGAGAAGCGGCACCTCCGCCGGCAGAGAGCATCCTGCCGGCCGCGGTGCGCTCCGGAGCGGGGGCTTGTGCCGAAAGAGGCCGGCAACAGGCGCTTACCTTCGGACAGCTCCGGATCGCCGTCTAATGCGTCTCTTGTCGCCTACACGGCAGGGAAAAGCTTTTCCACTCTGTCTAGGAAGGAGAAAGTGTGCCAGCACAGCAAATGCCTCCCGGACTTTCCCTGCAATTCAGCAAGTGCTTTGCAGCTTGAAATTGGAAGGAAAGCCTCAGATTTAGCAGCCAGAGCTTCAGGAGGAGCAGCAGCGAGCACAGCATCGGTTTTGCAGCAGCTCCTTCCATGTGCATGTTTTTGGGAGTTGAAAGGCTTGCAGAGTGTTAAAGTAGCTTTTTCTCTCCGCTGGAAAGCTGCACGCTCAGTGCCAGTCTTCTGCAGCTTCTTTCTTCACGTTTCAGCAGCTAGCACGCTCTCCGTGTGCTGGAGAAGCGGCAGAGGCTTCCTTGCCGGAGAAGCGGCACCTTCGCCGGCAGAGAGCATCCTGCCGGCCGCGGTGCGCTCCGGAGCGGGGGCTTGTGCCGAAAGAGGCCGGCAACAGGCGCTTACCTTCGGACAGCTCCGGATCGCCGTCTAATGCGTCTCTTGTCGCCTACACGGCAGGGAAAAGCTTTTCCACTCTGTCTAGGAAGGAGAAAGTGTGCCAGCACAGCAAATGCCTCCCGGACTTTCCCTGCAATTCAGCAAGTGCTTTGCAGCTTGAAATTGGAAGGAAAGCCTCAGATTTAGCAGCCAGAGCTTCAGGAGGAGCAGCAGCGAGCACAGCATCGGTTTTGCAGCAGCTCCTTCCATGTGCATGTTTTTGGGAGTTGAAAGGCTTGCAGAGTGTTAAAGTAGCTTTTTCTCTCCGCTGGAAAGCTGCACGCTCAGTGCCAGTCTTCTGCAGCTTCTTTCTTCACGTTTCAGCAGCTAGCACGCTCTCCGTGTGCTGGAGAAGCGGCAGAGGCTTCCTTGCCGGAGAAGCGGCACCTTCGCCGGCAGAGAGCATCCTGCCGGCCGCGGTGCGCTCCGGAGCGGGGGCTTGTGCCGAAAGAGGCCGGCAACAGGCGCTTACCTTCGGACAGCTCCGGATCGCCGTCTAATGCGTCTCTTGTCGCCTACACGGCAGGGAAAAGCTTTTCCACTCTGTCTAGGAAGGAGAAAGTGTGCCAGCACAGCAAATGCCTCCCGGACTTTCCCTGGAATTCAGCAAGTGCTTTGCAGCTTGAAATTGGAAGGAAAGCCTCAGATTTAGCAGCCAGAGCTTCAGGAGGAGCAGCAGCGAGCACAGCATCGGTTTTGCAGCAGCTCCTTCCATGTGCATGTTTTTGGGAGTGGAAAGGCTTGCAGAGTGTTAAAGTAGCTTTTTCTCTCCGCTGGAAAGCTGCACGCTCAGTGCCAGTGTTCTGCAGCTTCTTTCTTCACGTTTCAGCAGCTAGCACGCTCTCCGTGTGCAGGAGAAGCGGCAGAGGCTTCCTTGCCGGAGAAGCGGCACCTTCGCCGGCAGAGAGCATCCTGCCGGCCGCGGTGCGCTCCGGAGCGGGGGCTTGTGCCGAAAGAGGCCGGCAACAGGCGCTTACCTTCGGACAGCTCCGGATCGCCGTCTAATGCGTCTCTTGTCGCCTACACGGCAGGGAAAAGCTTTTCCACTCTGTCTAGGAAGGAGAAAGTGTGCCAGCACAGCAAATGCCTCCCGGACTTTCCCTGCAATTCAGCAAGTGCTTTGCAGCTTGAAATTGGAAGGAAAGCCTCAGATTTAGCAGCCAGAGCTTCAGGAGGAGCAGCAGCGAGCACAGCATCGGTTTACAGCAGCTCCTTCCATGTGCATGTTTTTGGGAGTTGAAAGGCTTGCAGAGTGTTAAAGTAGCTTTTTCTCTCCGCTGGAAAGCTGCACGCTCAGTGCCAGTGTTCTGCAGCTTCTTTCTTCACGTTTCAGCAGCTAGCACGCTCTCCGTGTGCTGGAGAAGCGGCAGAGGCTTCCTTGCCGGAGAAGCGGCACCTTCGCCGGCAGAGAGCATCCTGCCGGCCGCGGTGCGCTCCGGAGCGGGGGCTTGTGCCGAAAGAGGCCGGCAACAGGCGCTTACCTTCGGACAGCTCCGGATCGCCGTCTAATGCGTCTCTTGTCGCCTACACGGCAGGGAAAAGCTTTTCCACTCTGTCTAGGAAGGAGAAAGTGTGCCAGCACAGCAAATGCCTCCCGGACTTTCCCTGGAATTCAGCAAGTGCTTTGCAGCTTGAAATTGGAAGGAAAGCCTCAGATTTAGCAGCCAGAGCTTCAGGAGGAGCAGCAGCGAGCACAGCATCGGTTTACAGCAGCTCCCTCCATGTGCATGTTTTTGGGAGTTGAAAGGCTTGCAGAGTGTTAAAGTAGCTTTTTCTCTCCGCTGGAAAGCTGCACGCTCAGTGCCAGTCTTCTGCAGCTTCTTTCTTCACGTTTCAGCAGCTAGCACGCTCTCCGTGTGCTGGAGAAGCGGCAGAGGCTTCCTTGCCGGAGAAGCGGCACCTTCGCCGGCAGAGAGCATCCTGCCGGCCGCGGTGCGCTCCGGAGCGGGGGCTTGTGCCGAAAGAGGCCGGCAACAGGCGCTTACCTTCGGACAGCTCCGGATCGCCGTCTAATGCGTCTCTTGTCGCCTACACGGCAGGGAAAAGCTTTTCCACTCTGTCTAGGAAGGAGAAAGTGTGCCAGCACAGCAAATGCCTCCCGGACTTTCCCTGCAATTCAGCAAGTGCTTTGCAGCTTGAAATTGGAAGGAAAGCCTCAGATTTAGCAGCTAGAGCTTCAGGAGGAGCAGCAGCGAGCACAGCATCGGTTTTGCAGCAGCTCCTTCCATGTGCATGTTTTTGGGAGTGGAAAGGCTTGCAGAGTGTTAAAGTAGCTTTTTCTCTCCGCTGGAAAGCTGCACGCTCAGTGCCAGTGTTCTGCAGCTTCTTTCTTCACGTTTCAGCAGCTAGCACGCTCTCCGTGTGCTGGAGAAGCGGCAGAGGCTTCCTTGCCGGAGAAGCGGCACCTTCGCCGGCAGAGAGCATCCTGCCGGCCGCGGTGCGCTCCGGAGCGGGGGCTTGTGCCGAAAGAGGCCGGCAACAGGCGCTTACCTTCGGACAGCTCCGGATCGCCGTCTAATGCGTCTCTTGTCGCCTACACGGCAGGGAAAAGCTTTTCCACTCTGTCTAGGAAGGAGAAAGTGTGCCAGCACAGCAAATGCCTCCCGGACTTTCCCTGGAATTCAGCAAGTGCTTTGCAGCTTGAAATTGGAAGGAAAGCCTCAGATTTAGCAGCCAGAGCTTCAGGAGGAGCAGCAGCGAGCACAGCATCGGTTTACAGCAGCTCCCTCCATGTGCATGTTTTTGGGAGTTGAAAGGCTTGCAGAGTGTTAAAGTAGCTTTTTCTCTCCGCTGGAAAGCTGCACGCTCAGTGCCAGTCTTCTGCAGCTTCTTTCTTCACGTTTCAGCAGCTAGCACGCTCTCCGTGTGCTGGAGAAGCGGCAGAGGCTTCCTTGCCGGAGAAGCGGCACCTTCGCCGGCAGAGAGCATCCTGCCGGCCGCGGTGCGCTCCGGAGCGGGGGCTTGTGCCGAAAGAGGCCGGCAACAGGCGCTTACCTTCGGACAGCTCCGGATCGCCGTCTAATGCGTCTCTTGTCGCCTACACGGCAGGGAAAAGCTTTTCCACTCTGTCTAGGAAGGAGAAAGTGTGCCAGCACAGCAAATGCCTCCCGGACTTTCCCTGGAATTCAGCAAGTGCTTTGCAGCTTGAAATTGGAAGGAAAGCCTCAGATTTAGCAGCCAGAGCTTCAGGAGGAGCAGCAGCGAGCACAGCATCGGTTTTGCAGCAGCTCCTTCCATGTGCATGTTTTTGGGAGTGGAAAGGCTTGCAGAGTGTTAAAGTAGCTTTTTCTCTCCGCTGGAAAGCTGCACGCTCAGTGCCAGTCTTCTGCAGCTTCTTTCTTCACGTTTCAGCAGCTAGCACGCTCTCCGTGTGCTGGAGAAGCGGCAGAGGCTTCCTTGCCGGAGAAGCGGCACCTTCGCCGGCAGAGAGCATCCTGCCGGCCGCGGTGCGCTCCGGAGCGGGGGCTTGTGCCGAAAGAGGCCGGCAACAGGCGCTTACCTTCGGACAGCTCCGGATGCCCGTCTTATGCGTCTCTTGTCGCCTACACGGCAGGGAAAAGCTTTTCCACTCTGTCTAGGAAGGAGAAAGTGTGCCAGCACAGCAAATGCCTCCCGGACTTTCCCTGGAATTCAGCAAGTGCTTTGCAGCTTGAAATTGGAAGGAAAGCCTCAGATTTAGCAGCCAGAGCTTCAGGAGGAGCAGCAGCGAGCACAGCATCGGTTTTGCAGCAGCTCCTTCCATGTGCATGTTTTTGGGAGTGGAAAGGCTTGCAGAGTGTTAAAGTATCTTTTTCTCTCCGCTGGAAAGCTGCACGCTCAGTGCCAGTCTTCTGCAGCTTCTTTCTTCACGTTTCAGCAGCTAGCACGCTCTCCGTGTGCTGGAGAAGCGGCAGAGGCTTCCTTGCCGGAGAAGCGGCACCTTCGCCGGCAGAGAGCATCCTGCCGGCCGCGGTGCGCTCCGGAGCGGGGGCTTGTGCCGAAAGAGGCCGGCAACAGGCGCTTACCTTCGGACAGCTCCGGATGCCCGTCTTATGCGTCTCTTGTCGCCTACACGGCAGGGAAAAGCTTTTCCACTCTGTCTAGGAAGGAGAAAGTGTGCCAGCACAGCAAATGCCTCCCGGACTTTCCCTGGAATTCAGCAAGTGCTTTGCAGCTTGAAATTGGAAGGAAAGCCTCAGATTTAGCAGCCAGAGCTTCAGGAGGAGCAGCAGCGAGCACAGCATCGGTTTTGCAGCAGCTCCTTCCATGTGCATGTTTTTGGGAGTGGAAAGGCTTGCAGAGTGTTAAAGTAGCTTTTTCTCTCCGCTGGAAAGCTGCACGCTCAGTGCCAGTCTTCTGCAGCTTCTTTCTTCACGTTTCAGCAGCTAGCACGCTCTCCGTGTGCTGGAGAAGCGGCAGAGGCTTCCTTGCCGGAGAAGCGGCACCTTCGCCGGCAGAGAGCATCCTGCCGGCCGCGGTGCGCTCCGGAGCGGGGGCTTGTGCCGAAAGAGGCCGGCAACAGGCGCTTACCTTCGGACAGCTCCGGATGCCCGTCTTATGCGTCTCTTGTCGCCTACACGGCAGGGAAAAGCTTTTCCACTCTGTCTAGGAAGGAGAAAGTGTGCCAGCACAGCAAATGCCTCCCGGACTTTCCCTGGAATTCAGCAAGTGCTTTGCAGCTTGAAATTGGAAGGAAAGCCTCAGATTTAGCAGCCAGAGCTTCAGGAGGAGCAGCAGCGAGCACAGCATCGGTTTTGCAGCAGCTCCTTCCATGTGCATGTTTTTGGGAGTGGAAAGGCTTGCAGAGTGTTAAAGTAGCTTTTTCTCTCCGCTGGAAAGCTGCACGCTCAGTGCCAGTCTTCTGCAGCTTCTTTCTTCACGTTTCAGCAGCTAGCACGCTCTCCGTGTGCTGGAGAAGCGGCAGAGGCTTCCTTGCCGGAGAAGCGGCACCTTCGCCGGCAGAGAGCATCCTGCCGGCCGCGGTGCGCTCCGGAGCGGGGGCTTGTGCCGAAAGAGGCCGGCAACAGGCGCTTACCTTCGGACAGCTCCGGATCGCCGTCTTATGCGTCTCTTGTCGCCTACACGGCAGGGAAAAGCTTTTCCACTCTGTCTAGGAAGGAGAAAGTGTGCCAGCACAGCAAATGCCTCCCGGACTTTCCCTGGAATTCAGCAAGTGCTTTGCAGCTTGAAATTGGAAGGAAAGCCTCAGATTTAGCAGCCAGAGCTTCAGGAGGAGCAGCAGCGAGCACAGCATCGGTTTTGCAGCAGCTCCTTCCATGTGCATGTTTTTGGGAGTGGAAAGGCTTGCAGAGTGTTCAAGTAGCTTTTTCTCTCCGCTGGAAAGCTGCACGCTCAGTGCCAGTCTTCTGCAGCTTCTTTCTTCACGTTTCAGCAGCTAGCACGCTCTCCGTGTGCTGGAGAAGCGGCAGAGGCTTCCTTGCCGGAGAAGCGGCACCTTCGCCGGCAGAGAGCATCCTGCCGGCCGCGGTGCGCTCCGGAGCGGGGGCTTGTGCCGAAAGAGGCCGGCAACAGGCGCTTACCTTCGGACAGCTCCGGATCGCCGTCTAAAGCGTCTCTTGTCGCCTACACGGCAGGGAAAAGCTTTTCCACTCTGTCTAGGAAGGAGAAAGTGTGCCAGCACAGCAAATGCCTCCCGGACTTTCCCTGGAATTCAGCAAGTGCTTTGCAGCTTGAAATTGGAAGGAAAGCCTCAGATTTAGCAGCCAGAGCTTCAGGAGGAGCAGCAGCGAGCACAGCATCGGTTTTGCAGCAGCTCCTTCCATGTGCATGTTTTTGGGAGTGGAAAGGCTTGCAGAGTGTTAAAGTAGCTTTTTCTCTCCGCTGGAAAGCTGCACGCTCAGTGCCAGTCTTCTGCAGCTTCTTTCTTCACGTTTCAGCAGCTAGCACGCTCTCCGTGTGCTGGAGAAGCGGCAGAGGCTTCCTTGCCGGAGAAGCGGCACCTTCGCCGGCAGAGAGCATCCTGCCGGCCGCGGTGCGCTCCGGAGCGGGGGCTTGTGCCGAAAGAGGCCGGCAACAGGCGCTTACCTTCGGACAGCTCCGGATGCCCGTCTTATGCGTCTCTTGTCGCCTACACGGCAGGGAAAAGCTTTTCCACTCTGTCTAGGAAGGAGAAAGTGTGCCAGCACAGCAAATGCCTCCCGGACTTTCCCTGGAATTCAGCAAGTGCTTTGCAGCTTGAAATTGGAAGGAAAGCCTCAGATTTAGCAGCCAGAGCTTCAGGAGGAGCAGCAGCGAGCACAGCATCGGTTTTGCAGCAGCTCCTTCCATGTGCATGTTTTTGGGAGTGGAAAGGCTTGCAGAGTGTTAAAGTAGCTTTTTCTCTCCGCTGGAAAGCTGCACGCTCAGTGCCAGTCTTCTGCAGCTTCTTTCTTCACGTTTCAGCAGCTAGCACGCTCTCCGTGTGCTGGAGAAGCGGCAGAGGCTTCCTTGCCGGAGAAGCGGCACCTTCGCCGGCAGAGAGCATCCTGCCGGCCGCGGTGCGCTCCGGAGCGGGGGCTTGTGCCGAAAGAGGCCGGCAACAGGCGCTTACCTTCGGACAGCTCCGGATCGCCGTCTAATGCGTCTCTTGTCGCCTACACGGCAGGGAAAAGCTTTTCCACTCTGTCTAGGAAGGAGAAAGTGTGCCAGCACAGCAAATGCCTCCCGGACTTTCCCTGGAATTCAGCAAGTGCTTTGCAGCTTGAAATTGGAAGGAAAGCCTCAGATTTAGCAGCCAGAGCTTCAGGAGGAGCAGCAGCGAGCACAGCATCGGTTTTGCAGCAGCTCCTTCCATGTGCATGTTTTTGGGAGTGGAAAGGCTTGCAGAGTGTTAAAGTAGCTTTTTCTCTCCGCTGGAAAGCTGCACGCTCAGTGCCAGTGTTCTGCAGCTTCTTTCTTCACGTTTCAGCAGCTAGCACGCTCTCCGTGTGCTGGAGAAGCGGCAGAGGCTTCCTTGCCGGAGAAGCGGCACCTTCGCCGGCAGAGAGCATCCTGCCGGCCGCGGTGCGCTCCGGAGAGGGGGCTTGTGCCGAAAGAGGCCGGCAACAGGCGCTTACCTTCGGACAGCTCCGGATCGCCGTCTAATGCGTCTCTTGTCGCCTACACGGCAGGGAAAAGCTTTTCCACTCTGTCTAGGAAGGAGAAAGTGTGCCAGCACAGCAAATGCCTCCCGGACTTTCCCTGGAATTCAGCAAGTGCTTTGCAGCTTGAAATTGGAAGGAAAGCCTCAGATTTAGCAGCCAGAGCTTCAGGAGGAGCAGCAGCGAGCACAGCATCGGTTTACAGCAGCTCCTTCCATGTGCATGTTTATGGGAGTTGAAAGGCTTGCAGAGTGTTAAAGTAGCTTTTTCTCTCCGCTGGAAAGCTGCACGCTCAGTGCCAGTGTTCTGCAGCTTCTTTCTTCACGTTTCAGCAGCTAGCACGCTCTCCGTGTGCTGGAGAAGCGGCAGAGGCTTCCTTGCCGGAGAAGCGGCACCTTCGCCGGCAGAGAGCATCCTGCCGGCCGCGGTGCGCTCCGGAGCGGGGGCTTGTGCCGAAAGAGGCCGGCAACAGGCGCTTACCTTCGGACAGCTCCGGATCGCCGTCTAATGCGTCTCTTGTCGCCTACACGGCAGGGAAAAGCTTTTCCACTCTGTCTAGGAAGGAGAAAGTGTGCCAGCACAGCAAATGCCTCCCGGACTTTCCCTGCAATTCAGCAAGTGCTTTGCAGCTTGAAATTGGAAGGAAAGCCTCAGATTTAGCAGCCAGAGCTTCAGGAGGAGCAGCAGCGAGCACAGCATCGGTTTTGCAGCAGCTCCTTCCATGTGCATGTTTTTGGGAGTTGAAAGGCTTGCAGAGTGTTAAAGTATCTTTTTCTCTCCGCTGGAAAGCTGCACGCTCAGTGCCAGTGTTCTGCAGCTTCTTTCTTCACGTTTCAGCAGCTAGCACGCTCTCCGTGTGCTGGAGAAGCGGCAGAGGCTTCCTTGCCGGAGAAGCGGCACCTTCGCCGGCAGAGAGCATCCTGCCGGCCGCGGTGCGCTCCGGAGCGGGGGCTTGTGCCGAAAGAGGCCGGCAACAGGCGCTTACCTTCGGACAGCTCCGGATCGCCGTCTAATGCGTCTCTTGTCGCCTACACGGCAGAGAAAAGCTTTTCCACTCTGTCTAGGAAGGAGAAAGTGTGCCAGCACAGCAAATGCCTCCCGGACTTTCCCTGCAATTCAGCAAGTGCTTTGCAGCTTGAAATTGGAAGGAAAGCCTCAGATTTAGCAGCTAGAGCTTCAGGAGGAGCAGCAGCGAGCACAGCATCGGTTTTGCAGCAGCTCCTTCCATGTGCATGTTTTTGGGAGTGGAAAGGCTTGCAGAGTGTTAAAGTAGCTTTTTCTCTCCGCTGGAAAGCTGCACGCTCAGTGCCAGTGTTCTGCAGCTTCTTTCTTCACGTTTCAGCAGCTAGCACGCTCTCCGTGTGCTGGAGAAGCGGCAGAGGCTTCCTTGCCGGAGAAGCGGCACCTTCGCCGGCAGAGAGCATCCTGCCGGCCGCGGTGCGCTCCGGAGCGGGGGCTTGTGCCGAAAGAGGCCGGCAACAGGCGCTTACCTTCGGACAGCTCCGGATCGCCGTCTAAATCGTCTCTTGTCGCCTACACGGCAGGGAAAAGCTTTTCCACTCTGTCTAGGAAGGAGAAAGTGTGCCAGCACAGCAAATGCCTCCCGGACTTTCCCTGCAATTCAGCAAGTGCTTTGCAGCTTGAAATTGGAAGGAAAGCCTCAGATTTAGCAGCCAGAGCTTCAGGAGGAGCAGCAGCGAGCACAGCATCGGTTTACAGCAGCTCCTTCCATGTGCATGTTTTTGGGAGTGGAAAGGCTTGCAGAGTGTTAAAGTAGCTTTTTCTCTCCGCTGGAAAGCTGCACGCTCAGTGCCAGTCTTCTGCAGCTTCTTTCTTCACGTTTCAGCAGCTAGCACGCTCTCCGTGTGCTGGAGAAGCGGCAGAGGCTTCCTTGCCGGAGAAGCGGCACCTTCGCCGGCAGAGAGCATCCTGCCGGCCGCGGTGCGCTCCGGAGCGGGGGCTTGTGCCGAAAGAGGCCGGCAACAGGCGCTTACCTTCGGACAGCTCCGGATGCCCGTCTTATGCGTCTCTTGTCGCCTACACGGCAGGGAAAAGCTTTTCCACTCTGTCTAGGAAGGAGAAAGTGTGCCAGCACAGCAAATGCCTCCCGGACTTTCCCTGGAATTCAGCAAGTGCTTTGCAGCTTGAAATTGGAAGGAAAGCCTCAGATTTAGCAGCCAGAGCTTCAGGAGGAGCAGCAGCGAGCACAGCATCGGTTTTGCAGCAGCTCCTTCCATGTGCATGTTTTTGGGAGTGGAAAGGCTTGCAGAGTGTTAAAGTAGCTTTTTCTCTCCGCTGGAAAGCTGCACGCTCAGTGCCAGTCTTCTGCAGCTTCTTTCTTCACGTTTCAGCAGCTAGCACGCTCTCCGTGTGCTGGAGAAGCGGCAGAGGCTTCCTTGCCGGAGAAGCGGCACCTTCGCCGGCAGAGAGCATCCTGCCGGCCGCGGTGCGCTCCGGAGCGGGGGCTTGTGCCGAAAGAGGCCGGCAACAGGCGCTTACCTTCGGACAGCTCCGGATCGCCGTCTAATGCGTCTCTTGTCGCCTACACGGCAGGGAAAAGCTTTTCCACTCTGTCTAGGAAGGAGAAAGTGTGCCAGCACAGCAAATGCCTCCCGGACTTTCCCTGCAATTCAGCAAGTGCTTTGCAGCTTGAAATTGGAAGGAAAGCCTCAGATTTAGCAGCCAGAGCTTCAGGAGGAGCAGCAGCGAGCACAGCATCGGTTTTGCAGCAGCTCCTTCCATGTGCATGTTTTTGGGAGTGGAAAGGCTTGCAGAGTGTTAAAGTAGCTTTTTCTCTCCGCTGGAAAGCTGCACGCTCAGTGCCAGTCTTCTGCAGCTTCTTTCTTCACGTTTCAGCAGCTAGCACGCTCTCCGTGTGCAGGAGAAGCGGCAGAGGCTTCCTTGCCGGAGAAGCGGCACCTTCGCCGGCAGAGAGCATCCTGCCGGCCGCGGTGCGCTCCGGAGCGGGGGCTTGTGCCGAAAGAGGCCGGCAACAGGCGCTTACCTTCGGACAGCTCCGGATCGCCGTCTAAAGCGTCTCTTGTCGCCTACACGGCAGGGAAAAGCTTTTCCACTCTGTCTAGGAAGGAGAAAGTGTGCCAGCACAGCAAATGCCTCCCGGACTTTCCCTGGAATTCAGCAAGTGCTTTGCAGCTTGAAATTGGAAGGAAAGCCTCAGATTTAGCAGCCAGAGCTTCAGGAGGAGCAGCAGCGAGCACAGCATCGCTTTTGCAGCAGCTCCTTCCATGTGCATGTTTTTGGGAGTGGAAAGGCTTGCAGAGTGTTAAAGTAGCTTTTTCTCTCCGCTGGAAAGCTGCACGCTCAGTGCCAGTCTTCTGCAGCTTCTTTCTTCACGTTTCAGCAGCTAGCACGCTCTCCGTGTGCTGGAGAAGCGGCAGAGGCTTCCTTGCCGGAGAAGCGGCACCTTCGCCGGCAGAGAGCATCCTGCCGGCCGCGGTGCGCTCCGGAGCGGGGGCTTGTGCCGAAAGAGGCCGGCAACAGGCGCTTACCTTCGGACAGCTCCGGATGCCCGTCTTATGCGTCTCTTGTCGCCTACACGGCAGGGAAAAGCTTTTCCACTCTGTCTAGGAAGGAGAAAGTGTGCCAGCACAGCAAATGCCTCCCGGACTTTCCCTGGAATTCAGCAAGTGCTTTGCAGCTTGAAATTGGAAGGAAAGCCTCAGATTTAGCAGCCAGAGCTTCAGGAGGAGCAGCAGCGAGCACAGCATCGGTTTACAGCAGCTCCTTCCATGTGCATGTTTTTGGGAGTGGAAAGGCTTGCAGAGTGTTAAAGTAGCTTTTTCTCTCCGCTGGAAAGCTGCACGCTCAGTGCCAGTCTTCTGCAGCTTCTTTCTTCACGTTTCAGCAGCTAGCACGCTCTCCGTGTGCTGGAGAAGCGGCAGAGGCTTCCTTGCCGGAGAAGCGGCACCTTCGCCGGCAGAGAGCATCCTGCCGGCCGCGGTGCGCTCCGGAGCGGGGGCTTGTGCCGAAAGAGGCCGGCAACAGGCGCTTACCTTCGGACAGCTCCGGATCGCCGTCTAATGCGTCTCTTGTCGCCTACACGGCAGGGAAAAGCTTTTCCACTCTGTCTAGGAAGGAGAAAGTGTGCCAGCACAGCAAATGCCTCCCGGACTTTCCCTGGAATTCAGCAAGTGCTTTGCAGCTTGAAATTGGAAGGAAAGCCTCAGATTTAGCAGCCAGAGCTTCAGGAGGAGCAGCAGCGAGCACAGCATCGGTTTTGCAGCAGCTCCTTCCATGTGCATGTTTTTGGGAGTGGAAAGGCTTGCAGAGTGTTAAAGTAGCTTTTTCTCTCCGCTGGAAAGCTGCACGCTCAGTGCCAGTCTTCTGCAGCTTCTTTCTTCACGTTTCAGCAGCTAGCACGCTCTCCGTGTGCTGGAGAAGCGGCAGAGGCTTCCTTGCCGGAGAAGCGGCACCTTCGCCGGCAGAGAGCATCCTGCCGGCCGCGGTGCGCTCCGGAGCGGGGGCTTGTGCCGAAAGAGGCCGGCAACAGGCGCTTACCTTCGGACAGCTCCGGATGCCCGTCTTATGCGTCTCTTGTCGCCTACACGGCAGGGAAAAGCTTTTCCACTCTGTCTAGGAAGGAGAAAGTGTGCCAGCACAGCAAATGCCTCCCGGACTTTCCCTGGAATTCAGCAAGTGCTTTGCAGCTTGAAATTGGAAGGAAAGCCTCAGATTTAGCAGCCAGAGCTTCAGGAGGAGCAGCAGCGAGCACAGCATCGGTTTTGCAGCAGCTCCTTCCATGTGCATGTTTTTGGGAGTGGAAAGGCTTGCAGAGTGTTAAAGTAGCTTTTTCTCTCCGCTGGAAAGCTGCACGCTCAGTGCCAGTCTTCTGCAGCTTCTTTCTTCACGTTTCAGCAGCTAGCACGCTCTCCGTGTGCTGGAGAAGCGGCAGAGGCTTCCTTGCCGGAGAAGCGGCACCTTCGCCGGCAGAGAGCATCCTGCCGGCCGCGGTGCGCTCCGGAGCGGGGGCTTGTGCCGAAAGAGGCCGGCAACAGGCGCTTACCTTCGGACAGCTCCGGATGCCCGTCTTATGCGTCTCTTGTCGCCTACACGGCAGGGAAAAGCTTTTCCACTCTGTCTAGGAAGGAGAAAGTGTGCCAGCACAGCAAATGCCTCCCGGACTTTCCCTGGAATTCAGCAAGTGCTTTGCAGCTTGAAATTGGAAGGAAAGCCTCAGATTTAGCAGCCAGAGCTTCAGGAGGAGCAGCAGCGAGCACAGCATCGGTTTTGCAGCAGCTCCTTCCATGTGCATGTTTTTGGGAGTGGAAAGGCTTGCAGAGTGTTAAAGTAGCTTTTTCTCTCCGCTGGAAAGCTGCACGCTCAGTGCCAGTCTTCTGCAGCTTCTTTCTTCACGTTTCAGCAGCTAGCACGCTCTCCGTGTGCTGGAGAAGCGGCAGAGGCTTCCTTGCCGGAGAAGCGGCACCTTCGCCGGCAGAGAGCATCCTGCCGGCCGCGGTGCGCTCCGGAGCGGGGGCTTGTGCCGAAAGAGGCCGGCAACAGGCGCTTACCTTCGGACAGCTCCGGATCGCCGTCTAAAGCGTCTCTTGTCGCCTACACGGCAGGGAAAAGCTTTTCCACTCTGTCTAGGAAGGAGAAAGTGTGCCAGCACAGCAAATGCCTCCCGGACTTTCCCTGGAATTCAGCAAGTGCTTTGCAGCTTGAAATTGGAAGGAAAGCCTCAGATTTAGCAGCCAGAGCTTCAGGAGGAGCAGCAGCGAGCACAGCATCGGTTTTGCAGCAGCTCCTTCCATGTGCATGTTTTTGGGAGTGGAAAGGCTTGCAGAGTGTTAAAGTATCTTTTTCTCTCCGCTGGAAAGCTGCACGCTCAGTGCCAGTCTTCTGCAGCTTCTTTCTTCACGTTTCAGCAGCTAGCACGCTCTCCGTGTGCTGGAGAAGCGGCAGAGGCTTCCTTGCCGGAGAAGCGGCACCTTCGCCGGCAGAGAGCATCCTGCCGGCCGCGGTGCGCTCCGGAGCGGGGGCTTGTGCCGAAAGAGGCCGGCAACAGGCGCTTACCTTCGGACAGCTCCGGATCGCCGTCTAATGCGTCTCTTGTCGCCTACACGGCAGGGAAAAGCTTTTCCACTCTGTCTAGGAAGGAGAAAGTGTGCCAGCACAGCAAATGCCTCCCGGACTTTCCCTGGAATTCAGCAAGTGCTTTGCAGCTTGAAATTGGAAGGAAAGCCTCAGATTTAGCAGCCAGAGCTTCAGGAGGAGCAGCAGCGAGCACAGCATCGGTTTTGCAGCAGCTCCTTCCATGTGCATGTTTTTGGGAGTGGAAAGGCTTGCAGAGTGTTAAAGTAGCTTTTTCTCTCCGCTGGAAAGCTGCACGCTCAGTGCCAGTCTTCTGCAGCTTCTTTCTTCACGTTTCAGCAGCTAGCACGCTCTCCGTGTGCTGGAGAAGCGGCAGAGGCTTCCTTGCCGGAGAAGCGGCACCTTCGCCGGCAGAGAGCATCCTGCCGGCCGCGGTGCGCTCCGGAGCGGGGGCTTGTGCCGAAAGAGGCCGGCAACAGGCGCTTACCTTCGGACAGCTCCGGATGCCCGTCTTATGCGTCTCTTGTCGCCTACACGGCAGGGAAAAGCTTTTCCACTCTGTCTAGGAAGGAGAAAGTGTGCCAGCACAGCAAATGCCTCCCGGACTTTCCCTGGAATTCAGCAAGTGCTTTGCAGCTTGAAATTGGAAGGAAAGCCTCAGATTTAGCAGCCAGAGCTTCAGGAGGAGCAGCAGCGAGCACAGCATCGGTTTTGCAGCAGCTCCTTCCATGTGCATGTTTTTGGGAGTGGAAAGGCTTGCAGAGTGTTAAAGTAGCTTTTTCTCTCCGCTGGAAAGCTGCACGCTCAGTGCCAGTCTTCTGCAGCTTCTTTCTTCACGTTTCAGCAGCTAGCACGCTCTCCGTGTGCAGGAGAAGCGGCAGAGGCTTCCTTGCCGGAGAAGCGGCACCTTCGCCGGCAGAGAGCATCCTGCCGGCCGCGGTGCGCTCCGGAGCGGGGGCTTGTGCCGAAAGAGGCCGGCAACAGGCGCTTACCTTCGGACAGCTCCGGATCGCCGTCTAATGCGTCTCTTGTCGCCTACACGGCAGGGAAAAGCTTTTCCACTCTGTCTAGGAAGGAGAAAGTGTGCCAGCACAGCAAATGCCTCCCGGACTTTCCCTGGAATTCAGCAAGTGCTTTGCAGCTTGAAATTGGAAGGAAAGCCTCAGATTTAGCAGCCAGAGCTTCAGGAGGAGCAGCAGCGAGCACAGCATCGGTTTTGCAGCAGCTCCTTCCATGTGCATGTTTTTGGGAATGGAAAGGCTTGCAGAGTGTTAAAGTAGCTTTTTCTCTCCGCTGGAAAGCTGCACGCTCAGTGCCAGTCTTCTGCAGCTTCTTTCTTCACGTTTCAGCAGCTAGCACGCTCTCCGTGTGCTGGAGAAGCGGCAGAGGCTTCCTTGCCGGAGAAGCGGCACCTTCGCCGGCAGAGAGCATCCTGCCGGCCGCGGTGCGCTCCGGAGCGGGGGCTTGTGCCGAAAGAGGCCGGCAACAGGCGCTTACCTTCGGACAGCTCCGGATCGCCGTCTAATGCGTCTCTTGTCGCCTACACGGCAGGGAAAAGCTTTTCCACTCTGTCTAGGAAGGAGAAAGTGTGCCAGCACAGCAAATGCCTCCCGGACTTTCCCTGGAATTCAGCAAGTGCTTTGCAGCTTGAAATTGGAAGGAAAGCCTCAGATTTAGCAGCCAGAGCTTCAGGAGGAGCAGCAGCGAGCACAGCATCGGTTTTGCAGCAGCTCCTTCCATGTGCATGTTTTTGGGAGTGGAAAGGCTTGCAGAGTGTTAAAGTAGCTTTTTCTCTCCGCTGGAAAGCTGCACGCTCAGTGCCAGTCTTCTGCAGCTTCTTTCTTCACGTTTCAGCAGCTAGCACGCTCTCCGTGTGCTGGAGAAGCGGCAGAGGCTTCCTTGCCGGAGAAGCGGCACCTTCGCCGGCAGAGAGCATCCTGCCGGCCGCGGTGCGCTCCGGAGCGGGGGCTTGTGCCGAAAGAGGCCGGCAACAGGCGCTTACCTTCGGACAGCTCCGGATCGCCGTCTAATGCGTCTCTTGTCGCCTACACGGCAGGGAAAAGCTTTTCCACTCTGTCTAGGAAGGAGAAAGTGTGCCAGCACAGCAAATGCCTCCCGGACTTTCCCTGGAATTCAGCAAGTGCTTTGCAGCTTGAAATTGGAAGGAAAGCCTCAGATTTAGCAGCCAGAGCTTCAGGAGGAGCAGCAGCGAGCACAGCATCGGTTTACAGCAGCTCCTTCCATGTGCATGTTTTTGGGAGTGGAAAGGCTTGCAGAGTGTTAAAGTAGCTTTTTCTCTCCGCTGGAAAGCTGCACGCTCAGTGCCAGTGTTCTGCAGCTTCTTTCTTCACGTTTCAGCAGCTAGCACGCTCTCCGTGTGCTGGAGAAGCGGCAGAGGCTTCCTTGCCGGAGAAGCGGCACCTTCGCCGGCAGAGAGCATCCTGCCGGCCGCGGTGCGCTCCGGAGCGGGGGCTTGTGCCGAAAGAGGCCGGCAACAGGCGCTTACCTTCGGACAGCTCCGGATCGCCGTCTAATGCGTCTCTTGTCGCCTACACGGCAGGGAAAAGCTTTTCCACTCTGTCTAGGAAGGAGAAAGTGTGCCAGCACAGCAAATGCCTCCCGGACTTTCCCTGGAATTCAGCAAGTGCTTTGCAGCTTGAAATTGGAAGGAAAGCCTCAGATTTAGCAGCCAGAGCTTCAGGAGGAGCAGCAGCGAGCACAGCATCGCTTTTGCAGCAGCTCCTTCCATGTGCATGTTTTTGGGAGTGGAAAGGCTTGCAGAGTGTTAAAGTAGCTTTTTCTCTCCGCTGGAAAGCTGCACGCTCAGTGCCAGTCTTCTGCAGCTTCTTTCTTCACGTTTCAGCAGCTAGCACGCTCTCCGTGTGCTGGAGAAGCGGCAGAGGCTTCCTTGCCGGAGAAGCGGCACCTTCGCCGGCAGAGAGCATCCTGCCGGCCGCGGTGCGCTCCGGAGCGGGGGCTTGTGCCGAAAGAGGCCGGCAACAGGCGCTTACCTTCGGACAGCTCCGGATCGCCGTCTAATGCGTCTCTTGTCGCCTACACGGCAGGGAAAAGCTTTTCCACTCTGTCTAGGAAGGAGAAAGTGTGCCAGCACAGCAAATGCCTCCCGGACTTTCCCTGCAATTCAGCAAGTGCTTTGCAGCTTGAAATTGGAAGGAAAGCCTCAGATTTAGCAGCTAGAGCTTCAGGAGGAGCAGCAGCGAGCACAGCATCGGTTTTGCAGCAGCTCCTTCCATGTGCATGTTTTTGGGAGTGGAAAGGCTTGCAGAGTGTTAAAGTAGCTTTTTCTCTCCGCTGGAAAGCTGCACGCTCAGTGCCAGTGTTCTGCAGCTTCTTTCTTCACGTTTCAGCAGCTAGCACGCTCTCCGTGTGCTGGAGAAGCGGCAGAGGCTTCCTTGCCGGAGAAGCGGCACCTTCGCCGGCAGAGAGCATCCTGCCGGCCGCGGTGCGCTCCGGAGCGGGGGCTTGTGCCGAAAGAGGCCGGCAACAGGCGCTTACCTTCGGACAGCTCCGGATCGCCGTCTAATGCGTCTCTTGTCGCCTACACGGCAGGGAAAAGCTTTTCCACTCTGTCTAGGAAGGAGAAAGTGTGCCAGCACAGCAAATGCCTCCCGGACTTTCCCTGCAATTCAGCAAGTGCTTTGCAGCTTGAAATTGGAAGGAAAGCCTCAGATTTAGCAGCCAGAGCTTCAGGAGGAGCAGCAGCGAGCACAGCATCGGTTTACAGCAGCTCCTTCCATGTGCATGTTTTTGGGAGTTGAAAGGCTTGCAGAGTGTTAAAGTAGCTTTTTCTCTCCGCTGGAAAGCTGCACGCTCAGTGCCAGTCTTCTGCAGCTTCTTTCTTCACGTTTCAGCAGCTAGCACGCTCTCCGTGTGCTGGAGAAGCGGCAGAGGCTTCCTTGCCGGAGAAGCGGCACCTTCGCCGGCAGAGAGCATCCTGCCGGCCGCGGTGCGCTCCGGAGCGGGGGCTTGTGCCGAAAGAGGCCGGCAACAGGCGCTTACCTTCGGACAGCTCCGGATCGCCGTCTAATGCGTCTCTTGTCGCCTACACGGCAGGGAAAAGCTTTTCCACTCTGTCTAGGAAGGAGAAAGTGTGCCAGCACAGCAAATGCCTCCCGGACTTTCCCTGCAATTCAGCAAGTGCTTTGCAGCTTGAAATTGGAAGGAAAGCCTCAGATTTAGCAGCCAGAGCTTCAGGAGGAGCAGCAGCGAGCACAGCATCGGTTTTGCAGCAGCTCCTTCCATGTGCATGTTTTTGGGAGTTGAAAGGCTTGCAGAGTGTTAAAGTATCTTTTTCTCCCCGCTGGAAAGCTGCACGCTCAGTGCCAGTCTTCTGCAGCTTCTTTCTTCACGTTTCAGCAGCTAGCACGCTCTCCGTGTGCTGGAGAAGCGGCAGAGGCTTCCTTGCCGGAGAAGCGGCACCTTCGCCGGCAGAGAGCATCCTGCCGGCCGCGGTGCGCTCCGGAGCGGGGGCTTGTGCCGAAAGAGGCCGGCAACAGGCGCTTACCTTCGGACAGCTCCGGATCGCCGTCTAATGCGTCTCTTGTCGCCTACACGGCAGGGAAAAGCTTTTCCACTCTGTCTAGGAAGGAGAAAGTGTGCCAGCACAGCAAATGCCTCCCGGACTTTCCCTGGAATTCAGCAAGTGCTTTGCAGCTTGAAATTGGAAGGAAAGCCTCAGATTTAGCAGCCAGAGCTTCAGGAGGAGCAGCAGCGAGCACAGCATCGGTTTACAGCAGCTCCTTCCATGTGCATGTTTTTGGGAGTGGAGAGGCTTGCAGAGTGTTAAAGTAGCTTTTTCTCTCCGCTGGAAAGCTGCACGCTCAGTGCCAGTGTTCTGCAGCTTCTTTCTTCACGTTTCAGCAGCTAGCACGCTCTCCGTGTGCTGGAGAAGCGGCAGAGGCTTCCTTGCCGGAGAAGCGGCACCTTCGCCGGCAGAGAGCATCCTGCCGGCCGCGGTGCGCTCCGGAGCGGGGGCTTGTGCCGAAAGAGGCCGGCAACAGGCGCTTACCTTCGGACAGCTCCGGATCGCCGTCTAATGCGTCTCTTGTCGCCTACACGGCAGGGAAAAGCTTTTCCACTCTGTCTAGGAAGGAGAAAGTGTGCCAGCACAGCAAATGCCTCCCGGACTTTCCCTGGAATTCAGCAAGTGCTTTGCAGCTTGAAATTGGAAGGAAAGCCTCAGATTTAGCAGCCAGAGCTTCAGGAGGAGCAGCAGCGAGCACAGCATCGGTTTTGCAGCAGCTCCTTCCATGTGCATGTTTTTGGGAGTGGAAAGGCTTGCAGAGTGTTAAAGTAGCTTTTTCTCTCCGCTGGAAAGCTGCACGCTCAGTGCCAGTCTTCTGCAGCTTCTTTCTTCACGTTTCAGCAGCTAGCACGCTCTCCGTGTGCTGGAGAAGCGGCAGAGGCTTCCTTGCCGGAGAAGCGGCACCTTCGCCGGCAGAGAGCATCCTGCCGGCCGCGGTGCGCTCCGGAGCGGGGGCTTGTGCCGAAAGAGGCCGGCAACAGGCGCTTACCTTCGGACAGCTCCGGATGCCCGTCTTATGCGTCTCTTGTCGCCTACACGGCAGGGAAAAGCTTTTCCACTCTGTCTAGGAAGGAGAAAGTGTGCCAGCACAGCAAATGCCTCCCGGACTTTCCCTGGAATTCAGCAAGTGCTTTGCAGCTTGAAATTGGAAGGAAAGCCTCAGATTTAGCAGCCAGAGCTTCAGGAGGAGCAGCAGCGAGCACAGCATCGGTTTTGCAGCAGCTCCTTCCATGTGCATGTTTTTGGGAGTGGAAAGGCTTGCAGAGTGTTAAAGTAGCTTTTTCTCTCCGCTGGAAAGCTGCACGCTCAGTGCCAGTGTTCTGCAGCTTCTTTCTTCACGTTTCAGCAGCTAGCACGCTCTCCGTGTGCAGGAGAAGCGGCAGAGGCTTCCTTGCCGGAGAAGCGGCACCTTCGCCGGCAGAGAGCATCCTGCCGGCCGCGGTGCGCTCCGGAGCGGGGGCTTGTGCCGAAAGAGGCCGGCAACAGGCGCTTACCTTCGGACAGCTCCGGATCGCCGTCTAATGCGTCTCTTGTCGCCTACACGGCAGGGAAAAGCTTTTCCACTCTGTCTAGGAAGGAGAAAGTGTGCCAGCACAGCAAATGCCTCCCGGACTTTCCCTGGAATTCAGCAAGTGCTTTGCAGCTTGAAATTGGAAGGAAAGCCTCAGATTTAGCAGCCAGAGCTTCAGGAGGAGCAGCAGCGAGCACAGCATCGGTTTTGCAGCAGCTCCTTCCATGTGCATGTTTTTGGGAATGGAAAGGCTTGCAGAGTGTTAAAGTAGCTTTTTCTCTCCGCTGGAAAGCTGCACGCTCAGTGCCAGTCTTCTGCAGCTTCTTTCTTCACGTTTCAGCAGCTAGCACGCTCTCCGTGTGCTGGAGAAGCGGCAGAGGCTTCCTTGCCGGAGAAGCGGCACCTTCGCCGGCAGAGAGCATCCTGCCGGCCGCGGTGCGCTCCGGAGCGGGGGCTTGTGCCGAAAGAGGCCGGCAACAGGCGCTTACCTTCGGACAGCTCCGGATCGCCGTCTAATGCGTCTCTTGTCGCCTACACGGCAGGGAAAAGCTTTTCCACTCTGTCTAGGAAGGAGAAAGTGTGCCAGCACAGCAAATGCCTCCCGGACTTTCCCTGCAATTCAGCAAGTGCTTTGCAGCTTGAAATTGGAAGGAAAGCCTCAGATTTAGCAGCCAGAGCTTCAGGAGGAGCAGCAGCGAGCACAGCATCGGTTTTGCAGCAGCTCCTTCCATGTGCATGTTTTTGGGAGTGGAAAGGCTTGCAGAGTGTTAAAGTAGCTTTTTCTCTCCGCTGGAAAGCTGCACGCTCAGTGCCAGTCTTCTGCAGCTTCTTTCTTCACGTTTCAGCAGCTAGCACGCTCTCCGTGTGCTGGAGAAGCGGCAGAGGCTTCCTTGCCGGAGAAGCGGCACCTTCGCCGGCAGAGAGCATCCTGCCGGCCGCGGTGCGCTCCGGAGCGGGGGCTTGTGCCGAAAGAGGCCGGCAACAGGCGCTTACCTTCGGACAGCTCCGGATCGCCGTCTAATGCGTCTCTTGTCGCCTACACGGCAGGGAAAAGCTTTTCCACTCTGTCTAGGAAGGAGAAAGTGTGCCAGCACAGCAAATGCCTCCCGGACTTTCCCTGGAATTCAGCAAGTGCTTTGCAGCTTGAAATTGGAAGGAAAGCCTCAGATTTAGCAGCCAGAGCTTCAGGAGGAGCAGCAGCGAGCACAGCATCGGTTTTGCAGCAGCTCCTTCCATGTGCATGTTTTTGGGAGTGGAAAGGCTTGCAGAGTGTTAAAGTAGCTTTTTCTCTCCGCTGGAAAGCTGCACGCTCAGTGCCAGTCTTCTGCAGCTTCTTTCTTCACGTTTCAGCAGCTAGCACGCTCTCCGTGTGCTGGAGAAGCGGCAGAGGCTTCCTTGCCGGAGAAGCGGCACCTTCGCCGGCAGAGAGCATCCTGCCGGCCGCGGTGCGCTCCGGAGCGGGGGCTTGTGCCGAAAGAGGCCGGCAACAGGCGCTTACCTTCGGACAGCTCCGGATCGCCGTCTAATGCGTCTCTTGTCGCCTACACGGCAGGGAAAAGCTTTTCCACTCTGTCTAGGAAGGAGAAAGTGTGCCAGCACAGCAAATGCCTCCCGGACTTTCCCTGCAATTCAGCAAGTGCTTTGCAGCTTGAAATTGGAAGGAAAGCCTCAGATTTAGCAGCTAGAGCTTCAGGAGGAGCAGCAGCGAGCACAGCATCGGTTTTGCAGCAGCTCCTTCCATGTGCATGTTTTTGGGAGTGGAAAGGCTTGCAGAGTGTTAAAGTAGCTTTTTCTCTCCGCTGGAAAGCTGCACGCTCAGTGCCAGTGTTCTGCAGCTTCTTTCTTCACGTTTCAGCAGCTAGCACGCTCTCCGTGTGCTGGAGAAGCGGCAGAGGCTTCCTTGCCGGAGAAGCGGCACCTTCGCCGGCAGAGAGCATCCTGCCGGCCGCGGTGCGCTCCGGAGCGGGGGCTTGTGCCGAAAGAGGCCGGCAACAGGCGCTTACCTTCGGACAGCTCCGGATCGCCGTCTAATGCGTCTCTTGTCGCCTACACGGCAGGGAAAAGCTTTTCCACTCTGTCTAGGAAGGAGAAAGTGTGCCAGCACAGCAAATGCCTCCCGGACTTTCCCTGCAATTCAGCAAGTGCTTTGCAGCTTGAAATTGGAAGGAAAGCCTCAGATTTAGCAGCCAGAGCTTCAGGAGGAGCAGCAGCGAGCACAGCATCGGTTTACAGCAGCTCCTTCCATGTGCATGTTTTTGGGAGTTGAAAGGCTTGCAGAGTGTTAAAGTAGCTTTTTCTCTCCGCTGGAAAGCTGCACGCTCAGTGCCAGTGTTCTGCAGCTTCTTTCTTCACGTTTCAGCAGCTAGCACGCTCTCCGTGTGCTGGAGAAGCGGCAGAGGCTTCCTTGCCGGAGAAGCGGCACCTTCGCCGGCAGAGAGCATCCTGCCGGCCGCGGTGCGCTCCGGAGCGGGGGCTTGTGCCGAAAGAGGCCGGCAACAGGCGCTTACCTTCGGACAGCTCCGGATCGCCGTCTAATGCGTCTCTTGTCGCCTACACGGCAGGGAAAAGCTTTTCCACTCTGTCTAGGAAGGAGAAAGTGTGCCAGCACAGCAAATGCCTCCCGGACTTTCCCTGCAATTCAGCAAGTGCTTTGCAGCTTGAAATTGGAAGGAAAGCCTCAGATTTAGCAGCCAGAGCTTCAGGAGGAGCAGCAGCGAGCACAGCATCGGTTTTGCAGCAGCTCCTTCCATGTGCATGTTTTTGGGAGTTGAAAGGCTTGCAGAGTGTTAAAGTATCTTTTTCTCCCCGCTGGAAAGCTGCACGCTCAGTGCCAGTCTTCTGCAGCTTCTTTCTTCACGTTTCAGCAGCTAGCACGCTCTCCGTGTGCTGGAGAAGCGGCAGAGGCTTCCTTGCCGGAGAAGCGGCACCTTCGCCGGCAGAGAGCATCCTGCCGGCCGCGGTGCGCTCCGGAGCGGGGGCTTGTGCCGAAAGAGGCCGGCAACAGGCGCTTACCTTCGGACAGCTCCGGATCGCCGTCTAATGCGTCTCTTGTCGCCTACACGGCAGGGAAAAGCTTTTCCACTCTGTCTAGGAAGGAGAAAGTGTGCCAGCACAGCAAATGCCTCCCGGACTTTCCCTGCAATTCAGCAAGTGCTTTGCAGCTTGAAATTGGAAGGAAAGCCTCAGATTTAGCAGCTAGAGCTTCAGGAGGAGCAGCAGCGAGCACAGCATCGGTTTACAGCAGCTCCCTCCATGTGCATGTTTTTGGGAGTTGAAAGGCTTGCAGAGTGTTAAAGTAGCTTTTTCTCTCCGCTGGAAAGCTGCACGCTCAGTGCCAGTGTTCTGCAGCTTCTTTCTTCACGTTTCAGCAGCTAGCACGCTCTCCGTGTGCTGGAGAAGCGGCAGAGGCTTCCTTGCCGGAGAAGCGGCACCTTCGCCGGCAGAGAGCATCCTGCCGGCCGCGGTGCGCTCCGGAGCGGGGGCTTGTGCCGAAAGAGGCCGGCAACAGGCGCTTACCTTCGGACAGCTCCGGATCGCCGTCTAATGCGTCTCTTGTCGCCTACACGGCAGGGAAAAGCTTTTCCACTCTGTCTAGGAAGGAGAAAGTGTGCCAGCACAGCAAATGCCTCCCGGACTTTCCCTGCAATTCAGCAAGTGCTTTGCAGCTTGAAATTGGAAGGAAAGCCTCAGATTTAGCAGCCAGAGCTTCAGGAGGAGCAGCAGCGAGCACAGCATCGGTTTTGCAGCAGCTCCTTCCATGTGCATGTTTTTGGGAGTGGAAAGGCTTGCAGAGTGTTAAAGTAGCTTTTTCTCTCCGCTGGAAAGCTGCACGCTCAGTGCCAGTCTTCTGCAGCTTCTTTCTTCACGTTTCAGCAGCTAGCACGCTCTCCGTGTGCTGGAGAAGCGGCAGAGGCTTCCTTGCCGGAGAAGCGGCAACTTCGCCGGCAGAGAGCATCCTGCCGGCCGCGGTGCGCTCCGGAGCGGGGGCTTGTGCCGAAAGAGGCCGGCAACAGGCGCTTACCTTCGGACAGCTCCGGATCGCCGTCTAATGCGTCTCTTGTCGCCTACACGGCAGGGAAAAGCTTTTCCACTCTGTCTAGGAAGGAGAAAGTGTGCCAGCACAGCAAATGCCTCCCGGACTTTCCCTGCAATTCAGCAAGTGCTTTGCAGCTTGAAATTGGAAGGAAAGCCTCAGATTTAGCAGCCAGAGCTTCAGGAGGAGCAGCAGCGAGCACAGCATCGGTTTACAGCAGCTCCTTCCATGTGCATGTTTTTGGGAGTTGAAAGGCTTGCAGAGTGTTAAAGTAGCTTTTTCTCTCCGCTGGAAAGCTGCACGCTCAGTGCCAGTCTTCTGCAGCTTCTTTCTTCACGTTTCAGCAGCTAGCACGCTCTCCGTGTGCTGGAGAAGCGGCAGAGGCTTCCTTGCCGGAGAAGCGGCACCTTCGCCGGCAGAGAGCATCCTGCCGGCCGCGGTGCGCTCCGGAGCGGGGGCTTGTGCCGAAAGAGGCCGGCAACAGGCGCTTACCTTCGGACAGCTCCGGATCGCCGTCTAATGCGTCTCTTGTCGCCTACACGGCAGGGAAAAGCTTTTCCACTCTGTCTAGGAAGGAGAAAGTGTGCCAGCACAGCAAATGCCTCCCGGACTTTCCCTGGAATTCAGCAAGTGCTTTGCAGCTTGAAATTGGAAGGAAAGCCTCAGATTTAGCAGCCAGAGCTTCAGGAGGAGCAGCAGCGAGCACAGCATCGGTTTACAGCAGCTCCTTCCATGTGCATGTTTTTGGGAGTGGAGAGGCTTGCAGAGTGTTAAAGTAGCTTTTTCTCTCCGCTGGAAAGCTGCACGCTCAGTGCCAGTGTTCTGCAGCTTCTTTCTTCACGTTTCAGCAGCTAGCACGCTCTCCGTGTGCTGGAGAAGCGGCAGAGGCTTCCTTGCCGGAGAAGCGGCACCTTCGCCGGCAGAGAGCATCCTGCCGGCCGCGGTGCGCTCCGGAGCGGGGGCTTGTGCCGAAAGAGGCCGGCAACAGGCGCTTACCTTCGGACAGCTCCGGATCGCCGTCTAATGCGTCTCTTGTCGCCTACACGGCAGGGAAAAGCTTTTCCACTCTGTCTAGGAAGGAGAAAGTGTGCCAGCACAGCAAATGCCTCCCGGACTTTCCCTGCAATTCAGCAAGTGCTTTGCAGCTTGAAATTGGAAGGAAAGCCTCAGATTTAGCAGCCAGAGCTTCAGGAGGAGCAGCAGCGAGCACAGCATCGGTTTACAGCAGCTCCTTCAATGTGCATGTTTTTGGGAGTGGAAAGGCTTGCAGAGTGTTAAAGTAGCTTTTTCTCTCCGCTGGAAAGCTGCACGCTCAGTGCCAGTCTTCTGCAGCTTCTTTCTTCACGTTTCAGCAGCTAGCACGCTCTCCGTGTGCTGGAGAAGCGGCAGAGGCTTCCTTGCCGGAGAAGCGGCACCTTCGCCGGCAGAGAGCATCCTGCCGGCCGCGGTGCGCTCCGGAGCGGGGGCTTGTGCCGAAAGAGGCCGGCAACAGGCGCTTACCTTCGGACAGCTCCGGATCGCCGTCTAATGCGTCTCTTGTCGCCTACACGGCAGGGAAAAGCTTTTCCACTCTGTCTAGGAAGGAGAAAGTGTGCCAGCACAGCAAATGCCTCCCGGACTTTCCCTGGAATTCAGCAAGTGCTTTGCAGCTTGAAATTGGAAGGAAAGCCTCAGATTTAGCAGCCAGAGCTTCAGGAGGAGCAGCAGCGAGCACAGCATCGGTTTTGCAGCAGCTCCTTCCATGTGCATGTTTTTGGGAGTGGAAAGGCTTGCAGAGTGTTAAAGTAGCTTTTTCTCTCCGCTGGAAAGCTGCACGCTCAGTGCCAGTGTTCTGCAGCTTCTTTCTTCACGTTTCAGCAGCTAGCACGCTCTCCGTGTGCTGGAGAAGCGGCAGAGGCTTCCTTGCCGGAGAAGCGGCACCTTCGCCGGCAGAGAGCATCCTGCCGGCCGCGGTGCGCTCCGGAGCGGGGGCTTGTGCCGAAAGAGGCCGGCAACAGGCGCTTACCTTCGGACAGCTCCGGATCGCCGTCTAATGCGTCTCTTGTCGCCTACACGGCAGGGAAAAGCTTTTCCACTCTGTCTAGGAAGGAGAAAGTGTGCCAGCACAGCAAATGCCTCCCGGACTTTCCCTGCAATTCAGCAAGTGCTTTGCAGCTTGAAATTGGAAGGAAAGCCTCAGATTTAGCAGCCAGAGCTTCAGGAGGAGCAGCAGCGAGCACAGCATCGGTTTACAGCAGCTCCTTCCATGTGCATGTTTTTGGGAGTGGAAAGGCTTGCAGAGTGTTAAAGTAGCTTTTTCTCTCCGCTGGAAAGCTGCACGCTCAGTGCCAGTCTTCTGCAGCTTCTTTCTTCACGTTTCAGCAGCTAGCACGCTCTCCGTGTGCTGGAGAAGCGGCAGAGGCTTCCTTGCCGGAGAAGCGGCACCTTCGCCGGCAGAGAGCATCCTGCCGGCCGCGGTGCTCTCCGGAGCGGGGGCTTGTGCCGAAAGAGGCCGGCAACAGGCGCTTACCTTCGGACAGCTCCGGATCGCCGTCTAATGCGTCTCTTGTCGCCTACACGGCAGGGAAAAGCTTTTCCACTCTGTCTAGGAAGGAGAAAGTGTGCCAGCACAGCAAATGCCTCCCGGACTTTCCCTGGAATTCAGCAAGTGCTTTGCAGCTTGAAATTGGAAGGAAAGCCTCAGATTTAGCAGCCAGAGCTTCAGGAGGAGCAGCAGCGAGCACAGCATCGGTTTTGCAGCAGCTCCTTCCATGTGCATGTTTTTGGGAGTGGAAAGGCTTGCAGAGTGTTAAAGTAGCTTTTTCTCTCCGCTGGAAAGCTGCACGCTCAGTGCCAGTGTTCTGCAGCTTCTTTCTTCACGTTTCAGCAGCTAGCACGCTCTCCGTGTGCTGGAGAAGCGGCAGAGGCTTCCTTGCCGGAGAAGCGGCACCTTCGCCGGCAGAGAGCATCCTGCCGGCCGCGGTGCGCTCCGGAGCGGGGGCTTGTGCCGAAAGAGGCCGGCAACAGGCGCTTACCTTCGGACAGCTCCGGATCGCCGTCTAATGCGTCTCTTGTCGCCTACACGGCAGGGAAAAGCTTTTCCACTCTGTCTAGGAAGGAGAAAGTGTGCCAGCACAGCAAATGCCTCCCGGACTTTCCCTGCAATTCAGCAAGTGCTTTGCAGCTTGAAATTGGAAGGAAAGCCTCAGATTTAGCAGCCAGAGCTTCAGGAGGAGCAGCAGCGAGCACAGCATCGGTTTTGCAGCAGCTCCTTCCATGTGCATGTTTTTGGGAGTGGAAAGGCTTGCAGAGTGTTAAAGTAGCTTTTTCTCTCCGCTGGAAAGCTGCACGCTCAGTGCCAGTCTTCTGCAGCTTCTTTCTTCACGTTTCAGCAGCTAGCACGCTCTCCGTGTGCTGGAGAAGCGGCAGAGGCTTCCTTGCCGGAGAAGCGGCACCTTCGCCGGCAGAGAGCATCCTGCCGGCCGCGGTGCGCTCCGGAGCGGGGGCTTGTGCCGAAAGAGGCCGGCAACAGGCGCTTACCTTCGGACAGCTCCGGATCGCCGTCTAATGCGTCTCTTGTCGCCTACACGGCAGGGAAAAGCTTTTCCACTCTGTCTAGGAAGGAGAAAGTGTGCCAGCACAGCAAATGCCTCCCGGACTTTCCCTGGAATTCAGCAAGTGCTTTGCAGCTTGAAATTGGAAGGAAAGCCTCAGATTTAGCAGCCAGAGCTTCAGGAGGAGCAGCAGCGAGCACAGCATCGGTTTTGCAGCAGCTCCTTCCATGTGCATGTTTTTGGGAGTGGAAAGGCTTGCAGAGTGTTAAAGTAGCTTTTTCTCTCCGCTGGAAAGCTGCACGCTCAGTGCCAGTCTTCTGCAGCTTCTTTCTTCACGTTTCAGCAGCTAGCACGCTCTCCGTGTGCAGGAGAAGCGGCAGAGGCTTCCTTGCCGGAGAAGCGGCACCTTCGCCGGCAGAGAGCATCCTGCCGGCCGCGGTGCGCTCCGGAGCGGGGGCTTGTGCCGAAAGAGGCCGGCAACAGGCGCTTACCTTCGGACAGCTCCGGATCGCCGTCTAATGCGTCTCTTGTCGCCTACACGGCAGGGAAAAGCTTTTCCACTCTGTCTAGGAAGGAGAAAGTGTGCCAGCACAGCAAATGCCTCCCGGACTTTCCCTGCAATTCAGCAAGTGCTTTGCAGCTTGAAATTGGAAAGAAAGCCTCAGATTTAGCAGCCAGAGCTTCAGGAGGAGCAGCAGCGAGCACAGCATCGGTTTTGCAGCAGCTCCTTCCATGTGCATGTTTTTGGGAGTGGAAAGGCTTGCAGAGTGTTAAAGTAGCTTTTTCTCTCCGCTGGAAAGCTGCACGCTCAGTGCCAGTGTTCTGCAGCTTCTTTCTTCACGTTTCAGCAGCTAGCACGCTCTCCGTGTGCTGGAGAAGCGGCAGAGGCTTCCTTGCCGGAGAAGCGGCACCTTCGCCGGCAGAGAGCATCCTGCCGGCCGCGGTGCGCTCCGGAGCGGGGGCTTGTGCCGAAAGAGGCCGGCAACAGGCGCTTACCTTCGGACAGCTCCGGATCGCCGTCTAATGCGTCTCTTGTCGCCTACACGGCAGGGAAAAGCTTTTCCACTCTGTCTAGGAAGGAGAAAGTGTGCCAGCACAGCAAATGCCTCCCGGACTTTCCCTGCAATTCAGCAAGTGCTTTGCAGCTTGAAATTGGAAGGAAAGCCTCAGATTTAGCAGCCAGAGCTTCAGGAGGAGCAGCAGCGAGCACAGCATCGGTTTTGCAGCAGCTCCTTCCATGTGCATGTTTTTGAGAGTGGAAAGGCTTGCAGAGTGTTAAAGTAGCTTTTCCTCTCCGCTGGAAAGCTGCACGCTCAGTGCCAGTGTTCTGCAGCTTCTTTCTTCACGTTTCAGCAGCTAGCACGCTCTCCGTGTGCTGGAGAAGCGGCAGAGGCTTCCTTGCCGGAGAAGCGGCACCTTCGCCGGCAGAGAGCATCCTGCCGGCCGCGGTGCGCTCCGGAGCGGGGGCTTGTGCCGAAAGAGGCCGGCAACAGGCGCTTACCTTCGGACAGCTCCGGATCGCCGTCTAATGCGTCTCTTGTCGCCTACACGGCAGGGAAAAGCTTTTCCACTCTGTCTAGGAAGGAGAAAGTGTGCCAGCACAGCAAATGCCTCCCGGACTTTCCCTGCAATTCAGCAAGTGCTTTGCAGCTTGAAATTGGAAGGAAAGCCTCAGATTTAGCAGCCAGAGCTTCAGGAGGAGCAGCAGCGAGCACAGCATCGGTTTTGCAGCAGCTCCTTCCATGTGCATGTTTTTGGGAGTGGAAAGGCTTGCAGAGTGTTAAAGTAGCTTTTTCTCTCCGCTGGAAAGCTGCACGCTCAGTGCCAGTCTTCTGCAGCTTCTTTCTTCACGTTTCAGCAGCTAGCACGCTCTCCGTGTGCTGGAGAAGCGGCAGAGGCTTCCTTGCCGGAGAAGCGGCACCTTCGCCGGCAGAGAGCATCCTGCCGGCCGCGGTGCGCTCCGGAGCGGGGGCTTGTGCCGAAAGAGGCCGGCAACAGGCGCTTACCTTCGGACAGCTCCGGATCGCCGTCTAATGCGTCTCTTGTCGCCTACACGGCAGGGAAAAGCTTTTCCACTCTGTCTAGGAAGGAGAAAGTGTGCCAGCACAGCAAATGCCTCCCGGACTTTCCCTGGAATTCAGCAAGTGCTTTGCAGCTTGAAATTGGAAGGAAAGCCTCAGATTTAGCAGCCAGAGCTTCAGGAGGAGCAGCAGCGAGCACAGCATCGGTTTACAGCAGCTCCTTCCATGTGCATGTTTTTGGGAGTGGAAAGGCTTGCAGAGTGTTAAAGTAGCTTTTTCTCTCCGCTGGAAAGCTGCACGCTCAGTGCCAGTGTTCTGCAGCTTCTTTCTTCACGTTTCAGCAGCTAGCACGCTCTCCGTGTGCTGGAGAAGCGGCAGAGGCTTCCTTGCCGGAGAAGCGGCACCTTCGCCGGCAGAGAGCATCCTGCCGGCCGCGGTGCGCTCCGGAGCGGGGGCTTGTGCCGAAAGAGGCCGGCAACAGGCGCTTACCTTCGGACAGCTCCGGATCGCCGTCTAATGCGTCTCTTGTCGCCTACACGGCAGGGAAAAGCTTTTCCACTCTGTCTAGGAAGGAGAAAGTGTGCCAGCACAGCAAATGCCTCCCGGACTTTCCCTGCAATTCAGCAAGTGCTTTGCAGCTTGAAATTGGAAGGAAAGCCTCAGATTTAGCAGCCAGAGCTTCAGGAGGAGCAGCAGCGAGCACAGCATCGGTTTACAGCAGCTCCTTCCATGTGCATGTTTTTGGGAGTGGAAAGGCTTGCAGAGTGTTAAAGTAGCTTTTTCTCTCCGCTGGAAAGCTGCACGCTCAGTGCCAGTCTTCTGCAGCTTCTTTCTTCACGTTTCAGCAGCTAGCACGCTCTCCGTGTGCTGGAGAAGCGGCAGAGGCTTCCTTGCCGGAGAAGCGGCACCTTCGCCGGCAGAGAGCATCCTGCCGGCCGCGGTGCGCTCCGGAGCGGGGGCTTGTGCCGAAAGAGGCCGGCAACAGGCGCTTACCTTCGGACAGCTCCGGATCGCCGTCTAATGCGTCTCTTGTCGCCTACACGGCAGGGAAAAGCTTTTCCACTCTGTCTAGGAAGGAGAAAGTGTGCCAGCACAGCAAATGCCTCCCGGACTTTCCCTGCAATTCAGCAAGTGCTTTGCAGCTTGAAATTGGAAGGAAAGCCTCAGATTTAGCAGCCAGAGCTTCAGGAGGAGCAGCAGCGAGCACAGCATCGGTTTACAGCAGCTCCTTCCATGTGCATGTTTTTGGGAGTGGAAAGGCTTGCAGAGTGTTAAAGTAGCTTTTTCTCTCCGCTGGAAAGCTGCACGCTCAGTGCCAGTGTTCTGCAGCTTCTTTCTTCACGTTTCAGCAGCTAGCACGCTCTCCGTGTGCTGGAGAAGCGGCAGAGGCTTCCTTGCCGGAGAAGCGGCACCTTCGCCGGCAGAGAGCATCCTGCCGGCCGCGGTGCGCTCCGGAGCGGGGGCTTGTGCCGAAAGAGGCCGGCAACAGGCGCTTACCTTCGGACAGCTCCGGATCGCCGTCTAATGCGTCTCTTGTCGCCTACACGGCAGGGAAAAGCTTTTCCACTCTGTCTAGGAAGGAGAAAGTGTGCCAGCACAGCAAATGCCTCCCGGACTTTCCCTGCAATTCAGCAAGTGCTTTGCAGCTTGAAATTGGAAGGAAAGCCTCAGATTTAGCAGCCAGAGCTTCAGGAGGAGCAGCAGCGAGCACAGCATCGGTTTTGCAGCAGCTCCTTCCATGTGCATGTTTTTGGGAGTGGAAAGGCTTGCAGAGTGTTAAAGTAGCTTTTTCTCTCCGCTGGAAAGCTGCACGCTCAGTGCCAGTCTTCTGCAGCTTCTTTCTTCACGTTTCAGCAGCTAGCACGCTCTCCGTGTGCTGGAGAAGCGGCAGAGGCTTCCTTGCCGGAGAAGCGGCACCTTCGCCGGCAGAGAGCATCCTGCCGGCCGCGGTGCGCTCCGGAGCGGGGGCTTGTGCCGAAAGAGGCCGGCAACAGGCGCTTACCTTCGGACAGCTCCGGATCGCCGTCTAATGCGTCTCTTGTCGCCTACACGGCAGGGAAAAGCTTTTCCACTCTGTCTAGGAAGGAGAAAGTGTGCCAGCACAGCAAATGCCTCCCGGACTTTCCCTGCAATTCAGCAAGTGCTTTGCAGCTTGAAATTGGAAGGAAAGCCTCAGATTTAGCAGCCAGAGCTTCAGGAGGAGCAGCAGCGAGCACAGCATCGGTTTACAGCAGCTCCTTCCATGTGCATGTTTTTGGGAGTGGAAAGGCTTGCAGAGTGTTAAAGTAGCTTTTTCTCTCCGCTGGAAAGCTGCACGCTCAGTGCCAGTCTTCTGCAGCTTCTTTCTTCACGTTTCAGCAGCTAGCACGCTCTCCGTGTGCTGGAGAAGCGGCAGAGGCTTCCTTGCCGGAGAAGCGGCACCTTCGCCGGCAGAGAGCATCCTGCCGGCCGCGGTGCTCTCCGGAGCGGGGGCTTGTGCCGAAAGAGGCCGGCAACAGGCGCTTACCTTCGGACAGCTCCGGATCGCCGTCTAATGCGTCTCTTGTCGCCTACACGGCAGGGAAAAGCTTTTCCACTCTGTCTAGGAAGGAGAAAGTGTGCCAGCACAGCAAATGCCTCCCGGACTTTCCCTGGAATTCAGCAAGTGCTTTGCAGCTTGAAATTGGAAGGAAAGCCTCAGATTTAGCAGCCAGAGCTTCAGGAGGAGCAGCAGCGAGCACAGCATCGGTTTTGCAGCAGCTCCTTCCATGTGCATGTTTTTGGGAGTGGAAAGGCTTGCAGAGTGTTAAAGTAGCTTTTTCTCTCCGCTGGAAAGCTGCACGCTCAGTGCCAGTCTTCTGCAGCTTCTTTCTTCACGTTTCAGCAGCTAGCACGCTCTCCGTGTGCTGGAGAAGCGGCAGAGGCTTCCTTGCCGGAGAAGCGGCACCTTCGCCGGCAGAGAGCATCCTGCCGGCCGCGGTGCGCTCCGGAGCGGGGGCTTGTGCCGAAAGAGGCCGGCAACAGGCGCTTACCTTCGGACAGCTCCGGATCGCCGTCTAATGCGTCTCTTGTCGCCTACACGGCAGGGAAAAGCTTTTCCACTCTGTCTAGGAAGGAGAAAGTGTGCCAGCACAGCAAATGCCTCCCGGACTTTCCCTGCAATTCAGCAAGTGCTTTGCAGCTTGAAATTGGAAAGAAAGCCTCAGATTTAGCAGCCAGAGCTTCAGGAGGAGCAGCAGCGAGCACAGCATCGGTTTTGCAGCAGCTCCTTCCATGTGCATGTTTTTGGGAGTGGAAAGGCTTGCAGAGTGTTAAAGTAGCTTTTTCTCTCCGCTGGAAAGCTGCACGCTCAGTGCCAGTGTTCTGCAGCTTCTTTCTTCACGTTTCAGCAGCTAGCACGCTCTCCGTGTGCTGGAGAAGCGGCAGAGGCTTCCTTGCCGGAGAAGCGGCACCTTCGCCGGCAGAGAGCATCCTGCCGGCCGCGGTGCGCTCCGGAGCGGGGGCTTGTGCCGAAAGAGGCCGGCAACAGGCGCTTACCTTCGGACAGCTCCGGATCGCCGTCTAATGCGTCTCTTGTCGCCTACACGGCAGGGAAAAGCTTTTCCACTCTGTCTAGGAAGGAGAAAGTGTGCCAGCACAGCAAATGCCTCCCGGACTTTCCCTGCAATTCAGCAAGTGCTTTGCAGCTTGAAATTGGAAGGAAAGCCTCAGATTTAGCAGCCAGAGCTTCAGGAGGAGCAGCAGCGAGCACAGCATCGGTTTTGCAGCAGCTCCTTCCATGTGCATGTTTTTGAGAGTGGAAAGGCTTGCAGAGTGTTAAAGTAGCTTTTCCTCTCCGCTGGAAAGCTGCACGCTCAGTGCCAGTGTTCTGCAGCTTCTTTCTTCACGTTTCAGCAGCTAGCACGCTCTCCGTGTGCTGGAGAAGCGGCAGAGGCTTCCTTGCCGGAGAAGCGGCACCTTCGCCGGCAGAGAGCATCCTGCCGGCCGCGGTGCGCTCCGGAGCGGGGGCTTGTGCCGAAAGAGGCCGGCAACAGGCGCCTACCTTCGGACAGCTCCGGATCGCCGTCTAATGCGTCTCTTGTCGCCTACACGGCAGGGAAAAGCTTTTCCACTCTGTCTAGGAAGGAGAAAGTGTGCCAGCACAGCAAATGCCTCCCGGACTTTCCCTGGAATTCAGCAAGTGCTTTGCAGCTTGAAATTGGAAGGAAAGCCTCAGATTTAGCAGCCAGAGCTTCAGGAGGAGCAGCAGCGAGCACAGCATCGGTTTTGCAGCAGCTCCTTCCATGTGCATGTTTTTGGGAGTGGAAAGGCTTGCAGAGTGTTAAAGTAGCTTTTTCTCTCCGCTGGAAAGCTGCACGCTCAGTGCCAGTCTTCTGCAGCTTCTTTCTTCACGTTTCAGCAGCTAGCACGCTCTCCGTGTGCAGGAGAAGCGGCAGAGGCTTCCTTGCCGGAGAAGCGGCACCTTCGCCGGCAGAGAGCATCCTGCCGGCCGCGGTGCGCTCCGGAGCGGGGGCTTGTGCCGAAAGAGGCCGGCAACAGGCGCTTACCTTCGGACAGCTCCGGATCGCCGTCTAATGCGTCTCTTGTCGCCTACACGGCAGGGAAAAGCTTTTCCACTCTGTCTAGGAAGGAGAAAGTGTGCCAGCACAGCAAATGCCTCCCGGACTTTCCCTGCAATTCAGCAAGTGCTTTGCAGCTTGAAATTGGAAGGAAAGCCTCAGATTTAGCAGCCAGAGCTTCAGGAGGAGCAGCAGCGAGCACAGCATCGGTTTACAGCAGCTCCTTCCATGTGCATGTTTTTGGGAGTTGAAAGGCTTGCAGAGTGTTAAAGTAGCTTTTTCTCTCCGCTGGAAAGCTGCACGCTCAGTGCCAGTGTTCTGCAGCTTCTTTCTTCACGTTTCAGCAGCTAGCACGCTCTCCGTGTGCTGGAGAAGCGGCAGAGGCTTCCTTGCCGGAGAAGCGGCACCTTCGCCGGCAGAGAGCATCCTGCCGGCCGCGGTGCGCTCCGGAGCGGGGGCTTGTGCCGAAAGAGGCCGGCAACAGGCGCTTACCTTCGGACAGCTCCGGATCGCCGTCTAATGCGTCTCTTGTCGCCTACACGGCAGGGAAAAGCTTTTCCACTCTGTCTAGGAAGGAGAAAGTGTGCCAGCACAGCAAATGCCTCCCGGACTTTCCCTGGAATTCAGCAAGTGCTTTGCAGCTTGAAATTGGAAGGAAAGCCTCAGATTTAGCAGCGAGCACAGCATCGGTTTTGCAGCAGCTCCTTCCATGTGCATGTTTTTGGGAGTGGAAAGGCTTGCAGAGTGTTAAAGTAGCTTTTTCTCTCCGCTGGAAAGCTGCACGCTCAGTGCCAGTCTTCTGCAGCTTCTTTCTTCACGTTTCAGCAGCTAGCACGCTCTCCGTGTGCAGGAGAAGCGGCAGAGGCTTCCTTGCCGGAGAAGCGGCACCTTCGCCGGCAGAGAGCATCCTGCCGGCCGCGGTGCGCTCCGGAGCGGGGGCTTGTGCCGAAAGAGGCCGGCAACAGGCGCTTACCTTCGGACAGCTCCGGATCGCCGTCTAATGCGTCTCTTGTCGCCTACACGGCAGGCAAAAGCTTTTCCACTCTGTCTAGGAAGGAGAAAGTGTGCCAGCACAGCAAATGCCTCCCGGACTTTCCCTGGAATTCAGCAAGTGCTTTGCAGCTTGAAATTGGAAGGAAAGCCTCAGATTTAGCAGCCAGAGCTTCAGGAGGAGCAGCAGCGAGCACAGCATCGGTTTTGCAGCAGCTCCTTCCATGTGCATGTTTTTGGGAGTGGAAAGGCTTGCAGAGTGTTAAAGTAGCTTTTTCTCTCCGCTGGAAAGCTGCACGCTCAGTGCCAGTGTTCTGCAGCTTCTTTCTTCACGTTTCAGCAGCTAGCACGCTCTCCGTGTGCTGGAGAAGCGGCAGAGGCTTCCTTGCCGGAGAAGCGGCACCTTCGCCGGCAGAGAGCATCCTGCCGGCCGCGGTGCGCTCCGGAGCGGGGGCTTGTGCCGAAAGAGGCCGGCAACAGGCGCTTACCTTCGGACAGCTCCGGATCGCCGTCTAATGCGTCTCTTGTCGCCTACACGGCAGGGAAAAGCTTTTCCACTCTGTCTAGGAAGGAGAAAGTGTGCCAGCACAGCAAATGCCTCCCGGACTTTCCCTGCAATTCAGCAAGTGCTTTGCAGCTTGAAATTGGAAGGAAAGCCTCAGATTTAGCAGCCAGAGCTTCAGGAGGAGCAGCAGCGAGCACAGCATCGGTTTACAGCAGCTCCTTCCATGTGCATGTTTTTGGGAGTTGAAAGGCTTGCAGAGTGTTAAAGTAGCTTTTTCTCTCCGCTGGAAAGCTGCACGCTCAGTGCCAGTGTTCTGCAGCTTCTTTCTTCACGTTTCAGCAGCTAGCACGCTCTCCGTGTGCTGGAGAAGCGGCAGAGGCTTCCTTGCCGGAGAAGCGGCACCTTCGCCGGCAGAGAGCATCCTGCCGGCCGCGGTGCGCTCCGGAGCGGGGGCTTGTGCCGAAAGAGGCCGGCAACAGGCGCTTACCTTCGGACAGCTCCGGATCGCCGTCTAATGCGTCTCTTGTCGCCTACACGGCAGGGAAAAGCTTTTCCACTCTGTCTAGGAAGGAGAAAGTGTGCCAGCACAGCAAATGCCTCCCGGACTTTCCCTGCAATTCAGCAAGTGCTTTGCAGCTTGAAATTGGAAGGAAAGCCTCAGATTTAGCAGCCAGAGCTTCAGGAGGAGCAGCAGCGAGCACAGCATCGGTTTACAGCAGCTCCTTCCATGTGCATGTTTTTGGGAGTGGAAAGGCTTGCAGAGTGTTAAAGTATCTTTTTCTCTCCGCTGGAAAGCTGCACGCTCAGTGCCAGTGTTCTGCAGCTTCTTTCTTCACGTTTCAGCAGCTAGCACGCTCTCCGTGTGCTGGAGAAGCGGCAGAGGCTTCCTTGCCGGAGAAGCGGCACCTTCGCCGGCAGAGAGCATCCTGCCGGCCGCGGTGCGCTCCGGAGCGGGGGCTTGTGCCGAAAGAGGCCGGCAACAGGCGCTTACCTTCGGACAGCTCCGGATCGCCGTCTAATGCGTCTCTTGTCGCCTACACGGCAGGGAAAAGCTTTTCCACTCTGTCTAGGAAGGAGAAAGTGTGCCAGCACAGCAAATGCCTCCCGGACTTTCCCTGCAATTCAGCAAGTGCTTTGCAGCTTGAAATTGGAAGGAAAGCCTCAGATTTAGCAGCCAGAGCTTCAGGAGGAGCAGCAGCGAGCACAGCATCGGTTTACAGCAGCTCCTTCCATGTGCATGTTTTTGGGAGTGGAAAGGCTTGCAGAGTGTTAAAGTATCTTTTTCTCTCCGCTGGAAAGCTGCACGCTCAGTGCCAGTGTTCTGCAGCTTCTTTCTTCACGTTTCAGCAGCTAGCACGCTCTCCGTGTGCTGGAGAAGCGGCAGAGGCTTCCTTGCCGGAGAAGCGGCACCTTCGCCGGCAGAGAGCATCCTGCCGGCCGCGGTGCGCTCCGGAGCGGGGGCTTGTGCCGAAAGAGGCCGGCAACAGGCGCTTACCTTCGGACAGCTCCGGATCGCCGTCTAATGCGTCTCTTGTCGCCTACACGGCAGGGAAAAGCTTTTCCACTCTGTCTAGGAAGGAGAAAGTGTGCCAGCACAGCAAATGCCTCCCGGACTTTCCCTGGAATTCAGCAAGTGCTTTGCAGCTTGAAATTGGAAGGAAAGCCTCAGATTTAGCAGCCAGAGCTTCAGGAGGAGCAGCAGCGAGCACAGCATCGCTTTTGCAGCAGCTCCTTCCATGTGCATGTTTTTGGGAGTGGAAAGGCTTGCAGAGTGTTAAAGTAGCTTTTTCTCTCCGCTGGAAAGCTGCACGCTCAGTGCCAGTCTTCTGCAGCTTCTTTCTTCACGTTTCAGCAGCTAGCACGCTCTCCGTGTGCTGGAGAAGCGGCAGAGGCTTCCTTGCCGGAGAAGCGGCACCTTCGCCGGCAGAGAGCATCCTGCCGGCCGCGGTGCGCTCCGGAGCGGGGGCTTGTGCCGAAAGAGGCCGGCAACAGGCGCTTACCTTCGGACAGCTCCGGATCGCCGTCTAATGCGTCTCTTGTCGCCTACACGGCAGGGAAAAGCTTTTCCACTCTGTCTAGGAAGGAGAAAGTGTGCCAGCACAGCAAATGCCTCCCGGACTTTCCCTGGAATTCAGCAAGTGCTTTGCAGCTTGAAATTGGAAGGAAAGCCTCAGATTTAGCAGCCAGAGCTTCAGGAGGAGCAGCAGCGAGCACAGCATCGGTTTACAGCAGCTCCTTCCATGTGCATGTTTTTGGGAGTTGAAAGGCTTGCAGAGTGTTAAAGTAGCTTTTTCTCTCCGCTGGAAAGCTGCACGCTCAGTGCCAGTCTTCTGCAGCTTCTTTCTTCACGTTTCAGCAGCTAGCACGCTCTCCGTGTGCTGGAGAAGCGGCAGAGGCTTCCTTGCCGGAGAAGCGGCACCTTCGCCGGCAGAGAGCATCCTGCCGGCCGCGGTGCTCTCCGGAGCGGGGGCTTGTGCCGAAAGAGGCCGGCAACAGGCGCTTACCTTCGGACAGCTCCGGATCGCCGTCTAATGCGTCTCTTGTCGCCTACACGGCAGGGAAAAGCTTTTCCACTCTGTCTAGGAAGGAGAAAGTGTGCCAGCACAGCAAATGCCTCCCGGACTTTCCCTGGAATTCAGCAAGTGCTTTGCAGCTTGAAATTGGAAGGAAAGCCTCAGATTTAGCAGCCAGAGCTTCAGGAGGAGCAGCAGCGAGCACAGCATCGGTTTTGCAGCAGCTCCTTCCATGTGCATGTTTTTGGGAGTGGAAAGGCTTGCAGAGTGTTAAAGTAGCTTTTTCTCTCCGCTGGAAAGCTGCACGCTCAGTGCCAGTCTTCTGCAGCTTCTTTCTTCACGTTTCAGCAGCTAGCACGCTCTCCGTGTGCTGGAGAAGCGGCAGAGGCTTCCTTGCCGGAGAAGCGGCACCTTCGCCGGCAGAGAGCATCCTGCCGGCCGCGGTGCGCTCCGGAGCGGGGGCTTGTGCCGAAAGAGGCCGGCAACAGGCGCTTACCTTCGGACAGCTCCGGATCGCCGTCTAATGCGTCTCTTGTCGCCTACACGGCAGGGAAAAGCTTTTCCACTCTGTCTAGGAAGGAGAAAGTGTGCCAGCACAGCAAATGCCTCCCGGACTTTCCCTGCAATTCAGCAAGTGCTTTGCAGCTTGAAATTGGAAGGAAAGCCTCAGATTTAGCAGCCAGAGCTTCAGGAGGAGCAGCAGCGAGCACAGCATCGGTTTTGCAGCAGCTCCTTCCATGTGCATGTTTTTGGGAGTGGAAAGGCTTGCAGAGTGTTAAAGTAGCTTTTTCTCTCCGCTGGAAAGCTGCACGCTCAGTGCCAGTCTTCTGCAGCTTCTTTCTTCACGTTTCAGCAGCTAGCACGCTCTCCGTGTGCTGGAGAAGCGGCAGAGGCTTCCTTGCCGGAGAAGCGGCACCTTCGCCGGCAGAGAGCATCCTGCCGGCCGCGGTGCGCTCCGGAGCGGGGGCTTGTGCCGAAAGAGGCCGGCAACAGGCGCTTACCTTCGGACAGCTCCGGATCGCCGTCTAATGCGTCTCTTGTCGCCTACACGGCAGGGAAAAGCTTTTCCACTCTGTCTAGGAAGGAGAAAGTGTGCCAGCACAGCAAATGCCTCCCGGACTTTCCCTGCAATTCAGCAAGTGCTTTGCAGCTTGAAATTGGAAGGAAAGCCTCAGATTTAGCAGCCAGAGCTTCAGGAGGAGCAGCAGCGAGCACAGCATCGGTTTACAGCAGCTCCTTCCATGTGCATGTTTTTGGGAGTGGAAAGGCTTGCAGAGTGTTAAAGTAGCTTTTTCTCTCCGCTGGAAAGCTGCACGCTCAGTGCCAGTGTTCTGCAGCTTCTTTCTTCACGTTTCAGCAGCTAGCACGCTCTCCGTGTGCTGGAGAAGCGGCAGAGGCTTCCTTGCCGGAGAAGCGGCACCTTCGCCGGCAGAGAGCATCCTGCCGGCCGCGGTGCGCTCCGGAGCGGGGGCTTGTGCCGAAAGAGGCCGGCAACAGGCGCTTACCTTCGGACAGCTCCGGATCGCCGTCTAATGCGTCTCTTGTCGCCTACACGGCAGGGAAAAGCTTTTCCACTCTGTCTAGGAAGGAGAAAGTGTGCCAGCACAGCAAATGCCTCCCGGACTTTCCCTGGAATTCAGCAAGTGCTTTGCAGCTTGAAATTGGAAGGAAAGCCTCAGATTTAGCAGCCAGAGCTTCAGGAGGAGCAGCAGCGAGCACAGCATCGCTTTTGCAGCAGCTCCTTCCATGTGCATGTTTTTGGGAGTGGAAAGGCTTGCAGAGTGTTAAAGTAGCTTTTTCTCTCCGCTGGAAAGCTGCACGCTCAGTGCCAGTCTTCTGCAGCTTCTTTCTTCACGTTTCAGCAGCTAGCACGCTCTCCGTGTGCAGGAGAAGCGGCAGAGGCTTCCTTGCCGGAGAAGCGGCACCTTCGCCGGCAGAGAGCATCCTGCCGGCCGCGGTGCGCTCCGGAGCGGGGGCTTGTGCCGAAAGAGGCCGGCAACAGGCGCTTACCTTCGGACAGCTCCGGATGCCCGTCTTATGCGTCTCTTGTCGCCTACACGGCAGGGAAAAGCTTTTCCACTCTGTCTAGGAAGGAGAAAGTGTGCCAGCACAGCAAATGCCTCCCGGACTTTCCCTGGAATTCAGCAAGTGCTTTGCAGCTTGAAATTGGAAGGAAAGCCTCAGATTTAGCAGCCAGAGCTTCAGGAGGAGCAGCAGCGAGCACAGCATCGGTTTTGCAGCAGCTCCTTCCATGTGCATGTTTTTGGGAGTGGAAAGGCTTGCAGAGTGTTAAAGTAGCTTTTTCTCTCCGCTGGAAAGCTGCACGCTCAGTGCCAGTGTTCTGCAGCTTCTTTCTTCACGTTTCAGCAGCTAGCACGCTCTCCGTGTGCTGGAGAAGCGGCAGAGGCTTCCTTGCCGGAGAAGCGGCACCTTCGCCGGCAGAGAGCATCCTGCCGGCCGCGGTGCGCTCCGGAGCGGGGGCTTGTGCCGAAAGAGGCCGGCAACAGGCGCTTACCTTCGGACAGCTCCGGATCGCCGTCTAATGCGTCTCTTGTCGCCTACACGGCAGGGAAAAGCTTTTCCACTCTGTCTAGGAAGGAGAAAGTGTGCCAGCACAGCAAATGCCTCCCGGACTTTCCCTGGAATTCAGCAAGTGCTTTGCAGCTTGAAATTGGAAGGAAAGCCTCAGATTTAGCAGCCAGAGCTTCAGGAGGAGCAGCAGCGAGCACAGCATCGCTTTTGCAGCAGCTCCTTCCATGTGCATGTTTTTGGGAGTGGAAAGGCTTGCAGAGTGTTAAAGTAGCTTTTTCTCTCCGCTGGAAAGCTGCACGCTCAGTGCCAGTGTTCTGCAGCTTCTTTCTTCACGTTTCAGCAGCTAGCACGCTCTCCGTGTGCTGGAGAAGCGGCAGAGGCTTCCTTGCCGGAGAAGCGGCACCTTCGCCGGCAGAGAGCATCCTGCCGGCCGCGGTGCGCTCCGGAGCGGGGGCTTGTGCCGAAAGAGGCCGGCAACAGGCGCTTACCTTCGGACAGCTCCGGATCGCCGTCTAATGCGTCTCTTGTCGCCTACACGGCAGGGAAAAGCTTTTCCACTCTGTCTAGGAAGGAGAAAGTGTGCCAGCACAGCAAATGCCTCCCGGACTTTCCCTGGAATTCAGCAAGTGCTTTGCAGCTTGAAATTGGAAGGAAAGCCTCAGATTTAGCAGCCAGAGCTTCAGGAGGAGCAGCAGCGAGCACAGCATCGGTTTTGCAGCAGCTCCTTCCATGTGCATGTTTTTGGGAGTGGAAAGGCTTGCAGAGTGTTAAAGTAGCTTTTTCTCTCCGCTGGAAAGCTGCACGCTCAGTGCCAGTGTTCTGCAGCTTCTTTCTTCACGTTTCAGCAGCTAGCACGCTCTCCGTGTGCTGGAGAAGCGGCAGAGGCTTCCTTGCCGGAGAAGCGGCACCTTCGCCGGCAGAGAGCATCCTGCCGGCCGCGGTGCGCTCCGGAGCGGGGGCTTGTGCCGAAAGAGGCCGGCAACAGGCGCTTACCTTCGGACAGCTCCGGATGCCCGTCTTATGCGTCTCTTGTCGCCTACACGGCAGGGAAAAGCTTTTCCACTCTGTCTAGGAAGGAGAAAGTGTGCCAGCACAGCAAATGCCTCCCGGACTTTCCCTGGAATTCAGCAAGTGCTTTGCAGCTTGAAATTGGAAGGAAAGCCTCAGATTTAGCAGCCAGAGCTTCAGGAGGAGCAGCAGCGAGCACAGCATCGCTTTTGCAGCAGCTCCTTCCATGTGCATGTTTTTGGGAGTGGAAAGGCTTGCAGAGTGTTAAAGTAGCTTTTTCTCTCCGCTGGAAAGCTGCACGCTCAGTGCCAGTCTTCTGCAGCTTCTTTCTTCACGTTTCAGCAGCTAGCACGCTCTCCGTGTGCTGGAGAAGCGGCAGAGGCTTCCTTGCCGGAGAAGCGGCACCTTCGCCGGCAGAGAGCATCCTGCCGGCCGCGGTGCGCTCCGGAGCGGGGGCTTGTGCCGAAAGAGGCCGGCAACAGGCGCTTACCTTCGGACAGCTCCGGATGCCCGTCTTATGCGTCTCTTGTCGCCTACACGGCAGGGAAAAGCTTTTCCACTCTGTCTAGGAAGGAGAAAGTGTGCCAGCACAGCAAATGCCTCCCGGACTTTCCCTGGAATTCAGCAAGTGCTTTGCAGCTTGAAATTGGAAGGAAAGCCTCAGATTTAGCAGCCAGAGCTTCAGGAGGAGCAGCAGCGAGCACAGCATCGGTTTTGCAGCAGCTCCTTCCATGTGCATGTTTTTGGGAGTGGAAAGGCTTGCAGAGTGTTAAAGTAGCTTTTTCTCTCCGCTGGAAAGCTGCACGCTCAGTGCCAGTCTTCTGCAGCTTCTTTCTTCACGTTTCAGCAGCTAGCACGCTCTCCGTGTGCTGGAGAAGCGGCAGAGGCTTCCTTGCCGGAGAAGCGGCACCTTCGCCGGCAGAGAGCATCCTGCCGGCCGCGGTGCGCTCCGGAGCGGGGGCTTGTGCCGAAAGAGGCCGGCAACAGGCGCTTACCTTCGGACAGCTCCGGATCGCCGTCTAATGCGTCTCTTGTCGCCTACACGGCAGGGAAAAGCTTTTCCACTCTGTCTAGGAAGGAGAAAGTGTGCCAGCACAGCAAATGCCTCCCGGACTTTCCCTGGAATTCAGCAAGTGCTTTGCAGCTTGAAATTGGAAGGAAAGCCTCAGATTTAGCAGCCAGAGCTTCAGGAGGAGCAGCAGCGAGCACAGCATCGCTTTTGCAGCAGCTCCTTCCATGTGCATGTTTTTGGGAGTGGAAAGGCTTGCAGAGTGTTAAAGTAGCTTTTTCTCTCCGCTGGAAAGCTGCACGCTCAGTGCCAGTCTTCTGCAGCTTCTTTCTTCACGTTTCAGCAGCTAGCACGCTCTCCGTGTGCAGGAGAAGCGGCAGAGGCTTCCTTGCCGGAGAAGCGGCGCCTTCGCCGGCAGAGAGCATCCTGCCGGCCGCGGTGCGCTCCGGAGCGGGGGCTTGTGCCGAAAGAGGCCGGCAACAGGCGCTTACCTTCGGACAGCTCCGGATCGCCGTCTAATGCGTCTCTTGTCGCCTACACGGCAGGGAAAAGCTTTTCCACTCTGTCTAGGAAGGAGAAAGTGTGCCAGCACAGCAAATGCCTCCCGGACTTTCCCTGCAATTCAGCAAGTGCTTTGCAGCTTGAAATTGGAAGGAAAGCCTCAGATTTAGCAGCCAGAGCTTCAGGAGGAGCAGCAGCGAGCACAGCATCGGTTTTGCAGCAGCTCCTTCCATGTGCATGTTTTTGGGAGTGGAAAGGCTTGCAGAGTGTTAAAGTAGCTTTTTCTCTCCGCTGGAAAGCTGCACGCTCAGTGCCAGTCTTCTGCAGCTTCTTTCTTCACGTTTCAGCAGCTAGCACGCTCTCCGTGTGCTGGAGAAGCGGCAGAGGCTTCCTTGCCGGAGAAGCGGCGCCTTCGCCGGCAGAGAGCATCCTGCCGGCCGCGGTGCGCTCCGGAGCGGGGGCTTGTGCCGAAAGAGGCCGGCAACAGGCGCTTACCTTCGGACAGCTCCGGATCGCCGTCTAATGCGTCTCTTGTCGCCTACACGGCAGGGAAAAGCTTTTCCACTCTGTCTAGGAAGGAGAAAGTGTGCCAGCACAGCAAATGCCTCCCGGACTTTCCCTGCAATTCAGCAAGTGCTTTGCAGCTTGAAATTGGAAGGAAAGCCTCAGATTTAGCAGCCAGAGCTTCAGGAGGAGCAGCAGCGAGCACAGCATCGGTTTTGCAGCAGCTCCTTCCATGTGCATGTTTTTGGGAGTGGAAAGGCTTGCAGAGTGTTAAAGTAGCTTTTTCTCTCCGCTGGAAAGCTGCACGCTCAGTGCCAGTCTTCTGCAGCTTCTTTCTTCACGTTTCAGCAGCTAGCACGCTCTCCGTGTGCTGGAGAAGCGGCAGAGGCTTCCTTGCCGGAGAAGCGGCACCTTCGCCGGCAGAGAGCATCCTGCCGGCCGCGGTGCGCTCCGGAGCGGCGGCTTGTGCCGAAAGAGGCCGGCAACAGGCGCTTACCTTCGGACAGCTCCGGATCGCCGTCTAATGCGTCTCTTGTCGCCTACACGGCAGGGAAAAGCTTTTCCACTCTGTCTAGGAAGGAGAAAGTGTGCCAGCACAGCAAATGCCTCCCGGACTTTCCCTGGAATTCAGCAAGTGCTTTGCAGCTTGAAATTGGAAGGAAAGCCTCAGATTTAGCAGCCAGAGCTTCAGGAGGAGCAGCAGCGAGCACAGCATCGCTTTTGCAGCAGCTCCTTCCATGTGCATGTTTTTGGGAGTGGAAAGGCTTGCAGAGTGTTAAAGTAGCTTTTTCTCTCCGCTGGAAAGCTGCACGCTCAGTGCCAGTCTTCTGCAGCTTCTTTCTTCACGTTTCAGCAGCTAGCACGCTCTCCGTGTGCAGGAGAAGCGGCAGAGGCTTCCTTGCCGGAGAAGCGGCACCTTCGCCGGCAGAGAGCATCCTGCCGGCCGCGGTGCGCTCCGGAGCGGGGGCTTGTGCCGAAAGAGGCCGGCAACAGGCGCTTACCTTCGGACAGCTCCGGATCGCCGTCTAATGCGTCTCTTGTCGCCTACACGGCAGGGAAAAGCTTTTCCACTCTGTCTAGGAAGGAGAAAGTGTGCCAGCACAGCAAATGCCTCCCGGACTTTCCCTGGAATTCAGCAAGTGCTTTGCAGCTTGAAATTGGAAGGAAAGCCTCAGATTTAGCAGCCAGAGCTTCAGGAGGAGCAGCAGCGAGCACAGCATCGGTTTTGCAGCAGCTCCTTCCATGTGCATGTTTTTGGGAGTGGAAAGGCTTGCAGAGTGTTAAAGTAGCTTTTTCTCTCCGCTGGAAAGCTGCACGCTCAGTGCCAGTCTTCTGCAGCTTCTTTCTTCACGTTTCAGCAGCTAGCACGCTCTCCGTGTGCTGGAGAAGCGGCAGAGGCTTCCTTGCCGGAGAAGCGGCACCTTCGCCGGCAGAGAGCATCCTGCCGGCCGCGGTGCGCTCCGGAGCGGGGGCTTGTGCCGAAAGAGGCCGGCAACAGGCGCTTACCTTCGGACAGCTCCGGATCGCCGTCTAATGCGTCTCTTGTCGCCTACACGGCAGGGAAAAGCTTTTCCACTCTGTCTAGGAAGGAGAAAGTGTGCCAGCACAGCAAATGCCTCCCGGACTTTCCCTGGAATTCAGCAAGTGCTTTGCAGCTTGAAATTGGAAGGAAAGCCTCAGATTTAGCAGCCAGAGCTTCAGGAGGAGCAGCAGCGAGCACAGCATCGGTTTTGCAGCAGCTCCTTCCATGTGCATGTTTTTGGGAGTGGAAAGGCTTGCAGAGTGTTAAAGTAGCTTTTTCTCTCCGCTGGAAAGCTGCACGCTCAGTGCCAGTCTTCTGCAGCTTCTTTCTTCACGTTTCAGCAGCTAGCACGCTCTCCGTGTGCAGGAGAAGCGGCAGAGGCTTCCTTGCCGGAGAAGCGGCACCTTCGCCGGCAGAGAGCATCCTGCCGGCCGCGGTGCGCTCCGGAGCGGGGGCTTGTGCCGAAAGAGGCCGGCAACAGGCGCTTACCTTCGGACAGCTCCGGATCGCCGTCTAATGCGTCTCTTGTCGCCTACACGGCAGGGAAAAGCTTTTCCACTCTGTCTAGGAAGGAGAAAGTGTGCCAGCACAGCAAATGCCTCCCGGACTTTCCCTGGAATTCAGCAAGTGCTTTGCAGCTTGAAATTGGAAGGAAAGCCTCAGATTTAGCAGCCAGAGCTTCAGGAGGAGCAGCAGCGAGCACAGCATCGGTTTACAGCAGCTCCTTCCATGTGCATGTTTTTGGGAGTGGAAAGGCTTGCAGAGTGTTAAAGTAGCTTTTTCTCTCCGCTGGAAAGCTGCACGCTCAGTGCCAGTGTTCTGCAGCTTCTTTCTTCACGTTTCAGCAGCTAGCACGCTCTCCGTGTGCTGGAGAAGCGGCAGAGGCTTCCTTGCCGGAGAAGCGGCACCTTCGCCGGCAGAGAGCATCCTGCCGGCCGCGGTGCGCTCCGGAGCGGGGGCTTGTGCCGAAAGAGGCCGGCAACAGGCGCTTACCTTCGGACAGCTCCGGATCGCCGTCTAATGCGTCTCTTGTCGCCTACACGGCAGGGAAAAGCTTTTCCACTCTGTCTAGGAAGGAGAAAGTGTGCCAGCACAGCAAATGCCTCCCGGACTTTCCCTGCAATTCAGCAAGTGCTTTGCAGCTTGAAATTGGAAGGAAAGCCTCAGATTTAGCAGCCAGAGCTTCAGGAGGAGCAGCAGCGAGCACAGCATCGCTTTTGCAGCAGCTCCTTCCATGTGCATGTTTTTGGGAGTGGAAAGGCTTGCAGAGTGTTAAAGTAGCTTTTTCTCTCCGCTGGAAAGCTGCACGCTCAGTGCCAGTGTTCTGCAGCTTCTTTCTTCACGTTTCAGCAGCTAGCACGCTCTCCGTGTGCTGGAGAAGCGGCAGAGGCTTCCTTGCCGGAGAAGCGGCACCTTCGCCGGCAGAGAGCATCCTGCCGGCCGCGGTGCGCTCCGGAGCGGGGGCTTGTGCCGAAAGAGGCCGGCAACAGGCGCTTACCTTCGGACAGCTCCGGATCGCCGTCTAATGCGTCTCTTGTCGCCTACACGGCAGGCAAAAGCTTTTCCACTCTGTCTAGGAAGGAGAAAGTGTGCCAGCACAGCAAATGCCTCCCGGACTTTCCCTGGAATTCAGCAAGTGCTTTGCAGCTTGAAATTGGAAGGAAAGCCTCAGATTTAGCAGCCAGAGCTTCAGGAGGAGCAGCAGCGAGCACAGCATCGGTTTTGCAGCAGCTCCTTCCATGTGCATGTTTTTGGGAGTGGAAAGGCTTGCAGAGTGTTAAAGTAGCTTTTTCTCTCCGCTGGAAAGCTGCACGCTCAGTGCCAGTGTTCTGCAGCTTCTTTCTTCACGTTTCAGCAGCTAGCACGCTCTCCGTGTGCTGGAGAAGCGGCAGAGGCTTCCTTGCCGGAGAAGCGGCACCTTCGCCGGCAGAGAGCATCCTGCCGGCCGCGGTGCGCTCCGGAGCGGGGGCTTGTGCCGAAAGAGGCCGGCAACAGGCGCTTACCTTCGGACAGCTCCGGATGCCCGTCTTATGCGTCTCTTGTCGCCTACACGGCAGGGAAAAGCTTTTCCACTCTGTCTAGGAAGGAGAAAGTGTGCCAGCACAGCAAATGCCTCCCGGACTTTCCCTGGAATTCAGCAAGTGCTTTGCAGCTTGAAATTGGAAGGAAAGCCTCAGATTTAGCAGCCAGAGCTTCAGGAGGAGCAGCAGCGAGCACAGCATCGCTTTTGCAGCAGCTCCTTCCATGTGCATGTTTTTGGGAGTGGAAAGGCTTGCAGAGTGTTAAAGTAGCTTTTTCTCTCCGCTGGAAAGCTGCACGCTCAGTGCCAGTGTTCTGCAGCTTCTTTCTTCACGTTTCAGCAGCTAGCACGCTCTCCGTGTGCTGGAGAAGCGGCAGAGGCTTCCTTGCCGGAGAAGCGGCACCTTCGCCGGCAGAGAGCATCCTGCCGGCCGCGGTGCGCTCCGGAGCGGGGGCTTGTGCCGAAAGAGGCCGGCAACAGGCGCTTACCTTCGGACAGCTCCGGATCGCCGTCTAATGCGTCTCTTGTCGCCTACACGGCAGGGAAAAGCTTTTCCACTCTGTCTAGGAAGGAGAAAGTGTGCCAGCACAGCAAATGCCTCCCGGACTTTCCCTGGAATTCAGCAAGTGCTTTGCAGCTTGAAATTGGAAGGAAAGCCTCAGATTTAGCAGCCAGAGCTTCAGGAGGAGCAGCAGCGAGCACAGCATCGGTTTTGCAGCAGCTCCTTCCATGTGCATGTTTTTGGGAGTGGAAAGGCTTGCAGAGTGTTAAAGTAGCTTTTTCTCTCCGCTGGAAAGCTGCACGCTCAGTGCCAGTCTTCTGCAGCTTCTTTCTTCACGTTTCAGCAGCTAGCACGCTCTCCGTGTGCTGGAGAAGCGGCAGAGGCTTCCTTGCCGGAGAAGCGGCACCTTCGCCGGCAGAGAGCATCCTGCCGGCCGCGGTGCGCTCCGGAGCGGGGGCTTGTGCCGAAAGAGGCCGGCAACAGGCGCTTACCTTCGGACAGCTCCGGATCGCCGTCTAATGCGTCTCTTGTCGCCTACACGGCAGGGAAAAGCTTTTCCACTCTGTCTAGGAAGGAGAAAGTGTGCCAGCACAGCAAATGCCTCCCGGACTTTCCCTGCAATTCAGCAAGTGCTTTGCAGCTTGAAATTGGAAGGAAAGCCTCAGATTTAGCAGCCAGAGCTTCAGGAGGAGCAGCAGCGAGCACAGCATCGCTTTTGCAGCAGCTCCTTCCATGTGCATGTTTTTGGGAGTGGAAAGGCTTGCAGAGTGTTAAAGTAGCTTTTTCTCTCCGCTGGAAAGCTGCACGCTCAGTGCCAGTGTTCTGCAGCTTCTTTCTTCACGTTTCAGCAGCTAGCACGCTCTCCGTGTGCAGGAGAAGCGGCAGAGGCTTCCTTGCCGGAGAAGCGGCGCCTTCGCCGGCAGAGAGCATCCTGCCGGCCGCGGTGCGCTCCGGAGCGGGGGCTTGTGCCGAAAGAGGCCGGCAACAGGCGCTTACCTTCGGACAGCTCCGGATGCCCGTCTTATGCGTCTCTTGTCGCCTACACGGCAGGGAAAAGCTTTTCCACTCTGTCTAGGAAGGAGAAAGTGTGCCAGCACAGCAAATGCCTCCCGGACTTTCCCTGGAATTCAGCAAGTGCTTTGCAGCTTGAAATTGGAAGGAAAGCCTCAGATTTAGCAGCCAGAGCTTCAGGAGGAGCAGCAGCGAGCACAGCATCGGTTTACAGCAGCTCCTTCCATGTGCATGTTTTTGGGAGTGGAAAGGCTTGCAGAGTGTTAAAGTAGCTTTTTCTCTCCGCTGGAAAGCTGCACGCTCAGTGCCAGTGTTCTGCAGCTTCTTTCTTCACGTTTCAGCAGCTAGCACGCTCTCCGTGTGCTGGAGAAGCGGCAGAGGCTTCCTTGCCGGAGAAGCGGCACCTTCGCCGGCAGAGAGCATCCTGCCGGCCGCGGTGCGCTCCGGAGCGGGGGCTTGTGCCGAAAGAGGCCGGCAACAGGCGCTTACCTTCGGACAGCTCCGGATCGCCGTCTAATGCGTCTCTTGTCGCCTACACGGCAGGGAAAAGCTTTTCCACTCTGTCTAGGAAGGAGAAAGTGTGCCAGCACAGCAAATGCCTCCCGGACTTTCCCTGCAATTCAGCAAGTGCTTTGCAGCTTGAAATTGGAAGGAAAGCCTCAGATTTAGCAGCCAGAGCTTCAGGAGGAGCAGCAGCGAGCACAGCATCGCTTTTGCAGCAGCTCCTTCCATGTGCATGTTTTTGGGAGTGGAAAGGCTTGCAGAGTGTTAAAGTAGCTTTTTCTCTCCGCTGGAAAGCTGCACGCTCAGTGCCAGTGTTCTGCAGCTTCTTTCTTCACGTTTCAGCAGCTAGCACGCTCTCCGTGTGCTGGAGAAGCGGCAGAGGCTTCCTTGCCGGAGAAGCGGCACCTTCGCCGGCAGAGAGCATCCTGCCGGCCGCGGTGCGCTCCGGAGCGGGGGCTTGTGCCGAAAGAGGCCGGCAACAGGCGCTTACCTTCGGACAGCTCCGGATCGCCGTCTAATGCGTCTCTTGTCGCCTACACGGCAGGCAAAAGCTTTTCCACTCTGTCTAGGAAGGAGAAAGTGTGCCAGCACAGCAAATGCCTCCCGGACTTTCCCTGGAATTCAGCAAGTGCTTTGCAGCTTGAAATTGGAAGGAAAGCCTCAGATTTAGCAGCCAGAGCTTCAGGAGGAGCAGCAGCGAGCACAGCATCGGTTTTGCAGCAGCTCCTTCCATGTGCATGTTTTTGGGAGTGGAAAGGCTTGCAGAGTGTTAAAGTAGCTTTTTCTCTCCGCTGGAAAGCTGCACGCTCAGTGCCAGTCTTCTGCAGCTTCTTTCTTCACGTTTCAGCAGCTAGCACGCTCTCCGTGTGCTGGAGAAGCGGCAGAGGCTTCCTTGCCGGAGAAGCGGCACCTTCGCCGGCAGAGAGCATCCTGCCGGCCGCGGTGCGCTCCGGAGCGGGGGCTTGTGCCGAAAGAGGCCGGCAACAGGCGCTTACCTTCGGACAGCTCCGGATCGCCGTCTAATGCGTCTCTTGTCGCCTACACGGCAGGGAAAAGCTTTTCCACTCTGTCTAGGAAGGAGAAAGTGTGCCAGCACAGCAAATGCCTCCCGGACTTTCCCTGCAATTCAGCAAGTGCTTTGCAGCTTGAAATTGGAAGGAAAGCCTCAGATTTAGCAGCCAGAGCTTCAGGAGGAGCAGCAGCGAGCACAGCATCGCTTTTGCAGCAGCTCCTTCCATGTGCATGTTTTTGGGAGTGGAAAGGCTTGCAGAGTGTTAAAGTAGCTTTTTCTCTCCGCTGGAAAGCTGCACGCTCAGTGCCAGTGTTCTGCAGCTTCTTTCTTCACGTTTCAGCAGCTAGCACGCTCTCCGTGTGCAGGAGAAGCGGCAGAGGCTTCCTTGCCGGAGAAGCGGCGCCTTCGCCGGCAGAGAGCATCCTGCCGGCCGCGGTGCGCTCCGGAGCGGGGGCTTGTGCCGAAAGAGGCCGGCAACAGGCGCTTACCTTCGGACAGCTCCGGATCGCCGTCTAATGCGTCTCTTGTCGCCTACACGGCAGGGAAAAGCTTTTCCACTCTGTCTAGGAAGGAGAAAGTGTGCCAGCACAGCAAATGCCTCCCGGACTTTCCCTGCAATTCAGCAAGTGCTTTGCAGCTTGAAATTGGAAGGAAAGCCTCAGATTTAGCAGCCAGAGCTTCAGGAGGAGCAGCAGCGAGCACAGCATCGGTTTTGCAGCAGCTCCTTCCATGTGCATGTTTTTGGGAGTGGAAAGGCTTGCAGAGTGTTAAAGTAGCTTTTTCTCTCCGCTGGAAAGCTGCACGCTCAGTGCCAGTCTTCTGCAGCTTCTTTCTTCACGTTTCAGCAGCTAGCACGCTCTCCGTGTGCTGGAGAAGCGGCAGAGGCTTCCTTGCCGGAGAAGCGGCACCTTCGCCGGCAGAGAGCATCCTGCCGGCCGCGGTGCGCTCCGGAGCGGGGGCTTGTGCCGAAAGAGGCCGGCAACAGGCGCTTACCTTCGGACAGCTCCGGATCGCCGTCTAATGCGTCTCTTGTCGCCTACACGGCAGGGAAAAGCTTTTCCACTCTGTCTAGGAAGGAGAAAGTGTGCCAGCACAGCAAATGCCTCCCGGACTTTCCCTGCAATTCAGCAAGTGCTTTGCAGCTTGAAATTGGAAGGAAAGCCTCAGATTTAGCAGCCAGAGCTTCAGGAGGAGCAGCAGCGAGCACAGCATCGGTTTTGCAGCAGCTCCTTCCATGTGCATGTTTTTGGGAGTGGAAAGGCTTGCAGAGTGTTAAAGTAGCTTTTTCTCTCCGCTGGAAAGCTGCACGCTCAGTGCCAGTCTTCTGCAGCTTCTTTCTTCACGTTTCAGCAGCTAGCACGCTCTCCGTGTGCTGGAGAAGCGGCAGAGGCTTCCTTGCCGGAGAAGCGGCACCTTCGCCGGCAGAGAGCATCCTGCCGGCCGCGGTGCGCTCCGGAGCGGGGGCTTGTGCCGAAAGAGGCCGGCAACAGGCGCTTACCTTCGGACAGCTCCGGATCGCCGTCTAATGCGTCTCTTGTCGCCTACACGGCAGGGAAAAGCTTTTCCACTCTGTCTAGGAAGGAGAAAGTGTGGCAGCACAGCAAATGCCTCCCGGACTTTCCCTGGAATTCAGCAAGTGCTTTGCAGCTTGAAATTGGAAGGAAAGCCTCAGATTTAGCAGCCAGAGCTTCAGGAGGAGCAGCAGCGAGCACAGCATCGGTTTTGCAGCAGCTCCTTCCATGTGCATGTTTTTGGGAGTGGAAAGGCTTGCAGAGTGTTAAAGTAGCTTTTTCTCTCCGCTGGAAAGCTGCACGCTCAGTGCCAGTCTTCTGCAGCTTCTTTCTTCACGTTTCAGCAGCTAGCACGCTCTCCGTGTGCAGGAGAAGCGGCAGAGGCTTCCTTGCCGGAGAAGCGGCACCTTCGCCGGCAGAGAGCATCCTGCCGGCCGCGGTGCGCTCCGGAGCGGGGGCTTGTGCCGAAAGAGGCCGGCAACAGGCGCTTACCTTCGGACAGCTCCGGATCGCCGTCTAATGCGTCTCTTGTCGCCTACACGGCAGGGAAAAGCTTTTCCACTCTGTCTAGGAAGGAGAAAGTGTGCCAGCACAGCAAATGCCTCCCGGACTTTCCCTGCAATTCAGCAAGTGCTTTGCAGCTTGAAATTGGAAGGAAAGCCTCAGATTTAGCAGCCAGAGCTTCAGGAGGAGCAGCAGCGAGCACAGCATCGGTTTACAGCAGCTCCTTCCATGTGCATGTTTTTGGGAGTGGAAAGGCTTGCAGAGTGTTAAAGTAGCTTTTTCTCTCCGCTGGAAAGCTGCACGCTCAGTGCCAGTGTTCTGCAGCTTCTTTCTTCACGTTTCAGCAGCTAGCACGCTCTCCGTGTGCTGGAGAAGCGGCAGAGGCTTCCTTGCCGGAGAAGCGGCACCTTCGCCGGCAGAGAGCATCCTGCCGGCCGCGGTGCGCTCCGGAGCGGGGGCTTGTGCCGAAAGAGGCCGGCAACAGGCGCTTACCTTCGGACAGCTCCGGATCGCCGTCTAATGCGTCTCTTGTCGCCTACACGGCAGGGAAAAGCTTTTCCACTCTGTCTAGGAAGGAGAAAGTGTGCCAGCACAGCAAATGCCTCCCGGACTTTCCCTGGAATTCAGCAAGTGCTTTGCAGCTTGAAATTGGAAGGAAAGCCTCAGATTTAGCAGCCAGAGCTTCAGGAGGAGCAGCAGCGAGCACAGCATCGGTTTTGCAGCAGCTCCTTCCATGTGCATGTTTTTGGGAGTGGAAAGGCTTGCAGAGTGTTAAAGTAGCTTTTTCTCTCCGCTGGAAAGCTGCACGCTCAGTGCCAGTCTTCTGCAGCTTCTTTCTTCACGTTTCAGCAGCTAGCACGCTCTCCGTGTGCTGGAGAAGCGGCAGAGGCTTCCTTGCCGGAGAAGCGGCACCTTCGCCGGCAGAGAGCATCCTGCCGGCCGCGGTGCGCTCCGGAGCGGGGGCTTGTGCCGAAAGAGGCCGGCAACAGGCGCTTACCTTCGGACAGCTCCGGATCGCCGTCTAATGCGTCTCTTGTCGCCTACACGGCAGGCAAAAGCTTTTCCACTCTGTCTAGGAAGGAGAAAGTGTGCCAGCACAGCAAATGCCTCCCGGACTTTCCCTGCAATTCAGCAAGTGCTTTGCAGCTTGAAATTGGAAGGAAAGCCTCAGATTTAGCAGCCAGAGCTTCAGGAGGAGCAGCAGCGAGCACAGCATCGCTTTTGCAGCAGCTCCTTCCATGTGCATGTTTTTGGGAGTGGAAAGGCTTGCAGAGTGTTAAAGTAGCTTTTTCTCTCCGCTGGAAAGCTGCACGCTCAGTGCCAGTCTTCTGCAGCTTCTTTCTTCACGTTTCAGCAGCTAGCACGCTCTCCGTGTGCAGGAGAAGCGGCAGAGGCTTCCTTGCCGGAGAAGCGGCACCTTCGCCGGCAGAGAGCATCCTGCCGGCCGCGGTGCGCTCCGGAGCGGGGGCTTGTGCCGAAAGAGGCCGGCAACAGGCGCTTACCTTCGGACAGCTCCGGATGCCCGTCTTATGCGTCTCTTGTCGCCTACACGGCAGGGAAAAGCTTTTCCACTCTGTCTAGGAAGGAGAAAGTGTGCCAGCACAGCAAATGCCTCCCGGACTTTCCCTGGAATTCAGCAAGTGCTTTGCAGCTTGAAATTGGAAGGAAAGCCTCAGATTTAGCAGCCAGAGCTTCAGGAGGAGCAGCAGCGAGCACAGCATCGGTTTTGCAGCAGCTCCTTCCATGTGCATGTTTTTGGGAGTGGAAAGGCTTGCAGAGTGTTAAAGTAGCTTTTTCTCTCCGCTGGAAAGCTGCACGCTCAGTGCCAGTGTTCTGCAGCTTCTTTCTTCACGTTTCAGCAGCTAGCACGCTCTCCGTGTGCTGGAGAAGCGGCAGAGGCTTCCTTGCCGGAGAAGCGGCACCTTCGCCGGCAGAGAGCATCCTGCCGGCCGCGGTGCGCTCCGGAGCGGGGGCTTGTGCCGAAAGAGGCCGGCAACAGGCGCTTACCTTCGGACAGCTCCGGATCGCCGTCTAATGCGTCTCTTGTCGCCTACACGGCAGGGAAAAGCTTTTCCACTCTGTCTAGGAAGGAGAAAGTGTGCCAGCACAGCAAATGCCTCCCGGACTTTCCCTGGAATTCAGCAAGTGCTTTGCAGCTTGAAATTGGAAGGAAAGCCTCAGATTTAGCAGCCAGAGCTTCAGGAGGAGCAGCAGCGAGCACAGCATCGGTTTTGCAGCAGCTCCTTCCATGTGCATGTTTTTGGGAGTGGAAAGGCTTGCAGAGTGTTAAAGTAGCTTTTTCTCTCCGCTGGAAAGCTGCACGCTCAGTGCCAGTGTTCTGCAGCTTCTTTCTTCACGTTTCAGCAGCTAGCACGCTCTCCGTGTGCTGGAGAAGCGGCAGAGGCTTCCTTGCCGGAGAAGCGGCACCTTCGCCGGCAGAGAGCATCCTGCCGGCCGCGGTGCGCTCCGGAGCGGGGGCTTGTGCCGAAAGAGGCCGGCAACAGGCGCTTACCTTCGGACAGCTCCGGATCGCCGTCTAATGCGTCTCTTGTCGCCTACACGGCAGGCAAAAGCTTTTCCACTCTGTCTAGGAAGGAGAAAGTGTGGCAGCACAGCAAATGCCTCCCGGACTTTCCCTGGAATTCAGCAAGTGCTTTGCAGCTTGAAATTGGAAGGAAAGCCTCAGATTTAGCAGCCAGAGCTTCAGGAGGAGCAGCAGCGAGCACAGCATCGGTTTTGCAGCAGCTCCTTCCATGTGCATGTTTTTGGGAGTGGAAAGGCTTGCAGAGTGTTAAAGTAGCTTTTTCTCTCCGCTGGAAAGCTGCACGCTCAGTGCCAGTCTTCTGCAGCTTCTTTCTTCACGTTTCAGCAGCTAGCACGCTCTCCGTGTGCAGGAGAAGCGGCAGAGGCTTCCTTGCCGGAGAAGCGGCACCTTCGCCGGCAGAGAGCATCCTGCCGGCCGCGGTGCGCTCCGGAGCGGGGGCTTGTGCCGAAAGAGGCCGGCAACAGGCGCTTACCTTCGGACAGCTCCGGATCGCCGTCTAATGCGTCTCTTGTCGCCTACACGGCAGGGAAAAGCTTTTCCACTCTGTCTAGGAAGGAGAAAGTGTGCCAGCACAGCAAATGCCTCCCGGACTTTCCCTGCAATTCAGCAAGTGCTTTGCAGCTTGAAATTGGAAGGAAAGCCTCAGATTTAGCAGCCAGAGCTTCAGGAGGAGCAGCAGCGAGCACAGCATCGGTTTACAGCAGCTCCTTCCATGTGCATGTTTTTGGGAGTGGAAAGGCTTGCAGAGTGTTAAAGTAGCTTTTTCTCTCCGCTGGAAAGCTGCACGCTCAGTGCCAGTGTTCTGCAGCTTCTTTCTTCACGTTTCAGCAGCTAGCACGCTCTCCGTGTGCTGGAGAAGCGGCAGAGGCTTCCTTGCCGGAGAAGCGGCACCTTCGCCGGCAGAGAGCATCCTGCCGGCCGCGGTGCGCTCCGGAGCGGGGGCTTGTGCCGAAAGAGGCCGGCAACAGGCGCTTACCTTCGGACAGCTCCGGATCGCCGTCTAATGCGTCTCTTGTCGCCTACACGGCAGGGAAAAGCTTTTCCACTCTGTCTAGGAAGGAGAAAGTGTGCCAGCACAGCAAATGCCTCCCGGACTTTCCCTGGAATTCAGCAAGTGCTTTGCAGCTTGAAATTGGAAGGAAAGCCTCAGATTTAGCAGCCAGAGCTTCAGGAGGAGCAGCAGCGAGCACAGCATCGGTTTTGCAGCAGCTCCTTCCATGTGCATGTTTTTGGGAGTGGAAAGGCTTGCAGAGTGTTAAAGTAGCTTTTTCTCTCCGCTGGAAAGCTGCACGCTCAGTGCCAGTCTTCTGCAGCTTCTTTCTTCACGTTTCAGCAGCTAGCACGCTCTCCGTGTGCTGGAGAAGCGGCAGAGGCTTCCTTGCCGGAGAAGCGGCACCTTCGCCGGCAGAGAGCATCCTGCCGGCCGCGGTGCGCTCCGGAGCGGGGGCTTGTGCCGAAAGAGGCCGGCAACAGGCGCTTACCTTCGGACAGCTCCGGATCGCCGTCTAATGCGTCTCTTGTCGCCTACACGGCAGGCAAAAGCTTTTCCACTCTGTCTAGGAAGGAGAAAGTGTGCCAGCACAGCAAATGCCTCCCGGACTTTCCCTGCAATTCAGCAAGTGCTTTGCAGCTTGAAATTGGAAGGAAAGCCTCAGATTTAGCAGCCAGAGCTTCAGGAGGAGCAGCAGCGAGCACAGCATCGCTTTTGCAGCAGCTCCTTCCATGTGCATGTTTTTGGGAGTGGAAAGGCTTGCAGAGTGTTAAAGTAGCTTTTTCTCTCCGCTGGAAAGCTGCACGCTCAGTGCCAGTCTTCTGCAGCTTCTTTCTTCACGTTTCAGCAGCTAGCACGCTCTCCGTGTGCAGGAGAAGCGGCAGAGGCTTCCTTGCCGGAGAAGCGGCACCTTCGCCGGCAGAGAGCATCCTGCCGGCCGCGGTGCGCTCCGGAGCGGGGGCTTGTGCCGAAAGAGGCCGGCAACAGGCGCTTACCTTCGGACAGCTCCGGATGCCCGTCTTATGCGTCTCTTGTCGCCTACACGGCAGGGAAAAGCTTTTCCACTCTGTCTAGGAAGGAGAAAGTGTGCCAGCACAGCAAATGCCTCCCGGACTTTCCCTGCAATTCAGCAAGTGCTTTGCAGCTTGAAATTGGAAGGAAAGCCTCAGATTTAGCAGCCAGAGCTTCAGGAGGAGCAGCAGCGAGCACAGCATCGGTTTTGCAGCAGCTCCTTCCATGTGCATGTTTTTGGGAGTGGAAAGGCTTGCAGAGTGTTAAAGTAGCTTTTTCTCTCCGCTGGAAAGCTGCACGCTCAGTGCCAGTGTTCTGCAGCTTCTTTCTTCACGTTTCAGCAGCTAGCACGCTCTCCGTGTGCTGGAGAAGCGGCAGAGGCTTCCTTGCCGGAGAAGCGGCACCTTCGCCGGCAGAGAGCATCCTGCCGGCCGCGGTGCGCTCCGGAGCGGGGGCTTGTGCCGAAAGAGGCCGGCAACAGGCGCTTACCTTCGGACAGCTCCGGATCGCCGTCTAATGCGTCTCTTGTCGCCTACACGGCAGGGAAAAGCTTTTCCACTCTGTCTAGGAAGGAGAAAGTGTGCCAGCACAGCAAATGCCTCCCGGACTTTCCCTGGAATTCAGCAAGTGCTTTGCAGCTTGAAATTGGAAGGAAAGCCTCAGATTTAGCAGCCAGAGCTTCAGGAGGAGCAGCAGCGAGCACAGCATCGGTTTTGCAGCAGCTCCTTCCATGTGCATGTTTTTGGGAGTGGAAAGGCTTGCAGAGTGTTAAAGTAGCTTTTTCTCTCCGCTGGAAAGCTGCACGCTCAGTGCCAGTGTTCTGCAGCTTCTTTCTTCACGTTTCAGCAGCTAGCACGCTCTCCGTGTGCTGGAGAAGCGGCAGAGGCTTCCTTGCCGGAGAAGCGGCACCTTCGCCGGCAGAGAGCATCCTGCCGGCCGCGGTGCGCTCCGGAGCGGGGGCTTGTGCCGAAAGAGGCCGGCAACAGGCGCTTACCTTCGGACAGCTCCGGATCGCCGTCTAATGCGTCTCTTGTCGCCTACACGGCAGGCAAAAGCTTTTCCACTCTGTCTAGGAAGGAGAAAGTGTGCCAGCACAGCAAATGCCTCCCGGACTTTCCCTGCAATTCAGCAAGTGCTTTGCAGCTTGAAATTGGAAGGAAAGCCTCAGATTTAGCAGCCAGAGCTTCAGGAGGAGCAGCAGCGAGCACAGCATCGGTTTTGCAGCAGCTCCTTCCATGTGCATGTTTTTGGGAGTGGAAAGGCTTGCAGAGTGTTAAAGTAGCTTTTTCTCTCCGCTGGAAAGCTGCACGCTCAGTGCCAGTGTTCTGCAGCTTCTTTCTTCACGTTTCAGCAGCTAGCACGCTCTCCGTGTGCTGGAGAAGCGGCAGAGGCTTCCTTGCCGGAGAAGCGGCACCTTCGCCGGCAGAGAGCATCCTGCCGGCCGCGGTGCGCTCCGGAGCGGGGGCTTGTGCCGAAAGAGGCCGGCAACAGGCGCTTACCTTCGGACAGCTCCGGATGCCCGTCTTATGCGTCTCTTGTCGCCTACACGGCAGGGAAAAGCTTTTCCACTCTGTCTAGGAAGGAGAAAGTGTGCCAGCACAGCAAATGCCTCCCGGACTTTCCCTGCAATTCAGCAAGTGCTTTGCAGCTTGAAATTGGAAGGAAAGCCTCAGATTTAGCAGCCAGAGCTTCAGGAGGAGCAGCAGCGAGCACAGCATCGGTTTTGCAGCAGCTCCTTCCATGTGCATGTTTTTGGGAGTGGAAAGGCTTGCAGAGTGTTAAAGTAGCTTTTTCTCTCCGCTGGAAAGCTGCACGCTCAGTGCCAGTGTTCTGCAGCTTCTTTCTTCACGTTTCAGCAGCTAGCACGCTCTCCGTGTGCTGGAGAAGCGGCAGAGGCTTCCTTGCCGGAGAAGCGGCACCTTCGCCGGCAGAGAGCATCCTGCCGGCCGCGGTGCGCTCCGGAGCGGGGGCTTGTGCCGAAAGAGGCCGGCAACAGGCGCTTACCTTCGGACAGCTCCGGATCGCCGTCTAATGCGTCTCTTGTCGCCTACACGGCAGGCAAAAGCTTTTCCACTCTGTCTAGGAAGGAGAAAGTGTGCCAGCACAGCAAATGCCTCCCGGACTTTCCCTGCAATTCAGCAAGTGCTTTGCAGCTTGAAATTGGAAGGAAAGCCTCAGATTTAGCAGCCAGAGCTTCAGGAGGAGCAGCAGCGAGCACAGCATCGGTTTTGCAGCAGCTCCTTCCATGTGCATGTTTTTGGGAGTGGAAAGGCTTGCAGAGTGTTAAAGTAGCTTTTTCTCTCCGCTGGAAAGCTGCACGCTCAGTGCCAGTCTTCTGCAGCTTCTTTCTTCACGTTTCAGCAGCTAGCACGCTCTCCGTGTGCTGGAGAAGCGGCAGAGGCTTCCTTGCCGGAGAAGCGGCACCTTCGCCGGCAGAGAGCATCCTGCCGGCCGCGGTGCGCTCCGGAGCGGGGGCTTGTGCCGAAAGAGGCCGGCAACAGGCGCTTACCTTCGGACAGCTCCGGATCGCCGTCTAATGCGTCTCTTGTCGCCTACACGGCAGGCAAAAGCTTTTCCACTCTGTCTAGGAAGGAGAAAGTGTGCCAGCACAGCAAATGCCTCCCGGACTTTCCCTGCAATTCAGCAAGTGCTTTGCAGCTTGAAATTGGAAGGAAAGCCTCAGATTTAGCAGCCAGAGCTTCAGGAGGAGCAGCAGCGAGCACAGCATCGCTTTTGCAGCAGCTCCTTCCATGTGCATGTTTTTGGGAGTGGAAAGGCTTGCAGAGTGTTAAAGTAGCTTTTTCTCTCCGCTGGAAAGCTGCACGCTCAGTGCCAGTCTTCTGCAGCTTCTTTCTTCACGTTTCAGCAGCTAGCACGCTCTCCGTGTGCTGGAGAAGCGGCAGAGGCTTCCTTGCCGGAGAAGCGGCACCTTCGCCGGCAGAGAGCATCCTGCCGGCCGCGGTGCGCTCCGGAGCGGGGGCTTGTGCCGAAAGAGGCCGGCAACAGGCGCTTACCTTCGGACAGCTCCGGATCGCCGTCTAATGCGTCTCTTGTCGCCTACACGGCAGGGAAAAGCTTTTCCACTCTGTCTAGGAAGGAGAAAGTGTGCCAGCACAGCAAATGCCTCCCGGACTTTCCCTGGAATTCAGCAAGTGCTTTGCAGCTTGAAATTGGAAGGAAAGCCTCAGATTTAGCAGCTAGAGCTTCAGGAGGAGCAGCAGCGAGCACAGCATCGGTTTTGCAGCAGCTCCTTCCATGTGCATGTTTTTGGGAGTGGAAAGGCTTGCAGAGTGTTAAAGTAGCTTTTTCTCTCCGCTGGAAAGCTGCACGCTCAGTGCCAGTGTTCTGCAGCTTCTTTCTTCACGTTTCAGCAGCTAGCACGCTCTCCGTGTGCTGGAGAAGCGGCAGAGGCTTCCTTGCCGGAGAAGCGGCACCTTCGCCGGCAGAGAGCATCCTGCCGGCCGCGGTGCGCTCCGGAGCGGGGGCTTGTGCCGAAAGAGGCCGGCAACAGGCGCTTACCTTCGGACAGCTCCGGATCGCCGTCTAATGCGTCTCTTGTCGCCTACACGGCAGGCAAAAGCTTTTCCACTCTGTCTAGGAAGGAGAAAGTGTGCCAGCACAGCAAATGCCTCCCGGACTTTCCCTGGAATTCAGCAAGTGCTTTGCAGCTTGAAATTGGAAGGAAAGCCTCAGATTTAGCAGCCAGAGCTTCAGGAGGAGCAGCAGCGAGCACAGCATCGGTTTTGCAGCAGCTCCTTCCATGTGCATGTTTTTGGGAGTGGAAAGGCTTGCAGAGTGTTAAAGTAGCTTTTTCTCTCCGCTGGAAAGCTGCACGCTCAGTGCCAGTGTTCTGCAGCTTCTTTCTTCACGTTTCAGCAGCTAGCATGCTCTCCGTGTGCTGGAGAAGCGGCAGAGGCTTCCTTGCCGGAGAAGCGGCACCTTCGCCGGCAGAGAGCATCCTGCCGGCCGCGGTGCGCTCCGGAGCGGGGGCTTGTGCCGAAAGAGGCCGGCAACAGGCGCTTACCTTCGGACAGCTCCGGATCGCCGTCTAATGCGTCTCTTGTCGCCTACACGGCAGGGAAAAGCTTTTCCACTCTGTCTAGGAAGGAGAAAGTGTGCCAGCACAGCAAATGCCTCCCGGACTTTCCCTGCAATTCAGCAAGTGCTTTGCAGCTTGAAATTGGAAGGAAAGCCTCAGATTTAGCAGCCAGAGCTTCAGGAGGAGCAGCAGCGAGCACAGCATCGCTTTTGCAGCAGCTCCTTCCATGTGCATGTTTTTGGGAGTGGAAAGGCTTGCAGAGTGTTAAAGTAGCTTTTTCTCTCCGCTGGAAAGCTGCACGCTCAGTGCCAGTCTTCTGCAGCTTCTTTCTTCACGTTTCAGCAGCTAGCACGCTCTCCGTGTGCTGGAGAAGCGGCAGAGGCTTCCTTGCCGGAGAAGCGGCACCTTCGCCGGCAGAGAGCATCCTGCCGGCCGCGGTGCGCTCCGGAGCGGGGGCTTGTGCCGAAAGAGGCCGGCAACAGGCGCTTACCTTCGGACAGCTCCGGATCGCCGTCTAATGCGTCTCTTGTCGCCTACACGGCAGGGAAAAGCTTTTCCACTCTGTCTAGGAAGGAGAAAGTGTGCCAGCACAGCAAATGCCTCCCGGACTTTCCCTGCAATTCAGCAAGTGCTTTGCAGCTTGAAATTGGAAGGAAAGCCTCAGATTTAGCAGCTAGAGCTTCAGGAGGAGCAGCAGCGAGCACAGCATCGGTTTTGCAGCAGCTCCTTCCATGTGCATGTTTTTGGGAGTGGAAAGGCTTGCAGAGTGTTAAAGTAGCTTTTTCTCTCCGCTGGAAAGCTGCACGCTCAGTGCCAGTGTTCTGCAGCTTCTTTCTTCACGTTTCAGCAGCTAGCACGCTCTCCGTGTGCTGGAGAAGCGGCAGAGGCTTCCTTGCCGGAGAAGCGGCACCTTCGCCGGCAGAGAGCATCCTGCCGGCCGCGGTGCGCTCCGGAGCGGGGGCTTGTGCCGAAAGAGGCCGGCAACAGGCGCTTACCTTCGGACAGCTCCGGATCGCCGTCTAATGCGTCTCTTGTCGCCTACACGGCAGGCAAAAGCTTTTCCACTCTGTCTAGGAAGGAGAAAGTGTGCCAGCACAGCAAATGCCTCCCGGACTTTCCCTGGAATTCAGCAAGTGCTTTGCAGCTTGAAATTGGAAGGAAAGCCTCAGATTTAGCAGCCAGAGCTTCAGGAGGAGCAGCAGCGAGCACAGCATCGGTTTTGCAGCAGCTCCTTCCATGTGCATGTTTTTGGGAGTGGAAAGGCTTGCAGAGTGTTAAAGTAGCTTTTTCTCTCCGCTGGAAAGCTGCACGCTCAGTGCCAGTGTTCTGCAGCTTCTTTCTTCACGTTTCAGCAGCTAGCATGCTCTCCGTGTGCTGGAGAAGCGGCAGAGGCTTCCTTGCCGGAGAAGCGGCACCTTCGCCGGCAGAGAGCATCCTGCCGGCCGCGGTGCGCTCCGGAGCGGGGGCTTGTGCCGAAAGAGGCCGGCAACAGGCGCTTACCTTCGGACAGCTCCGGATCGCCGTCTAATGCGTCTCTTGTCGCCTACACGGCAGGGAAAAGCTTTTCCACTCTGTCTAGGAAGGAGAAAGTGTGCCAGCACAGCAAATGCCTCCCGGACTTTCCCTGCAATTCAGCAAGTGCTTTGCAGCTTGAAATTGGAAGGAAAGCCTCAGATTTAGCAGCCAGAGCTTCAGGAGGAGCAGCAGCGAGCACAGCATCGCTTTTGCAGCAGCTCCTTCCATGTGCATGTTTTTGGGAGTGGAAAGGCTTGCAGAGTGTTAAAGTAGCTTTTTCTCTCCGCTGGAAAGCTGCACGCTCAGTGCCAGTCTTCTGCAGCTTCTTTCTTCACGTTTCAGCAGCTAGCACGCTCTCCGTGTGCAGGAGAAGCGGCAGAGGCTTCCTTGCCGGAGAAGCGGCACCTTCGCCGGCAGAGAGCATCCTGCCGGCCGCGGTGCGCTCCGGAGCGGGGGCTTGTGCCGAAAGAGGCCGGCAACAGGCGCTTACCTTCGGACAGCTCCGGATGCCCGTCTTATGCGTCTCTTGTCGCCTACACGGCAGGGAAAAGCTTTTCCACTCTGTCTAGGAAGGAGAAAGTGTGCCAGCACAGCAAATGCCTCCCGGACTTTCCCTGCAATTCAGCAAGTGCTTTGCAGCTTGAAATTGGAAGGAAAGCCTCAGATTTAGCAGCCAGAGCTTCAGGAGGAGCAGCAGCGAGCACAGCATCGCTTTTGCAGCAGCTCCTTCCATGTGCATGTTTTTGGGAGTGGAAAGGCTTGCAGAGTGTTAAAGTAGCTTTTTCTCTCCGCTGGAAAGCTGCACGCTCAGTGCCAGTCTTCTGCAGCTTCTTTCTTCACGTTTCAGCAGCTAGCACGCTCTCCGTGTGCTGGAGAAGCGGCAGAGGCTTCCTTGCCGGAGAAGCGGCACCTTCGCCGGCAGAGAGCATCCTGCCGGCCGCGGTGCGCTCCGGAGCGGGGGCTTGTGCCGAAAGAGGCCGGCAACAGGCGCTTACCTTCGGACAGCTCCGGATCGCCGTCTAATGCGTCTCTTGTCGCCTACACGGCAGGCAAAAGCTTTTCCACTCTGTCTAGGAAGGAGTAAGTGTGCCAGCACAGCAAATGCCTCCCGGACTTTCCCTGCAATTCAGCAAGTGCTTTGCAGCTTGAAATTGGAAGGAAAGCCTCAGATTTAGCAGCCAGAGCTTCAGGAGGAGCAGCAGCGAGCACAGCATCGGTTTTGCAGCAGCTCCTTCCATGTGCATGTTTTTGGGAGTGGAGAGGCTTGCAGAGTGTTAAAGTAGCTTTTTCTCTCCGCTGGAAAGCTGCACGCTCAGTGCCAGTGTTCTGCAGCTTCTTTCTTCACGTTTCAGCAGCTAGCACGCTCTCCGTGTGCTGGAGAAGCGGCAGAGGCTTCCTTGCCGGAGAAGCGGCACCTTCGCCGGCAGAGAGCATCCTGCCGGCCGCGGTGCGCTCCGGAGCGGGGGCTTGTGCCGAAAGAGGCCGGCAACAGGCGCTTACCTTCGGACAGCTCCGGATCGCCGTCTAATGCGTCTCTTGTCGCCTACACGGCAGGGAAAAGCTTTTCCACTCTGTCTAGGAAGGAGAAAGTGTGCCAGCACAGCAAATGCCTCCCGGACTTTCCCTGCAATTCAGCAAGTGCTTTGCAGCTTGAAATTGGAAGGAAAGCCTCAGATTTAGCAGCCAGAGCTTCAGGAGGAGCAGCAGCGAGCACAGCATCGCTTTTGCAGCAGCTCCTTCCATGTGCATGTTTTTGGGAGTGGAAAGGCTTGCAGAGTGTTAAAGTAGCTTTTCCTCTCCGCTGGAAAGCTGCACGCTCAGTGCCAGTGTTCTGCAGCTTCTTTCTTCACGTTTCAGCAGCTAGCACGCTCTCCGTGTGCTGGAGAAGCGGCAGAGGCTTCCTTGCCGGAGAAGCGGCACCTTCGCCGGCAGAGAGCATCCTGCCGGCCGCGGTGCGCTCCGGAGCGGGGGCTTGTGCCGAAAGAGGCCGGCAACAGGCGCTTACCTTCGGACAGCTCCGGATCGCCGTCTAATGCGTCTCTTGTCGCCTACACGGCAGGCAAAAGCTTTTCCACTCTGTCTAGGAAGGAGAAAGTGTGCCAGCACAGCAAATGCCTCCCGGACTTTCCCTGCAATTCAGCAAGTGCTTTGCAGCTTGAAATTGGAAGGAAAGCCTCAGATTTAGCAGCCAGAGCTTCAGGAGGAGCAGCAGCGAGCACAGCATCGCTTTTGCAGCAGCTCCTTCCATGTGCATGTTTTTGGGAGTGGAAAGGCTTGCAGAGTGTTCAAGTAGCTTTTTCTCTCCGCTGGAAAGCTGCACGCTCAGTGCCAGTGTTCTGCAGCTTCTTTCTTCACGTTTCAGCAGCTAGCACGCTCTCCGTGTGCTGGAGAAGCGGCAGAGGCTTCCTTGCCGGAGAAGCGGCACCTTCGCCGGCAGAGAGCATCCTGCCGGCCGCGGTGCGCTCCGGAGCGGGGGCTTGTGCCGAAAGAGGCCGGCAACAGGCGCTTACCTTCGGACAGCTCCGGATGCCCGTCTTATGCGTCTCTTGTCGCCTACACGGCAGGGAAAAGCTTTTCCACTCTGTCTAGGAAGGAGAAAGTGTGCCAGCACAGCAAATGCCTCCCGGACTTTCCCTGGAATTCAGCAAGTGCTTTGCAGCTTGAAATTGGAAGGAAAGCCTCAGATTTAGCAGCCAGAGCTTCAGGAGGAGCAGCAGCGAGCACAGCATCGGTTTTGCAGCAGCTCCTTCCATGTGCATGTTTCTGGGAGTGGAAAGGCTTGCGGAGTGTTAAAGTAGCTTTTTCTCTCCGCTGGAAAGCTGCACGCTCAGTGCCAGTGTTCTGCAGCTTCTTTCTTCACGTTTCAGCAGCTAGCACGCTCTCCGTGTGCTGGAGAAGCGGCAGAGGCTTCCTTGCCGGAGAAGCGGCACCTTCGCCGGCAGAGAGCATCCTGCCGGCCGCGGTGCGCTCCGGAGCGGGGGCTTGTGCCGAAAGAGGCCGGCAACAGGCGCTTACCTTCGGACAGCTCCGGATCGCCGTCTAATGCGTCTCTTGTCGCCTACACGGCAGGCAAAAGCTTTTCCACTCTGTCTAGGAAGGAGAAAGTGTGCCAGCACAGCAAATGCCTCCCGGACTTTCCCTGCAATTCAGCAAGTGCTTTGCAGCTTGAAATTGGAAGGAAAGCCTCAGATTTAGCAGCCAGAGCTTCAGGAGGAGCAGCAGCGAGCACAGCATCGCTTTTGCAGCAGCTCCTTCCATGTGCATGTTTTTGGGAGTGGAAAGGCTTGCAGAGTGTTAAAGTAGCTTTTTCTCTCCGCTGGAAAGCTGCACGCTCAGTGCCAGTCTTCTGCAGCTTCTTTCTTCACGTTTCAGCAGCTAGCACGCTCTCCGTGTGCTGGAGAAGCGGCAGAGGCTTCCTTGCCGGAGAAGCGGCACCTTCGCCGGCAGAGAGCATCCTGCCGGCCGCGGTGCGCTCCGGAGCGGGGGCTTGTGCCGAAAGAGGCCGGCAACAGGCGCTTACCTTCGGACAGCTCCGGATCGCCGTCTAATGCGTCTCTTGTCGCCTACACGGCAGGGAAAAGCTTTTCCACTCTGTCTAGGAAGGAGAAAGTGTGCCAGCACAGCAAATGCCTCCCGGACTTTCCCTGGAATTCAGCAAGTGCTTTGCAGCTTGAAATTGGAAGGAAAGCCTCAGATTTAGCAGCTAGAGCTTCAGGAGGAGCAGCAGCGAGCACAGCATCGGTTTTGCAGCAGCTCCTTCCATGTGCATGTTTTTGGGAGTGGAAAGGCTTGCAGAGTGTTAAAGTAGCTTTTTCTCTCCGCTGGAAAGCTGCACGCTCAGTGCCAGTGTTCTGCAGCTTCTTTCTTCACGTTTCAGCAGCTAGCACGCTCTCCGTGTGCTGGAGAAGCGGCAGAGGCTTCCTTGCCGGAGAAGCGGCACCTTCGCCGGCAGAGAGCATCCTGCCGGCCGCGGTGCGCTCCGGAGCGGGGGCTTGTGCCGAAAGAGGCCGGCAACAGGCGCTTACCTTCGGACAGCTCCGGATCGCCGTCTAATGCGTCTCTTGTCGCCTACACGGCAGGGAAAAGCTTTTCCACTCTGTCTAGGAAGGAGAAAGTGTGCCAGCACAGCAAATGCCTCCCGGACTTTCCCTGCAATTCAGCAAGTGCTTTGCAGCTTGAAATTGGAAGGAAAGCCTCAGATTTAGCAGCCAGAGCTTCAGGAGGAGCAGCAGCGAGCACAGCATCGGTTTTGCAGCAGCTCCTTCCATGTGCATGTTTTTGGGAGTGGAAAGGCTTGCAGAGTGTTAAAGTAGCTTTTTCTCTCCGCTGGAAAGCTGCACGCTCAGTGCCAGTCTTCTGCAGCTTCTTTCTTCACGTTTCAGCAGCTAGCACGCTCTCCGTGTGCTGGAGAAGCGGCAGAGGCTTCCTTGCCGGAGAAGCGGCACCTTCGCCGGCAGAGAGCATCCTGCCGGCCGCGGTGCGCTCCGGAGCGGGGGCTTGTGCCGAAAGAGGCCGGCAACAGGCGCTTACCTTCGGACAGCTCCGGATGCCCGTCTTATGCGTCTCTTGTCGCCTACACGGCAGGGAAAAGCTTTTCCACTCTGTCTAGGAAGGAGAAAGTGTGCCAGCACAGCAAATGCCTCCCGGACTTTCCCTGGAATTCAGCAAGTGCTTTGCAGCTTGAAATTGGAAGGAAAGCCTCAGATTTAGCAGCCAGAGCTTCAGGAGGAGCAGCAGCGAGCACAGCATCGGTTTTGCAGCAGCTCCTTCCATGTGCATGTTTTTGGGAGTGGAAAGGCTTGCAGAGTGTTAAAGTAGCTTTTTCTCTCCGCTGGAAAGCTGCACGCTCAGTGCCAGTCTTCTGCAGCTTCTTTCTTCACGTTTCAGCAGCTAGCATGCTCTCCGTGTGCTGGAGAAGCGGCAGAGGCTTCCTTGCCGGAGAAGCGGCACCTTCGCCGGCAGAGAGCATCCTGCCGGCCGCGGTGCGCTCCGGAGCGGGGGCTTGTGCCGAAAGAGGCCGGCAACAGGCGCTTAACTTCGGACAGCTCCGGATCGCCGTCTAATGCGTCTCTTGCCGCCTACACGGCATGGAAAAGCTGCAGAAGACTGGCACCGAGCGTGCAGCTTTCCAGCGGAGAGAAAAAGCTACTTTAACACTCTGCAAGCCTTTCCACTCCCAAAAACATGCACATGGAAGGAGCTGCTGCAAAACCGATGCTGTGCTCGCTGCTGCTCCTCCTGAAGCTCTGGCTGCTAAATCTGAGGCTTTCCTTCCAATTTCAAGCTGCAAAGCACTTGCTGAATTGCAGGGAAAGTCCGGGAGGCATTTGCTGTGCTGGCACACTTTCTCCTTCCTAGACAGAGTGGAAAAGCTTTTGCCTGCCGTGTAGGCGACAAGAGACGCATTAGACGGCGATCCGGAGCTGTCCGAAGGTAAGCGCCTGTTGCCGGCCTCTTTCGGCACAAGCCCCCGCTCCGGAGCGCACCGCGGCCGGCAGGATGCTCTCTGCCGGCGAAGGTGCCGCTTCTCCGGCAAGGAAGCCTCTGCCGCTTCTCCAGCACACGGAGAGCGTGCTAGCTGCTGAAACGTGAAGAAAGAAGCTGCAGAACACTGGCACTGAGCGTGCAGCTTTCCAGCGGAGAGAAAAAGATACTTTAACACTCTGCAAGCCTCTCCACTCCCAAAAACATGCACATGGAAGGAGCTGCTGCAAAACCGATGCTGTGCTCGCTGCTGCTCCTCCTGAAGCTCTGGCTGCTAAATCTGAGGCTTTCCTTCCAATTTCAAGCTGCAAAGCACTTGCTGAATTCCAGGGAAAGTCCGGGAGGCATTTGCTGTGCTGGCACACTTTCTCCTTCCTAGACAGAGTGGAAAAGCTTTTCCCTGCCGTGTAGGCGACAAGAGACGCATTAGACGGCGATCCGGAGCTGTCCGAAGGTAAGCGCCTGTTGCCGGCCTCTTTCGGCACAAGCCCCCGCTCCGGAGCGCACCGCGGCCGGCAGGATGCTCTCTGCCGGCGAAGGTGCCGCTTCTCCGGCAAGGAAGCCTCTGCCGCTTCTCCAGCACACGGAGAGCGTGCTAGCTGCTGAAACGTGAAGAAAGAAGCTGCAGAACACTGGCACTGAGCGTGCAGCTTTCCAGCGGAGAGAAAAAGCTACTTTAACACTCTGCAAGCCTCTCCACTCCCAAAAACATGCACATGGAAGGAGCTGCTGCAAAAGCGATGCTATGCTCGCTGCTGCTCCTCCTGAAGCTCTGGCTGCTAAATCTGAGGCTTTCCTTCCAATTTCAAGCTGCAAAGCACTTGCTGAATTGCAGGGAAAGTCCGGGAGGCATTTGCTGTGCTGGCACACTTTCTCCTTCCTAGACAGAGTGGAAAAGCTTTTCCCTGCCGTGTAGGCGACAAGAGACGCATTAGACGGCGATCCGGAGCTGTCCGAAGGTAAGCGCCTGTTGCCGGCCTCTTTCGGCACAAGCCCCCGCTCCGGAGCGCACCGCGGCCGGCAGGATGCTCTCTGCCGGCGAAGGTGCCGCTTCTCCGGCAAGGAAGCCTCTGCCGCTTCTCCAGCACACGGAGAGCGTGCTAGCTGCTGAAACGTGAAGAAAGAAGCTGCAGAAGACTGGCACTGAGCGTGCAGCTTTCCAGCGGAGAGAAAAAGCTACTTTAACACTCTGCAAGCCTCTCCACTCCCAAAAACATGCACATGGAAGGAGCTGCTGCAAAACCGATGCTGTGCTCGCTGCTGCTCCTCCTGAAGCTCTGGCTGCTAAATCTGAGGCTTTCCTTCCAATTTCAAGCTGCAAAGCACTTGCTGAATTGCAGGGAAAGTCCGGGAGGCATTTGCTGTGCTGGCACACTTTCTCCTTCCTAGACAGAGTGGAAAAGCTTTTCCCTGCCGTGTAGGCGACAAGAGACGCATTAGACGGCGATCCGGAGCTGTCCGAAGGTAAGCGCCTGTTGCCGGCCTCTTTCGGCACAAGCCCCCGCTCCGGAGCGCACCGCGGCCGGCAGGATGCTCTCTGCCGGCGAAGGTGCCGCTTCTCCGGCAAGGAAGCCTCTGCCGCTTCTCCAGCACACGGAGAGCGTGCTAGCTGCTGAAACGTGAAGAAAGAAGCTGCAGAACACTGGCACTGAGCGTGCAGCTTTCCAGCGGAGAGAAAAAGCTACTTTAACACTCTGCAAGCCTCTCCACTCCCAAAAACATGCACATGGAAGGAGCTGCTGCAAAAGCGATGCTATGCTCGCTGCTGCTCCTCCTGAAGCTCTGGCTGCTAAATCTGAAGCTTTCCTTCCAATTTCAAGCTGCAAAGCACTTGCTGAATTCCAGGGAAAGTCCGGGAGGCATTTGCTGTGCTGGCACACTTTCTCCTTCCTAGACAGAGTGGAAAAGCTTTTGCCTGCCGTGTAGGCGACAAGAGACGCATTAGACGGCGATCCGGAGCTGTCCGAAGGTAAGCGCCTGTTGCCGGCCTCTTTCGGCACAAGCCCCCGCTCCGGAGCGCACCGCGGCCGGCAGGATGCTCTCTGCCGGCGAAGGTGCCGCTTCTCCGGCAAGGAAGCCTCTGCCGCTTCTCCAGCACACGGAGAGCGTGCTAGCTGCTGAAACGTGAAGAAAGAAGCTGCAGAACACTGGCACTGAGCGTGCAGCTTTCCAGCGGAGAGAAAAAGCTACTTTAACACTCTGCAAGCCTTTCCACTCCCAAAAACATGCACATGGAAGGAGCTGCTGCAAAACCGATGCTGTGCTCGCTGCTGCTCCTCCTGAAGCTCTGGCTGCTAAATCTGAGGCTTTCCTTCCAATTTCAAGCTGCAAAGCACTTGCTGAATTCCAGGGAAAGTCCGGGAGGCATTTGCTGTGCTGGCACACTTTCTCCTTCCTAGACAGAGTGGAAAAGCTTTTCCCTGCCGTGTAGGCGACAAGAGACGCATTAGACGGCGATCCGGAGCTGTCCGAAGGTAAGCGCCTGTTGCCGGCCTCTTTCGGCACAAGCCCCCGCTCCGGAGCGCACCGCGGCCGGCAGGATGCTCTCTGCCGGCGAAGGTGCCGCTTCTCCGGCAAGGAAGCCTCTGCCGCTTCTCCAGCACACGGAGAGCGTGCTAGCTGCTGAAACGTGAAGAAAGAAGCTGCAGAACACTGGCACTGAGCGTGCAGCTTTCCAGCGGAGAGAAAAAGCTACTTTAACACTCTGCAAACCTTTCCACTCCCAAAAACATGCACATGGAAGGAGCTGCTGCAAAACCGATGCTGTGCTCGTTGCTGCTCCTCCTGAAGCTCTGGCTGCTAAATCTGAGGCTTTCCTTCCAATTTCAAGCTGCAAAGCACTTGCTGAATTCCAGGGAAAGTCCGGGAGGCATTTGCTGTGCTGGCACACTTTCTCCTTCCTAGACAGAGTGGAAAAGCTTTTCCCTGCCGTGTAGGCGACAAGAGACGCATTAGACGGGCATCCGGAGCTGTCCGAAGGTAAGCGCCTGTTGCCGGCCTCTTTCGGCACAAGCCCCCGCTCCGGAGCGCCCCGCGGCCGGCAGGATGCTCTCTGCCGGCGAAGGTGCCGCTTCTCCGGCAAGGAAGCCTCTGCCGCTTCTCCAGCACACGGAGAGCGTGCTAGCTGCTGAAACGTGAAGAAAGAAGCTGCAGAACACTGGCACTGAGCGTGCAGATTTCCAGCGGAGAGAAAAAGCTACTTTAACACTCTGCAAGCCTTTCCACTCCCAAAAACATGCACATGGAAGGAGCTGCTGCAAAACCGATGCTGTGCTCGCTGCTGCTCCTCCTGAAGCTCTAGCTGCTAAATCTGAGGCTTTCCTTCCAATTTCAAGCTGCAAAGCACTTGCTGAATTCCAGGGAAAGTCCGGGAGGCATTTGCTGTGCTGGCACACTTTCTCCTTCCTAGACAGAGTGGAAAAGCTTTTCCCTGCCGTGTAGGCGACAAGAGACGCATTAGACGGCGATCCGGAGCTGTCCGAAGGTAAGCGCCGGCTGCCGGCCTCTTTCGGCACAAGCCCCCGCTCCGGAGCGCACCGCGGCCGGCAGGATGCTCTCTGCCGGCGAAGGTGCCGCTTCTCCGGCAAGGAAGCCTCTGCCGCTTCTCCAGCACACGGAGAGCGTGCTAGCTGCTGAAACGTGAAGAAAGAAGCTGCAGAAGACTGGCACTGAGCGTGCAGCTTTCCAGCGGAGAGAAAAAGCTACTTTAACACTCTGCAAACCTTTCCACTCCCAAAAACATGCACATGGAAGGAGCTGCTGCAAAAGCGATGCTGTGCTCGCTGCTGCTCCTCCTGAAGCTCTGGCTGCTAAATCTGAGGCTTTCCTTCCAATTTCAAGCTGCAAAGCACTTGCTGAATTCCAGGGAAAGTCCGGGAGGCATTTGCTGTGCTGGCACACTTTCTCCTTCCTAGACAGAGTGGAAAAGCTTTTCCCTGCCGTGTAGGCGACAAGAGACGCATTAGACGGCGATCCGGAGCTGTCCGAAGGTAAGCGCCTGTTGCCGGCCTCTTTCGGCACAAGCCCCCGCTCCGGAGCGCACCGCGGCCGGCAGGATGCTCTCTGCCGGCGAAGGTGCCGCTTCTCCGGCAAGGAAGCCTCTGCCGCTTCTCCAGCACACGGAGAGCGTGCTAGCTGCTGAAACGTGAAGAAAGAAGCTGCAGAAGACTGGCACTGAGCGTGCAGCTTTCCAGCGGAGAGAAAAAGCTACTTTAACACTCTGCAAGCCTCTCCACTCCCAAAAACATGCACATGGAAGGAGCTGCTGCAAAAGCGATGCTGTGCTCGCTGCTGCTCCTCCTGAAGCTCTGGCTGCTAAATCTGAGGCTTTCCTTCCAATTTCAAGCTGCAAAGCACTTGCTGAATTGCAGGGAAAGTCCGGGAGGCATTTGCTGTGCTGGCACACTTTCTCCTTCCTAGACAGAGTGGAAAAGCTTTTCCCTGCCGTGTAGGCGACAAGAGACGCATTAGACGGCGATCCGGAGCTGTCCGAAGGTAAGCGCCTGTTGCCGGCCTCTTTCGGCACAAGCCCCCGCTCCGGAGCGCACCGCGGCCGGCAGGATGCTCTCTGCCGGCGAAGGTGCCGCTTCTCCGGCAAGGAAGCCTCTGCCGCTTCTCCAGCACACGGAGAGCGTGCTAGCTGCTGAAACGTGAAGAAAGAAGCTGCAGAACACTGGCACTGAGCGTGCAGCTTTCCAGCGGAGAGAAAAAGCTACTTTAACACTCTGCAAACCTTTCCACTCCCAAAAACATGCACATGGAAGGAGCTGCTGCAAAACCGATGCTGTGCTCGTTGCTGCTCCTCCTGAAGCTCTGGCTGCTAAATCTGAGGCTTTCCTTCCAATTTCAAGCTGCAAAGCACTTGCTGAATTCCAGGGAAAGTCCGGGAGGCATTTGCTGTGCTGGCACACTTTCTCCTTCCTAGACAGAGTGGAAAAGCTTTTCCCTGCCGTGTAGGCGACAAGAGACGCATTAGACGGGCATCCGGAGCTGTCCGAAGGTAAGCGCCTGTTGCCGGCCTCTTTCGGCACAAGCCCCCGCTCCGGAGCGCCCCGCGGCCGGCAGGATGCTCTCTGCCGGCGAAGGTGCCGCTTCTCCGGCAAGGAAGCCTCTGCCGCTTCTCCAGCACACGGAGAGCGTGCTAGCTGCTGAAACGTGAAGAAAGAAGCTGCAGAACACTGGCACTGAGCGTGCAGATTTCCAGCGGAGAGAAAAAGCTACTTTAACACTCTGCAAGCCTTTCCACTCCCAAAAACATGCACATGGAAGGAGCTGCTGCAAAAGCGATGCTATGCTCGCTGCTGCTCCTCCTGAAGCTCTAGCTGCTAAATCTGAGGCTTTCCTTCCAATTTCAAGCTGCAAAGCACTTGCTGAATTGCAGGGAAAGTCCGGGAGGCATTTGCTGTGCTGGCACACTTTCTCCTTCCTAGACAGAGTGGAAAAGCTTTTCCCTGCCGTGTAGGCGACAAGAGACGCATTAGACGGCGATCCGGAGCTGTCCGAAGGTAAGCGCCTGCTGCCGGCCTCTTTCGGCACAAGCCCCCGCTCCGGAGCGCACCGCGGCCGGCAGGATGCTCTCTGCCGGCGAAGGTGCCGCTTCTCCGGCAAGGAAGCCTCTGCCGCTTCTCCAGCACACGGAGAGCGTGCTAGCTGCTGAAACGTGAAGAAAGAAGCTGCAGAAGACTGGCACTGAGCGTGCAGCTTTCCAGCGGAGAGAAAAAGCTACTTTAACACTCTGCAAACCTTTCCACTCCCAAAAACATGCACATGGAAGGAGCTGCTGCAAAACCGATGCTGTGCTCGCTGCTGCTCCTCCTGAAGCTCTGGCTGCTAAATCTGAGGCTTTCCTTCCAATTTCAAGCTGCAAAGCACTTGCTGAATTCCAGGGAAAGTCCGGGAGGCATTTGCTGTGCTGGCACACTTTCTCCTTCCTAGACAGAGTGGAAAAGCTTTTCCCTGCCGTGTAGGCGACAAGAGACGCATTAGACGGCGATCCGGAGCTGTCCGAAGGTAAGCGCCTGTTGCCGGCCTCTTTCGGCACAAGCCCCCGCTCCGGAGCGCACCGCGGCCGGCAGGATGCTCTCTGCCGGCGAAGGTGCCGCTTCTCCGGCAAGGAAGCCTCTGCCGCTTCTCCAGCACACGGAGAGCGTGCTAGCTGCTGAAACGTGAAGAAAGAAGCTGCAGAAGACTGGCACTGAGCGTGCAGCTTTCCAGCGGAGAGAAAAAGCTACTTTAACACTCTGCAAGCCTCTCCACTCCCAAAAACATGCACATGGAAGGAGCTGCTGCAAAAGCGATGCTGTGCTCGCTGCTGCTCCTCCTGAAGCTCTGGCTGCTAAATCTGAGGCTTTCCTTCCAATTTCAAGCTGCAAAGCACTTGCTGAATTCCAGGGAAAGTCCGGGAGGCATTTGCTGTGCTGGCACACTTTCTCCTTCCTAGACAGAGTGGAAAAGCTTTTCCCTGCCGTGTAGGCGACAAGAGACGCATTAGACGGCGATCCGGAGCTGTCCGAAGGTAAGCGCCTGTTGCCGGCCTCTTTCGGCACAAGCCCCCGCTCCGGAGCGCACCGCGGCCGGCAGGATGCTCTCTGCCGGCGAAGGTGCCGCTTCTCCGGCAAGGAAGCCTCTGCCGCTTCTCCAGCACACGGAGAGCGTGCTAGCTGCTGAAACGTGAAGAAAGAAGCTGCAGAACACTGGCACTGAGCGTGCAGCTTTCCAGCGGAGAGAAAAAGCTACTTTAACACTCTGCAAGCCTCTCCACTCCCAAAAACATGCACATGGAAGGAGCTGCTGCAAAACCGATGCTGTGCTCGCTGCTGCTCCTCCTGAAGCTCTGGCTGCTAAATCTGAGGCTTTCCTTCCAATTTCAAGCTGCAAAGCACTTGCTGAATTCCAGGGAAAGTCCGGGAGGCATTTGCTGTGCTGGCACACTTTCTCCTTCCTAGACAGAGTGGAAAAGCTTTTCCCTGCCGTGTAGGCGACAAGAGACGCATTAGACGGCGATCCGGAGCTGTCCGAAGGTAAGCGCCTGTTGCCGGCCTCTTTCGGCACAAGCCCCCGCTCCGGAGCGCACCGCGGCCGGCAGGATGCTCTCTGCCGGCGAAGGTGCCGCTTCTCCGGCAAGGAAGCCTCTGCCGCTTCTCCAGCACACGGAGAGCGTGCTAGCTGCTGAAACGTGAAGAAAGAAGCTGCAGAACACTGGCACTGAGCGTGCAGCTTTCCAGCGGAGAGAAAAAGCTACTTTAACACTCTGCAAGCCTCTCCACTCCCAAAAACATGCACATGGAAGGAGCTGCTGCAAAAGCGATGCTATGCTCGCTGCTGCTCCTCCTGAAGCTCTGGCTGCTAAATCTGAGGCTTTCCTTCCAATTTCAAGCTGCAAAGCACTTGCTGAATTCCAGGGAAAGTCCGGGAGGCATTTGCTGTGCTGGCACACTTTCTCCTTCCTAGACAGAGTGGAAAAGCTTTTCCCTGCCGTGTAGGCGACAAGAGACGCATTAGACGGCGATCCGGAGCTGTCCGAAGGTAAGCGCCTGTTGCCGGCCTCTTTCGGCACAAGCCCCCGCTCCGGAGCGCACCGCGGCCGGCAGGATGCTCTCTGCCGGCGAAGGTGCCGCTTCTCCGGCAAGGAAGCCTCTGCCGCTTCTCCAGCACACGGAGAGCGTGCTAGCTGCTGAAACGTGAAGAAAGAAGCTGCAGAACACTGGCACTGAGCGTGCAGCTTTCCAGCGGAGAGAAAAAGCTACTTTAACACTCTGCAAGCCTCTCCACTCCCAAAAACATGCACATGGAAGGAGCTGCTGCAAAACCGATGCTGTGCTCGCTGCTGCTCCTCCTGAAGCTCTGGCTGCTAAATCTGAGGCTTTCCTTCCAATTTCAAGCTGCAAAGCACTTGCTGAATTCCAGGGAAAGTCCGGGAGGCATTTGCTGTGCTGGCACACTTTCTCCTTCCTAGACAGAGTGGAAAAGCTTTTCCCTGCCGTGTAGGCGACAAGAGACGCATTAGACGGCGATCCGGAGCTGTCCGAAGGTAAGCGCCTGTTGCCGGCCTCTTTCGGCACAAGCCCCCGCTCCGGAGCGCACCGCGGCCGGCAGGATGCTCTCTGCCGGCGAAGGTGCCGCTTCTCCGGCAAGGAAGCCTCTGCCGCTTCTCCAGCACACGGAGAGCGTGCTAGCTGCTGAAACGTGAAGAAAGAAGCTGCAGAAGACTGGCACTGAGCGTGCAGCTTTCCAGCGGAGAGAAAAAGCTACTTTAACACTCTGCAAGCCTCTCCACTCCCAAAAACATGCACATGGAAGGAGCTGCTGCAAAAGCGATGCTATGCTCGCTGCTGCTCCTCCTGAAGCTCTGGCTGCTAAATCTGAAGCTTTCCTTCCAATTTCAAGCTGCAAAGCACTTGCTGAATTCCAGGGAAAGTCCGGGAGGCATTTGCTGTGCTGGCACACTTTCTCCTTCCTAGACAGAGTGGAAAAGCTTTTCCCTGCCGTGTAGGCGACAAGAGACGCATTAGACGGGCATCCGGAGCTGTCCGAAGGTAAGCGCCTGTTGCCGGCCTCTTTCGGCACAAGCCCCCGCTCCGGAGCGCCCCGCGGCCGGCAGGATGCTCTCTGCCGGCGAAGGTGCCGCTTCTCCGGCAAGGAAGCCTCTGCCGCTTCTCCAGCACACGGAGAGCGTGCTAGCTGCTGAAACGTGAAGAAAGAAGCTGCAGAACACTGGCACTGAGCGTGCAGCTTTCCAGCGGAGAGAAAAAGCTACTTTAACACTCTGCAAGCCTTTCCACTCCCAAAAACATGCACATGGAAGGAGCTGCTGCAAAACCGATGCTGTGCTCGCTGCTGCTCCTCCTGAAGCTCTGGCTGCTAAATCTGAGGCTTTCCTTCCAATTTCAAGCTGCAAAGAACTTGCTGAATTCCAGGGAAAGTCCGGGAGGCATTTGCTGTGCTGGCACACTTTCTCCTTCCTAGACAGAGTGGAAAAGCTTTTCCCTGCCGTGTAGGCGACAAGAGACGCATTAGACGGCGATCCGGAGCTGTCCGAAGGTAAGCGCCTGTTGCCGGCCTCTTTCGGCACAAGCCCCCGCTCCGGAGCGCACCGCGGCCGGCAGGATGCTCTCTGCCGGCGAAGGTGCCGCTTCTCCGGCAAGGAAGCCTCTGCCGCTTCTCCAGCACACGGAGAGCGTGCTAGCTGCTGAAACGTGAAGAAAGAAGCTGCAGAACACTGGCACTGAGCGTGCAGCTTTCCAGCGGAGAGAAAAAGCTACTTTAACACTCTGCAAGCCTCTCCACTCCCAAAAACATGCACATGGAAGGAGCTGCTGCAAAACCGATGCTGTGCTCGCTGCTGCTCCTCCTGAAGCTCTGGCTGCTAAATCTGAGGCTTTCCTTCCAATTTCAAGCTGCAAAGCACTTGCTGAATTCCAGGGAAAGTCCGGGAGGCATTTGCTGTGCTGGCACACTTTCTCCTTCCGAGACAGAGTGGAAAAGCTTTTCCCTGCCGTGTAGGCGACAAGAGACGCATTAGACGGCGATCCGGAGCTGTCCGAAGGTAAGCGCCTGTTGCCGGCCTCTTTCGGCACAAGCCCCCGCTCCGGAGCGCACCGCGGCCGGCAGGATGCTCTCTGCCGGCGAAGGTGCCGCTTCTCCGGCAAGGAAGCCTCTGCCGCTTCTCCAGCACACGGAGAGCGTGCTAGCTGCTGAAACGTGAAGAAAGAAGCTGCAGAAGACTGGCACTGAGCGTGCAGCTTTCCAGCGGAGAGAAAAAGCTACTTGAACACTCTGCAAGCCTTTCCACTCCCAAAAACATGCACATGGAAGGAGCTGCTGCAAAACCGATGCTGTGCTCGCTGCTGCTCCTCCTGAAGCTCTGGCTGCTAAATCTGAGGCTTTCCTTCCAATTTCAAGCTGCAAAGCACTTGCTGAATTGCAGGGAAAGTCCGGGAGGCATTTGCTGTGCTGGCACACTTTCTCCTTCCTAGACAGAGTGGAAAAGCTTTTCCCTGCCGTGTAGGCGACAAGAGACGCATTAGACGGCGATCCGGAGCTGTCCGAAGGTAAGCGCCTGTTGCCGGCCTCTTTCGGCACAAGCCCCCGCTCCGGAGCGCACCGCGGCCGGCAGGATGCTCTCTGCCGGCGAAGGTGCCGCTTCTCCGGCAAGGAAGCCTCTGCCGCTTCTCCAGCACACGGAGAGCGTGCTAGCTGCTGAAACGTGAAGAAAGAAGCTGCAGAAGACTGGCACTGAGCGTGCAGCTTTCCAGCGGAGAGAAAAAGCTACTTTAACACTCTGCAAGCCTTTCCACTCCCAAAAACATGCACATGGAAGGAGCTGCTGCAAAACCGATGCTGTGCTCGCTGCTGCTCCTCCTGAAGCTCTGGCTGCTAAATCTGAGGCTTTCCTTCCAATTTCAAGCTGCAAAGCACTTGCTGAATTCCAGGGAAAGTCCGGGAGGCATTTGCTGTGCTGGCACACTTTCTCCTTCCTAGACAGAGTGGAAAAGCTTTTCCCTGCCGTGTAGGCGACAAGAGACGCATTAGACGGCGATCCGGAGCTGTCCGAAGGTAAGCGCCTGTTGCCGGCCTCTTTCGGCACAAGCCCCCGCTCCGGAGCGCACCGCGGCCGGCAGGATGCTCTCTGCCGGCGAAGGTGCCGCTTCTCCGGCAAGGAAGCCTCGGCCGCTTCTCCAGCACACGGAGAGCGTGCTAGCTGCTGAAACGTGAAGAAAGAAGCTGCAGAAGACTGGCACTGAGCGTGCAGCTTTCCAGCGGAGAGAAAAAGCTACTTTAACACTCTGCAAGCCTCTCCACTCCCAAAAACATGCACATGGAAGGAGCTGCTGCAAAACCGATGCTGTGCTCGCTGCTGCTCCTCCTGAAGCTCTGGCTGCTAAATCTGAGGCTTTCCTTCCAATTTCAAGCTGCAAAGCACTTGCTGAATTCCAGGGAAAGTCCGGGAGGCATTTGCTGTGCTGGCACACTTTCTCCTTCCTAGACAGAGTGGAAAAGCTTTTCCCTGCCGTGTAGGCGACAAGAGACGCATTAGACGGCGATCCGGAGCTGTCCGAAGGTAAGCGCCTGTTGCCGGCCTCTTTCGGCACAAGCCCCCGCTCCGGAGCGCACCGCGGCCGGCAGGATGCTCTCTGCCGGCGAAGGTGCCGCTTCTCCGGCAAGGAAGCCTCTGCCGCTTCTCCAGCACACGGAGAGCGTGCTAGCTGCTGAAACGTGAAGAAAGAAGCTGCAGAAGACTGGCACTGAGCGTGCAGCTTTCCAGCGGAGAGAAAAAGCTACTTTAACACTCTGCAAGCCTCTCCACTCCCAAAAACATGCACATGGAAGGAGCTGCTGCAAAACCGATGCTGTGCTCGCTGCTGCTCCTCCTGAAGCTCTGGCTGCTAAATCTGAGGCTTTCCTTCCAATTTCAAGCTGCAAAGCACTTGCTGAATTCCAGGGAAAGTCCGGGAGGCATTTGCTGTGCTGGCACACTTTCTCCTTCCTAGACAGAGTGGAAAAGCTTTTCCCTGCCGTGTAGGCGACAAGAGACGCATTAGACGGCGATCCGGAGCTGTCCGAAGGTAAGCGCCTGTTGCCGGCCTCTTTCGGCACAAGCCCCCGCTCCGGAGCGCACCGCGGCCGGCAGGATGCTCTCTGCCGGCGAAGGTGCCGCTTCTCCGGCAAGGAAGCCTCTGCCGCTTCTCCAGCACACGGAGAGCGTGCTAGCTGCTGAAACGTGAAGAAAGAAGCTGCAGAAGACTGGCACTGAGCGTGCAGCTTTCCAGCGGAGAGAAAAAGCTACTTTAACACTCTGCAAGCCTTTCCACTCCCAAAAACATGCACATGGAAGGAGCTGCTGCAAAACCGATGCTGTGCTCGCTGCTGCTCCTCCTGAAGCTCTGGCTGCTAAATCTGAGGCTTTCCTTCCAATTTCAAGCTGCAAAGCACTTGCTGAATTCCAGGGAAAGTCCGGGAGGCATTTGCTGTGCTGGCACACTTTCTCCTTCCTAGACAGAGTGGAAAAGCTTTTCCCTGCCGTGTAGGCGACAAGAGACGCATTAGACGGCGATCCGGAGCTGTCCGAAGGTAAGCGCCTGTTGCCGGCCTCTTTCGGCACAAGCCCCCGCTCCGGAGCGCACCGCGGCCGGCAGGATGCTCTCTGCCGGCGAAGGTGCCGCTTCTCCGGCAAGGAAGCCTCGGCCGCTTCTCCAGCACACGGAGAGCGTGCTAGCTGCTGAAACGTGAAGAAAGAAGCTGCAGAACACTGGCACTGAGCGTGCAGCTTTCCAGCGGAGAGAAAAAGCTACTTTAACACTCTGCAAGCCTCTCCACTCCCAAAAACATGCACATGGAAGGAGCTGCTGCAAAACCGATGCTGTGCTCGCTGCTGCTCCTCCTGAAGCTCTGGCTGCTAAATCTGAGGCTTTCCTTCCAATTTCAAGCTGCAAAGCACTTGCTGAATTCCAGGGAAAGTCCGGGAGGCATTTGCTGTGCTGGCACACTTTCTCCTTCCTAGACAGAGTGGAAAAGCTTTTCCCTGCCGTGTAGGCGACAAGAGACGCATTAGACGGCGATCCGGAGCTGTCCGAAGGTAAGCGCCTGTTGCCGGCCTCTTTCGGCACAAGCCCCCGCTCCGGAGCGCACCGCGGCCGGCAGGATGCTCTCTGCCGGCGAAGGTGCCGCTTCTCCGGCAAGGAAGCCTCGGCCGCTTCTCCAGCACACGGAGAGCGTGCTAGCTGCTGAAACGTGAAGAAAGAAGCTGCAGAAGACTGGCACTGAGCGTGCAGCTTTCCAGCGGAGAGAAAAAGCTACTTTAACACTCTGCAAGCCTCTCCACTCCCAAAAACATGCACATGGAAGGAGCTGCTGCAAAACCGATGCTGTGCTCGCTGCTGCTCCTCCTGAAGCTCTGGCTGCTAAATCTGAGGCTTTCCTTCCAATTTCAAGCTGCAAAGCACTTGCTGAATTCCAGGGAAAGTCCGGGAGGCATTTGCTGTGCTGGCACACTTTCTCCTTCCTAGACAGAGTGGAAAAGCTTTTCCCTGCCGTGTAGGCGACAAGAGACGCATTAGACGGCGATCCGGAGCTGTCCGAAGGTAAGCGCCTGTTGCCGGCCTCTTTCGGCACAAGCCCCCACTCCGGAGCGCACCGCGGCCGGCAGGATGCTCTCTGCCGGCGAAGGTGCCGCTTCTCCGGCAAGGAAGCCTCTGCCGCTTCTCCAGCACACGGAGAGCGTGCTAGCTGCTGAAACGTGAAGAAAGAAGCTGCAGAAGACTGGCACTGAGCGTGCAGCTTTCCAGCGGAGAGAAAAAGCTACTTTAACACTCTGCAAGCCTCTCCACTCCCAAAAACATGCACATGGAAGGAGCTGCTGCAAAACCGATGCTGTGCTCGCTGCTGCTCCTCCTGAAGCTCTGGCTGCTAAATCTGAGGCTTTCCTTCCAATTTCAAGCTGCAAAGCACTTGCTGAATTGCAGGGAAAGTCCGGGAGGCATTTGCTGTGCTGGCACACTTTCTCCTTCCTAGACAGAGTGGAAAAGCTTTTCCCTGCCGTGTAGGCGACAAGAGACGCATTAGACGGCGATCCGGAGCTGTCCGAAGGTAAGCGCCTGTTGCCGGCCTCTTTCGGCACAAGCCCCCGCTCCGGAGCGCACCGCGGCCGGCAGGATGCTCTCTGCCGGCGAAGGTGCCGCTTCTCCGGCAAGGAAGCCTCTGCCGCTTCTCCAGCACACGGAGAGCGTGCTAGCTGCTGAAACGTGAAGAAAGAAGCTGCAGAACACTGGCACTGAGCGTGCAGCTTTCCAGCGGAGAGAAAAAGCTACTTTAACACTCTGCAAGCCTCTCCACTCCCAAAAACATGCACATGGAAGGAGCTGCTGCAAAAGCGATGCTATGCTCGCTGCTGCTCCTCCTGAAGCTCTGGCTTCTAAATCTGAAGCTTTCCTTCCAATTTCAAGCTGCAAAGCACTTGCTGAATTCCAGGGAAAGTCCGGGAGGCATTTGCTGTGCTGGCACACTTTCTCCTTCCTAGACAGAGTGGAAAAGCTTTTCCCTGCCGTGTAGGCGACAAGAGACGCATTAGACGGCGATCCGGAGCTGTCCGAAGGTAAGCGCCTGTTGCCGGCCTCTTTCGGCACAAGCCCCCGCTCCGGAGCGCACCGCGGCCGGCAGGATGCTCTCTGCCGGCGAAGGTGCCGCTTCTCCGGCAAGGAAGCCTCTGCCGCTTCTCCAGCACACGGAGAGCGTGCTAGCTGCTGAAACGTGAAGAAAGAAGCTGCAGAAGACTGGCACTGAGCGTGCAGCTTTCCAGCGGAGAGAAAAAGCTACTTTAACACTCTGCAAGCCTTTCCACTCCCAAAAACATGCACATGGAAGGAGCTGCTGCAAAAGCGATGCTGTGCTCGCTGCTGCTCCTCCTGAAGCTCTGGCTGCTAAATCTGAGGCTTTCCTTCCAATTTCAAGCTGCAAAGCACTTGCTGAATTGCAGGGAAAGTCCGGGAGGCATTTGCTGTGCTGGCACACTTTCTCCTTCCTAGACAGAGTGGAAAAGCTTTTCCCTGCCGTGTAGGCGACAAGAGACGCATTAGACGGCGATCCGGAGCTGTCCGAAGGTAAGCGCCTGTTGCCGGCCTCTTTCGGCACAAGCCCCCGCTCCGGAGCGCACCGCGGCCGGCAGGATGCTCTCTGCCGGCGAAGGTGCCGCTTCTCCGGCAAGGAAGCCTCTGCCGCTTCTCCAGCACACGGAGAGCGTGCTAGCTGCTGAAACGTGAAGAAAGAAGCTGCAGAACACTGGCACTGAGCGTGCAGCTTTCCAGCGGAGAGAAAAAGCTACTTTAACACTCTGCAAGCCTCTCCACTCCCAAAAACATGCACATGGAAGGAGCTGCTGCAAAACCGATGCTGTGCTCGCTGCTGCTCCTCCTGAAGCTCTGGCTGCTAAATCTGAGGCTTTCCTTCCAATTTCAAGCTGAAAAGCACTTGCTGAATTCCAGGGAAAGTCCGGGAGGCATTTGCTGTGCTGGCACACTTTCTCCTTCCTAGACAGAGTGGAAAAGCTTTTCCCTGCCGTGTAGGCGACAAGAGACGCATTAGACGGCGATCCGGAGCTGTCCGAAGGTAAGCGCCTGTTGCCGGCCTCTTTCGGCACAAGCCCCCGCTCCGGAGCGCACCGCGGCCGGCAGGATGCTCTCTGCCGGCGAAGGTGCCGCTTCTCCGGCAAGGAAGCCTCTGCCGCTTCTCCAGCACACGGAGAGCGTGCTAGCTGCTGAAACGTGAAGAAAGAAGCTGCAGAAGACTGGCACTGAGCGTGCAGCTTTCCAGCGGAGAGAAAAAGCTACTTTAACACTCTGCAAACCTTTCCACTCCCAAAAACATGCACATGGAAGGAGCTGCTGCAAAACCGATGCTGTGCTCGTTGCTGCTCCTCCTGAAGCTCTGGCTGCTAAATCTGAGGCTTTCCTTCCAATTTCAAGCTGCAAAGCACTTGCTGAATTGCAGGGAAAGTCCGGGAGGCATTTGCTGTGCTGGCACACTTTCTCCTTCCTAGACAGAGTGGAAAAGCTTTTCCCTGCCGTGTAGGCGACAAGAGACGCATTAGACGGGCATCCGGAGCTGTCCGAAGGTAAGCGCCTGTTGCCGGCCTCTTTCGGCACAAGTCCCCGCTCCGGAGCGCACCGCGGCCGGCAGGATGCTCTCTGCCGGCGAAGGTGCCGCTTCTCCGGCAAGGAAGCCTCTGCCGCTTCTCCAGCACACGGAGAGCGTGCTAGCTGCTGAAACGTGAAGAAAGAAGCTGCAGAAGACTGGCACTGAGCGTGCAGCTTTCCAGCGGAGAGAAAAAGCTACTTTAACACTCTGCAAGCCTTTCCACTCCCAAAAACATGCACATGGAAAGAGCTGCTGCAAAACCGATGCTGTGCTCGCTGCTGCTCCTCCTGAAGCTCTGGCTGCTAAATCTGAGGCTTTCCTTCCAATTTCAAGCGGCAAAGCACTTGCTGAATTGCAGGGAAAGTCCGGGAGGCATTTGCTGTGCTGGCACACTTTCTCCTTCCTAGACAGAGTGGAAAAGCTTTTCCCTGCCGTGTAGGCGACAAGAGACGCATTAGACGGCGATCCGGAGCTGTCCGAAGGTAAGCGCCTGTTGCCGGCCTCTTTCGGCACAAGCCCCCGCTCCGGAGCGCACCGCGGCCGGCAGGATGCTCTCTGCCGGCGAAGGTGCCGCTTCTCCGGCAAGGAAGCCTCGGCCGCTTCTCCAGCACACGGAGAGCGTGCTAGGGGCTGAAACGTGAAGAAAGACGCTGCAGAAGACTGGCACTGAGCGTGCAGCTTTCCAGCGGAGAGAAAAAGCTACTTTAACACTCTGCAAGCCTCTCCACTCCCAAAAACATGCACATGGAAGGAGCTGCTGCAAAAGCGATGCTGTGCTCGCTGCTGCTCCTCCTGAAGCTCTGGCTGCTAAATCTGAGGCTTTCCTTCCAATTTCAAGCTGCAAAGCACTTGCTGAATTCCAGGGAAAGTCCGGGAGGCATTTGCTGTGCTGGCACACTTTCTCCTTCCTAGACAGAGTGGAAAAGCTTTTCCCTGCCGTGTAGGCGACAAGAGACGCATTAGACGGCGATCCGGAGCTGTCCGAAGGTAAGCGCCTGTTGCCGGCCTCTTTCGGCACAAGCCCCCGCTCCGGAGCGCACCGCGGCCGGCAGGATGCTCTCTGCCGGCGAAGGTGCCGCTTCTCCGGCAAGGAAGCCTCTGCCGCTTCTCCAGCACACGGAGAGCGTGCTAGCTGCTGAAACGTGAAGAAAGAAGCTGCAGAACACTGGCACTGAGCGTGCAGCTTTCCAGCGGAGAGAAAAAGCTACTTTAACACTCTGCAAGCCTCTCCACTCCCAAAAACATGCACATGGAAGGAGCTGCTGCAAAACCGATGCTGTGCTCGCTGCTGCTCCTCCTGAAGCTCTGGCTGCTAAATCTGAGGCTTTCCTTCCAATTTCAAGCTGCAAAGCACTTGCTGAATTCCAGGGAAAGTCCGGGAGGCATTTGCTGTGCTGGCACACTTTCTCCTTCCTAGACAGAGTGGAAAAGCTTTTCCCTGCCGTGTAGGCGACAAGAGACGCATTAGACGGCGATCCGGAGCTGTCCGAAGGTAAGCGCCTGTTGCCGGCCTCTTTCGGCACAAGCCCCCGCTCCGGAGCGCACCGCGGCCGGCAGGATGCTCTCTGCCGGCGAAGGTGCCGCTTCTCCGGCAAGGAAGCCTCTGCCGCTTCTCCAGCACACGGAGAGCGTGCTAGCTGCTGAAACGTGAAGAAAGAAGCTGCAGAACACTGGCACTGAGCGTGCAGCTTTCCAGCGGAGAGAAAAAGCTACCTTAACACTCTGCAAGCCTTTCCACTCCCAAAAACATGCACATGGAAGGAGCTGCTGCAAAACCGATGCTGTGCTCGCTGCTGCTCCTCCTGAAGCTCTGGCTGCTAAATCTGAGGCTTTCCTTCCAATTTCAAGCTGCAAAGCACTTGCTGAATTGCAGGGAAAGTCCGGGAGGCATTTGCTGTGCTGGCACACTTTCTCCTTCCTAGACAGAGTGGAAAAGCTTTTGCCTGCCGTGTAGGCGACAAGAGACGCATTAGACGGCGATCCGGAGCTGTCCGAAGGTAAGCGCCTGTTGCCGGCCTCTTTCGGCACAAGCCCCCGCTCCGGAGCGCACCGCGGCCGGCAGGATGCTCTCTGCCGGCGAAGGTGCCGCTTCTCCGGCAAGGAAGCCTCTGCCGCTTCTCCAGCACACGGAGAGCGTGCTAGCTGCTGAAACGTGAAGAAAGAAGCTGCAGAACACTGGCACTGAGCGTGCAGCTTTCCAGCGGAGAGAAAAAGCTACTTTAACACTCTGCAAGCCTCTCCACTCCCAAAAACATGCACATGGAAGGAGCTGCTGCAAAACCGATGCTGTGCTCGCTGCTGCTCCTCCTGAAGCTCTGGCTGCTAAATCTGAGGCTTTCCTTCCAATTTCAAGCTGCAAAGCACTTGCTGAATTCCAGGGAAAGTCCGGGAGGCATTTGCTGTGCTGGCACACTTTCTCCTTCCTAGACAGAGTGGAAAAGCTTTTCCCTGCCGTGTAGGCGACAAGAGACGCATTAGACGGCGATCCGGAGCTGTCCGAAGGTAAGCGCCTGTTGCCGGCCTCTTTCGGCACAAGCCCCCGCTCCGGAGCGCACCGCGGCCGGCAGGATGCTCTCTGCCGGCGAAGGTGCCGCTTCTCCGGCAAGGAAGCCTCTGCCGCTTCTCCAGCACACGGAGAGCGTGCTAGCTGCTGAAACGTGAAGAAAGAAGCTGCAGAAGACTGGCACTGAGCGTGCAGCTTTCCAGCGGAGAGAAAAAGCTACTTTAACACTCTGCAAGCCTTTCCACTCCCAAAAACATGCACATGGAAGGAGCTGCTGCAAAACCGATGCTGTGCTCGCTGCTGCTCCTCCTGAAGCTCTGGCTGCTAAATCTGAGGCTTTCCTTCCAATTTCAAGCTGCAAAGCACTTGCTGAATTGCAGGGAAAGTCCGGGAGGCATTTGCTGTGCTGGCACACTTTCTCCTTCCTAGACAGAGTGGAAAAGCTTTTGCCTGCCGTGTAGGCGACAAGAGACGCATTAGACGGCGATCCGGAGCTGTCCGAAGGTAAGCGCCTGTTGCCGGCCTCTTTCGGCACAAGCCCCCGCTCCGGAGCGCACCGCGGCCGGCAGGATGCTCTCTGCCGGCGAAGGTGCCGCTTCTCCGGCAAGGAAGCCTCTGCCGCTTCTCCAGCACACGGAGAGCGTGCTAGCTGCTGAAACGTGAAGAAAGAAGCTGCAGAAGACTGGCACTGAGCGTGCAGCTTTCCAGCGGAGAGAAAAAGCTACTTTAACACTCTGCAAGCCTTTCCACTCCCAAAAACATGCACATGGAAGGAGCTGCTGCAAAACCGATGCTGTGCTCGCTGCTGCTCCTCCTGAAGCTCTGGCTGCTAAATCTGAGGCTTTCCTTCCAATTTCAAGCTGCAAAGCACTTGCTGAATTCCAGGGAAAGTCCGGGAGGCATTTGCTGTGCTGGCACACTTTCTCCTTCCTAGACAGAGTGGAAAAGCTTTTCCCTGCCGTGTAGGCGACAAGAGACGCATTAGACGGCGATCCGGAGCTGTCCGAAGGTAAGCGCCTGTTGCCGGCCTCTTTCGGCACAAGCCCCCGCTCCGGAGCGCACCGCGGCCGGCAGGATGCTCTCTGCCGGCGAAGGTGCCGCTTCTCCGGCAAGGAAGCCTCTGCCGCTTCTCCAGCACACGGAGAGCGTGCTAGCTGCTGAAACGTGAAGAAAGAAGCTGCAGAACACTGGCACTGAGCGTGCAGCTTTCCAGCGGAGAGAAAAAGCTACTTTAACACTCTGCAAGCCTTTCCACTCCCAAAAACATGCACATGGAAGGAGCTGCTGCAAAAGCGATGCTGTGCTCGCTGCTGCTCCTCCTGAAGCTCTGGCTGCTAAATCTGAGGCTTTCCTTCCAATTTCAAGCTGCAAAGCACTTGCTGAATTCCAGGGAAAGTCCGGGAGGCATTTGCTGTGCTGGCACACTTTCTCCTTCCTAGACAGAGTGGAAAAGCTTTTCCCTGCCGTGTAGGCGACAAGAGACGCATTAGACGGCGATCCGGAGCTGTCCGAAGGTAAGCGCCTGTTGCCGGCCTCTTTCGGCACAAGCCCCCGCTCCGGAGCGCACCGCGGCCGGCAGGATGCTCTCTGCCGGCGAAGGTGCCGCTTCTCCGGCAAGGAAGCCTCTGCCGCTTCTCCAGCACACGGAGAGCGTGCTAGCTGCTGAAACGTGAAGAAAGAAGCTGCAGAACACTGGCACTGAGCGTGCAGCTTTCCAGCGGAGAGAAAAAGCTACCTTAACACTCTGCAAGCCTTTCCACTCCCAAAAACATGCACATGGAAGGAGCTGCTGCAAAACCGATGCTGTGCTCGCTGCTGCTCCTCCTGAAGCTCTGGCTGCTAAATCTGAGGCTTTCCTTCCAATTTCAAGCTGCAAAGCACTTGCTGAATTGCAGGGAAAGTCCGGGAGGCATTTGCTGTGCTGGCACACTTTCTCCTTCCTAGACAGAGTGGAAAAGCTTTTCCCTGCCGTGTAGGCGACAAGAGACGCATTAGACGGCGATCCGGAGCTGTCCGAAGGTAAGCGCCTGTTGCCGGCCTCTTTCGGCACAAGCCCCCGCTCCGGAGCGCACCGCGGCCGGCAGGATGCTCTCTGCCGGCGAAGGTGCCGCTTCTCCGGCAAGGAAGCCTCTGCCGCTTCTCCAGCACACGGAGAGCGTGCTAGCTGCTGAAACGTGAAGAAAGAAGCTGCAGAAGACTGGCACTGAGCGTGCAGCTTTCCAGCGGAGAGAAAAAGCTACTTTAACACTCTGCAAGCCTTTCCACTCCCAAAAACATGCACATGGAAGGAGCTGCTGCAAAACCGATGCTGTACTCGCTGCTGCTCCTCCTGAAGCTCTGGCTGCTAAATCTGAGGCTTTCCTTCCAATTTCAAGCTGCAAAGCACTTGCTGAATTGCAGGGAAAGTCCGGGAGGCATTTGCTGTGCTGGCACACTTTCTCCTTCCTAGACAGAGTGGAAAAGCTTTTCCCTGCCGTGTAGGCGACAAGAGACGCATTAGACGGCGATCCGGAGCTGTCCGAAGGTAAGCGCCTGTTGCCGGCCTCTTTCGGCACAAGCCCCCGCTCCGGAGCGCACCGCGGCCGGCAGGATGCTCTCTGCCGGCGAAGGTGCCGCTTCTCCGGCAAGGAAGCCTCTGCCGCTTCTCCAGCACACGGAGAGCGTGCTAGCTGCTGAAACGTGAAGAAAGAAGCTGCAGAAGACTGGCACTGAGCGTGCAGCTTTCCAGCGGAGAGAAAAAGCTACTTTAACACTCTGCAAGCCTCTCCACTCCCAAAAACATGCACATGGAAGGAGCTGCTGCAAAACCGATGCTGTGCTCGCTGCTGCTCCTCCTGAAGCTCTGGCTGCTAAATCTGAGGCTTTCCTTCCAATTTCAAGCTGCAAAGCACTTGCTGAATTGCAGGGAAAGTCCGGGAGGCATTTGCTGTGCTGGCACACTTTCTCCTTCCTAGACAGAGTGGAAAAGCTTTTCCCTGCCGTGTAGGCGACAAGAGACGCATTAGACGGCGATCCGGAGCTGTCCGAAGGTAAGCGCCTGTTGCCGGCCTCTTTCGGCACAAGCCCCCGCTCCGGAGCGCACCGCGGCCGGCAGGATGCTCTCTGCCGGCGAAGGTGCCGCTTCTCCGGCAAGGAAGCCTCTGCCGCTTCTCCAGCACACGGAGAGCGTGCTAGCTGCTGAAACGTGAAGAAAGAAGCTGCAGAACACTGGCACTGAGCGTGCAGCTTTCCAGCGGAGAGAAAAAGCTACTTTAACACTCTGCAAGCCTTTCCACTCCCAAAAACATGCACATGGAAGGAGCTGCTGCAAAACCGATGCTGTGCTCGCTGCTGCTCCTCCTGAAGCTCTGGCTGCTAAATCTGAGGCTTTCCTTCCAATTTCAAGCTGCAAAGCACTTGCTGAATTCCAGGGAAATTCCGGGAGGCGCTTTCCTGAATTTTCCTGAATTCTGGAAAGATTCCCTTTATTGGGACAGTATCTAATGCACTGTAGGCAGTTAGTGCCAACTCCCCTAAAATTCTGTTATTTTGCATAAACATGGCATTCAACTGCAGGTTTCGTGAGTTGCTCAATTTTTTCGTTTTGTTGTATACAAGGTTTTGAATATGAGCATGTATTTAATAAATTTTTTTGAATGAAAATAACAGAGAAGAGGAAATGAGTGAAACAGCTCTTGTGAGGAAGTTTCAGACCATCCATTTACTGTGCAGAAGAGCAAACCTTCCCACAACCTGCGGCAACAATGGAAATCCATGCACACATTGTGGGCATGGGGTAGATCCTCTCCAGGAAAGAGAATTACCAAGACCAATTGCAAGGGACTTCTGCACGATTTGATCCAAGGTTTAAACCATTAGTTCCAGATTTATTGTTCTGGCTGCTTTGGAGGCAAGAGAAGGCCTTACTTCAGAGGAGAGCCAGAGTTACAAGCAAAATAGCCTCTAGATGGTAGGATTAGTACCTGCCCATAGCTGTGCAGGAAAGGGCTGTGTGACTGGTCTCCAGTCATGCTCTACATTTTAACATCAAGCTCTGATGAAGTATCCCCAAGTCACTCATAAGATATCCTAAACTGTTCCCAAAGTTACTGACAGTCATGAGATGATGGCAGAGACCTTCCCATAAAAGCAGAGGATGATACCAGAGGCCCCAGGGATATAATCACTATTAGTTAATTACTGTCCCAGATGGAATGTGACCATGAAACTGGCTTAAGAGCCCAGACAAAGAACTGTGCATGAGGTGAGCCTGTGAACCCACAAAGAAAGAAAAATAAAGCGATCCTCATAATTCATGAATATTACAGAGTAGGAGCACTGCTCTGCTCCTTCTTTTTTTGCCTCCCTGTGAAAAGGAGGGGAAAAGGGGTTGACTATGCATGTCCATACATAACCTAAATTATTTCATTACTGTCTCTCTGACACCCTTCCAGTAAAACATCAGCCAGATTTTCTTACATCCTCTCAGATATTTTATTTCTCAGATCAACTGAACCTGAGAGATGGTAAATTTAAATGTGGCCTTTTTGCAATTCAGAATTAAGTGAATAAGCTAATGCCATTCAACAGAATTCAACAAGCCAGCTGCCTAGACAGTAATTAAAGCGGTGATTTACCATGGCTACCAGAAGAGATTTAAAACAACTCTTTGTAATCCATGTACAAAACAGGCCTGGAGAGCAATGGCCTATGCTGGCAATTCACACCCCCTGAAGGCTACAAGAGGTCTTTATTTGGGGCTCTCCATATCCACTGTCCTCATTCCCAGCAGTTGTTGTTGGCAGCTCCCAGGGCAATGCCCCCATCTCAACACTATAAAGGTGTCCAGCTCCCTCTGGCAGGCTCAGGCTGATGCTACACCTGTGTGAGAGTCTTTCTGAAATTTCCCTCATCTGCCTCGGGGTCGTCACTGGGGGATCACTGAAGAAAAGATCCCCCTGTCTAAAATCTCTGGCTCTCTAGGAGAAGAGTTACACACTGAAGGCCCCGAGACCTGAGAGAATTGCTAAGCTATTGTTTTCACAGGTGTGTTTACTTTATGCTACACTAATGAGAAGAAAAAGGACATTCTGACAATTTTGCAACAATAGCTCTGGGATTTTTCCCCACCCCTTGGCCTGGCTGGACTTCTCCTGTGTTTTGGGGGTGGTCCCCCACAGGAGACCCCTCTCGCTCATTTGCAACCACTGTGACAGACAAACTGAGATGTAAGAAGCCTCTTTGCCAGAGAAAAAGCCAGACATGAAATCCCTATGTGAAATCCCTCACACAATTTCCAAGGACTGGGACTGGGACCCCCAACCCAGGGAGGTGTGCGGGGGGAGGCGAGCCGACCAAAGCAGACAGATGCTGCAGGTGTGAGCAGTGGACCAAGAAGACAATGGCTCTCACCCACCGCTGAGAACATGGACTGTGTGTACCCTTTTCCAAACACCATTCTCTCCCCCAAAGATACAATACACTACCTTTGACTTGGTTTCAAAATTCATCCCCCTTCCCCCATCAAAGAAGAGCATAATTATGGTCCAGATGAACTGCATCCCTGAGATGTCCCCAGACGTGACCTGGTGAACTCCATCGGCTGGGCACCAAAGGACTTTGCAGTTCCACATTTGGTAGCTATATACCCTTTTCTTCTTCCTCCCTCTTTTCCTTATTTTCCCCTTTTCCCCCAATCCTTCCCCAATGCATTTCTGTTGTGGTTATTTCAATAAAAGTGCATTTGTGTTGATTACCACTGCAAACCCCCTGTACCGTGTCGGTTTTTTGCACCCTGAGATCCCCCACGAACCATCACAAAACCCGTTCACAAGGACAGCTCGTGACAGCCTGAAAGGTGCCAACCTTGCACCAACAGCACACTAGGGAAGAGGATACAAAAAAATACTTGGAGATTAAGAAATGCAGTAAGAATTTTAAACTGGTGACAAACATTTGTTTTGAAAAGCTCTCACTTTTATGATGGCATCGCTTTTCCAAGTCCCTTTCAGCTCCCGCTCATCCATGCTGGATTTGGTAACTTTTACAGTTTTCTGCACACTCAATATTCTTTGCTTAACAAACCTTCACAGTTCATCTGTGTAGAAAAATGCATCACTGCAGCTGGTACTAGCTCACCCTTGAATAATTACTATTTTTTCTCATAAGAATTGTCCTTATTCCAGAGCCAGAGCCAATGCCATTTTTTTATCAGTTATATTACTGCTGATCTCATTCAAAGAACACAAAGAAAATCTGTCTGAATTCCTACACAATTAAGACAGATCAGGGACAACAAGGAAGTATAATCCCTTAAAATGACATTTCCATTCCACTCTTCTACTCTAAACGGAGTCAAAAGCAAAGAGAAACAAAAAGTGTTGAAAAGTGGGGAGCTTTAGATACTCATGAACTCTGAACTCATTTCTACCTGCTGAAGTTAATACATGATGTGGGGGAAAACAATTTCTTCACATGAATGCTGCTTTCTTTTTTTCCTAGGGCTCTTGGAGAGATAAAAACAGGAGGCTGTTTTCAGCCATGATTCACCATCAGTAAGCAAGAATTCCAAGCAAGCCCTAAGTCTACCTTTTAGAGTCATCAATCTCCAGCCAAACAGTAGTATAATTTTCAACCTGCTGGATTTGGCACCCTAAGAAAAAGCAGTTATATTCACATGTCATACCTGAATAGATCTAATCTTCATTTAAGCAATCCAAGAGACTGTTTCCAGTGTGGAACCAACTGTGCAGACTCAAACCATGTCTAATGCTTTTTGGAAAATTTTGCACATCTTCATTGATCGGTTTCTCTCTAGTTCTTAGCCAAGAGTTAATTCCATTACTGGGGAACTGCACTCAATATTCTACCAGAAGGATGACATTTTAATTTTACAGTAATGTGTGCACATGTGAGTTGGGAAAATCTACATCACATGGGAAGCCAAGGAGGGTTGCTGCTGATTCTAGGACTGTGGTCATCTTCTTGTTTTGGAAGAACCTCAGTCCCACAGTGATCTGGCTGAAGACAGTCCTCTCTAGAGCAGTAAATATTATTTCCAGCCTATAGAATCTGGACAGTTTTCCAGAACAAGGAACAATTTCTGCACTATTTTTATTTTATAGGCTCAGCCTCTTTCCATCATAAAAGATTAAACTTTACCATGACATGTACAAGTGCCAAGTGCATTTTCATTGCTCCTTACATGCCCAAAGATCCCAAAGGAGCATTAAATGTGGGTAACTGTTAGAACATACAGGCACACTGCTGGAATACATATATCGAGGAAGATTTACATTTATTAACAAGCAAATGTAAAAAAGGCAGAATTGATGACTACAAGATTAGTCATGGCGGGGGTTCTGGTAAAGTATCTGTCAAGACATGTCATGAACTATAGATTGGATGCAGATGTCATGAACAGCTGCACAGGTTATGGTATGAGGTAATGATGTATATGAATGACCATTAATTTAATATTAAGCTGATATAACTTGACTTCCTGATGTTCAACACAGTATTTTTAGTCTAAGAAAGACCTCTTTTTAGTTACTGAAGCAGCAGAGCTTCAGTTCAGAGTGAAGAACATAAATTTTAGCAGCATTAGGCTGTGGAACTTCTAGCTTTGGTCTTAAGTTTTTAGTTTAAACTGTAACAGTGAGAAGGCCCTAGCAGTGCAATATTTAACTTACCAGTTCTCTGGTATTTTCAAATGTTCATCAAGGCTACCTATGTTCAGTGGCAGCAGGATGCCTCCATAAAACACTTATTTTTCATCAAAAACCTCCATTTATGGTAAGAAAACAAAACTCCCCCATCCCCAGCTTGTAAAGATTATTCTGTTACATGGCCAGCAAAGCACTGATCCCAGGGATGTTGAGAAGAGGAAAAACAAGACATGAAAGTATTGATGATACATTTTGCTAACACTAAACACCATTTCAGTGTTCTCTTCCTACAGTGAACTCCCTTAAGCCAAGATTTATGCAGAATACAGTCTCTCTTTTTTTTTTTTTTTTTTATTCCTTCAGGCTGTTATTTACTTCCTACCTTAATTTTCCAGTGAACTGTCTACCATCCAATTAAAAATTACAATTTGCTCCTCCTCTGAGAATTACACTCAAATCCAGGTATTGCATTTTTCCAGGAGCTGCGCCTCTTGCAAGGTATTGCTCACATCTCAAGGCACGCAGCCCTCCTGCTACCAGATCCTGAAGCGCCTTCCTTCCCTTCAAACTTTCTTCAAGGGCCTGGGAGCTGTTGAGAACCAGCTGCCTTCCCTAAATAATGTCAAACCACCCAGAATTTCTATCCCTGATCTTCCACACAGGCTCTGCTTCCTTTACAAATCTTATCCTCCCTGGAAGGCTGCTTTCAAAAGCCCTTCTCCAGCTCACAGCTCTGCTAGGCAATCCCTCATTTCCTGCACCAGCAGAAGCAGCTGCAGCAGGCAGAGTTGAATCTGAGCAGCCAATTCCCTTGCAGCCCCACGCAGCTGCAGAAAAAGCACTTTACTGCTAAAAAATTGCTGTGGTTCTAGGCGATATTCAAGGGGGGTAATGGGGGCCCTAACGCTGACAGGAACTGTCGCTGAAATGCTGTATCTGAAATCCCTGCGAGGACAGGGTTCCTCACATGTCCCTATCCATTAATTACAGCTCTAACCAGGGCTTTTAGCAACTCCTGCTGCATTGCTCCCTCACATTCCAGGGAGGCCTTTGGGAGTCAGAAATATGGAATATTTGGATATGGAAATATGGAATATCTGGAAGGGGATGCCGGGGCACTCACTCCTTCCACTTGCTCATATGAACTCCACGGAAGAAAAAATTAAAATAAATGCAGTCTGAAACTTTCTCCAGTTTTCCACTTTCCCATGCCACGGGATTTATGTGTCTGTCCCGGGGGAATGTTTTAGAGGAGTCCTATCACTGTGCTCCCACTACCAGTTACAGCAACCAAGACCTGAAGTACTACACTCATCACAGGGCATTTTTTCATGCTTGGATGTGGCTTTTTAAAGAACTTTTTACTATCATCAAAGAATAAAGCAAGCTTCTGGTTCCACCATACCCCAAGCTCCACTTCCATAGGCAGTAATTTTTGGAAAAGCAATGCAATAAATTTCCCTTGCCTCAAAGAGCCTTGTACCTCCCCCTCTTACCAACCACAACAGCATTGGTTCAAACACAGAGAGGTACAGATGACCTTGCATGTGCAACACCAGTATAATGCCTCTCTTTTACTGACAACCCTTCCCCCAGCTGACAGAACAATAATTTAGAACAATATCATTTTCAAGCAACAAAAGTACTGAAGAAAGTAAAAAAGGTTTTCATTGTATTGAAAAAACTGACAATAAGAACAGCTATTAAGTACAAATTTTCTTACTAGAATAGATGTGACTGGATCTAAAGGAATATTTCACTTTGAGTAACTTTTTCTTTTAAGGGAAGTAGTCTAAAATCTATGCATGCTTAGAGAAAGAGAACAAAACCCCACAACGGAACATCTATACAAGGAAAGCTTTTTAAATTATATCCCTGACAGAGCTGCGGAAGGGAACAAGTATAAATGTAGCCAATCTTGTGTTTCTCTTAAATAATGGTGGAACACACCTTTGTGCTTACTGGTAACAAGATTTTTTTCATTTTAGGGACAGATTGATATATACTTCCTCAATATTGTATTGGCATTATTCTTAAAAGCAGTAGTCTGGGAGTCCAAGAATAATTTTTATCAGCCTGGTTTTAATTTCTCAAGTCCAAAATACCTTGGAGAGGTATATAACACTGGAGAGGTAATTCTGAGTCTATTCACCAGCTTGACATATTGCAGAGAAAGAATCTGGATAAATTCCACAGCTGACACAGGTGCAATGAAACACACAAGGCTTCATGGATTTACAGCAAAGGCGAGTTTGATCCAGAGACAGTTATGTGACTTGCCCGCAGAAATAAGGTCAGTCATCAGTGGCCATGGCATCAGTTCAAACATCAGTAGACAAAGATCTCAAGGTCTTTAAGGTCCCTTCCAGCCCAAACCATTCCATGATTCTATGATTAAGAATATGCAGAGTTTTGATCCTCACATGTAAGGTAACTGCATTTAAGCAGTAATGTGCAGTGGAAGACAGCTGGGGAAGAGAAAGGCACTGACAGCAGGGCATCCCACCCCAGAACCCACAGAGTGCTCTGAGCTGGAAGGGACTCACAGGGATCATCAAGTCCAACTCTTACGTGGATGGCCCACAGAGGGATTGAACCTCCAACTGGGGCATTTTCACCACCCTGCTCTGACCCACTGAGCTCATCTCTAGCTACTGTCTGCCACCAGTTTTGCAAGACTAGGACTTAAGAGAAGAAAATATTTCTGCCCATAAATGCTCTAGAGTGAGCGTGAGGGAGGGAAAAGCACTGCAGAGAGCAACTCCTCCAAGGACAGGTGTGTGTGAAGGGATCATGCATATATTAGGACTACTCCAGCAGAGATGTTTTTAGCCCCATTACATTCCTGGGGCACATTTTCAAGAGAGATGGTGGAACATGAAATTCACTTTTATTTACAGTTGTGTAGATTAAGTTCATAAAAGCAACTGCATGATGTTGTCCTGCTGAAGGAGGGGATCATGATGAACCACACAGTATTTTCCAATCCCCCGTTCTTATTTTTTTTTTTTTATGATGAGGCAGCAGAGAACATAAGAATGAGAGAATTCATTTAAAAAGCTAAGACAATATGGGGATCCTCATGTCCACCACCAAAGTCCACTTACTGTTCATAATATCATACAAAAAGTATCCCTCATTCCAATCCTGCATCAGCAACAGTACCATGCAGTTTTCCAACCTCAGACAAATATATAATTTTTACACTCAAAACTTTCTGTGAAAAGGAATACTTTAATATATATACCTAAAAAAGAAACTAGTTCAGCAGCATCTGGATAGCATTTAGACAGATGTATGATGAGTGATGTTTTGACAATATCTGAAGATAGATGACTAGTTAAAACAACATTTGAAAAGCAAGTATTTATTTAAAATATAATAACTATGTGGGCTTTCAGGTGTATACTGAATATTCATAGTCAGTCTTAATGAATATTTCCTGCAAAAGTTCTCTGCCCCTTCACAGTGGCATATTTATCACATTTTCCCAAAGACAGAAACATTTTTCCATTAAAATTTGATTGCTTCACTTGCAAGTTATAAAGATTTATATCATCTCTCAGGTGGCCTGAGAAGCATCACTAACTCAGAGGTGTTGCTCTCAGGGACAACTGATAAACTTTCAGATTTTGTTTAGATTAGAAAGCATGTGCAGAGACCAGTTTTGGTTTTAGCCTTTGCTAAATCCCTGGATCTGCCATTGCAATTGGTCTGCATGGGTAGCCCTTGCTTTTCAAGAATCCTGTGTACTGAAGAAAAAAATTGTTCAGCTTGGATACAGCAAAACTGCTGTATAATAATGATCCCACAAAACACCTCAGAGGGTTTGGTCCCTGCCTGCAAACCCAGCTGTTTAGACCAGGGACCTCATTTTCAGAACCAACTGATACTGTGATTTCCATGGGAATCATTAGGAACACTCTGCACTTCCAAACATCAGACACCCTCTGCACTCAGAACATTCCGAGAAAGTTCCCTTAATCCAAACCCATGGAAAGCTGCTGCTGCAGCTGCTACTCAGTACTGAAGAACTCAAAAGTCTCAAGGGGCTTTCTAGCTGTGGAGTGCTGCCAGGGCTGCTTCAGCTCTAGCCAGGAGCTGGCTTCACTGCTCCCTTTGTCTTAGAAAATCCAATATTCCCTGTCCAAGGGGAGCTTCTTACCTGGCCAGTGCTGGGTTTCTCTGGAGATGAGAACAGAATAGCCATGCCAACTTCTCTCCCTAAACCTGGGTCACCGAGAATTGAGGATGAGACAAGGACCAGCAAGATATCATTTAGGAAGGAGAGAAACCCTGGAGGTAGGCTGGTATTGCCTTCCTAGCCTCGTGTAGCCGTCAAGCTGCTGCAGGGCAAGATTTTGCATATAAATAAAAGCTGAAGGGTGATTTTCCCAGAATAATTATGGCTTGCATCCAAATCTCACTTACCTCCTCCCCAAAGAGACAAGAAAGAAGACAGTATCTGGATATGGGGGGGGGGGGGGGGGGGGAATAAAATATCAAATGCAAGGATTTAAACAAATGAAGATAAACTGATAGTAGGATTTGCAGAGTGAATTAACCTGCACACCACCAGAACTTCAATGCCACCAGTGCCTGCGGACAGCACCTCAGGGGAGTCCCCAGGGAATGCAGACACTGTGGTTTGCTTCAGGTAATGCTTCGTGTAGTCAAAATTTGCCAGTTGCTCTGAGCAACTGGGTGTAAAGAGATCATTTCTCTGTCCTAATTTGATGATGTGAATTTCTTAAGGAGGAAAACTAGTTTTCACATTTTGCCATTAGTTTATTGCCAATTTTCCTAATGAATTACAAAGACCAGAAACTATGCTGAAAGCCAATTCTCACATAGTAAGAGTGAAGAAAAAAAGAAAAAGCTCAGTAAAATCTGATTTTCCTCATCATTGGCTCTTTCATATCCCAATAATCCATTTTTGAAACACATTCTAATCTCAGGCACAGTGTGGCCATCCCGGCATACCTAGGAAAAATCTGTTACTGTGCACCATGCGTGATATTAGAATCTGGCCCTTCCACTGTAGATGGAACATTTGCATAAAGTTCTTACAACTTTTTATAATAGCCATATTTTCCAATATTTGCAACTGCGCACATTTTAGCCTGGACTGCCTTTCGTTCCACAGATGGCGATTATGAAAAGCCCTCACATATGGCAACTACAAAAATAAATTTGTCTGAGACTGCAAATGTACAAATTCCCGGCAGAGTGCAGCCCCCTGAACACGGTCCCTTTGCTGAGAACTTGGGCCCTACTCCCACAGTGAAGTCAACCAGCAATGTCAGAAAATCACTCAGACCCAAGAGATGTCAATTCCTGTGACTTTGCACTCATTTATTTCTCCAGCTTGAGAGTGGATGAACTTTCTGGATGCATTCAGGAAACCCTCTAGGCATATATTTAACTTCATACACAGAATTAGCCCCAGGGAGATCAGTCACATCCCTACTTGGACAGATTAGCAACATTTTGTTCAGATTTTTCTTTTCCTCCCCCCAGCCAAGTCTGTAGTTGAGTTCATGAGGAACGATACAGGCTGTGCCCAGTGGCCTTTCTGAGCAGCTTCCACTGCTCTTCAGGACTGCTGAGGAGGGGCCAAGTCTTGCCCTGTCCCTGGGCTGGCACAGGGGGCCCTGGCAGGAAGGGGCTGGTACCCAAACACACACTGGGTATCTAAGGAGGTTGGATGCTCTTCACCTGTGGAGCTCCTTAAATGTCTTTAAAGGGATTTTCAATAGCACAGGTAATTTTCTTCCGAAAGACATTATCTGTTGTTTGCCAGTTCATTCTCTTAAAACATTCCAGTCAGCTCCACTGCAATCTCAAACACCAACTACTCTGTTTTCCAAGGGCTGCTCAGCTTACATCTAAGTATGTGTTACTTTCATTAAACCTAGATAGAAAGGACGCATTCCCTTGCTTTTTTTAGAATTACCTATGATTCCTTCGTCCAAACCCTCCAGTCTAACACCAACTTGTTCAATAGCTACAGAGGCTCTGGAAATATGGCACAGCCTTTCTTTCCATGCATCTGAGATCAGTGCAACTTTCTGCATGATTGAATGGACATACAAGTTGGAAATGTTAAGTGCTAGATAAATGTATATTATTATTTTGCCTCACTGAGATGCTCACAGCACTTTCATTTTTATTTTTCACCTGTTTACTAAACTGTCACCCAATACTGGCCTCAAGATTCACACTAACATTTGCATAATAATTTTCAGAGCTTCAGATCAAGCTCCACAATATCTCTGATTTTTGGTGGGAATCCAGCTCCAGGTTTTTTGGAGCCTGCTGTTTTTTAATAATACAGTAATAACTTCATTTTTTCATTTGCTTCATTTTCCTCCTAAATCTCTCTGAGAGACAAAATACATATCATTCCTACAAGGGCATTAATATCCTGGTGTGTTTTCCTGACTTATCTTGCCAAGTCTGTTGTCTAACTACATACTATTTGACAAAAATATGCAGAGAAAAGGCTGATGATTTCCAGTGGAAGCAGTGACATTCTGCTGATCTCAATTACATCTACAGCAGGTGATGATTTGGTGTGAACATGTTAGCCCTTGTGCCTGCCTTCAGCACACACCTGCATAAAAAGAATAAAAGTCTTTAGTTTAGCAGTAGGTACTTGACCCCTCCAAGTACCCATCAGCAAAGTGCAACCATCTGTGCTGTTTCTGGCTCTAGGAACTCCTGACTTGAGGAATGCCTCCTTTGCTTTCATCCAGCCACTGCAACAGGTCCTCAACAAGGAGCTTTTTGGGCTGCACAATTTCTGTCCTATTGACTCAACATCCCTCTGCACCTTCAAATCACCTCTAGTCCTGCTCAAAGCCAGCAGCCCCTTTTCAGTTGCTGTTCTCCTCAAGGACAACAAAAGCCTTCAAATCTCAAACAAGACTAACTTGTCTCAGTACTATCAGGACATAGTATTTGGTCTAATTTACACCCACTGAAATCCCAGTAAGGCACACAGGATGCAAATCAACCCGCAGCGTAACCCACTGTCAAGTTTTCATTCCATGCCAATGAAATTGACTTTTCCCCATTAACTGAACTGCACAGCTCTTTTTCTTCTGATAGTACTTTTCTTTAAGTCTTCAGATGTTCAATCCCTCTAGCTCCTCAACGTTTTTCCTCTGAAAAGAAATTGTTGGTAACAATGATACTGCAAAGCAGTGTTTCCCAGCACCCTTCTCAACTTCTTTCCCCTTATCTTTCCAATAATTTTCATGCTATTGGAAGCTTTGTTTGCCATCCTCCCTTCTTGTGCTGTTTTACATCAGAGCCTTCACAACAGCTGTTTTGAAACACTGTACATCATCACTGAGCCACTGTGCTTAATAAAGAAACAATAATTAAGAACAGTTTGTTCGTTTTCAGGTAAAGAAGAAATTCAACACTAAAAATTCAACTAAGTGACTCATCTGGCTCTATCCATTCATCTCACCTGGCTTCCTTGAAACAAAATAATCCATATACAGCAGCTGTTCCAAAGGGATAGGCCTCTCCTATAAACCAGACCCAAAGATAACCTTGCAATAGCTGTGCTTTAAGTACTGCAGGAGTTAACCAGGACAGAGTGCTCAGTCAGAATGGCATTTCCCCAAGGTTTTCCACAAATCCAGGCAGCAGTTCCCAGCTCATGTACACTGGGGAAAACCTAAATCAGGAGCTTTTGCAGATAAGTGTATGCACAGTGGCAGCAGCATTTTACAGCATTGGTCTGTAGAAAGTTTCAATCAGACTGTGAGCACTGGCGGGGAGGAACTGTACTTTACTCTGGTCCTAGGTGACAGGTGAGGAACAACAGAGTTTTGATTCTATCTAGACTGGGTGTATAGAGCAAACAACAGTGATGAATGTTGTTCTAACGCCCTGGTTTAGAATCCTGTCTTCTGAAAGAGTAAAGATCTCCTGGATAGACGGAAACTCTAATTTTTCTGTCTGGGCAGGAAACCAAATCATACAGCAGTGAAGATTACAAAATAGAAATGAGGGGAAAAGGAAAAAAGCAGAGAGGAGTAGCAAACTTACTAATTTACTTTTTCCCAAGACTGGGGAAAGATAAAGATCTTTCTAAACACATTTCGAGCATCAAGCACAGAAAAATCAGATCCTGTTGTAACCACAAGGCAGTGTCTATTATTGTGTTCATCACTATCCTCATGTGTGAACCAAAATCTGACCATTCCCCAGAGTATCCACTTTCTTCTCACTCCAGAAAAAGAAATTTTCATGACAGGGTCATTGTATTCCTGCAAGATGCAAGTCCATGAGCCCACTCCAGTGAAACACTTCATTCATCTATTCGTAATTAGGAGTGAGCTCACATTTCTATTAGAGGAATTAATGACTGATAAGTGACAAAAAGGCTTTTCTTGTCAAGTGACCTGCTGCAGTTGTTCCAGCAATGCTGACAGTGCTGTGCTTGCACACCTTTCTCTGCACCTGACACCAGGCAGGAGCCTGTCCCGAGTCATTCCCATCATGGGCTGTCCTGTTCGGATTCCTCAGCAGATTCTTCTGGCTGCAACACCTTTTGGGACTGTATGAAGTAACCATTGCTAAAATGGTTCTGTCATTGTGCAGTTCTCAGCTGAAGTTGCCAGGACAGTGCACAGATACGGCACAATTCTTCCCTAAAGGATGTGTGCTGTGTGTGTAGCTTGCTGCTCCTTCCATCTACCAGTGAAATGAGCAGGGTATTACAGAAGAGCACAGTGGAAACGAGGTCAGGAGGTCAGCGTTCTCCAGGATGCTGCAGGGAAATGGACTGTGAAAAGCTCCTGCTGTGTGTGGGAGCAGGAAGAAAGGATAACAGCCATGCTTAATGCAAGGTAGAACCAGAATTTTAAACACAGGCTGATGATTGCATTTCTCTATTGGAATTCAGTAGAACTGCAACTTAACGTGCATAGCAAAACAACTCCTAGAGCATTTTTCCTGACCTGTAAAGAGTGAACAGGTTGCCAAAGAGACTCCCTCCACAAGTCAAGAAGATGAAGGTGTGCATATACATGCAGCACCCTCAGAACTGTGAGGGGCGAAGGGCGCAGGGTGAAGGTGGCAGCAGCTCAAGTCCCAGCATCTCCATGTCTCCATTTTGCAGTTGTGTGATGCCCTCTCCGTGCAGTTATATCCCAGAGCAGGACAGGCTGCTAGTGCAGCTCTGCACTGTATTGGCCCTTCTGCATGAGCAGGAAAATTGCCTCTCTCCTGTACCTCCATTAACACACACCTGCGTCACACATTTCAGTGTCTGTGCAAAAGCCACAGCAGCAGAGAGTAAATATACAGTGCCTAGGACAGCTGGGATGGGGGAGACAAGGATTGAGGACATCTTTCTGGCTAATTAAGATGATAGATTTCAGGCCTCAGCTTTTTTTTTGGTGATGCTCTCATGCCAGCTAGCTCTCTGTCCTTAAGAAACACAGGGAAAGATCATCCACATCCAACTCTGATATTACCCTTTCATTCCATGTCAGAGGCTTTGTCCCCTGCAAACTCTTGAAGAAGAAATACTTGACCCCAAAAAAAAAGTTCCAACAGATTGGGTGGTAGTTTTTTGTGCTAAAAATAGATTTGGAAAAATTCCTGAACTAGGCCCCTTGCCGAACAATTAAGCTCTTTTTCTTTTGAGTGAAGGTATTTTTGTACACAGTGTAACAGCATTCTTCACAGTCCTTCCAAGACAGAACAAGATCGAATAGTTCGGTGGGACAAGGAGTAATACATGGCCAACAGATTAATCATTTGTCCTTTAGAAGTTCTGCTACAAAATAGGAATCTTTGTTTCCTCTTTGGGTGGGAGGGGCACATAGCAGACTTCCAGACAAACAGGAAACATTTGCTTCAACCTTAGGTCTTTGTTCTCTCCTCATTACAGAGTATTCTCTCTCCTGGCTTTTCCAAGACTCCTCTGGCTGGCTGTGCTGGCGAGAGCCCAGCTGCAGTAGCACAGCATTGAGAAGACAGAAATGATGGTATTTAGACAGGGAGGGTGCTTCAAAAGCACTTCCATGACATCTCCATCTGTGTAGGACACCTGCAAGAGAACCAGGATGAGCTGGAGTTCTGGACTCCAGCTGGACTCTTTGAGGCTATTGGATGTCCAGACAGGAAGATCTGTGCAAACAGAAAATCCACTGAACACCTCAATAGCCACACTTGCCTACAGCACCTGGTCACAGTAAACTATCTCTTTGTGAGCTGCAGCCTTAAAGCTGACAGATGAATACTTGGGAATGCAGCCACAGCTGACTGAAGAAGTCCAATTAGTGTGAGGAGCAGCAGCCCATCTGCTCACCAGCAGGGGCCATGGAAACACATCCCTTTGCGCACCTCACTGCTCCCAGGGAAATCAGCAGCTCTGCCCTGAGCGTCAGAGCACCACGACCTGCTGGACTGCTTGGCCAAGGAAAGAAAACAGGCAATGGCAACAAGCCCATTGCAGTATTGCCACAAAACTGAAAGGTGCTCCACGGAGAAGAATAATTTTTTAATTTCCATTCCAGGCAGAAAGGTCTCTGCTAGAGCAGCACAGCTCCTGCCGAGGCAGAGGAGCTGTTTAGCCCCATTGTGCAGGCTGCCAGCTGCAGGTCATGCAGCTTTCTACAGCTCACCAGATTAAGACAGGAGGGAGTCCATTGCTCTGTACAGAGGGTCTCCAGGGGAGCCTGAACGGTGGCTGAGCTCACAGGCCACTGGGCTTTAGAGAAAGGCAGTGCTACAATCCGACACCTACACAAGAGAAAGAGACGGCTCAAATGAGTCAGGCAGCTCAGAACAGCACTGCTGCTCCAGTTATGCAAAAGGCTACAGCACAAATATAATTCTGGTTTTAATCTGTGTACAGGAGCAGCATTTGGTTTTTTCCAGCCACTGCTGTTGTGTATCATCGACAACATAACTCTGCTGAATCGGTCAGCCCAAAGATCCTTCACCTTAGCACAGTTCCTGACTGTGATGGTTTAGGAGAAGAATATCAACCACTGCAAGATTATTTAATCCTTCCTTTAGCAAACCCTTCAAGCAACCTGAGCCAGATGTGGTATCTTCATATTTTGCAGCCTCTTACAGGATTTCTTTTCATGAACTTGCCTTTATAAGAATGTATTTAATCCAGCTATATTTTTGGTATCCACAACATTTTTGAGCAACACAATTTAATAATAGGCCTGGGGAAAAAAGACTACTTCTGTTTTAGAACCCAGTTCCCAGTATTATCCCCACTACGAAAAACATGTACTAATCCTCCCCTTCTCACTATTTCCTACTTATTATTTTACAGGCTCTCTATTTCATACCACTACAGTTTTCTCTCCTCTAAGATGAAGACTTGCCTTCTTTGTCATTCCTTGTATGGAACAGCTTCAAAAATGCAATAAGCCTCGTTGGGCTCCTCATCTATCTTTCTGAGAGAGGAGAGGTGCCAGAACTGCATCTGAGATGTGGACTCTGAGCACTGGAGTGATGCAGTCGCACAATTATCCAAAACTACCTGGAAGTAACAACTACCACTTCATGTTACATGTACAGATCAGGAGTGGCTTCTACAATGTACAGTAATTTCCATTTCCAACACTTCATTTATCATTTGATCCCTTAATCACCTGTTATTTCGAGATCCCACTGTACCTCTTCACAGCCACTTTAACTTTTATTACCAAAAACAATGCCATGACTTGAGCAAACACCTCATTCCTGATACACGTGCCTGAGACTGTGAGTAGGTGATGAGATCTCCCTGGGACATGCCAGTGATCTCCATCCTCAGTGAAAATTACCTATTTAGTCCTTCTTTTTTGTTGTTTTGTATCTTTTATCAGACTTCAAGTCATGTTTTCTTTGTATCCTTTGACTTTTTCTGTTCTTGTAAAGGCACTCGGCGAAGAGACCTCATTTGAACTTTGTGGAAATCCAAATGCATTTTGGGCATTTCCCAACATTTAAGGCCTTTTCCAACATTTTGGGCATTTAGGCACCAGATTTTCTCTTAGATAATCTCACGTTAGACTTATGTATAAGCTGCAGGTTGAAAAGACTGACTGTGGACATACTTTAAGGAACAAAGAAGTACTAGGCCTAATTTTCATCAATTACAACATGGTAAAATGATACATCTACACAAGGTCGATGTATCATATCACCTTTAGAGAAAATACAGCTTTGGAGAAAATACAGCTCTTTTCACTGAAAAGTAATCTGCAGTGCACCTTAATAATGTCAGGGGTTGCACCTTTTTTTTTCAAAGAGGAACATGACTAGGCTTCCTTAGTGTGACATGTAGCTACCTATAATGTCAATTAAGACCTGATGAGATTCTTGAACAGAAAATAATTTACTTCCTTGAATGCTCAGAGCAAAACACTCTCTCCCTCAAGTAAGATCAGTTTTCTGTCATTTTTGTCCCTCCCTTAACAACAAATTAAAAAAACCCCAAACCTTTAAAACCTCCCACAACAGGAAAGAAAACACAGAAATGAAATGGCAGCCATAGCTTCTGGGAGCTCTTGAGGCAGAACCTTCTTTCACAAAGAAGGAAAATTACAAAGTAATACAGAAAAATATGAGAAAGAAATTTCCTCAAGCTCTCTGGAAAAATGAAGGTTTTTCCACTTAAAAAGCAAGGGAGATGAAATAGGCACAATCTCAAGAGAAAGTAAAAAACCTACAGGAGCAAAATATATAAGACCTGGCAGTATTCAAACGAATCATGAGTAGACAGTAAGACAAGATGGAAATACTATCTAAAACGCTCCCATGGCCAGTGTGAGCCAGTTTCTAGACACAGATGAAAGAGCTGGAGTGTAATTCTGGCAACATTTCCCTGCTTTGTCATGCCTACAGTATAATGGAAAAGGAAACACTGATGGGGGGAGCTGCACATGACTTGCCATGAGGCATGGACGGTATTGCAGGACTGTGAAGGGCTTCTCAGTACCTCTGCTCTGTAAAAAAATCCCCAGTGTCATTTTGAGCCACTCAGAGCCACAGTGTGCAGATGGAAGTGGCTCTGACAGCCCTGCTTTGCTTTGTGCCTCAGACACTGCTGTGCCGGGGCACAATGTCTATCCAAGGTACTGCCAACAATCCAGCGAAATTCCCATGGAATGAGGTCCCTTCAGCTTTAGTTGTGTAAATGCTGTATTCCACTCTGCATGGCAGCCCCCATAGGCTGGCCAATTTAACCAAGCTAAGCTTTCACTGAAGCCAAGTCAGAGCCCAGAAAAATGTTGTAAGGTCCTCATTCAGCTACCATGAGTGGTCTCCTCAAGTGTCCCTCGGAATTACAGGACACTGCTGTCCCTAGACAAAAACTGCAGTCACTTTGACACTTGCTGCCAAGGTTGTAAAAGGCAGCAAGCAATTGCTGCTAAAATGCCCAGATCCTGAGAAGTGTGCAGAGTAACAGTGCTGCTTAAAGCCATTGACTGTGTGCAACTTCCCTGATATTAGCCGAGATTACCAAGTCACTTGGCAGATCCCAGCACATTTTTGATATTAAAGTGATGGGAAACTACTTAAATACCCATGCATTCATTACAAAAACATCTTTTTTGGCATTTACTTCCAATTAAAGCTTGTGCTTTAGCACAGCCAATTTTCCTCGTCATATTCAAATGTTATGGTTGTGTGAACGACCAAACATGATCATGGAGATGTTGGCTCCCATCTCCTGAAATGGGAATTTGTAAGGAGGCTGTCAATTGGAAATATTTGGAAATCTATCAGGAGTTTAAGCACATTTTAAAAGGCCATCTGTGTACGAGAGGCAGTCACACCGACAGCGTGCTCGTGCTGGGCACGGCAGCAGAGGTGCAGTTGGTGACCCTGGGCTGCAATCAGAGCATCTCCTCAGCTGTGCTGTGCCTCTGCCAGGCCTGGCTGAGCCAGCAAAGACATGAACAGCCAGGGACAGCCACAAACTGAAAGCTAAATCATGAGGCTGCAGCACCATCAGCTGCATATCAAGAAGGGAGTAATTTGCTTTCAGAAGCCAAAAGGCTAAATACAAGACCTGTTATTAAAGAGTGCTCACAGTACAAAACCAAAAGCTTTCCTGGCACTGGCACAACTGGAATCACAGCCATGTCTGTTATCCAAGTGGTTTGCTTTAGAAATGAATTCCATAAATTTTCAAACAGCTGCACAGGACTTAGCTTCAAAAATCTATTAAGGTAAATAAAGCATGAACCCTGCCTGTCTCCTCATCTCGGAGGAATGCTGCCTGTAGGGCTGTGAACAACAGCAACAAGAGAAAAAAACAAACAGGGAGAAGACAAAGCTATTTTAAGTTTGTTGAGTGCTTTTTACGGTGGCTTTTTAAACATTATTTGTAAATATCTCTTCAAAGTCTGCTTAATTACAATGCACAGCAGCATTAGCTTGCAAAAATAACACCTGAAATCTGACTCTCAAAGGTTGGAAGATTTGTGACTACCAGACAAAGAAAAAAGCAACCGCTCAAATTTTAAAGCTATTTTTACAATGTTGAAAACTGCAACTATTTTTAACACTCATTTCAAACAGATCAAGTATTTCCAGTTCCAAGTGTGCAATTAAAGCAGTCAAAACCAAAGCTAAAATCCAAGAAATACTCACAGGGCATGTTATGGGGTCTCATTGCAGCCAGTTTGGTACCCAATGGTTGATACTTTTCATGATTTCTGAATAATTTTACATTCATAACTTAGTTTCAAATGTTAATGTTTATGAGAGCAGACAATTTTCTGAAATGCCTAAAGAAAGCATAAAAAAATTTAAATTCAGCAGAGCAGAAGTGGGAAATCAGACTGATTTGTACATCCAAACAAACTGTAAGACTTGAAACACATGAGGGGAACAGAGGGATTCCTCCCAGACGTTCATCGAGCAGATATTAATTTAGAAACATGAATTTAGAAACATGTATACAGCTGTATGTGACTGTACCTGCCCTGGCCAGCTGCTTCACGCTTAGCAAAAAAAGGAAACACAAAACTCCAGCGTGGTCTAAGACAGATGGGTAGAAACAAGATGTATAAACACAGAGACCACGTTTGTAAGAACTCATTAATGCCAAATCAGAGTGAGGAACATTAAAAGGGCTGTAGCAGCAACAAGAGCAAGACTTCACCACTGAACTGTATTTTATGTGAATCCAACTGGTTTCTTTCAACTCACAAACTCCTACTGACCCAACCACCAGGCTGTGCTCGGGTATTTTTGGTTGACTGAGTGCCAGAAATGATTTTTGAATGGGACAGTGACTGATTACAAGAGGCAGATGTTCAACCCTGTGTATTAAAATACGTGTCCCTGTAAGCTGTTTCCTGAGGTACCTGTACCACCCACAATCCACTCAGGCAAGCAGGAGGGCACACAGGTGGCAAACCTCACCAGTAATCCCAGACTGAACTCAATTTTAATGAACCATGTTCTGCAGGATTTTATTATTTCTCATCGAGACCAAAGTTACTTCTTCCGAAAATAGAAAATTGGTGCTTTCCATCTGGTAGTGCAAACCTCCTGTTGCAGACAACGACTTTGGGACTCTGGAGCTAACCCCTCTTCTGTGGTTTCCTTCCAGCAGAGTGACCCTCAATACAGGCAGTAAGCTCTACTCAGCACACCCCAGCGCTGTTCTGTCACATCAGGAAGCCATACCCAGCGCCACACAGCTGATGCAATCTGAAGGGTTTCCCAAAAAAGCTGTTTAACACCACAATATAAGAGAAAACATAGGAGAGCCACTTGCTGAGGTGCCCTTCTGTGCAACAGGCAGATAACCAAAGGCACTGTGAAAGTCAAGAGCACACCAAACCCATCAGTGTGTGTGAAGAGGTCTGCCTGGGGTTCTTCAGCCCTGCTGTTGCCGTAAAAATTAGCATTGTTTTGTGGAAAGGGAATCAAGCAGATACATGCTTTCAGCCTGCAAATCAACTGCTAGAAATAGGGGGGGAAAGTTTGCTGCTTTGGTCAATCTGAACTCCAGGAAGGAGTTCAGCACTGACAGGATGAACTGAGAAAGATTGCCCATCCGACTGGGAAATGAAAAACTCCAAAGTGTGAATGAAGAACACCCTGCACTGCTCAACAGATGCAGCAACAGCAGCTCCCTGGGGGCTGATGCTGTCAGCACAATGCCACCACTTCCAGGCCAGCAGTCCCTCTTGGGTGGAAGGAAGGGCCTGACCCCAGCTGGAAATGGTGTTCCTGAGAAATTCTCCCCAGGAGAGGTAACTACACTCTTGGTTCAGGAACCTTAGTGACAATTTCACCCTACAGTGCTGGATAATTCACCTCCTAGGAACAGGGCCAGCTTTGTGCAAAGTTGCTGAAACAGAGAAGGAGAATGCTGATGGGTGCAGAAAAGCTCTCTGGGGAAGTCAAAAGGATTTATATAAAAGATAGGATGGAAGCTAGAAATAATCAAATAGGAAACAGCAAAGAAAACCAACAGTTCTGCATTAAAAAAATAGCTCTACAGAGATTAAAAAGAACTTTTACATGTTTTTCTGCATCCATGTTAGCAGTAAGATGGGGAACCTGCTTGCCTGCCTTGCTGCCCTACACACTTTGAACTGACATATGGAATATGAACATGAAATATGGGAATAATAAACATACAGGATGCCTAGTGGAAAAGAAAACAATCAGAGCCCCCGGAAGATGAAAATCAAAGAATATATCAAAGGTGCAGTAAGCTGTACCAAGCAGTAAGTGGAATCATATGTTAAAGAGTGGTTTAAAAGTAACTGGCCAAGCCCTCTGGTCAGTTTAATAAGCTGTGATCCCATGAAACTGATATTCTGGGCAAGGAGAAGAAAAATACTGTTACTGACATATTTCAACTGTGCAACAAGATGGTGATGGGAGAGCTTCACTTATGCCCAGTGCAGAGTGGCAAACATACTGGGACAGGTTGCCTGGAATGAGGATTTTATGGACAGCCAGGAAACTCAGAGAGGAGGAAGCAACTCTTGGCTTCACTGGAAGCAGTGCCCGGACCAGGTTTTCCTTTTATTGTTTTGAAACAAGTAAAATTCTTAAAGGCGGGAAGAAGGGTGTTCAGAGACAGCTTTGTTTACAAATAAATCTCGCCTCCTAGAAACTTAGGAGAGGCCTGAAGAAACCAGTGTTGCTGAACAGCAAAGTGGTTCCATGTCCAGATGAATAAACCAGAAGGGGCCATAAGCTCAGGCAGATACTGTATAAATGACATAATGTCCTGGGGTCACTTTCTGATGCTGAATTGTATCCCCATTCATCTGTTTGGCCCAGAAATAAGTTTTACACCTTTTAAGACTGGTTCTGAGAGCAAAGGTGGGGGGAGACAAGGTGCACACATTTTGTTTTCAGAAACTGCACTTGCTCCCCGCATCCTTCTCCTGGACAGTGCTGTCTGCAGCATGGACAGATAGCAGGACAGAGCTTTCCTTTGCTTTTGGTTAGTTTTAGCTAGCTGAGGCAGGGAAGTTCCCTGGACTTTGGGTTTTCTTTTCCTTGGAGCTGGCTGAACCTGCCCTGGACTGAGCACCCAGAAGAACACTGGCAGCTCTCAGGCTGGGCCTGGCTGTGGCATTGCCAGCACTGGAGGGACTGATGAGAGACTGATCAGAAAGTGAGGGAGCCCAGCAACAGCCCACAAAGGGACTTTCTGAGTGTGGCATCTCTTCGGAGCAGCAAGAGGTTTTATCGTTTAATATTGTTCATTTTTTGTGCTGGTGAATGCTTTGCCTGTTAAATAAACAGGTTTTTCCACTTTCCTCCAAGGAAATCTTTTCCCAAACCAGTTCCAGGAGGGGCTGCTTGAATCTGCTTTCTAGAGGAACCCCAGTTTGGAGGTTTCCTCCAAAATTTGCCCTAAACCAGGACACCTACCAAAAAAAAAAAAAAAACAAAACCCATTTGAGGAACAGCTTTCGAAAGTCCCAAAAACCACAGACTAAAGAATTCTGATAAGAATCTGTAGGGTCATAAAATGATGAAGATATAGAAGAAGAACTTAGTGACCATAAAGCCATAGATGGGAAAAAAAAAAAAAATCCTGTTTGCATTTCTGGTAGAGGAGATTGGAAAGACTCCTACTCTGGAATCTCCTCTCTCTACAGCAAGACACAACAGAGTCTATCTCAAATCAAGCTTAATGCCAGAAGACACTCAAAAAGAATTCTCTGATGAGCAAATGAGCAGTAACAAGTCACCAGCACCAAATGATAACTGCTTACAGCAGAAGAAACTGAAGATTTAACTACCAATGGTGCTGTTTAACTTCTGGCTTAAATTTGCTTCGATCCCAAGGGAGTTCTGGGCAATCGTGGACCAGAAAGCCAAGTAAATTGGTGAAAACTGTTATAAAGAACAGAATGAATCCCTTTATATCCAAATTGGCATTGCCAGAAACAGATTTTGTGAAGGAAATTTTGCCTCATTATCTATCAAAGTATTTTCTACAGCTATCAATAGGTATGCTGACAACAGAAATCCAGGCTGTATTTGTATACTCAAAGGCATCTGACAAATCCTTAGGCAAAAACCCTCTAAAAAACCAGCTGGTATAGAGCAAGAAAGTCCTCAAATTCCTTGGGGTGCCGGGCAGAGTGACCTCTGCAGTGTCCATACCCAGCACACACTGCTCTCAGCAGGAAATGCATGCACCCATACAGATGGCTCTCCCACCTGCCAAGGCACCATCTATATCATTTATCAACAGAGCTTTCCTGGCAAAAGGCAAAGATTTAAATACCTGGTAGCTAGTGGCAAAAGAACCTTTGGAAATTTATTTTTTTCCATCATAAAGACTTTTCAGGTATTCCTGTAAAGTGTTTTGGATGAAGAACCTGAAATAGTAAGGAAAGAGTGGGTTTATATTTCACTTCAGATGTCATTTTATCTTATGCGCTTTTACTAAAATCCAATAAAACCAAGAGAGCCTTCCATCCACACAGAGATGCTCTCAATTTAGGCCTAAACTAGCTTTCAGTTCTTCCACAGCTAATATTCACAGCAGCTTTTAGAGAACTCAAAGCAGGGAAAACTCCCTTTCAACTCCTGTCATGGACTCTGCATATCCTTCTCCACGGCACTTTGTTTCTTTAGTTAGTTACTTGCATTTCCCAAGCTGTGCTTTGTGGATGTGCAGATTTGAGCTGCCTGAGAGCTGCTGGAATGGAGCAGCAGCTTCCAGACTGTTCCAGACAGAAACATCCATTTGAACCCCTTCAGCTGAAAAGCCTAAGCTGCCTATTCTGAGAAATTGTCATGGAAATTGCCTGAAATATAGGGGGCCCTGAAAGGAGAATGGTGCTTCCAAGTGGCACTGCTGGAAAAGCAGGAACTGCTGACACTCAGCTCATGGGGGACTCACTGGAGACAACCAGAACTGGGGCAGAGCTCTGTTACCTTCCACCGAAATTTCGTGAAAAAATTATCCTCAACAATATGGTGAGCTCCTCACAAAAGGTAATGTGAGAAACAATCGCTCACTTCTTAAAATCTTCAAGATTTATTAAACCTTAACAAAAAACACAACAAAAGGACTAAATAAGGAAAAATTCCTGGGCTGGGAGCCCCCCCTGTGGCTGCCAGCCACATGGCTCATCTCCAAAGTGGATGCTCTGCCTTTTATACCCTCAGCCCCTCTGAAAGTTTTGTCAGTCAGCTCTTTCTCTGCCAAGTTTTGTCAGTCAGCTCTTTCTCTTTCTCCAATCAAGATGTGAAAAGTAATGTCCACCAATGGATATTGGTGGACATTACTTTTCACATCTTGATTGGAGGTCAGGTGCTGTTTTGCTGCTCCTCCTGGTACCAACCCAGCCTCCTTTAAATGTCTTGACAATTAAAGCTGTTGCAAGGGGGGCAGGGAAAGAGGAGTATGGAATGACATTTTATAATAACATTACTATACATCTATATAATATCTCTTAATATATATATCCATATTATTATATATATCTATATAATATCTATTTTTTATATATATATATATATATATATATATATAATATCTCTTAATTGAGACCCAGCTATTACACTACTCATCTATAACAGTAATATATTTTCTATTATGAATATAATAGGAGAAAACCCCTGAAACACCTAGTTTATGTGAAAAATGTTAAGAGACTTTAATACTGAATATGGGATAGCAAAATTGACTAAGTCCAGTTCTCTTTTAAAAATAATTTTTATCCTGCATAAAAAGAGAGCTATATTCCCCTCTGACTTTTCCTTGAAACACTCTATGTGAAAACAAAATAAAAAATATTGTTTTCTGACATTCTGAGAGCCAGTAGAGTGGGATCTCTCTACTGCTATTTGTAGAGGTATCCTAGGTATTCAGATAATTTATTTTTATCATCCTCCTTGATCCTCAAAGCGTTACTAAATTTTAGAAAATATGCTGAGAATTTAAAGCAGATGTGTCCCAGCCAACATTTCACACACCTTATGGAATTTGCTTGCCTGAAGCTCTGCTCATGCAAGGATGGGTCTCCAACCCACTCACCAAACACATAGCTGCAGAAGAACTGAAATTCTCAGCCACTGTTATCAGGAAGTGGCTTTCCAAGACTACTCAGAAGATACTGATGAACAATGAATAAAATTACATCTGTTCCAAGGAGATTTTGATGCAGTTCTCTATCTGTATGAAATGACAACAGAAAAACAGAATTCAAGAATTCCTATGTCGGAAAAGGAAATAGATAAGGAAGTACCTAGCCTACAAACTATGACAAGACACTCAGTTTGCTGCATGTTTTTTTTTTTCCACTCCACACTTCAGGCCCATCAACATTTGTTTCACACTAGCAGATTCCATGAAACACATTCCTAGCAGATTCCATGAAGCCCGTTCCCATTTAAAATAAACCCCTGTGTCTGGTCCTTCCTGCTATTCATACTGCTTATGTTTTTACTGATGTATAGTAAAAATCAGATAAATATTGTTTTTATTTGGCAGCGGCTGGGAAGATGCTTAGTGAACATAGCAGCAAAAAAAAAAAAAAAAAAAAAAAAAAAAAAAAAAAAAAAAAATTAAATGAAAACCCAGAAGTCACTTTAAGAAATATTAGCTCTTCAGATTAATATAGTGTTCTATCATTCTGGCATTAATATAGGTATGTTCCATCTCATTTCTTCAAGTTCGAAAATAGCAAGGTTAATTATGTGAAGAACTGTAACAATGTAATTAGATTATCTTGTAATTATTTTTAGGGGAAATAAAATCTTTATAAAAATCCTAGAGGCTAAGAAAGGCCTCAGGAGATGGGAGTGGAGCTGTTAAGAGGCCTTAACTATTACGTCAATTTATTTGTGTCCAGCTGTGCTCATTGAACAATAATTAAAAAGGAAAATTGCCTACAAGGTACTTACTGGGTATGGAAATCAATACTCCTCCCTGCCAGGAAGCTGGCAGCCTGTTAGCCACCAAGAATTCAAGGCATCCTGAACAGAGTGGGGATGGGAGCAGACAGTTTCTGTGTTTAATGAGCTATTTTAGCACCCCAAGCAGTGCACCTGAAACAGTCATGGGAATTATCCAGGGACAGGGAGGGGAGGAGGTACTGCAGTCTACAGCTGCCAGAAAGAACCTAAGAATTCTCCAGTTTTGCCTAAAAATGATGAAGAAGTGTGAAGACAGCGGATGCCACCCTGGAAAGGAAATGAAAGAAAGGATTGCAGTTATTTGAGTGCAGCAGCTGGCCCCTGGAGCAGAGGGTGCCCCAATTCCAGCTCTGAGGCCCTGGGTGTGTGCCACACACAGCACTCTTTAAAAGCTCTACCTCGGCATCCTTTGGGCTCCTCACCACACTTCAGCACTTCTTTAGTTTTCAAACAACCCTTATTTCTGTGACATCCCATTTGGGAGCAGGGGTTTGAAGTGGAGCTTGCCCTGCTGTAGAATTTCTACAGCCTGGTAAAAGTCAGCACAAATCACAGCTGGCCAGAGGTTTCACTCACATGCAGCTTACACTAAACTACACAACCTCACAAGGCATTTTGTCCAATATATTCTTGCAGCAGGCACCTGAAATAACACATCTCTAGGCTGCATATCAGCAGTTCAGGAGCCTGGCTGCTGTAATCCCCCGAAGGCTGCTTTATCCTGGGGAAACAAGCCTTGCAACGTGCTATCCACAGCACCCCTTGCACCTTCCAAGAGGGACAGAGTGGTAAGGACAGACACTTGGAATATTTCTCACTGAAGTGTTGTGCTTCATTTGATTTAAAGCGTTTTGTGAGACAATCCAGTCTGACTGAAGCAGGTAATTAATTTAAGCTATTCATGATGTCACTTGAATCTGAGCTCTGAATGTAATGTAGGACTTTTAACTGTCTCGAGCTTGTCCAAACCTGGAGCACCCATTTCAGGCACCCATGCTTTCAAAGAGTTTGGAGGGGGAAAAAAAAGCTCTAAACTTTGCTGATCAGTGTGATATCTGTGGCTGGTTCACTCGGTGACAGCAATCAAGTTCTTTATGGGAATTCTTACGCATTAGTTCTCTTTTGGTTTTTTCCCAATTCTCTTATGAGGTTGTGTAGTTTAGAAGTGCTTTGGAGAAAAGTATTTGAAGATCCTAACTGCTGCAGTCTTAGTGAAGTTTAATTCAATCCTATACTGTTAACACTCTGGGCATGAACAAAGGAAAGTACACAGCTACAGCTAAATGCACTGTTTGGGAGCCATATGCTGTGAAAGAAAAGTTTCAGCCTGGCAAAATAGAAAGGCTGATCTCAGAGGCTCTAAAAGACATCGGAGCCACTCCAGAGGGAGTTATGAGTTAATGGCAGTTCTGACAGTTTTTATGAGATCCCCTGAAATGCCAGGATTTTTGTCTGTTGCCAACCATATCCTACTGAATGAATTAACTGAGGCTTAAGAATTTTTCTACAGAATTAGCTAGAAATAATGACAATTGGGATGGCAATGCAAATGAAAGCATTGAACATGAAGAAATACTTTTTGCCTCATGAGGCTATAAAAAGTAGTGGAAAACCCAAATCTAGAAGTGTTTACAAACAGGTAATGGACAGTAGCAATAGCCACCTAAGCAGTAAACAAGTCAGGATATTAACAGATCAACTCCCAGACAAAAAGAGGGGCACATGTATAATAGGTGTGCTTTTATCTGAGGGCTAAGGGAAGGGCTGTATAGCCATGCAAACCAAAGGACACCACAGAAGCAGTACAATTTATGGATCCTGTAGTAACAGTAATAACACCTGTATCAATGGCTGATTTTTAGTTACTGCAGTTAGGAAAATCCTGCAAGTATTTTTAAAATGCCTGACCATTAATCCTGCCTTCACTGCTGGGTTAAAACATCACAAATAACAACCCAGAGCAGAACTTTTTCATCCAAAGTTCTTAACACTGTAATTTCCATTTTACAAATAGAAGAAAACAGAGCAGTTATTTGTCTATTCCTGCTTAATGAGCCCGGAATCAGCTACACTGATTTCTGTCGCTATAGGACACGAAATAATGCGCACACGCAGCTCTCCCAAAGTAAAAAGAGAACTTTTAATTTCTGACTCCAACGTTTATAGATTTCCAAAAGTGACAGTGGATTGGAGGGTGATGGTGCCACCTCTCCAATGACACTGGACAAACCAACAGTCCATTAAATTTCTCCTCCTCCATAAAACAATGCAAAACAATGTGAGAAAATTTGTTACAAGAATGTAAACATCGGGAGTCTTAGAAAAACTTAAAAAACCAGGGCAACAGATTAAAAGCCTTTAAGCTGAGCGTCAGGTCACCCAGCTGAGCATCAGGTCCCGATGAAGCTGAGGCAGACTCAAAGGAAGATGCCATGCTCTGGGAGCAGGAGTGTTCCCTTCTGCCGCCCTGCCCAGCGAGCACAAGGCACGGAGCACAGCAGAGAAGAAGCCACAGCCCCACCCTGCTGCATTCTGCCTTCAGCAGCCTCTGCAGTTTGCCTGCTTTTCCCTTGTTCCAGTTTGCAAGGCCAGATGTATTCTATTGCCGTCTGCATGGCAGTTGTCTGGTATCAAGTGGGCAATTCTCCTTATCTCTCTTCCTGAGTGATCGTAATCAAGGTCCCTCAGCAGGGAACATCTGCTGATAAGGGGCTATTGAATGTCACCCCATGACTGATAAGAACTGTGACATCCCATTGTGAGATGCTCCGCCCAGAGGGAGGAGCCAAGCATTCCTACCCAGATATAACCTGGAGATTCTGACACACCAGCACCGCTCTTCTCCACTGGACTCCCCAGAGGAACAGCAGCTGCTTCTACTTCCACGGATCTGTGGAGGAAGAATTCACCCTTTTCCTACAGGACTGCCCTGCTCCAACAGAACCACGCCTGACACTCCAGGAGGACTGCAGCCCCTTTTCCAACTGGACTGCTGCCAACACCCTGACCCACAGGGTGTCAGGTTGAGTTCTGACTCTGTCAGTGCTGTTCTAGTGTATTGCATTGTTGTATTTTATCCTTTTATTTTTTCCCTTCCCTATTAAAGAACTGTTATTTCCTGCTCCCATATTTTTTGCCTGAGAGCCTCTTATTTAAAATTCATAGCAATTCGGAGGGGTGGGGAGGGTTTGCATTCTCCATTTTAGGGGAGGCTTCTGTCTCCTTTAGCAGGCACCTGTCTTTCCAAACCAAGACATCCCTCGAGTGCCGGGCCTTTCAGGATGTGTACCAAAGCACTGCAAGGGATGAAGGCCAGCACAGAGGGAAGCCTTGCAGAGATGGTTTCCCTGAGAGAAGAAAGCCAACCACCACGAGCTGAGCAGGTTCCACTGTGCATACCTTGTTTTCTGTTTGAGAGGATGGCTTAGAAATGAAGAAGAAATCATAATTCCACTGCTATGCTTATACAATCTCTAAAATCTTTCAAATTTCTATAAAGATGATCCAGTTTATGACTAAATGCTTTACATTTTGAGCCTGGTAAATTATTATTATTAGATGACATTGAAGTTTGGACTGTCTTTTTTTGTAAGTGCGTGTGATAGCTCTCACTCACCAGCATGTTCACACTACTTTATTTTTACTGGATAACTGAATTATTAATTTATAAGATGTACAGGATGCGCCACAGCCCCTACCATGCTAGAGAGACAGAGATGGACACTGTAGAGCAGCAGCACACACTACTATTATAAAAGCAAATGCCATTTGCAGACACTAAATTAGGTTTAAAAAAGATACATTAAGTGTTAGAGAAAGCAGATTTGGCAGTGTTCATTGTGTATTACTTTGATATCACAAGAAGAGTGGTTAATGCTAAGCGGTGTATTTGGCAGCTGCTAAGCCTTGAGGTCATTATAGAGTTTCTTGGCACAACTGGATTATTTATGTGATGAAATTTCACTAAGGCAGTTTTTTTTCCCTCCAGAATTCATCATGATATCACTCAGGAAAAAAAAAGTTAACATTAAACAGTGTTTAGATAATATTCAAAAATTCATTGCTTCAGTGACAAACACATTCCTTGTAGGAATATGAAAAGCAGCAACACTGTTCAATCTCGTATTTTCCAATATCAGCTGTCTGATGAATATTCTACATAGAAGGAAGCAAACTAAAAAAGCCCCCAAGCAATTAGTAGTTAAGCTCTAATTGTATAAATAAGGCTAATTATACAGATGGGAAATCTTTTCAGTTGAGAAAATCAGATGCTAAACATTCCTCCCATTGACAGAAAAAACCTTCATACAAGCAAACAAGTGCATGAAAACCAGTGAGCTGATCATGCTGATCCTTCTATAAAGAACCGCCCTGCTCTTCAAAGGAAGAAAAAATCCTTAATTCTGTTTCTGTGCTGGAGACCCACACAGATGCTGCTACGCTGAGGGCCTGTGCTTTACAATGAAGGACATGGCAGAGGCAGAAAAGAAAGTAAATTGCAAATTGCTGTTGTACTCAGGACGCTGCAGGCAGAGGCAGCAAAAACAAGCAGATGATGCAGGTCATGCTGGCTGCACAGAATAGGGGATTTCAGGAAGACTGGGCAAGTTACTTATACTGGAGGCCCAAAAATCACAGAATGCTCAAATGGTTTGGCTTTGCTTCAAAAAGACCTTGAAGCTCATTTAGTGTCAAAACCCCTGCCATGGGTAGGGACACCTTCCATTATCCCAGGCTGCTCCAAGCCCCATCCAGCCTGGCCCTGAAAATTTCAGGGATGGGGCAGCCCCAGCTTCTCTGGGCAACCTACTCCAGGGCCTCAGGGAAGAATTTCTTTCTGTTATCTAAACTAAACCTACCCTCTTTCAGTTTGAAGCCATTACTCCTTGTCCTATCACTACATGTCCTTGTAAAAATTTCTCTCCAGGGATTTTTTGTAGGCCCCTTTTGGTCCTGCAAGGCTGATGTGAGTGAAAGTAAATGCAAGTTCCATTATACACAGGACCTGGGTTACAGACAGGGCTCAGCCCTGAGCTCTGCAGTGGCTGGCTGCTCCCAAAATTCCAATTCCCAACACCAGCATCCCCAGGCAGCCAGCGTACACCTTGAGTGCTCCCATGGAAGTCCAGCATATAGCGGAGAGAAAACCTGGCATCCTGCAAGAGCCAGGGCCCTGCCCCATCAGAGGCACACCTAGCAGCGAGCTGAGACCCCACAGCACTGACACAAACACATGGGAGCCCAGTTCCAGCCCAAGAGACCAATTAAGGGGCTAAAATTAAACAGTACCTTCTGCAGCATCACATCTAACGTGTACTTTTCATTGTGCATGTGTATGTGAACTTTAACATTCACTTTAATTCACTCTCTGTGACACCAGAGCTGCATGAGTGCAGAGGAAATACTGGATAATTAGAGAAATAGTTTGATATTAATACTATTCAACTATAAAAAATTTGTTCGATATAAAAATAATATTATTCCAATAATTACATTTGATTTCCACAAATGCTACCAAAACATGTAATACTTTAAAGCCTCTTTCATGATACTTGCATTCTAAGTGGTAAGTGCAGGATACAGCTAGTATTTGTTCTGTTATATGTAATAAACTAGAAATGTTGGTAACATTCTCATAGGAGCGTTGAAAAAAATTTTTATTACTTGAATACTACATTTCTAGTATTTGCATTTAATAAGAGAAGCAGCCCATATCTCAGTACTGAGGGAATCTCTTGGCTTTGAAAATTCCAATTCCAAAATTCCACCAAGTTTCAAGGCTGGCTTCAGCTAGTACCTGCTGACTTTGGCAGCAGTGCTGCAAGACAGTACAAATGCCACTGGATTTCTAGGGAGGACTGCCAGCTGCAGGAATTCCTGAGGGCTGTGACAAGCAGGGGCTGCCACAGGAGGTTTGCAGAGGCACACTGCAACTCAGGCTTCCAGCATGGAAAACAGTAAGAGCTCTAATAAGGAGAGGGCACGTGCAGAGTCCGGTCAGTGGCAAAATTCTGTTCCCATCAGTGAAATGAGCAGAGCACACACTTTGTACCCTGCTGTTCTAGATTTCAGCAGCACATTGTCCCAAACACACTCTATGTGGACCCAGTGCTCCTACACACATGGAGTTTCACCAGCTGGACTGAGGCAAACAGGAACTGGAGTGTTTGTTTTCCATAACACTATTTCCTTGTCCAGTCTGACTGATGGGCCAGACAGATTCCACAGGATGCATCAAGCCTTGAAAATTGCTTTGAGAATGGACAGCTACTCCTGGATGCTTGTCTGACAATATAAACATGCACCAAAAATGACATATGACGGGCTATGGAAGTGTCTGAGAGCACGAATCTGTGGAAGCAGCAACATTCTTTCTCAGAGTGCCGGTGAGCGCAGCTGCTCCCAGTGTGTCATCTGGCAAATTCTCCTTTCCTTCTGCACCATGTGCTCAGGAGGAAACCAGAACTATAATCCTCAATCCTCATTCCTCCTCACTATACATTTCATTTCCCCTTTTCCTTCCCTAAGCAATTGCAGGAATTGTCGTACTTCAGTCAGGTATTGATAACTCACAACAAAGAAAAAAGTATTGTTTGCAGGTGCCAAATAACCTATTTTTTTTCCCCTCAGCCTGAAACACTCTGGTGAGATATCCTGAGGCTGCCCTTCAGAGACTGTCATGGCTCAGCCCCACACTGCCACCAACTCATTTGCCCCTGGTGGGATGGGGAGAGAATTTTATGAGTAGCAGTGAGAAAACTCAGGGCTGAGATACAGACATTTTAATAGGTAAAGCAACAGCTGCACCTGCAGGAAAACTGAACAAGGAATTCAACCTGTACTGCCCATGGACGGGCAGGTGTCTCCATGTCCCCACTTCCTTCTCCTGCCCCCAGCTGTGTGTGCTGAGCGTGGCCCCACCTGGGCTGGGATCTCCCTTGGCTCCCTTGGGCTCAGTTGTCCTGGCTCTGTCCCCTCCCAGCCCCTCCCTGGTGGGGTCAGTGAGGCCAGAGGAGGCCTTGGCTCTGTGTGAGCTCTGCTCAGCAATGCCCAAGGCGTCCCTGTGCTACCAACACTGCTTCCAGCACAAATCCAAAGAAGAAGAACACTAACTCTACAGCAGCCCAAACCAGCACAGAGACAGCCTGAACATCAACAGCATGACAGTACAGATATCCCTCCACTGCCTGACCAAAAATAATGAGCAGATTTCCTCTCTCTGGCTCAAGTTTGGCAGAAATCTTTGCCTCGCCCTCTTGGGTGGATTGAGATTTCCAGGGAAGTCCATGCAGAGTCAAGCCCTGCTCAGTGTGACCACAAATGACCGACCTGTTCCTGCTCTCTCTGTACAGACTCATCCCACTGTTTATGGAGCTCAGAGAGTAATGATAAAGGTTTATGAAGCACACAATAGGCAAGGCTGATTTTGAAGACTTGACGTAGCAGCACTTTTTAAAAATGCTTTACCCAAGCAATGCCTGAAAACTATAAACTATAAAACTAAACCATCTTTAGAGCTCCTAAATCAGGTGAAAAACCTGGAAGACACTTCCTCAGTCAAAATACCGATTCAATATAAATTTGCACAGTGATTCAAACGTGATCATCTACATTTTTATTTTCCCTAAAGAGTTTCCTTTGTACCACAGTTTCTCTCAGTGGCTCATCCAACCTTCCTATTATGCTTGATCCAGCATCAATTGCTGTTCTATATTTGAAGTGAAGGCTTCACACCCCTTAGACTCACTCCAGCACACAATGAGTGGTTTCAAAGAGCTGGATCAACTTGGCGCGTCAAGCTGCGCGTGCCTGGGAAAATCATGGAAGCAAAGCCTGTTTCCAGCTGCTCTTGCTGCTCTTCTGTCTTGGTTTGGTGCTGGAAGAGAGGGCTGTGTTTTTAGTTACTGACACACATCTGCTGTTTACATGCAGAGCCTTGAACTTGTCTGTGTTCTGCACCGCACGGCTGAGAGCAACAGCTTTGCTTAAATGCACTCAGAATTAGCAGGTGGATGCGGAGGTGACTGATGATTTCTTGCAGCCTGCTGATGCTTCCTCAGCCTCACAATTAGCTCACCCAGCTGCTATCAGAGAAAATGAGGGGATCCTTACTGGGCACCCAAGGGGAGCTGGCAGAATGTCTGTTCTCTTACATACTGTCCTCGAGCACCTTAATTTATGGGGCTGGTTTTGCTCAGGGCCACTTGAGAGACACAGAGGAAACTGACAACAGCTTTTACCTGGGACTTTACAAGAACCTGTTTTCTCTCAGGACGTTGTTTTCTATCGGTGACAATAACTTCCTCAGTCAAGCCTCTCTCTGCCACTTGCTTATGATGATAAATATTCACAAACATGGCAACATAAAGAGACTGGGTTTTTATTAGACTGCAACCTGCATAAATAAACTATATACTTATGCATCTTTTTCTGTTGGCATCTCTGAGTGCACTTATTTTAACAGGTATGTAAACTCCTTCAGGAAGGTACCCAATACATTATGCAAAAAAAGCCCACCGACATAACCACCAAACAAAAAAACCTGGACATTTTCAGAGCCTGTCAAAAGGAAAGATTTCTGCAGATGAGGTTTACTTGAAAGTTTCTAAGAGCTTAACTGTCAGTGTAGGCTGTAAACAAGAGAAGTGAGAGATGTTCATGTAGTCAACATTTGATTTATTTACAACAAATAAAGGAACGTTCAGCTGAAACCATCTTCCTTCTTTGGTAAACTTGGCAAACATTTTCAAGAAGGCTGGGATTTGGGGTTTTCGGTTTGTTTGTGGGCCTTTTGGAATGGAAACATTTGAAAACTGTTTGGAAAAAAGAGGTACCTAGTAGAAAGAGCTGCGAGGGTGTCTTGGCAAGGCACTAAGACCACATCTGAGAGAACAGCCTGGCAGAACCTCGACTGTGCCTCTCCTTTTCCCATGAGAGCCCTACAGCCTGTAGGGTGAACCTCTTGCTGTGGGCTGTCAACTGAATGCACACACAGACTTTGCCCACTCCACTGCATCAATACTGCATGGTACAGCTGAGCCAGCTCCTAAAACCTGAATTTAGTTTTGCCACTGGGCTGGTCTCAGAAGGGGAAGGAAGGGAGGGAAAGAAGGAAAGCTCAAATGTCTCCTGCACTCTTTAGTGAAAGGGGGGTGTGTGCACGTGTGCAGATCTCAGCAGCACACAGAGGTTTGCATTCACAACATGCTGCTGCACCCAGCACTTCCTCCTGAACACTCACCTGAGGCTGAGCCCTGCACAGCAGTGCAAAGTCCCTGATCAAACACCTCTGTTCTCCTGCAGGGCAGTCAGGAAGGCTGAGTCTCTCCTCAGCAGTAAAAGTGGAAATAGCTGTATGCTAATATTCTGTCTCCTTCCTTCACTCCTCAGAAGAGCCCTCGCAAGCTGAATCCCAGCACAACAAGATTGCAGGAGGCAAGTCTGTCTTGTGTGGTCTGGCAAAGGAGGGGAAGAAATAATCTCTGCACCTACAGCAAAAGGCCAGGCAGTTTTGGTGAAGATGCAGGCACTCAGAGGCTGCTGTGCACAGCCCCATCACTCATCTGACATCATCAGGAGAAAAGAGAGAGAACTGTTGTGTGCTTTACAGCACAGAGCTGAATCCAGATCAGCCATCTGTTTGTGCTGGATATTCACCACTGGTTCACTGCCAAGCTTCTCCCTGTCAACATGTTCAGCAATTCAAGGAGTACTGAATTGCACCATAAACACTCTTCCTTTATTCTTTATGAGTCTGCTGAAGAGAGCATGTTGCACCATTTCCTACCTCTAGAAAAAGCAAAGGGCCTGGGATGCTGATGGCAATGGCCAAACATTTCTGGATTCAAGGCTCCTACAGAAGCTTTGCCATTCCTCAGTGTAAGCAAAAGCACGTGGTATGGTTCACTGGAGTCCCTGTAAGTTACAAATCCAACATTAAAACCTAAAAATAAAGGTATTTCATCTAGCATGGCACTTGTGAAAAAGGAAAATAACGCTGCTTCATTGATCTAAAATAGTTTCAGCTTTCTGTGAGTCTTCCACCCTCCTGTGACTCTTGTACTGCTGCTATAGAACAATGGTGGAACCAGAATAAATCAGACTCTGTGCAGTATCTGTTCCCCACAGCCAGTTAGTACCTCTGTCTGTAGAATACACAGTAATAAACTACAGGGATCACCTAGCAGCAGTTTGTCTTAGAATTTGCTTAATCCACTGGGCATCCTGAACTTCATTCTCTTTCAAGCTACGTTCTGTAACTTGCAGAGAACTTTTACAGCCTGTGGAGTTGAAGCCTAATTTTTGTTCTGAACACCTGTATGGTATCTACAACAGCAGCCTGAACAGTTGCCTAAACAGTGATATACAAATAGTATCAGTCTCCATTTTCTGGGAGCAAAGATGTGAGCACTGCCCACAAGGGGAATTTCTACAGTGGGTCCTCATGTTCACACGTAGCTCAAACTAGAGGAGAGCTGGCTAGATTTTGGGCTCATTCTAACATCATGATCAAAAGGGGAGCGAGAGCTTATTTAAGGTCCTTCTCACTCAGTGAAACTGAACAGAATGTGCTGACTTCAGAACTGTAATTGTCCAAAAGTTATACTTCTTTCTTATACATCACCTTCTTAGGCAGAAATGAGATCCTAAAAGAAGCCAGTGAAAGTATCTCTTGAAAATTTTTACTGGAGACAATAATAAAAAGCTATAGCAAAGCCTAGCATTTTTTATTTCTAACGTTGCTTTAGAAAGATTTTTTATATCTGGTAGATATGCACTGCAAAAGTGTCTAAGAGAAGTTCCATCCTCCTGCTCTTTTGAAGCAGCTTCTGATACCACACTTGAGAAGTGAATAAGGATATAAAAAGTGCATTTGATCAGCACTGTAACTGCTGCTATGACCTTACTTGATCACAGTCTCTAGTGGTTTCAACTTCCTACAACCTCCACAAAGAGATTTCTGAAGCAGTGACATACTCCATGTAATAACAAACATATCAAAAGAATTTGATGGGGAAAAGAGTTACTGAAAATATAAAATCACAGTATTGCCAAATTAGTATAGCATATTTCAAGGCAATTTACTAAAGATGGAGATATGATATGCATTCCATAGAATGATGGAATACACTGAATGGGAAGAGACACATCAAGATCCTCGGGTCCAACCCCTGGGCTTGCATAGGAGACTCCAAAAATCCCACCCTGTGCCTGAGAGCGTTTTATAGTTCCATGTTTACATATTTATAATGACATGCTTAGAGTTGTTGTTTATATGTTTATATGTTTATAGTTCCATGTTTATAGTTCCATGTTTATATGTTTATAGTTATTGTCTATATGTTTATAGTTCCATGGTTATATGTTTATAGTTTTGTTTATATGTTTATAGTCCCATATTTATAGTTTTTGTTTATATGTTTGTAGTTATTGTTTATATGTTTATAGTTCCATGTTTACATATTTATAGTTCCATGTTTACATATTTATAATTCCATGTTTATAGTTATTGTTTATATGTTTATATGTTTATAGTTCCATGTTTATAGTTCCATGTTTATATGTTTATAGTTATTGTCTATATGTTTATAGTTCCATGGTTATATGTTTATAGTTATTGTTTATATGTTTATAGTTCCATGATTATATGTTTATAGTTCCATATTTATAGTTATTGTTTATATGTTTGTAGTTATTGTTTATATGTTTGTAGTTATTGTTTATATGTTTATAGTTATTGTTTATATGTTTATAGTTCCATGTTTATAGTTATTGTTTATATGTTTATATATAGTTTAAATGTTTATAGTTATTGTTTGTATGTTTATAGTTCCATGTTTATAGTTCCATGTTTATATGTTTATAGTTCCATGTTTATATGTTTATAGTTCCATGTTTATATGTTTGTAGTTATTGTTTATATGTTTATAGTTATTGTTTATATGTTTATAGTTCCATGTTCATGTGTTTATAGTTATTGTTTATATGTTTATAGTTCCATGTTCATAGTTATTGTTTATATGTTTATATATAGTTTAAATGTTTATAGTTATTGTTTGTATGTTTATAGTTCCATGTTTATAGTTCCATGTTTATATGTTTATAGTTCCATGTTTATATGTTTATAGTTCCATGTTTATATGTTTATAGTTATTGTTTATATGTTTATAGTTATTGTTTATATGTTTATAGTTCCATGTTCATGTGTTTATAGTTATTGTTTATATGTTTATAGTTCCATGTTCATATGTTTATAGTTATTGTTTATATGTTTATAGTTCCATGTTTATATGTTTATACTCCCATGTTTATATGTTTATAGTTATTATTTATAGGTTTATAGTTATTGTTTGTATGTTTATAGTTATTGTTTGTATGTTTATAGTTATTGTTTGTATGTTTATAGTTCCATGTTTATAATTATTGTTTATATGTTTATAGTTCCATGTTTATATGTCTATAGTTATTGTTTATATGTTTATAGTTCCATGTTTATACGTTTATATGTTTATAGTTATTGTTTATATGTTTATAGTTCCATGTTTACATATTTATAGTTCCATGTTTACATATTTATAATTCCATGTTTATAGTTATTGTTTATATGTTTATATGTTTATAGTTCCATGTTTATAGTTCCATGTTTATATGTTTATAGTGATTGTCTATATGTTTATAGTTCCATGATTATATGTTTATAGTTATTGTTTATATGTTTATAGTTCCATGATTATATGTTTATAGTTCCATATTTATAGTTATTGTTTATATGTTTGTAGTTATTGTTTATATGTTTATAGTTATTGTTTATATGTTTATAGTTCCATGTTTATAGTTATTGTTTGTATGTTCATAGCTATTGTTTGTATGTTTATAGTTATTGTTTATATGTTTATAGTCATTGTTTATATGTTTATAGTTCCATGTTTATATGTTTATATGTTTATAGTTCCATGTTTATTGTTATTGTTTATATGTTTATAGTTATTGTTTGTATGTTTATAGTTCCATGTTTATAGTTATTGTTTATATGTTTATAGTTCCATGTTTATATGTCTATAGTTATTGTTTATATGTTTATAGTTCCATGTTTATACGTTTATATGTTTATAGTTATTATTTATATGTTTATACTTCCATGTTTACATATTTATAGTACCATGTTTATATGTTTATAGTTATTGTTTATATGTTTATAGTTCCACGATTATATGTTTATAGTTATTGTTTATATGTTTATAGTTCCAAGATTATATTTTTATAGTTCCATATTTATAGTTTTTGTTTATATGTTTGTAGTTATTGTTTATATGTTTATAGTTATTGTTTATATGTTTATAGTTCCATGTTTACATATTTATAGATCCATGTTTACATATTTATATTTCCATGTTTATAGTTATTGTTTATATGTTTATATGTTTATAGTTCCATGTTTATATGTTTATAGTTATTGTCTATATGTTTATAGTTCCATGGTTATATGTTTATAGTTATTGTTTATATGTTTATAGTTCCATGATTATATGTTTATAGTTCCATATTTATAGTTATTGTTTATATGTTTGTAGTTATTGTTTATATGTTTATAGTTAATGTTTATATGTTTATAGTTCCATGTTTATAGTTATTGTTTATATGTTTATATATATAGTTGAAATGTTTATAGTTATTGTTTGTATGTTTATAGTTCCATGTTTATAGTTCCATGTTTATATGTTTATAGTTCCATGTTTATATGTTTTGTAGTTATTGTTTATATGTTTATAGTTATTGTTTATATGTTTATAGTTCCATGTTCATATGTTTATAGTTATTGTTTATATGTTTATAGTTATTGTTTATATTTTCATAGTTCCATGTTTATATGTTTATAGTTATTGTTTGTATGTTTATAGTTATTGTTTATATGTTTATAGTTATTGTTTATATTTTCAAAGTTCCATGTTTATATGTTTATAGTTATTGTTTGTATGTTTATAGTTATTGTTTATATGTTTAAAGTCATTGTATATATGTTTATAGTTCCATGTTTATATGTTTATATGTTTATAGTTCCATGTTTATTGTTATTGTTTATATGTTTATAGTTATTGTTTGTATGTTTATAGTTCCATGTTTATAGTTATTGTTTATATGTTTATAGTTCCATGTTTATATGTCTATAGTTATTGTTTATATGTTTATAGTTCCATGTTTATACGTTTATATGTTTATAGTTATTGTTTATATGTTTATAGTTCCATGTTTACATATTTATAGTTCCATGTTTACATATTTATAATTCCATGTTTATAGTTATTGTTTATATGTTTATATGTTTATAGTTCCATGTTTATAGTTCCATGTTTATATGTTTATAGTTATTGTCTATATGTTTATAGTTCCATGATCATATGTTTATAGTTATTGTTTATATGTTTATAGTTCCATGATTATATGTTTATAGTTCCATATTTATAGTTATTGTTTATATGTTTGTAGTTATTGTTTATATGTTTATATATAGTTTAAATGTTTATAGTTATTGTTTGTATGTTTATAGTTCCATGTTTATATGTTTATAGGTCCATGTTTATATGTTTATAGTTATTGTTTATATGTTTATAGTTCCATGTTTATATGTTTATAGTTATTGTTTATATGTTTATAGTTGCATGCTTATACGTTTTTAGTTATTGTTTACATGTTTATAGTTCCATGATTATATGTTTACAGTTACATGATTATATGTTTATATTTGTATGTTTGTATGTTTACGGTTACATGTTTATATGCTTATAGTTACATGCTTATATGTTTACAGTTACATGTTAATATGATTATATGTTTATAGTTATTGTCTATATGTTTGTAGTTCCATGGTTATATGTTTATAGTTATTGTTTATATGTTTATAGTTCCATGATTATATGTTTATAGTTCCATATTTATAGTTATTGTTTATATGTTTGTAGTTATTGTTTATATGTTTATAGTTATTGTTTATATGTTTATAGTTCCATGTTTATAGTTATTGTTTATATGTTTATATATATAGTTTAAATGTTTATAGTTATTGTTTGTATGTTTATAGTTCCATGTTTATAGTTCCATGTTTATGTTTATAGTTCCATGTTTATATGTTTATACTCCCATGTTTATATGTTTATAGTATTGTTTATAGGTTTATAGTTATTGTTTGTATGTTTATAGTTTCGTGTTTATATGTTCATAGTTCCATGTTTATATGTTTATAGTTCCATGTTTATATGTTTATAGTTATTGTTTGTATGTTTATAGTTATTGTTTGTATGTTTATAGTTATTGTTTATATGTTTATAGTCATTGTTTATATGTTTATAGTTCCATGTTTATATGTTTATATGTTTATAGTTCCATGTTTATTGTTATTGTTTATATGTTTATAGTTATTGTTTGTATGTTTATAGTTCCATGTTTATAGTTATTGTTTATATGTTTATAGTTCCATGTTTATATGTCTATAGTTATTGTTTATATGTTTATAGTCCATGTTTACATATTTATAGTTCCATGTTTACATATTTATAATTCCATGTTTATAGTTATTGTTTATATGTTTATATGTTTATAGTTCCATGTTTATAGTTCCATGTTTATATGTTTATAGTTATTGTATATATGTTTATAGTTCCATGATTATATGTTTATAGTTATTGTTTATATGTTTATAGTTCCATGATTATATGTTTATAGTTCCATATTTATAGTTATTGGTTATATGTTTGTAGTTATTGTTTATATGTTTATAGTTATTGTTTATATGTTTATAGTTCCATGTTTATAGTTATTGTTTGTATGTTTATATATAGTTTAAATGTTTATAGTTATTGTTTGTATGTTTATAGTTCCATGTTTATAGTTCCATGTTTATATGTTTATAGTTCCATGTTTATATGTTTATAGTTCCATGTTTATATGTTTGTAGTTATTGTTTATATGTTTATAGTTGCATGCTTATACGTTTATAGTTATTGTTTACATGTTTATAGTTACGTGTTTATATGTTTACAGTTACATGATTATATGTTTGTATTTGTATGTTTGTATGTTTACGGTTACATGTTTATATGCTTATAGTTACATGCTTCTATGTTTACAGTTACATGTTTATATGATTATATGTTTATAGTTAATGCTCATATGTTTGTAGTTCCATGTTTATATGTTTACAGTTGCATATTTATAGTTATTGTTTATATGTTTATTGTTCCATGTTTATATGTTTATAGTTCCATGTTTATAGTTATTGTTTATATGTTTATAGTTCCATGTTTATATATTTCTAGTTCCATGTTTATAGTTATTGTTTATATGTTTATAGTTCCATGATTATATGTTTATAGTTCCATATTTATAGTTATTGTTTGTATGTTTATAGTTCCATGTTTATATGTTTATAGTTATTGTTTATATGTTTATAGTTCCATGTTTATATGTTTATAGTTACTGTTTATATGTTTATAGTTCCATGTTTATATATTTATAGTTATTGTTTATATGTTTATAGTTCCATGTTCATATGTTTATAGTTATTGTTTATATATTTATAGTTCCATGTTTATATGTTTATAGTTATTGTTTATATGTTTATAGTTATGAAATCTGGAAGTGGTAGGAGAGTGCCTTAATTTTAATAGTGTAACTTGAAGCTGATTTGTTCTGGTGTGTTGAGAGCTGGTCAGAAGGAGCATTGCCTGACAAAAGAACAATCCTTTGCTGTCTACAGAAGACTTGGGATTTCTGTGGCATGATTTGACCAGAGTCAAGACAAAAAAGCTTATTTTGCATGCACTGAGCTCTCTTCTTGAGCTGCAGGGCTTGAAGTTGTGGCTCTCGACTTGGGAAGGAGAGAAAAGCGATGTTTAAATAATCAAGCCACCAATTCTGGGTATATCTGTGAAGTCTCACAAATTTTAAGGCTTGTAAAAAAACACAACCAAATAAAGCCTTGTAGTGCTATACAACAAATTCTTATGTGCACAGTTCTGGATGGGCTTTCCTACTCCAGCAGAAAAGCTTAGAAATCAAGCTGATTAAAAATAATGATGTGACTAATAGTACAACTTTCTGCAGGAACAATTTCCAATGCTTAATCAGAAAGGTTAATGACACGTTTGCAGTTTCCTTTTTGTTTCTTCTCCATGGTCTCCATTAATCTTTCCCAGAACTGCACAGGTTGGTGGATCCTGTGCTGGCCAAGCCCATGGCGTCCCACTGGGAGGGGTGCCACTGAGAGGGTGGCACTGGTGGGTCTGGTCCTCAGCCAGGTCAGTGTATGCAGGAGAAATTCAAGCCAGTCCAGAAGCTTAAAAGTATTCCCCTGCCATAAATGGCAAAAAGTTTGCACATTTCTTAACTTCAATAAGTTTCAAGAAAACAAACATTTGACTGTCAAAAAAAAGGTGCTTTTTAATTTTTATAGACTAGGCAATTTTTAATAGAGAAGTTGTTCCAAGTACCAGACACTGGCTCTGTTGTTCCAAGTATCAGACATTGGCTTTCTACTTGCAAGTCAGGATATCTGTGCAGTGGCTTGACATGTAATATATGAGATTAACCCCATCTAAGCTGGGTGTCATCTTTTCAAAATGTGCAATAATTGTATTCAGCAGAAACTGAGCAAGGATGTCTGCAACTGGAGCTGTAGAAAATAGTCTACATCATTTATCATCTTGGTCTCCAAAAAAGAAGCAGAAAAGTTCTCAAGAATCTTTAAAAGAATATTTTCAAACTAAAATTCCTTTCATATGATCTTAGAGTGCTGATTTTTTTCTTCAACAGAAGTGTCAACATGTGGAACTCCAAGTTGTATGAAAATAGCTGCATATGACCAAGCAGCCGAGAAGCTTGATACTTTCTTAGGCAACTTAAGAACTATTTCTTTTGTTAATACTCTTTCTTTGGAATATTTGGCTGTCATAAAGATTGTACAACACCTTTGCAGTTCAATACAGAAGATAATTTTACTTCCACAATTTGGTGCACTTTAGCTCTGGACATTGTTACATTTATTTGCAAATACATTATATTGTCAGTCTCTTGTCAATGAAGAAACCGTTCTCTTGGCCTGAAAAAAAAGTGTGTTTGGGGGTTTTTTGTTTATGGGCCACAAAGTTAAAATAGTATATTTTTTACTCTATGCAAAGAGAAAGTTTTATAATGGTATTTGTTAATATTGTGTAATTAGGAATTTGATCAGCACATATTTTTGGGAAAAATACTTTGTATGCACATGGACAGCTGTTCCTAAAGATGAAACAAATGGGAGCTTAAAAGCCCTGGGCTTATATGTTTGATCCACTATTATTCTTGCTATTAGTCTATATTAACTATATACTATTAGTCAGTACTATTTAGCATGTATTGCTTGAGAAGCAATTACATGGTTCATCCCTTTCTCTCTGTGACTACTCTGCATGGCCAATGAACAAGTTCCTGCTTTTTAAAATTTGAGATACATTTTTTCCCATCTCTGCATGTAAACATCTGATATGCACATGATGCCTGGGAAAAGGTAATGTGCATAATGCTAGATTAAAGAGCAAAATAGCTAATAGGTTGTTGAGTGGTAATTTTTCACATAATGTTCTAAAACCAGTGATTTTGTTTACTACTTAGATATGAGTGCCACAGGCTCCTAAACTGTCTGAACTAAAAGATCAGTATTTCGATAGTGTTCATATTTACTTATTTTCTTTGTGTACGTCCCATCACTTTGCTTTTTGAAGAGGCAAAAAACAAATCTGTCAGCTACATCTTTCTAATTATGTATTACTTCAAATGTAGACTTAATAATCTAATAGTTTTAGTTTTATTAGATGTCTTTTTAACCATTTAACACTTTTCTATGGCTTTAAACCATATTTCAGCTACAAAATCAAGTAGTTATTTTTCAGTAAAAAATAAATGGAATGCACATCCTGCCTTGTAAGTAAGGAGATAGGGAAGGGAAAGAAATGTCCAGAGCAATAAAATCTGTTCCTCATTAACCATTATCTGCCTTAATGCAATCATGTTCAAGTCCAGACATCCCTTAATCAATGCAGTCTGGACAGATAACACAACTCTTCAGAAAGTACAGGTAACACCAGTGTCAGTAGTCTGACTTGGACAGAGGCTTAAATATGCATCCAGAAAGCAGTGAAACCTGGAGATACGAGAGAGCTCTGAACCATGTCTCTGGCGACACAAGTAATATACTTCAAGTAGTAATTTTTTGATAGTAGAGTGTACTTTTTTCAATAAAGGCAGAATGACCAGAATCAAAAATACTTGCTGCAAGGGCAAAGCTGAAATCTCTTTTGGAGAGAGGTAGAGGAGAGACCTTTAGGTGTTTCTCAGTAGCCTTGTTTAAAAGCTAACATTTGGAAGACTCCAGCAAAAGAAAAGTCAACGTTTTCTTTTTTCTCTTTTCTTTTCTTTTCTTTTCTTTTCTTTTCTTTTCTTTTCTTTTCTTTTCTTTTCTTTTCTTTTCTTTTCTTTTCTTTTCTTTTCTTTTCTTTTCTTTTCTTTTCTTTTCTTTTCTTTTCTTTTCTTTTCTTTTCTTTTCTTTTCTTTTCTTTTCTTTTCTTCTTTTATTTTTTCCTCCTTCCTCCAACTTTTCATATTTATTGATGTGGTTTTCTTGGGGACCTGGGCTTTTGGCCAACCAGTTTGTTGTCTGTTCCGAAGGAGTTCTCTTAATACCACCAGGGAATCAAGAGGCTAGGATTTAAGTGCTTATGTATTTTAAAGTGTATAAATGAAAGGAGGCCCAGGAATGTTGAGTATTATGAATAGTGGTGTGACCAACAAATGGCTCCCAGCTTTGGGACTGCCCACATGACTTATACCCCCTGATTTTGTGACCCATGGGGAGAATGGGGGAGCTTGCCTAGTGTATTAGTGACAGGAGATTCTGCAGTGTTTGGGCTTAAGTGTTCATTTGGGTCATTTTTGTTTGATTTTTGAAGTCAGAAATTGGGCCAATTGCATTCAAGAGAGCAAGAAGGGTTCTATAAGTGCAGGGGATCTCATTCATGTGCAGCTCTGAGGGTAATGGCTTACAAGGGGAACATTTAAAGATCCCTGAGATAACTGCAGGTGTTCAGGAAAGGATCTCATTAACACTGCTCCAAAATTAAAAAGTTTAATTGGAAGAAATAGAACTAAATGATGCAGGAGAGGGGTTAAAATGGGAAAGTCTCTTCTAGTTAGCAGAACCACCAGCTGTTGATTTGGGATTCCTTCCTGCCAACTCCCAAAGGGACCACAGGACACCTGTCCTTATACAGCTCCTGTTGGATGTGCTCTAAAAAAGCCCTGAAGCCCTTATTCCTACTTCCTGTGGTGGAGTTTGGAGAATTTAAGTAATGGATGTGAGATTGTTGTTGTTAAAACAGGTGTTGCCTCGCGTGCCCAGCCCTCTTAACACCAGTTCTGCGAATTTCTATCCTGTGGAATAGGACTAGTGCCTAGGTCTGCATTTCTGACTGAGTCAAGGGGTTGAGCTAGGAATGCAACTAAGATGGTGAATACTATATATATTTTAATTAAGAGCTTAAATGAATTAAGGGGTTAAGTTAGAAATGTAGTTAGCAAAGATCATATACTGTGATTAGAGCTTAACAAGGAAACTAATTGATACCAAGTGGGAATGACTGAAACAAGGTTGGGAATGACAGGTAATATACAAAGTATTGTAAGAATGCAGGAACCATAAATAACACAGATTTCTAAGAATTAAAGGAGGTTTGGACTGTGACCAACAGGCCAAGAAGCCCTGCCAACTTACCATGGTTGAAGAGTTTACCATGAGGAAGGTGTCTTACTTCCTCTTCAGAGGAACCAAATTAAAGAGGACAATTGCGCAGCTGTAATGCACATTCAGCTAATTATAATACGAGGTGAGAGCTAATGTTTATGTAATAGATGCCGTATAAACCATCCTGGAAACCATCTGAATGTGTTAAACCTTTTTGGATAAAAAGAGAGCAGGAGTTTGTGACTTTTTGACACGTCTTTGGGAGGTTACTCTCATGTGTCCAGCACTGTAATAAACACACTCTTTCCAACTTTCATTAGTTGAAGAGTTGTCTGTCCGTGCTTCATAGTCACAGTAATGAGACTGGTCACATACAAAATCCTGCAGGGTTACAAGCAAAACCCTGGATATGTTGCATCTGCAGTGGTGGTGAGACGGCCTTCTGCTGTTATTTACTCTTGGTTTTCCCTGGCTCATCAAGGCAGAAAATGGCCATAGAGCAGCTATTACTTCAGCTTTTCCCTTTCTTCTTGTTATCCCTTGTTACATCTCTAGATGAGTGGGATTGGTTAAGAGGCTGTTGTTTTGTACAGGATATCAGTGTTCTCTGTGATCCCCATTACAGTTTGTGCTCCTAGAGCATTCTAGAGGAGTAACATTTTGAAGCATAATTCTTAGTTAGAATAAAAGAAGATTTTGAGTTTCTGGAATTGAATGAACAGTTTCTTCTATGTCCTAATAGACCCAAGGCAATGAATGAATGCTTTCTCCTTTTACAAATGGAAAATATGGAAACCCCAGTGCAATAAATATATTTACCATTTATCCAAGACTTGTCTTTTGTCCTAACACCAGTGGTGAAAAAATAACAATAACTTTTTGACTGACTTAAATTTTATTCTGTGCCTTCATAATAATTCTAGTGGAATGAAGATTTTGTATGAGAATGTGGCAAGAGAGGTCTGTCAGGTCTGTCATTTCCCTCCACTGAGTTTTTGTGTCTTTTCTCTGAATCAGGCTCACTCCCCCGGCCCCAAGAAATTACTAATGTAATTCCTGACAACCCTGTTTGTTTCTCTCCTTTAAACCAGAGAAAGCATTGAGCAGGACCAAGGCAATAGCTGTGGGAGAAAGATACTTAACTGCACCCCCTGATACTTGAATGATCTCAGGGCTGTTGTTGCCGTGCAGGTTTAATGCCCACCTTGTGAGAAATCATTCCTACCTGGTTCTTCCTTGAGCTTTTACTCAAGTAGGATTGTCACTGGAGGGCTTGGTCCTTTGGATCCTTTTGCTTTTCTGTGCCCGACATGATTTGTTTAGGGTAGGAAAGAAACTGACTTCACAAAGCAGGAGTTGCACTGCGAATTTCAATAGCTTATCTTTTGGCATTTTCTAGCTGCAAAAGGATGATAAAAACATTGCCTCAAGAAGTCTTCACCACTGACTCCTGTGGGGGTCTTCTGGAATAAGTTCAGACTTTTCAGCCTTTTTTCCTTGAGGAAAGAGGGTTGACTCAGCTAAATTTAAAGGTACAGTACCACTAAGGGAGCAAGGGCAAAGAGATTAATGTGGGCTTTTTGTTATTACCTTTTCCAACTGCTGTTAACCAGAGGCATGTAGGTAGTATCGTATCTTATGAATTTACTGAAGTGCAGAGGGGTGATGTTTAATTAAGCCTTTGTGATTACAGGCATTGCCCTCAGGCACAAACAAAGCTGCAGCTGTTTGGGATGATGTGAGTTGTGTGATCTCTGCTGCAGAGACCATACCTGCTGCCAGAGGAGAATGAAGGGGAAAAAAAATAAATCGCTGCCAGAGCATGATGCACCTCGCATGGACCTGGAGAGGAAAGCAGTTCGCTTCCACAGCTCTCATTCTAGTGCTTTGTAACATCCAGGTTTGGAAGAATGCACACAGGAAGTTGAGATGTAGCCACTGAACCAAGCTATTGGGTTTTTTTGCTTTTTTGGATGTTGGTTTTTACCTTCTTCTTCATCTTCATCTTCTTTGTCTTCTTCTTCTGTGGTAATTGCTGCTAAGTTATTTAGGAAGCAGCCTACTTGTTTGATGCAACCCAGAAAAACCTTTGTGATTAAGCCCTCTCTTTAGAGTGGTCACTGTAAGCATGGGATTGGATAGCCTAAGATAGCAATGTATTTCAAGAGTTAAGGATGAGAGGAAGTAAGTTGGAACAGATCAAGGGCATCTTGTAACAGAGAGGAAACAGACTGGACAAAGGAATTTCAAGTACCAACCCAGTGGAAATATTAAAGAAACATTATAACAAATTGAATTTGTTAAGAAATTGATAAAGAAAGTAGCATTAATGGGGTAAGCTGAAATAGCTATCATAGTGATACCAGTATGAAGGCACTGATTTATTTCCATGTAACAATCTCTTTATAAGCTGTAATTTTTCTCTTTCCTTAAAATAAATATTTTCTGTTACTACATAAAGATAAGATGTACCTGACAAGTTGCAAAAGAAAATGGTCTTGATGAAGTTCTCCAACTTCTCATTCTATCTACAAAATTAAAAAGGCAATACTTTTAGTAGTACATCCCAGTAAAAATAAAACTGGTAGATAAGTTGGAGCACGACTCAGGGTTCAATTCTTGGTGAGTGTGTATGGCTAAGAACTGGGACTTTGCTGTTTCTGTGGTTTTATTTACTTCACTGTAAGATTGGTATACTTGCTTAGTTTCTCTGTGCCTTTGTTTACCCTTTACTTAATGAAAGGAAGATTCATGCTTTGAAAAAGAAAACAAAACCAAACAACAAAAAAGATTATGGAATTCAGGAGTGTTTTAACTTCTGATGGTTTTGTGTCACAAAGGTCTGTTTTAGCTTAAAGGTATGCTTTCAAACTGTTTTCTATTAGGAAAATTGCTTAAATACCTTTAAATTTTCTTAAAACCATAACATTAGAAATCCAGGGACTTATGCCTCACCATCTTTCAGGATTGCCTACTTTCCTTTTAAGTCTCCAAGAAAGCAGTTTTAGATTTATGTGCATTAGTTAAAAAATAGTGCTCCAGAGATCAGCATTATCTTCGTGCTTTTATCACAGAGGCAGTGTTTGCTCTGTGAAAGTCACTTCTCCCTCTCTTTTCCCTCTGTTATTATGGGATCATTTGTCTTTGGGGTCATCCTGCCTTCAAACCTTCTGCCCTAGTGAGAGACACTCAAATATTCCAGGGACAGAAAATGGAAAGACTGATGCCGGTAATGCCATGAGTCAAGGTTTGGTTCCCACTTCCCATAACAACCAGCTGAGACAGTAACTTAATGTCAGAGACTGCTATGGAGATCTGCTCAGGTGTGCTTGATTGAATTTCACTCAGGCTTGTGTGGTTTGAAATAACAGCAGCTGAACACAGACTGACTGAGGACTTAGCAATGTGAAAGCATCTGGAAAGGGCGAGACAGACTAGGGGTCAGATCAAGACCTGAACTGATCAACTGATCAAAAAATATCCTTTCACATTCTCAACGCTCTGTCTTGCCCAGATTTTTGGTTCTAGTGGAGAGATCGTCAAAACATATGGCAATATTTTTTCAAAGTGTTTATTGGCTTTGGTGCTTTCCAAATTTTCTTTTTTCTTTTAAAACAATGAGAATTCCCCCATATATGTGCTAAGAAGATTGTCTTCTCTTCTGTACTTGTTTGGAAAGACACTGAGGAACTGTGAAGACAGCATTTCTAAGGACAGCATGACATAAGAAATTTTTCCCCAAAATACTATTTTTTTTTCTAGCCAGTAATAGGAAATGAAATTTTGAGAGGTAACTGGGAAAAAAACCAAAAAACCCTCAAACCAAACATGAAGAGGAAAGTTTTTATTTCCTTGCTGATTCCTGACTTATAGTCAGAAAGCAAGGGAAAAGAAACATAGTTGGTCATGGATGACCTAGGAAAATGGATGCAAGGAATAAAGTTTTTGTGTGTGTGTTTTTCCCCCATTATCAACAAAGTGAAGTATGTTCTGGAAACCTTCTATGAAGAAGCACCTGGCAAATGCTTTAAAATTAACAAAGCAAAATGTATTTCCACATGCTCCTACAGCCTAGAAAGCAACTGAGAATATGCTAAGTCTGTAATTGTTTGTGTCTGAATAGGAAAGCTTCTGTCATTTTAGTAGGGCTTCTTTTAATTTTACATATATTACTGCACTCAGATCATGTCTTTTATTATAGTACAACATTAAAACATGACTGGTAACTATGCTCTAGCAGTAAACCTCCACAAAACCCAAAAAGTAAGACATTTTTATTGGGCTTTTCATCATTCCTTATTTATACTATAAATGGGGACTATAAATTTATTTCTTCTACAATATATGTAATAAAATACTTAATGGATTGTGAATGACATGTTATAAAACTTGGCATTAAGTACGGCAATTTATATTTAAATGCATCTCAGGCATAAATAAACGCACTATAAATAGAAAAGTATCTGAATTTACAATACATATAGCCACTCATTTAAGTGTAGCATTTTGGATGTTGAAATCATTAGACAGTAATTTATTTCTGCAGAAATAGGCATTTGTTGTATTTTGAAGGGAGATCCTGAACTGCCCTGAGTTATAAGTACTTATAAGTTACTTACAAGTTATAAGCACTTATGAGTTACTTATAAATAGAGAAGGATTTTACAAAAACTAGAGTATTGAATGTATTCCTAGTGGAATTTTGGTAACCTATAAACAGAATCCATAATTTCAAAAGCACTGAACTGGCATAGCTGCTGCAAGCTAAACAATAATCATGGGGAACTTCTTCTAGAAGAAACCAGATTAATCAGGGGAAGAGCAAACAGTTTCACAAACCTTAGTGAGGGACCAGTATGTTAAACTGCTCATTCAGCCATGAAGTGAGAGCTGAAGGATCCTCAGGACAAGCATGGATGAAAGTGGCCTTATGCTTGTTTGCTAAATGCAGAGGAATGAAACAGGACTTGGAAAAAAGCCACTTAGTGAATGGCCTTTCCACATCACTCCCATCAGGATTTCCAAGTGAAATCAGACAAAGTATTTACATGGGTACAGATCCAAGCACTTACTCTGAGGGAGATTAGTAGCCATACCTGTAAGACCACCCATGCAGAAAATCAGCAGCACAGCTCAGACATGAGCAAATCAAATAATTTACTTGCCCCCTTGCCCTCACTCTCTGCTGCCTCCCCATGCCAGCTATGGGCTGGGGCTGTATCCTATTACCTCTTCTGCAAAAGCTGAACAGCAGTGCTTGTAGATCCGTGTTAGTTTGGAGCAACAAGCAGAAACTAAATCGGCTCTTCTACTGGTTATTTCTGTACCACTGAGATATACCACCCTGCACGGTGGGGGTAGGGTATGCAGAGATAGGATGTGAGCTCTTGAGCATCTGGAAGATCTATTTTGTGAGATAAGAGGTTTCCTCCTGTCTTAGTTTGAAAAGACAGGTGTCTGCTAAGGAATGTGGGACATTCATTAATTTCCTTTGAAAACAGAGAACATAAACCATTAATTTCATCCCCTTGAAATAGAGAACATAATAAATACTAAGCAGAATTAGGAGAGGGGGCTATGACTGGGCTGGCAGTATTTCATAGTTTGGGGGGAAATGGGTTTCCCCTGGTTTTTTTCCTCACTCTTTGATATACTTGTACTTCTGCTGAAAAAGGGAGAATAACCAAGGAGTTGCTGTGGAGTCAGGGGTCAAGGCTGAGTCTCTGTATGTACCAGGACATCACTATTTCATGCCTGCTACCTCTATATCCCTGCAGTGTGCTTGCTGAGGTGGCAATTCTGTCTCTGTCCTGTGAGGGAAAGTTAGAGGGGAGGTGATTTGTCTGGGCTGTGGAGCTAACTCTTCATTACATAAGCCTGTTGTGCAGATTTAGCCAGCAACACCGCTGAACACTAAACCCACTAGTACTGACTCTACCACTGCCAAGATATTGAAAGATGTAAAGGGTTTGTGTACTTTCATTTTCATCAAATTGCAAGTACTTTTCTTGAGCATCAGTAATAATGTCTTTTTGAAAGTGCTCTGTAGAAAGTGAAAGTCTGTGAATTTTTACTTTAGTATATTAGAAACCTCTATTTCCTTGCAACAACTGCTTTAACCTCTATAAACTGAGGATTTCTCTTTGAGATGAAGATTTCTCTTGAGCACAGAGTTTGATGTTAAAGCTTTGATCCTGCAGATCTCCTGATGTCTGAAACATTAAGAATAAAAATTATGTCCCTTGCATTACTAGACATAACCCTCCGGATTTCTACATAGAACATTGAGCCTGTATGTAACCTACTATTGTAAGTTCTCCTGGTACCACTGAGATATGCCAAAGAGGTTATCTCAAAGTCCTTTATTTTTCAGTATTATAAGATATCATTCAGTACCCAGCAATGCCTATGAGGAGTATCAAAATCCTCATACTCAAATGGGAGATCACAGTCCAGACCATGAGTCAGTTGATCTAGTTCTGTTAAAGTTTCAAATGCTTTTTACAGGACTCATGGAAGACTTGGCTTATATTTGTAGGAGTTTGTCTGGTTTGACTAGGGCCAAAGCTGTCACGCTTTTAAGAGGACAAGGGTAAAAGTGGCTGGTTGATTTTCAGTGTAAAGGTAGATCTTGGTAGCATCTTGAGCAGAATTTCTGTATTGTTTCCTTCAGTGGAGGAGGCTTTGAGAGAGAAGGTGCTGTTCAACTGATGGAGGGATACTTGAAGAGGAATGGTTGCTACCCTTTCTTTCTGTATCTTTTCCCACATGCTCTGTTCATGTTCCCTGATTCTGTAAGTCTGTAGGGCTGATAAATACAGTTATTTATTAGATAGTCTTATGGGCTGTAAGGAAGAGAAAGGTTGGTTTCTCTTTCCTGTAGGGGGAAGGAGAGAAACCAAATAGGCACTCCTAGCTGCAGCCTTCACTGCTCAAGAGGTGCACAAACACCAGAGCTGAATTACCTTCAAATAACCCATCTTAAGGTCAATGCAAAAACTTGTCAAAACAAACCAAAAAGCAAGTCGTTTTCCTTTCATTAATGCTGCATTTCCCCTTCTCAAAGCTGGTTCATTAAACCGAAAATTGCTCAAAACAGGCGTCTCTGTAAAGAATGCTTGGAGCAAAATTAATTAGTTTTGCTAGGTTAGTAATGCACCTTGCTTCGACTGAAATTGAAATCATTTTTTCCAATAAAGTCACAACACCTGTTATCAGAATTGCCATTAATTGTAAGAAATAGGAGTGTGAGGGAAGAATTTGTCAAATCTAATAAAATATTTAATCTGACCATGCTTATGTTTGCAGTTCCTTTTTTTTTAAATGACAATTTATGTCCTTTTAAAGTTGCAGTACAGTTTGGAGAAGAGCTTTATTTCATATAAACTGTGTTTGCAAGTGATGATCCACTGAGAAATTAGCATGGAATAGATAGCATTTTAATTCTGCAGCTGTTTTTTTGGTACTCTAAGTGGTTGGGTTTGATGCTTTTCAGTGGCTAAGACAAAACACAACTGCAAGGTCAGATGAGTAAATCTTCTGAAGAATTGTGATTTGCTCCTACCCTCAGATAGGAACAAATACCCTCAGAAAACTGAGTGCTGCAAAATTGCCCATCACAGAAACTAGGTTACAGGAGGGCTCATGGAGACAACACCCCGCTAGGTATTTAAAGCAGTTCATAAGTTGCCAGATGGTGCACTGAGAATTTTGGTTGGAAATGCCAAATAGATTCACTTAATGATCAGTGCTTCCTTCTTGTAGCATCCCTAAGTATGGGGTTTTTTTAATGAAGAATGAGGGTATATAGAACATATAACGTGTAATAACATCACACTGATGTATTCTCATGGGATAAGACTAAATTTCTAATGCTGGCTGCAGTTCAGCCTTATCCTGGTAGTCTGGTTCCCTCTGCGAATAATTGAAATGCTGCTATTGCAGTGCCAACAGAAGCAGCATGATTTGGGTTTTGAGGGGAGGGTTTATTTTTGCTTTTCTTAAAAACAATTTTTTTAAGATTTCTTCCCACCAACAGTGCTTTTGTTATCTTCGCATCCTGACTGTGTCTGTCTGGCTTTTTTTTTTTTTTTAATCTCCTCCTTATGTGCAGATCTTGGTGCTGAATTATGCTTTCCTTGCATTCTTTATGCTATGTTGAGGGTTTTCCACTCCTTTTTTTCTTCCTGCATAGAGAACATTTCTGCCGCAATATCTTATTTTTATGCTGTTGATCAACCATTATCTCTCTCAATAACAAACTTATTTTTAATGTATTTAATTTTTTTTCATGATACCAAACCCATGAAAGAAAGAGACACTGCTTCCTCAGCCCACTTTTATTATCATGCTTTTGAAAATATTCACCCTGTTGAAAGTATCAGACTCATAACTTGAAAATCACGTTCTGTGATTAGATGTCACATCAGTCTGGCAAGATACTCCCCTTCATGGGAGGAATGAGCTGAAAGGTACAGCCTGAGCCACATCTTCACAGCCTGCATTTCGTGGGAAAAGTGTTTTTCCTGTGTTTTCCTTCCATGGATGTGGAAGAGCAACTGTCCAGAATTCTCTGCAACCTGTGTAGTCCCACACTAACGAAAGGGTTACAAGCAGCATGCTAATAGAAATATTCCAAAGGGTTTCTGGTGATTGCTGTTCCCTTTGCTTTCTCCTCCTTGCCCGAAAGGATGCAACAGGGGTTTTTTTGGGTTTTTTTTGCTTTGTTTTTGCTGGCAATGGTTTTTACTACCTCTGATGGTAATTTTCAGTATTAGTTTTCCTGAAATGAAATTTAAATTAGTGGTTATGAAGGTATGTGGACAAGACCCTCCTACATTTTTATCAAGTTACTTCTTATTTTCTCTGAACATTTTACAACAGTATTCTCAGCCAATCTGTCCAGTAGTTGCTGTAGTGCCAGCACCTTGCCTCATGGTGCAGCAGGTGTTTCCTAAGCCAGACAGTGATTTCCATCTGTTCCCACTTCACACTATGGCCCTGACAGCCTTACTCCTCCTTTGTCACTGCACTCTCTTCTCATCTCCAGATGGATGTATCCATTCAATTAATAGCTTTGGGAGTGCATTAGGGTCCATAAAAGATGATAGGGAATAGGGGTCTGAGCGGGGAACACTGTGTTGTGTTGGTTCTCCTTTGTTCTTGCCCCACTTGCTGTTTGTTTTAAAAGGAATTATAACTGATGCTGATTTAGGGCACTTGGCACAGGGTTTGAAAAGGGAATACATCCCCTTGGCAAATGCTAGTTCTTGGAAATCTTGCTGCAGAGGAACAGAAACAGTAACTCAAGAAAAATCTCTCAATTTACTTGACACAAACTGCCTCCATGAGAATTTCCTTAATATGTCCTCTTTAGTGAATGCCTTTTAGTTTGTTTTATAGTACTTTGTTCTTGAATGGCTTAGTGGTTTTTTAAGAAGTGTTTTGTGTTTAGAACTTGACAGAGGTTAATCCTGAAGGAAGATTTCAGGTCTGCTTTTCCTGGGAGCTGGGGAGGCAACAGAAAAGAGAAAGGAATGAAAAGTCATTAAGAACAAAATAAAATAAAAATGAAATGAAATGAAATAAAAGAAATAAAATAGTCTGACATAAATAGTTGGGCTAAACAGAAATCTGGGCAACATCAGAAACTATGATCCCTTTTAATATATGGGTCAGAAATGTAGGACATTTTTATCAAATGATGTTAGACTCTTCAGTGTTACCTTGATAATGAAAGTTAATAATATTGCTTATGACTCATTACTCAATTGCTAGGAAATGTACTGACCATTGAAAACATCCTAGGTGATGAGTGAGGGGATTTTTGAAAATGTTGTCCTGTTGGACGTGATTGATTTCCGTCAAAAAAAGACTTTTTAAATGGACATTTGCCCTGTGCCAGCACAGCAAATGCCTCCCGGACTTTCCCTGCAATTCAGCAAGTGCTTTGCAGCTTGAAATTGGAAGGAAAGCCTCAGATTTAGCAGCCAGAGCTTCAGGAGGAGCAGCAGCGAGCACAGCATCGGTTTTGCAGCAGCTCCTTCCATGTGCATGTTTTTGGGAGTGGAAAGGCTTGCAGAGTGTTAAAGTAGCTTTTTCTCTCCGCTGGAAAGCTGCACGCTCAGTGCCAGTCTTCTGCAGCTTCTTTCTTCACGTTTCAGCAGCTAGCACGCTCTCCGTGTGCTGGAGAAGCGGCAGAGGCTTCCTTGCCGGAGAAGCGGCACCTTCGCCGGCAGAGAGCATCCTGCCGGCCGCGGTGCGCTCCGGAGCGGGGGCTTGTGCCGAAAGAGGCCGGCAACAGGCGCTTACCTTCGGACAGCTCCGGATCGCCGTCTAATGCGTCTCTTGTCGCCTACACGGCAGGGAAAAGCTTTTCCACTCTGTCTAGGAAGGAGAAAGTGTGCCAGCACAGCAAATGCCTCCCGGACTTTCCCTGGAATTCAGCAAGTGCTTTGCAGCTTGAAATTGGAAGGAAAGCCTCAGATTTAGCAGCCAGAGCTTCAGGAGGAGCAGCAGCGAGCACAGCATCGGTTTTGCAGCAGCTCCTTCCATGTGCATGTTTTTGGGAGTGGAAAGGCTTGCAGAGTGTTAAAGTAGCTTTTTCTCTCCGCTGGAAAGCTGCACGCTCAGTGCCAGTCTTCTGCAGCTTCTTTCTTCACGTTTCAGCAGCTAGCACGCTCTCCGTGTGCTGGAGAAGCGGCAGAGGCTTCCTTGCCGGAGAAGCGGCACCTTCGCCGGCAGAGAGCATCCTGCCGGCCGCGGTGCGCTCCGGAGCGGGGGCTTGTGCCGAAAGAGGCCGGCAACAGGCGCTTACCTTCGGACAGCTCCGGATCGCCGTCTAATGCGTCTCTTGTCGCCTACACGGCAGGGAAAAGCTTTTCCACTCTGTCTAGGAAGGAGAAAGTGTGCCAGCACAGCAAATGCCTCCCGGACTTTCCCTGCAATTCAGCAAGTGCTTTGCAGCTTGAAATTGGAAGGAAAGCCTCAGATTTAGCAGCCAGAGCTTCAGGAGGAGCAGCAGCGAGCACAGCATCGGTTTTGCAGCAGCTCCTTCCATGTGCATGTTTTTGGGAGTGGAAAGGCTTGCAGAGTGTTAAAGTAGCTTTTTCTCTCCGCTGGAAAGCTGCACGCTCAGTGCCAGTGTTCTGCAGCTTCTTTCTTCACGTTTCAGCAGCTAGCACGCTCTCCGTGTGCTGGAGAAGCGGCAGAGGCTTCCTTGCCGGAGAAGCGGCACCTTCGCCGGCAGAGAGCATCCTGCCGGCCGCGGTGCGCTCCGGAGCGGGGGCTTGTGCCGAAAGAGGCCGGCAACAGGCGCTTACCTTCGGACAGCTCCGGATCGCCGTCTAATGCGTCTCTTGTCGCCTACACGGCAGGGAAAAGCTTTTCCACTCTGTCTAGGAAGGAGAAAGTGTGCCAGCACAGCAAATGCCTCCCGGACTTTCCCTGGAATTCAGCAAGTGCTTTGCAGCTTGAAATTGGAAGGAAAGCCTCAGATTTAGCAGCCAGAGCTTCAGGAGGAGCAGCAGCGAGCACAGCATCGGTTTTGCAGCAGCTCCTTCCATGTGCATGTTTTTGGGAGTGGAAAGGCTTGCAGAGTGTTAAAGTAGCTTTTTCTCTCCGCTGGAAAGCTGCACGCTCAGTGCCAGTCTTCTGCAGCTTCTTTCTTCACGTTTCAGCAGCTAGCACGCTCTCCGTGTGCTGGAGAAGCGGCAGAGGCTTCCTTGCCGGAGAAGCGGCACCTTCGCCGGCAGAGAGCATCCTGCCGGCCGCGGTGCGCTCCGGAGCGGGGGCTTGTGCCGAAAGAGGCCGGCAACAGGCGCTTACCTTCGGACAGCTCCGGATCGCCGTCTAATGCGTCTCTTGTCGCCTACACGGCAGAGAAAAGCTTTTCCACTCTGTCTAGGAAGGAGAAAGTGTGCCAGCACAGCAAATGCCTCCCGGACTTTCCCTGCAATTCAGCAAGTGCTTTGCAGCTTGAAATTGGAAGGAAAGCCTCAGATTTAGCAGCCAGAGCTTCAGGAGGAGCAGCAGCGAGCACAGCATCGGTTTTGCAGCAGCTCCTTCCATGTGCATGTTTTTGGGAGTGGAAAGGCTTGCAGAGTGTTAAAGTAGCTTTTTCTCTCCGCTGGAAAGCTGCACGCTCAGTGCCAGTGTTCTGCAGCTTCTTTCTTCACGTTTCAGCAGCTAGCACGCTCTCCGTGTGCTGGAGAAGCGGCAGAGGCTTCCTTGCCGGAGAAGCGGCACCTTCGCCGGCAGAGAGCATCCTGCCGGCCGCGGTGCGCTCCGGAGCGGGGGCTTGTGCCGAAAGAGGCCGGCAACAGGCGCTTACCTTCGGACAGCTCCGGATCGCCGTCTAATGCGTCTCTTGTCGCCTACACGGCAGGGAAAAGCTTTTCCACTCTGTCTAGGAAGGAGAAAGTGTGCCAGCACAGCAAATGCCTCCCGGACTTTCCCTGCAATTCAGCAAGTGCTTTGCAGCTTGAAATTGGAAGGAAAGCCTCAGATTTAGCAGCCAGAGCTTCAGGAGGAGCAGCAGCGAGCACAGCATCGGTTTTGCAGCAGCTCCTTCCATGTGCATGTTTTTGGGAGTGGAAAGGCTTGCAGAGTGTTAAAGTAGCTTTTTCTCTCCGCTGGAAAGCTGCACGCTCAGTGCCAGTGTTCTGCAGCTTCTTTCTTCACGTTTCAGCAGCTAGCACGCTCTCCGTGTGCTGGAGAAGCGGCAGAGGCTTCCTTGCCGGAGAAGCGGCACCTTCGCCGGCAGAGAGCATCCTGCCGGCCGCGGTGCGCTCCGGAGCGGGGGCTTGTGCCGAAAGAGGCCGGCAACAGGCGCTTACCTTCGGACAGCTCCGGATCGCCGTCTAATGCGTCTCTTGTCGCCTACACGGCAGGGAAAAGCTTTTCCACTCTGTCTAGGAAGGAGAAAGTGTGCCAGCACAGCAAATGCCTCCCGGACTTTCCCTGCAATTCAGCAAGTGCTTTGCAGCTTGAAATTGGAAGGAAAGCCTCAGATTTAGCAGCCAGAGCTTCAGGAGGAGCAGCAGCGAGCACAGCATCGGTTTTGCAGCAGCTCCTTCCATGTGCATGTTTTTGGGAGTGGAAAGGCTTGCAGAGTGTTAAAGTAGCTTTTTCTCTCCGCTGGAAAGCTGCACGCTCAGTGCCAGTCTTCTGCAGCTTCTTTCTTCACGTTTCAGCAGCTAGCACGCTCTCCGTGTGCTGGAGAAGCGGCAGAGGCTTCCTTGCCGGAGAAGCGGCACCTTCGCCGGCAGAGAGCATCCTGCCGGCCGCGGTGCGCTCCGGAGCGGGGGCTTGTGCCGAAAGAGGCCGGCAACAGGCGCTTACCTTCGGACAGCTCCGGATCGCCGTCTAATGCGTCTCTTGTCGCCTACACGGCAGGGAAAAGCTTTTCCACTCTGTCTAGGAAGGAGAAAGTGTGCCAGCACAGCAAATGCCTCCCGGACTTTCCCTGGAATTCAGCAAGTGCTTTGCAGCTTGAAATTGGAAGGAAAGCCTCAGATTTAGCAGCCAGAGCTTCAGGAGGAGCAGCAGCGAGCACAGCATCGGTTTTGCAGCAGCTCCTTCCATGTGCATGTTTTTGGGAGTGGAAAGGCTTGCAGAGTGTTAAAGTAGCTTTTTCTCTCCGCTGGAAAGCTGCACGCTCAGTGCCAGTGTTCTGCAGCTTCTTTCTTCACGTTTCAGCAGCTAGCACGCTCTCCGTGTGCTGGAGAAGCGGCAGAGGCTTCCTTGCCGGAGAAGCGGCACCTTCGCCGGCAGAGAGCATCCTGCCGGCCGCGGTGCGCTCCGGAGCGGGGGCTTGTGCCGAAAGAGGCCGGCAACAGGCGCTTACCTTCGGACAGCTCCGGATCGCCGTCTAATGCGTCTCTTGTCGCCTACACGGCAGGGAAAAGCTTTTCCACTCTGTCTAGGAAGGAGAAAGTGTGCCAGCACAGCAAATGCCTCCCGGACTTTCCCTGCAATTCAGCAAGTGCTTTGCAGCTTGAAATTGGAAGGAAAGCCTCAGATTTAGCAGCCAGAGCTTCAGGAGGAGCAGCAGCGAGCACAGCATCGGTTTTGCAGCAGCTCCTTCCATGTGCATGTTTTTGGGAGTGGAAAGGCTTGCAGAGTGTTAAAGTAGCTTTTTCTCTCCGCTGGAAAGCTGCACGCTCAGTGCCAGTCTTCTGCAGCTTCTTTCTTCACGTTTCAGCAGCTAGCACGCTCTCCGTGTGCTGGAGAAGCGGCAGAGGCTTCCTTGCCGGAGAAGCGGCACCTTCGCCGGCAGAGAGCATCCTGCCGGCCGCGGTGCGCTCCGGAGCGGGGGCTTGTGCCGAAAGAGGCCGGCAACAGGCGCTTACCTTCGGACAGCTCCGGATCGCCGTCTAATGCGTCTCTTGTCGCCTACACGGCAGGGAAAAGCTTTTCCACTCTGTCTAGGAAGGAGAAAGTGTGCCAGCACAGCAAATGCCTCCCGGACTTTCCCTGGAATTCAGCAAGTGCTTTGCAGCTTGAAATTGGAAGGAAAGCCTCAGATTTAGCAGCCAGAGCTTCAGGAGGAGCAGCAGCGAGCACAGCATCGGTTTTGCAGCAGCTCCTTCCATGTGCATGTTTTTGGGAGTGGAAAGGCTTGCAGAGTGTTAAAGTAGCTTTTTCTCTCCGCTGGAAAGCTGCACGCTCAGTGCCAGTCTTCTGCAGCTTCTTTCTTCACGTTTCAGCAGCTAGCACGCTCTCCGTGTGCTGGAGAAGCGGCAGAGGCTTCCTTGCCGGAGAAGCGGCACCTTCGCCGGCAGAGAGCATCCTGCCGGCCGCGGTGCGCTCCGGAGCGGGGGCTTGTGCCGAAAGAGGCCGGCAACAGGCGCTTACCTTCGGACAGCTCCGGATCGCCGTCTAATGCGTCTCTTGTCGCCTACACGGCAGAGAAAAGCTTTTCCACTCTGTCTAGGAAGGAGAAAGTGTGCCAGCACAGCAAATGCCTCCCGGACTTTCCCTGCAATTCAGCAAGTGCTTTGCAGCTTGAAATTGGAAGGAAAGCCTCAGATTTAGCAGCCAGAGCTTCAGGAGGAGCAGCAGCGAGCACAGCATCGGTTTTGCAGCAGCTCCTTCCATGTGCATGTTTTTGGGAGTGGAAAGGCTTGCAGAGTGTTAAAGTAGCTTTTTCTCTCCGCTGGAAAGCTGCACGCTCAGTGCCAGTGTTCTGCAGCTTCTTTCTTCACGTTTCAGCAGCTAGCACGCTCTCCGTGTGCTGGAGAAGCGGCAGAGGCTTCCTTGCCGGAGAAGCGGCACCTTCGCCGGCAGAGAGCATCCTGCCGGCCGCGGTGCGCTCCGGAGCGGGGGCTTGTGCCGAAAGAGGCCGGCAACAGGCGCTTACCTTCGGACAGCTCCGGATCGCCGTCTAATGCGTCTCTTGTCGCCTACACGGCAGGGAAAAGCTTTTCCACTCTGTCTAGGAAGGAGAAAGTGTGCCAGCACAGCAAATGCCTCCCGGACTTTCCCTGCAATTCAGCAAGTGCTTTGCAGCTTGAAATTGGAAGGAAAGCCTCAGATTTAGCAGCCAGAGCTTCAGGAGGAGCAGCAGCGAGCACAGCATCGGTTTTGCAGCAGCTCCTTCCATGTGCATGTTTTTGGGAGTGGAAAGGCTTGCAGAGTGTTAAAGTAGCTTTTTCTCTCCGCTGGAAAGCTGCACGCTCAGTGCCAGTCTTCTGCAGCTTCTTTCTTCACGTTTCAGCAGCTAGCACGCTCTCCGTGTGCTGGAGAAGCGGCAGAGGCTTCCTTGCCGGAGAAGCGGCACCTTCGCCGGCAGAGAGCATCCTGCCGGCCGCGGTGCGCTCCGGAGCGGGGGCTTGTGCCGAAAGAGGCCGGCAACAGGCGCTTACCTTCGGACAGCTCCGGATCGCCGTCTAATGCGTCTCTTGTCGCCTACACGGCAGAGAAAAGCTTTTCCACTCTGTCTAGGAAGGAGAAAGTGTGCCAGCACAGCAAATGCCTCCCGGACTTTCCCTGCAATTCAGCAAGTGCTTTGCAGCTTGAAATTGGAAGGAAAGCCTCAGATTTAGCAGCCAGAGCTTCAGGAGGAGCAGCAGCGAGCACAGCATCGGTTTTGCAGCAGCTCCTTCCATGTGCATGTTTTTGGGAGTGGAAAGGCTTGCAGAGTGTTAAAGTAGCTTTTTCTCTCCGCTGGAAAGCTGCACGCTCAGTGCCAGTCTTCTGCAGCTTCTTTCTTCACGTTTCAGCAGCTAGCACGCTCTCCGTGTGCTGGAGAAGCGGCAGAGGCTTCCTTGCCGGAGAAGCGGCACCTTCGCCGGCAGAGAGCATCCTGCCGGCCGCGGTGCGCTCCGGAGCGGGGGCTTGTGCCGAAAGAGGCCGGCAACAGGCGCTTACCTTCGGACAGCTCCGGATCGCCGTCTAATGCGTCTCTTGTCGCCTACACGGCAGGGAAAAGCTTTTCCACTCTGTCTAGGAAGGAGAAAGTGTGCCAGCACAGCAAATGCCTCCCGGACTTTCCCTGCAATTCAGCAAGTGCTTTGCAGCTTGAAATTGGAAGGAAAGCCTCAGATTTAGCAGCCAGAGCTTCAGGAGGAGCAGCAGCGAGCACAGCATCGGTTTTGCAGCAGCTCCTTCCATGTGCATGTTTTTGGGAGTGGAAAGGCTTGCAGAGTGTTAAAGTAGCTTTTTCTCTCCGCTGGAAAGCTGCACGCTCAGTGCCAGTGTTCTGCAGCTTCTTTCTTCACGTTTCAGCAGCTAGCACGCTCTCCGTGTGCTGGAGAAGCGGCAGAGGCTTCCTTGCCGGAGAAGCGGCACCTTCGCCGGCAGAGAGCATCCTGCCGGCCGCGGTGCGCTCCGGAGCGGGGGCTTGTGCCGAAAGAGGCCGGCAACAGGCGCTTACCTTCGGACAGCTCCGGATCGCCGTCTAATGCGTCTCTTGTCGCCTACACGGCAGGGAAAAGCTTTTCCACTCTGTCTAGGAAGGAGAAAGTGTGCCAGCACAGCAAATGCCTCCCGGACTTTCCCTGCAATTCAGCAAGTGCTTTGCAGCTTGAAATTGGAAGGAAAGCCTCAGATTTAGCAGCCAGAGCTTCAGGAGGAGCAGCAGCGAGCACAGCATCGGTTTTGCAGCAGCTCCTTCCATGTGCATGTTTTTGGGAGTGGAAAGGCTTGCAGAGTGTTAAAGTAGCTTTTTCTCTCCGCTGGAAAGCTGCACGCTCAGTGCCAGTCTTCTGCAGCTTCTTTCTTCACGTTTCAGCAGCTAGCACGCTCTCCGTGTGCTGGAGAAGCGGCAGAGGCTTCCTTGCCGGAGAAGCGGCACCTTCGCCGGCAGAGAGCATCCTGCCGGCCGCGGTGCGCTCCGGAGCGGGGGCTTGTGCCGAAAGAGGCCGGCAACAGGCGCTTACCTTCGGACAGCTCCGGATCGCCGTCTAATGCGTCTCTTGTCGCCTACACGGCAGGGAAAAGCTTTTCCACTCTGTCTAGGAAGGAGAAAGTGTGCCAGCACAGCAAATGCCTCCCGGACTTTCCCTGCAATTCAGCAAGTGCTTTGCAGCTTGAAATTGGAAGGAAAGCCTCAGATTTAGCAGCCAGAGCTTCAGGAGGAGCAGCAGCGAGCACAGCATCGATTTTGCAGCAGCTCCTTCCATGTGCATGTTTTTGGGAGTGGAAAGGCTTGCAGAGTGTTAAAGTAGCTTTTTCTCTCCGCTGGAAAGCTGCACGCTCAGTGCCAGTCTTCTGCAGCTTCTTTCTTCACGTTTCAGCAGCTAGCACGCTCTCCGTGTGCTGGAGAAGCGGCAGAGGCTTCCTTGCCGGAGAAGCGGCACCTTCGCCGGCAGAGAGCATCCTGCCGGCCGCGGTGCGCTCCGGAGCGGGGGCTTGTGCCGAAAGAGGCCGGCAACAGGCGCTTACCTTCGGACAGCTCCGGATCGCCGTCTAATGCGTCTCTTGTCGCCTACACGGCAGAGAAAAGCTTTTCCACTCTGTCTAGGAAGGAGAAAGTGTGCCAGCACAGCAAATGCCTCCCGGACTTTCCCTGCAATTCAGCAAGTGCTTTGCAGCTTGAAATTGGAAGGAAAGCCTCAGATTTAGCAGCCAGAGCTTCAGGAGGAGCAGCAGCGAGCACAGCATCGGTTTTGCAGCAGCTCCTTCCATGTGCATGTTTTTGGGAGTGGAAAGGCTTGCAGAGTGTTAAAGTAGCTTTTTCTCTCCGCTGGAAAGCTGCACGCTCAGTGCCAGTCTTCTGCAGCTTCTTTCTTCACGTTTCAGCAGCTAGCACGCTCTCCGTGTGCTGGAGAAGCGGCAGAGGCTTCCTTGCCGGAGAAGCGGCACCTTCGCCGGCAGAGAGCATCCTGCCGGCCGCGGTGCGCTCCGGAGCGGGGGCTTGTGCCGAAAGAGGCCAGCAACAGGCGCTTACCTTCGGACAGCTCCGGATCGCCGTCTAATGCGTCTCTTGTCGCCTACACGGCAGAGAAAAGCTTTTCCACTCTGTCTAGGAAGGAGAAAGTGTGCCAGCACAGCAAATGCCTCCCGGACTTTCCCTGCAATTCAGCAAGTGCTTTGCAGCTTGAAATTGGAAGGAAAGCCTCAGATTTAGCAGCCAGAGCTTCAGGAGGAGCAGCAGCGAGCACAGCATCGGTTTTGCAGCAGCTCCTTCCATGTGCATGTTTTTGGGAGTGGAAAGGCTTGCAGAGTGTTAAAGTAGCTTTTTCTCTCCGCTGGAAAGCTGCACGCTCAGTGCCAGTCTTCTGCAGCTTCTTTCTTCACGTTTCAGCAGCTAGCACGCTCTCCGTGTGCTGGAGAAGCGGCAGAGGCTTCCTTGCCGGAGAAGCGGCACCTTCGCCGGCAGAGAGCATCCTGCCGGCCGCGGTGCGCTCCGGAGCGGGGGCTTGTGCCGAAAGAGGCCGGCAACAGGCGCTTACCTTCGGACAGCTCCGGATCGCCGTCTAATGCGTCTCTTGTCGCCTACACGGCAGGGAAAAGCTTTTCCACTCTGTCTAGGAAGGAGAAAGTGTGCCAGCACAGCAAATGCCTCCCGGACTTTCCCTGCAATTCAGCAAGTGCTTTGCAGCTTGAAATTGGAAGGAAAGCCTCAGATTTAGCAGCCAGAGCTTCAGGAGGAGCAGCAGCGAGCACAGCATCGGTTTTGCAGCAGCTCCTTCCATGTGCATGTTTTTGGGAGTGGAAAGGCTTGCAGAGTGTTAAAGTAGCTTTTTCTCTCCGCTGGAAAGCTGCACGCTCAGTGCCAGTGTTCTGCAGCTTCTTTCTTCACGTTTCAGCAGCTAGCACGCTCTCCGTGTGCTGGAGAAGCGGCAGAGGCTTCCTTGCCGGAGAAGCGGCACCTTCGCCGGCAGAGAGCATCCTGCCGGCCGCGGTGCGCTCCGGAGCGGGGGCTTGTGCCGAAAGAGGCCGGCAACAGGCGCTTACCTTCGGACAGCTCCGGATCGCCGTCTAATGCGTCTCTTGTCGCCTACACGGCAGGGAAAAGCTTTTCCACTCTGTCTAGGAAGGAGAAAGTGTGCCAGCACAGCAAATGCCTCCCGGACTTTCCCTGCAATTCAGCAAGTGCTTTGCAGCTTGAAATTGGAAGGAAAGCCTCAGATTTAGCAGCCAGAGCTTCAGGAGGAGCAGCAGCGAGCACAGCATCGGTTTTGCAGCAGCTCCTTCCATGTGCATGTTTTTGGGAGTGGAAAGGCTTGCAGAGTGTTAAAGTAGCTTTTTCTCTCCGCTGGAAAGCTGCACGCTCAGTGCCAGTCTTCTGCAGCTTCTTTCTTCACGTTTCAGCAGCTAGCACGCTCTCCGTGTGCTGGAGAAGCGGCAGAGGCTTCCTTGCCGGAGAAGCGGCACCTTCGCCGGCAGAGAGCATCCTGCCGGCCGCGGTGCGCTCCGGAGCGGGGGCTTGTGCCGAAAGAGGCCGGCAACAGGCGCTTACCTTCGGACAGCTCCGGATCGCCGTCTAATGCGTCTCTTGTCGCCTACACGGCAGGGAAAAGCTTTTCCACTCTGTCTAGGAAGGAGAAAGTGTGCCAGCACAGCAAATGCCTCCCGGACTTTCCCTGCAATTCAGCAAGTGCTTTGCAGCTTGAAATTGGAAGGAAAGCCTCAGATTTAGCAGCCAGAGCTTCAGGAGGAGCAGCAGCGAGCACAGCATCGGTTTTGCAGCAGCTCCTTCCATGTGCATGTTTTTGGGAGTGGAAAGGCTTGCAGAGTGTTAAAGTAGCTTTTTCTCTCCGCTGGAAAGCTGCACGCTCAGTGCCAGTCTTCTGCAGCTTCTTTCTTCACGTTTCAGCAGCTAGCACGCTCTCCGTGTGCTGGAGAAGCGGCAGAGGCTTCCTTGCCGGAGAAGCGGCACCTTCGCCGGCAGAGAGCATCCTGCCGGCCGCGGTGCGCTCCGGAGCGGGGGCTTGTGCCGAAAGAGGCCGGCAACAGGCGCTTACCTTCGGACAGCTCCGGATCGCCGTCTAATGCGTCTCTTGTCGCCTACACGGCAGAGAAAAGCTTTTCCACTCTGTCTAGGAAGGAGAAAGTGTGCCAGCACAGCAAATGCCTCCCGGACTTTCCCTGCAATTCAGCAAGTGCTTTGCAGCTTGAAATTGGAAGGAAAGCCTCAGATTTAGCAGCCAGAGCTTCAGGAGGAGCAGCAGCGAGCACAGCATCGGTTTTGCAGCAGCTCCTTCCATGTGCATGTTTTTGGGAGTGGAAAGGCTTGCAGAGTGTTAAAGTAGCTTTTTCTCTCCGCTGGAAAGCTGCACGCTCAGTGCCAGTCTTCTGCAGCTTCTTTCTTCACGTTTCAGCAGCTAGCACGCTCTCCGTGTGCTGGAGAAGCGGCAGAGGCTTCCTTGCCGGAGAAGCGGCACCTTCGCCGGCAGAGAGCATCCTGCCGGCCGCGGTGCGCTCCGGAGCGGGGGCTTGTGCCGAAAGAGGCCGGCAACAGGCGCTTACCTTCGGACAGCTCCGGATCGCCGTCTAATGCGTCTCTTGTCGCCTACACGGCAGGGAAAAGCTTTTCCACTCTGTCTAGGAAGGAGAAAGTGTGCCAGCACAGCAAATGCCTCCCGGACTTTCCCTGCAATTCAGCAAGTGCTTTGCAGCTTGAAATTGGAAGGAAAGCCTCAGATTTAGCAGCCAGAGCTTCAGGAGGAGCAGCAGCGAGCACAGCATCGGTTTTGCAGCAGCTCCTTCCATGTGCATGTTTTTGGGAGTGGAAAGGCTTGCAGAGTGTTAAAGTAGCTTTTTCTCTCCGCTGGAAAGCTGCACGCTCAGTGCCAGTGTTCTGCAGCTTCTTTCTTCACGTTTCAGCAGCTAGCACGCTCTCCGTGTGCTGGAGAAGCGGCAGAGGCTTCCTTGCCGGAGAAGCGGCACCTTCGCCGGCAGAGAGCATCCTGCCGGCCGCGGTGCGCTCCGGAGCGGGGGCTTGTGCCGAAAGAGGCCGGCAACAGGCGCTTACCTTCGGACAGCTCCGGATCGCCGTCTAATGCGTCTCTTGTCGCCTACACGGCAGGGAAAAGCTTTTCCACTCTGTCTAGGAAGGAGAAAGTGTGCCAGCACAGCAAATGCCTCCCGGACTTTCCCTGCAATTCAGCAAGTGCTTTGCAGCTTGAAATTGGAAGGAAAGCCTCAGATTTAGCAGCCAGAGCTTCAGGAGGAGCAGCAGCGAGCACAGCATCGGTTTTGCAGCAGCTCCTTCCATGTGCATGTTTTTGGGAGTGGAAAGGCTTGCAGAGTGTTAAAGTAGCTTTTTCTCTCCGCTGGAAAGCTGCACGCTCAGTGCCAGTCTTCTGCAGCTTCTTTCTTCACGTTTCAGCAGCTAGCACGCTCTCCGTGTGCTGGAGAAGCGGCAGAGGCTTCCTTGCCGGAGAAGCGGCACCTTCGCCGGCAGAGAGCATCCTGCCGGCCGCGGTGCGCTCCGGAGCGGGGGCTTGTGCCGAAAGAGGCCGGCAACAGGCGCTTACCTTCGGACAGCTCCGGATCGCCGTCTAATGCGTCTCTTGTCGCCTACACGGCAGGGAAAAGCTTTTCCACTCTGTCTAGGAAGGAGAAAGTGTGCCAGCACAGCAAATGCCTCCCGGACTTTCCCTGCAATTCAGCAAGTGCTTTGCAGCTTGAAATTGGAAGGAAAGCCTCAGATTTAGCAGCCAGAGCTTCAGGAGGAGCAGCAGCGAGCACAGCATCGGTTTTGCAGCAGCTCCTTCCATGTGCATGTTTTTGGGAGTGGAAAGGCTTGCAGAGTGTTAAAGTAGCTTTTTCTCTCCGCTGGAAAGCTGCACGCTCAGTGCCAGTGTTCTGCAGCTTCTTTCTTCACGTTTCAGCAGCTAGCACGCTCTCCGTGTGCTGGAGAAGCGGCAGAGGCTTCCTTGCCGGAGAAGCGGCACCTTCGCCGGCAGAGAGCATCCTGCCGGCCGCGGTGCGCTCCGGAGCGGGGGCTTGTGCCGAAAGAGGCCGGCAACAGGCGCTTACCTTCGGACAGCTCCGGATCGCCGTCTAATGCGTCTCTTGTCGCCTACACGGCAGGGAAAAGCTTTTCCACTCTGTCTAGGAAGGAGAAAGTGTGCCAGCACAGCAAATGCCTCCCGGACTTTCCCTGCAATTCAGCAAGTGCTTTGCAGCTTGAAATTGGAAGGAAAGCCTCAGATTTAGCAGCCAGAGCTTCAGGAGGAGCAGCAGCGAGCACAGCATCGGTTTTGCAGCAGCTCCTTCCATGTGCATGTTTTTGGGAGTGGAAAGGCTTGCAGAGTGTTCAAGTAGCTTTTTCTCTCCGCTGGAAAGCTGCACGCTCAGTGCCAGTGTTCTGCAGCTTCTTTCTTCACGTTTCAGCAGCTAGCACGCTCTCCGTGTGCTGGAGAAGCGGCAGAGGCTTCCTTGCCGGAGAAGCGGCACCTTCGCCGGCAGAGAGCATCCTGCCGGCCGCGGTGCGCTCCGGAGCGGGGGCTTGTGCCGAAAGAGGCCGGCAACAGGCGCTTACCTTCGGACAGCTCCGGATCGCCGTCTAATGCGTCTCTTGTCGCCTACACGGCAGAGAAAAGCTTTTCCACTCTGTCTAGGAAGGAGAAAGTGTGCCAGCACAGCAAATGCCTCCCGGACTTTCCCTGCAATTCAGCAAGTGCTTTGCAGCTTGAAATTGGAAGGAAAGCCTCAGATTTAGCAGCCAGAGCTTCAGGAGGAGCAGCAGCGAGCACAGCATCGGTTTTGCAGCAGCTCCTTCCATGTGCATGTTTTTGGGAGTGGAAAGGCTTGCAGAGTGTTAAAGTAGCTTTTTCTCTCCGCTGGAAAGCTGCACGCTCAGTGCCAGTGTTCTGCAGCTTCTTTCTTCACGTTTCAGCAGCTAGCACGCTCTCCGTGTGCTGGAGAAGCGGCAGAGGCTTCCTTGCCGGAGAAGCGGCACCTTCGCCGGCAGAGAGCATCCTGCCGGCCGCGGTGCGCTCCGGAGCGGGGGCTTGTGCCGAAAGAGGCCGGCAACAGGCGCTTACCTTCGGACAGCTCCGGATCGCCGTCTAATGCGTCTCTTGTCGCCTACACGGCAGGGAAAAGCTTTTCCACTCTGTCTAGGAAGGAGAAAGTGTGCCAGCACAGCAAATGCCTCCCGGACTTTCCCTGCAATTCAGCAAGTGCTTTGCAGCTTGAAATTGGAAGGAAAGCCTCAGATTTAGCAGCCAGAGCTTCAGGAGGAGCAGCAGCGAGCACAGCATCGGTTTTGCAGCAGCTCCTTCCATGTGCATGTTTTTGGGAGTGGAAAGGCTTGCAGAGTGTTAAAGTAGCTTTTTCTCTCCGCTGGAAAGCTGCACGCTCAGTGCCAGTCTTCTGCAGCTTCTTTCTTCACGTTTCAGCAGCTAGCACGCTCTCCGTGTGCTGGAGAAGCGGCAGAGGCTTCCTTGCCGGAGAAGCGGCACCTTCGCCGGCAGAGAGCATCCTGCCGGCCGCGGTGCGCTCCGGAGCGGGGGCTTGTGCCGAAAGAGGCCGGCAACAGGCGCTTACCTTCGGACAGCTCCGGATCGCCGTCTAATGCGTCTCTTGTCGCCTACACGGCAGAGAAAAGCTTTTCCACTCTGTCTAGGAAGGAGAAAGTGTGCCAGCACAGCAAATGCCTCCCGGACTTTCCCTGCAATTCAGCAAGTGCTTTGCAGCTTGAAATTGGAAGGAAAGCCTCAGATTTAGCAGCCAGAGCTTCAGGAGGAGCAGCAGCGAGCACAGCATCGGTTTTGCAGCAGCTCCTTCCATGTGCATGTTTTTGGGAGTGGAAAGGCTTGCAGAGTGTTAAAGTAGCTTTTTCTCTCCGCTGGAAAGCTGCACGCTCAGTGCCAGTCTTCTGCAGCTTCTTTCTTCACGTTTCAGCAGCTAGCACGCTCTCCGTGTGCTGGAGAAGCGGCAGAGGCTTCCTTGCCGGAGAAGCGGCACCTTCGCCGGCAGAGAGCATCCTGCCGGCCGCGGTGCGCTCCGGAGCGGGGGCTTGTGCCGAAAGAGGCCGGCAACAGGCGCTTACCTTCGGACAGCTCCGGATCGCCGTCTAATGCGTCTCTTGTCGCCTACACGGCAGGGAAAAGCTTTTCCACTCTGTCTAGGAAGGAGAAAGTGTGCCAGCACAGCAAATGCCTCCCGGACTTTCCCTGCAATTCAGCAAGTGCTTTGCAGCTTGAAATTGGAAGGAAAGCCTCAGATTTAGCAGCCAGAGCTTCAGGAGGAGCAGCAGCGAGCACAGCATCGGTTTTGCAGCAGCTCCTTCCATGTGCATGTTTTTGGGAGTGGAAAGGCTTGCAGAGTGTTAAAGTAGCTTTTTCTCTCCGCTGGAAAGCTGCACGCTCAGTGCCAGTGTTCTGCAGCTTCTTTCTTCACGTTTCAGCAGCTAGCACGCTCTCCGTGTGCTGGAGAAGCGGCAGAGGCTTCCTTGCCGGAGAAGCGGCACCTTCGCCGGCAGAGAGCATCCTGCCGGCCGCGGTGCGCTCCGGAGCGGGGGCTTGTGCCGAAAGAGGCCGGCAACAGGCGCTTACCTTCGGACAGCTCCGGATCGCCGTCTAATGCGTCTCTTGTCGCCTACACGGCAGGGAAAAGCTTTTCCACTCTGTCTAGGAAGGAGAAAGTGTGCCAGCACAGCAAATGCCTCCCGGACTTTCCCTGCAATTCAGCAAGTGCTTTGCAGCTTGAAATTGGAAGGAAAGCCTCAGATTTAGCAGCCAGAGCTTCAGGAGGAGCAGCAGCGAGCACAGCATCGGTTTTGCAGCAGCTCCTTCCATGTGCATGTTTTTGGGAGTGGAAAGGCTTGCAGAGTGTTAAAGTAGCTTTTTCTCTCCGCTGGAAAGCTGCACGCTCAGTGCCAGTCTTCTGCAGCTTCTTTCTTCACGTTTCAGCAGCTAGCACGCTCTCCGTGTGCTGGAGAAGCGGCAGAGGCTTCCTTGCCGGAGAAGCGGCACCTTCGCCGGCAGAGAGCATCCTGCCGGCCGCGGTGCGCTCCGGAGCGGGGGCTTGTGCCGAAAGAGGCCGGCAACAGGCGCTTACCTTCGGACAGCTCCGGATCGCCGTCTAATGCGTCTCTTGTCGCCTACACGGCAGGGAAAAGCTTTTCCACTCTGTCTAGGAAGGAGAAAGTGTGCCAGCACAGCAAATGCCTCCCGGACTTTCCCTGCAATTCAGCAAGTGCTTTGCAGCTTGAAATTGGAAGGAAAGCCTCAGATTTAGCAGCCAGAGCTTCAGGAGGAGCAGCAGCGAGCACAGCATCGGTTTTGCAGCAGCTCCTTCCATGTGCATGTTTTTGGGAGTGGAAAGGCTTGCAGAGTGTTAAAGTAGCTTTTTCTCTCCGCTGGAAAGCTGCACGCTCAGTGCCAGTCTTCTGCAGCTTCTTTCTTCACGTTTCAGCAGCTAGCACGCTCTCCGTGTGCTGGAGAAGCGGCAGAGGCTTCCTTGCCGGAGAAGCGGCACCTTCGCCGGCAGAGAGCATCCTGCCGGCCGCGGTGCGCTCCGGAGCGGGGGCTTGTGCCGAAAGAGGCCGGCAACAGGCGCTTACCTTCGGACAGCTCCGGATCGCCGTCTAATGCGTCTCTTGTCGCCTACACGGCAGGGAAAAGCTTTTCCACTCTGTCTAGGAAGGAGAAAGTGTGCCAGCACAGCAAATGCCTCCCGGACTTTCCCTGCAATTCAGCAAGTGCTTTGCAGCTTGAAATTGGAAGGAAAGCCTCAGATTTAGCAGCCAGAGCTTCAGGAGGAGCAGCAGCGAGCACAGCATCGGTTTTGCAGCAGCTCCTTCCATGTGCATGTTTTTGGGAGTGGAAAGGCTTGCAGAGTGTTAAAGTAGCTTTTTCTCTCCGCTGGAAAGCTGCACGCTCAGTGCCAGTCTTCTGCAGCTTCTTTCTTCACGTTTCAGCAGCTAGCACGCTCTCCGTGTGCTGGAGAAGCGGCAGAGGCTTCCTTGCCGGAGAAGCGGCACCTTCGCCGGCAGAGAGCATCCTGCCGGCCGCGGTGCGCTCCGGAGCGGGGGCTTGTGCCGAAAGAGGCCGGCAACAGGCGCTTACCTTCGGACAGCTCCGGATCGCCGTCTAATGCGTCTCTTGTCGCCTACACGGCAGGGAAAAGCTTTTCCACTCTGTCTAGGAAGGAGAAAGTGTGCCAGCACAGCAAATGCCTCCCGGACTTTCCCTGCAATTCAGCAAGTGCTTTGCAGCTTGAAATTGGAAGGAAAGCCTCAGATTTAGCAGCCAGAGCTTCAGGAGGAGCAGCAGCGAGCACAGCATCGGTTTTGCAGCAGCTCCTTCCATGTGCATGTTTTTGGGAGTGGAAAGGCTTGCAGAGTGTTAAAGTAGCTTTTTCTCTCCGCTGGAAAGCTGCACGCTCAGTGCCAGTGTTCTGCAGCTTCTTTCTTCACGTTTCAGCAGCTAGCACGCTCTCCGTGTGCTGGAGAAGCGGCAGAGGCTTCCTTGCCGGAGAAGCGGCACCTTCGCCGGCAGAGAGCATCCTGCCGGCCGCGGTGCGCTCCGGAGCGGGGGCTTGTGCCGAAAGAGGCCGGCAACAGGCGCTTACCTTCGGACAGCTCCGGATCGCCGTCTAATGCGTCTCTTGTCGCCTACACGGCAGAGAAAAGCTTTTCCACTCTGTCTAGGAAGGAGAAAGTGTGCCAGCACAGCAAATGCCTCCCGGACTTTCCCTGCAATTCAGCAAGTGCTTTGCAGCTTGAAATTGGAAGGAAAGCCTCAGATTTAGCAGCCAGAGCTTCAGGAGGAGCAGCAGCGAGCACAGCATCGGTTTTGCAGCAGCTCCTTCCATGTGCATGTTTTTGGGAGTGGAAAGGCTTGCAGAGTGTTAAAGTAGCTTTTTCTCTCCGCTGGAAAGCTGCACGCTCAGTGCCAGTGTTCTGCAGCTTCTTTCTTCACGTTTCAGCAGCTAGCACGCTCTCCGTGTGCTGGAGAAGCGGCAGAGGCTTCCTTGCCGGAGAAGCGGCACCTTCGCCGGCAGAGAGCATCCTGCCGGCCGCGGTGCGCTCCGGAGCGGGGGCTTGTGCCGAAAGAGGCCGGCAACAGGCGCTTACCTTCGGACAGCTCCGGATCGCCGTCTAATGCGTCTCTTGTCGCCTACACGGCAGAGAAAAGCTTTTCCACTCTGTCTAGGAAGGAGAAAGTGTGCCAGCACAGCAAATGCCTCCCGGACTTTCCCTGCAATTCAGCAAGTGCTTTGCAGCTTGAAATTGGAAGGAAAGCCTCAGATTTAGCAGCCAGAGCTTCAGGAGGAGCAGCAGCGAGCACAGCATCGGTTTTGCAGCAGCTCCTTCCATGTGCATGTTTTTGGGAGTGGAAAGGCTTGCAGAGTGTTAAAGTAGCTTTTTCTCTCCGCTGGAAAGCTGCACGCTCAGTGCCAGTCTTCTGCAGCTTCTTTCTTCACGTTTCAGCAGCTAGCACGCTCTCCGTGTGCTGGAGAAGCGGCAGAGGCTTCCTTGCCGGAGAAGCGGCACCTTCGCCGGCAGAGAGCATCCTGCCGGCCGCGGTGCGCTCCGGAGCGGGGGCTTGTGCCGAAAGAGGCCGGCAACAGGCGCTTACCTTCGGACAGCTCCGGATCGCCGTCTAATGCGTCTCTTGTCGCCTACACGGCAGGGAAAAGCTTTTCCACTCTGTCTAGGAAGGAGAAAGTGTGCCAGCACAGCAAATGCCTCCCGGACTTTCCCTGCAATTCAGCAAGTGCTTTGCAGCTTGAAATTGGAAGGAAAGCCTCAGATTTAGCAGCCAGAGCTTCAGGAGGAGCAGCAGCGAGCACAGCATCGGTTTTGCAGCAGCTCCTTCCATGTGCATGTTTTTGGGAGTGGAAAGGCTTGCAGAGTGTTAAAGTAGCTTTTTCTCTCCGCTGGAAAGCTGCACGCTCAGTGCCAGTCTTCTGCAGCTTCTTTCTTCACGTTTCAGCAGCTAGCACGCTCTCCGTGTGCTGGAGAAGCGGCAGAGGCTTCCTTGCCGGAGAAGCGGCACCTTCGCCGGCAGAGAGCATCCTGCCGGCCGCGGTGCGCTCCGGAGCGGGGGCTTGTGCCGAAAGAGGCCGGCAACAGGCGCTTACCTTCGGACAGCTCCGGATCGCCGTCTAATGCGTCTCTTGTCGCCTACACGGCAGGGAAAAGCTTTTCCACTCTGTCTAGGAAGGAGAAAGTGTGCCAGCACAGCAAATGCCTCCCGGACTTTCCCTGCAATTCAGCAAGTGCTTTGCAGCTTGAAATTGGAAGGAAAGCCTCAGATTTAGCAGCCAGAGCTTCAGGAGGAGCAGCAGCGAGCACAGCATCGGTTTTGCAGCAGCTCCTTCCATGTGCATGTTTTTGGGAGTGGAAAGGCTTGCAGAGTGTTAAAGTAGCTTTTTCTCTCCGCTGGAAAGCTGCACGCTCAGTGCCAGTCTTCTGCAGCTTCTTTCTTCACGTTTCAGCAGCTAGCACGCTCTCCGTGTGCTGGAGAAGCGGCAGAGGCTTCCTTGCCGGAGAAGCGGCACCTTCGCCGGCAGAGAGCATCCTGCCGGCCGCGGTGCGCTCCGGAGCGGGGGCTTGTGCCGAAAGAGGCCGGCAACAGGCGCTTACCTTCGGACAGCTCCGGATCGCCGTCTAATGCGTCTCTTGTCGCCTACACGGCAGGGAAAAGCTTTTCCACTCTGTCTAGGAAGGAGAAAGTGTGCCAGCACAGCAAATGCCTCCCGGACTTTCCCTGCAATTCAGCAAGTGCTTTGCAGCTTGAAATTGGAAGGAAAGCCTCAGATTTAGCAGCCAGAGCTTCAGGAGGAGCAGCAGCGAGCACAGCATCGGTTTTGCAGCAGCTCCTTCCATGTGCATGTTTTTGGGAGTGGAAAGGCTTGCAGAGTGTTAAAGTAGCTTTTTCTCTCCGCTGGAAAGCTGCACGCTCAGTGCCAGTGTTCTGCAGCTTCTTTCTTCACGTTTCAGCAGCTAGCACGCTCTCCGTGTGCTGGAGAAGCGGCAGAGGCTTCCTTGCCGGAGAAGCGGCACCTTCGCCGGCAGAGAGCATCCTGCCGGCCGCGGTGCGCTCCGGAGCGGGGGCTTGTGCCGAAAGAGGCCGGCAACAGGCGCTTACCTTCGGACAGCTCCGGATCGCCGTCTAATGCGTCTCTTGTCGCCTACACGGCAGGGAAAAGCTTTTCCACTCTGTCTAGGAAGGAGAAAGTGTGCCAGCACGGCAAATGCCTCCCGGACTTTCCCTGCAATTCAGCAAGTGCTTTGCAGCTTGAAATTGGAAGGAAAGCCTCAGATTTAGCAGCCAGAGCTTCAGGAGGAGCAGCAGCGAGCACAGCATCGGTTTTGCAGCAGCTCCTTCCATGTGCATGTTTTTGGGAGTGGAAAGGCTTGCAGAGTGTTAAAGTAGCTTTTTCTCTCCGCTGGAAAGCTGCACGCTCAGTGCCAGTGTTCTGCAGCTTCTTTCCTCACGTTTCAGCAGCTAGCACGCTCTCCGTGTGCTGGAGAAGCGGCAGAGGCTTCCTTGCCGGAGAAGCGGCACCTTCGCCGGCAGAGAGCATCCTGCCGGCCGCGGTGCGCTCCGGAGCGGGGGCTTGTGCCGAAAGAGGCCGGCAACAGGCGCTTACCTTCGGACAGCTCCGGATCGCCGTCTAATGCGTCTCTTGTCGCCTACACGGCAGGGAAAAGCTTTTCCACTCTGTCTAGGAAGGAGAAAGTGTGCCAGCACAGCAAATGCCTCCCGGACTTTCCCTGCAATTCAGCAAGTGCTTTGCAGCTTGAAATTGGAAGGAAAGCCTCAGATTTAGCAGCCAGAGCTTCAGGAGGAGCAGCAGCGAGCACAGCATCGGTTTTGCAGCAGCTCCTTCCATGTGCATGTTTTTGGGAGTGGAAAGGCTTGCAGAGTGTTAAAGTAGCTTTTTCTCTCCGCTGGAAAGCTGCACGCTCAGTGCCAGTCTTCTGCAGCTTCTTTCTTCACGTTTCAGCAGCTAGCACGCTCTCCGTGTGCTGGAGAAGCGGCAGAGGCTTCCTTGCCGGAGAAGCGGCACCTTCGCCGGCAGAGAGCATCCTGCCGGCCGCGGTGCGCTCCGGAGCGGGGGCTTGTGCCGAAAGAGGCCGGCAACAGGCGCTTACCTTCGGACAGCTCCGGATCGCCGTCTAATGCGTCTCTTGTCGCCTACACGGCAGGGAAAAGCTTTTCCACTCTGTCTAGGAAGGAGAAAGTGTGCCAGCACAGCAAATGCCTCCCGGACTTTCCCTGCAATTCAGCAAGTGCTTTGCAGCTTGAAATTGGAAGGAAAGCCTCAGATTTAGCAGCCAGAGCTTCAGGAGGAGCAGCAGCGAGCACAGCATCGGTTTTGCAGCAGCTCCTTCCATGTGCATGTTTTTGGGAGTGGAAAGGCTTGCAGAGTGTTAAAGTAGCTTTTTCTCTCCGCTGGAAAGCTGCACGCTCAGTGCCAGTCTTCTGCAGCTTCTTTCTTCACGTTTCAGCAGCTAGCACGCTCTCCGTGTGCTGGAGAAGCGGCAGAGGCTTCCTTGCCGGAGAAGCGGCACCTTCGCCGGCAGAGAGCATCCTGCCGGCCGCGGTGCGCTCCGGAGCGGGGGCTTGTGCCGAAAGAGGCCGGCAACAGGCGCTTACCTTCGGACAGCTCCGGATCGCCGTCTAATGCGTCTCTTGTCGCCTACACGGCAGGGAAAAGCTTTTCCACTCTGTCTAGGAAGGAGAAAGTGTGCCAGCACAGCAAATGCCTCCCGGACTTTCCCTGCAATTCAGCAAGTGCTTTGCAGCTTGAAATTGGAAGGAAAGCCTCAGATTTAGCAGCCAGAGCTTCAGGAGGAGCAGCAGCGAGCACAGCATCGGTTTTGCAGCAGCTCCTTCCATGTGCATGTTTTTGGGAGTGGAAAGGCTTGCAGAGTGTTAAAGTAGCTTTTTCTCTCCGCTGGAAAGCTGCACGCTCAGTGCCAGTGTTCTGCAGCTTCTTTCTTCACGTTTCAGCAGCTAGCACGCTCTCCGTGTGCTGGAGAAGCGGCAGAGGCTTCCTTGCCGGAGAAGCGGCACCTTCGCCGGCAGAGAGCATCCTGCCGGCCGCGGTGCGCTCCGGAGCGGGGGCTTGTGCCGAAAGAGGCCGGCAACAGGCGCTTACCTTCGGACAGCTCCGGATCGCCGTCTAATGCGTCTCTTGTCGCCTACACGGCAGAGAAAAGCTTTTCCACTCTGTCTAGGAAGGAGAAAGTGTGCCAGCACAGCAAATGCCTCCCGGACTTTCCCTGGAATTCAGCAAGTGCTTTGCAGCTTGAAATTGGAAGGAAAGCCTCAGATTTAGCAGCCAGAGCTTCAGGAGGAGCAGCAGCGAGCACAGCATCGGTTTTGCAGCAGCTCCTTCCATGTGCATGTTTTTGGGAGTGGAGAGGCTTGCAGAGTGTTAAAGTAGCTTTTTCTCTCCGCTGGAAAGCTGCACGCTCAGTGCCAGTCTTCTGCAGCTTCTTTCTTCACGTTTCAGCAGCTAGCACGCTCTCCGTGTGCTGGAGAAGCGGCAGAGGCTTCCTTGCCGGAGAAGCGGCACCTTCGCCGGCAGAGAGCATCCTGCCGGCCGCGGTGCGCTCCGGAGCGGGGGCTTGTGCCGAAAGAGGCCGGCAACAGGCGCTTACCTTCGGACAGCTCCGGATCGCCGTCTAATGCGTCTCTTGTCGCCTACACGGCAGGGAAAAGCTTTTCCACTCTGTCTAGGAAGGAGAAAGTGTGCCAGCACAGCAAATGCCTCCCGGACTTTCCCTGCAATTCAGCAAGTGCTTTGCAGCTTGAAATTGGAAGGAAAGCCTCAGATTTAGCAGCCAGAGCTTCAGGAGGAGCAGCAGCGAGCACAGCATCGGTTTTGCAGCAGCTCCTTCCATGTGCATGTTTTTGGGAGTGGAAAGGCTTGCAGAGTGTTAAAGTAGCTTTTTCTCTCCGCTGGAAAGCTGCACGCTCAGTGCCAGTGTTCTGCAGCTTCTTTCTTCACGTTTCAGCAGCTAGCACGCTCTCCGTGTGCTGGAGAAGCGGCAGAGGCTTCCTTGCCGGAGAAGCGGCACCTTCGCCGGCAGAGAGCATCCTGCCGGCCGCGGTGCGCTCCGGAGCGGGGGCTTGTGCCGAAAGAGGCCGGCAACAGGCGCTTACCTTCGGACAGCTCCGGATCGCCGTCTAATGCGTCTCTTGTCGCCTACACGGCAGGGAAAAGCTTTTCCACTCTGTCTAGGAAGGAGAAAGTGTGCCAGCACGGCAAATGCCTCCCGGACTTTCCCTGCAATTCAGCAAGTGCTTTGCAGCTTGAAATTGGAAGGAAAGCCTCAGATTTAGCAGCCAGAGCTTCAGGAGGAGCAGCAGCGAGCACAGCATCGGTTTTGCAGCAGCTCCTTCCATGTGCATGTTTTTGGGAGTGGAAAGGCTTGCAGAGTGTTAAAGTAGCTTTTTCTCTCCGCTGGAAAGCTGCACGCTCAGTGCCAGTGTTCTGCAGCTTCTTTCCTCACGTTTCAGCAGCTAGCACGCTCTCCGTGTGCTGGAGAAGCGGCAGAGGCTTCCTTGCCGGAGAAGCGGCACCTTCGCCGGCAGAGAGCATCCTGCCGGCCGCGGTGCGCTCCGGAGCGGGGGCTTGTGCCGAAAGAGGCCGGCAACAGGCGCTTACCTTCGGACAGCTCCGGATCGCCGTCTAATGCGTCTCTTGTCGCCTACACGGCAGGGAAAAGCTTTTCCACTCTGTCTAGGAAGGAGAAAGTGTGCCAGCACAGCAAATGCCTCCCGGACTTTCCCTGCAATTCAGCAAGTGCTTTGCAGCTTGAAATTGGAAGGAAAGCCTCAGATTTAGCAGCCAGAGCTTCAGGAGGAGCAGCAGCGAGCACAGCATCGGTTTTGCAGCAGCTCCTTCCATGTGCATGTTTTTGGGAGTGGAAAGGCTTGCAGAGTGTTAAAGTAGCTTTTTCTCTCCGCTGGAAAGCTGCACGCTCAGTGCCAGTCTTCTGCAGCTTCTTTCTTCACGTTTCAGCAGCTAGCACGCTCTCCGTGTGCTGGAGAAGCGGCAGAGGCTTCCTTGCCGGAGAAGCGGCACCTTCGCCGGCAGAGAGCATCCTGCCGGCCGCGGTGCGCTCCGGAGCGGGGGCTTGTGCCGAAAGAGGCCGGCAACAGGCGCTTACCTTCGGACAGCTCCGGATCGCCGTCTAATGCGTCTCTTGTCGCCTACACGGCAGGGAAAAGCTTTTCCACTCTGTCTAGGAAGGAGAAAGTGTGCCAGCACAGCAAATGCCTCCCGGACTTTCCCTGCAATTCAGCAAGTGCTTTGCAGCTTGAAATTGGAAGGAAAGCCTCAGATTTAGCAGCCAGAGCTTCAGGAGGAGCAGCAGCGAGCACAGCATCGGTTTTGCAGCAGCTCCTTCCATGTGCATGTTTTTGGGAGTGGAAAGGCTTGCAGAGTGTTAAAGTAGCTTTTTCTCTCCGCTGGAAAGCTGCACGCTCAGTGCCAGTCTTCTGCAGCTTCTTTCTTCACGTTTCAGCAGCTAGCACGCTCTCCGTGTGCTGGAGAAGCGGCAGAGGCTTCCTTGCCGGAGAAGCGGCACCTTCGCCGGCAGAGAGCATCCTGCCGGCCGCGGTGCGCTCCGGAGCGGGGGCTTGTGCCGAAAGAGGCCGGCAACAGGCGCTTACCTTCGGACAGCTCCGGATCGCCGTCTAATGCGTCTCTTGTCGCCTACACGGCAGGGAAAAGCTTTTCCACTCTGTCTAGGAAGGAGAAAGTGTGCCAGCACAGCAAATGCCTCCCGGACTTTCCCTGCAATTCAGCAAGTGCTTTGCAGCTTGAAATTGGAAGGAAAGCCTCAGATTTAGCAGCCAGAGCTTCAGGAGGAGCAGCAGCGAGCACAGCATCGGTTTTGCAGCAGCTCCTTCCATGTGCATGTTTTTGGGAGTGGAAAGGCTTGCAGAGTGTTAAAGTAGCTTTTTCTCTCCGCTGGAAAGCTGCACGCTCAGTGCCAGTGTTCTGCAGCTTCTTTCTTCACGTTTCAGCAGCTAGCACGCTCTCCGTGTGCTGGAGAAGCGGCAGAGGCTTCCTTGCCGGAGAAGCGGCACCTTCGCCGGCAGAGAGCATCCTGCCGGCCGCGGTGCGCTCCGGAGCGGGGGCTTGTGCCGAAAGAGGCCGGCAACAGGCGCTTACCTTCGGACAGCTCCGGATCGCCGTCTAATGCGTCTCTTGTCGCCTACACGGCAGAGAAAAGCTTTTCCACTCTGTCTAGGAAGGAGAAAGTGTGCCAGCACAGCAAATGCCTCCCGGACTTTCCCTGGAATTCAGCAAGTGCTTTGCAGCTTGAAATTGGAAGGAAAGCCTCAGATTTAGCAGCCAGAGCTTCAGGAGGAGCAGCAGCGAGCACAGCATCGGTTTTGCAGCAGCTCCTTCCATGTGCATGTTTTTGGGAGTGGAAAGGCTTGCAGAGTGTTAAAGTAGCTTTTTCTCTCCGCTGGAAAGCTGCACGCTCAGTGCCAGTCTTCTGCAGCTTCTTTCTTCACGTTTCAGCAGCTAGCACGCTCTCCGTGTGCTGGAGAAGCGGCCGAGGCTTCCTTGCCGGAGAAGCGGCACCTTCGCCGGCAGAGAGCATCCTGCCGGCCGCGGTGCGCTCCGGAGCGGGGGCTTGTGCCGAAAGAGGCCGGCAACAGGCGCTTACCTTCGGACAGCTCCGGATCGCCGTCTAATGCGTCTCTTGTCGCCTACACGGCAGAGAAAAGCTTTTCCACTCTGTCTAGGAAGGAGAAAGTGTGCCAGCACAGCAAATGCCTCCCGGACTTTCCCTGCAATTCAGCAAGTGCTTTGCAGCTTGAAATTGGAAGGAAAGCCTCAGATTTAGCAGCCAGAGCTTCAGGAGGAGCAGCAGCGAGCACAGCATCGGTTTTGCAGCAGCTCCTTCCATGTGCATGTTTTTGGGAGTGGAAAGGCTTGCAGAGTGTTAAAGTAGCTTTTTCTCTCCGCTGGAAAGCTGCACGCTCAGTGCCAGTCTTCTGCAGCTTCTTTCTTCACGTTTCAGCAGCTAGCACGCTCTCCGTGTGCTGGAGAAGCGGCAGAGGCTTCCTTGCCGGAGAAGCGGCACCTTCGCCGGCAGAGAGCATCCTGCCGGCCGCGGTGCGCTCCGGAGCGGGGGCTTGTGCCGAAAGAGGCCGGCAACAGGCGCTTACCTTCGGACAGCTCCGGATCGCCGTCTAATGCGTCTCTTGTCGCCTACACGGCAGGGAAAAGCTTTTCCACTCTGTCTAGGAAGGAGAAAGTGTGCCAGCACAGCAAATGCCTCCCGGACTTTCCCTGCAATTCAGCAAGTGCTTTGCAGCTTGAAATTGGAAGGAAAGCCTCAGATTTAGCAGCCAGAGCTTCAGGAGGAGCAGCAGCGAGCACAGCATCGGTTTTGCAGCAGCTCCTTCCATGTGCATGTTTTTGGGAGTGGAAAGGCTTGCAGAGTGTTAAAGTAGCTTTTTCTCTCCGCTGGAAAGCTGCACGCTCAGTGCCAGTCTTCTGCAGCTTCTTTCTTCACGTTTCAGCAGCTAGCACGCTCTCCGTGTGCTGGAGAAGCGGCAGAGGCTTCCTTGCCGGAGAAGCGGCACCTTCGCCGGCAGAGAGCATCCTGCCGGCCGCGGTGCGCTCCGGAGCGGGGGCTTGTGCCGAAAGAGGCCGGCAACAGGCGCTTACCTTCGGACAGCTCCGGATCGCCGTCTAATGCGTCTCTTGTCGCCTACACGGCAGGGAAAAGCTTTTCCACTCTGTCTAGGAAGGAGAAAGTGTGCCAGCACAGCAAATGCCTCCCGGACTTTCCCTGCAATTCAGCAAGTGCTTTGCAGCTTGAAATTGGAAGGAAAGCCTCAGATTTAGCAGCCAGAGCTTCAGGAGGAGCAGCAGCGAGCACAGCATCGGTTTTGCAGCAGCTCCTTCCATGTGCATGTTTTTGGGAGTGGAAAGGCTTGCAGAGTGTTAAAGTAGCTTTTTCTCTCCGCTGGAAAGCTGCACGCTCAGTGCCAGTGTTCTGCAGCTTCTTTCTTCACGTTTCAGCAGCTAGCACGCTCTCCGTGTGCTGGAGAAGCGGCAGAGGCTTCCTTGCCGGAGAAGCGGCACCTTCGCCGGCAGAGAGCATCCTGCCGGCCGCGGTGCGCTCCGGAGCGGGGGCTTGTGCCGAAAGAGGCCGGCAACAGGCGCTTACCTTCGGACAGCTCCGGATCGCCGTCTAATGCGTCTCTTGTCGCCTACACGGCAGAGAAAAGCTTTTCCACTCTGTCTAGGAAGGAGAAAGTGTGCCAGCACAGCAAATGCCTCCCGGACTTTCCCTGCAATTCAGCAAGTGCTTTGCAGCTTGAAATTGGAAGGAAAGCCTCAGATTTAGCAGCCAGAGCTTCAGGAGGAGCAGCAGCGAGCACAGCATCGGTTTTGCAGCAGCTCCTTCCATGTGCATGTTTTTGGGAGTGGAAAGGCTTGCAGAGTGTTAAAGTAGCTTTTTCTCTCCGCTGGAAAGCTGCACGCTCAGTGCCAGTCTTCTGCAGCTTCTTTCTTCACGTTTCAGCAGCTAGCACGCTCTCCGTGTGCTGGAGAAGCGGCCGAGGCTTCCTTGCCGCAGAAGCGGCACCTTCGCCGGCAGAGAGCATCCTGCCGGCCGCGGTGCGCTCCGGAGCGGGGGCTTGTGCCGAAAGAGGCCGGCAACAGGCGCTTACCTTCGGACAGCTCCGGATCGCCGTCTAATGCGTCTCTTGTCGCCTACACGGCAGAGAAAAGCTTTTCCACTCTGTCTAGGAAGGAGAAAGTGTGCCAGCACAGCAAATGCCTCCCGGACTTTCCCTGCAATTCAGCAAGTGCTTTGCAGCTTGAAATTGGAAGGAAAGCCTCAGATTTAGCAGCTAGAGCTTCAGGAGGAGCAGCAGCGAGCACAGCATCGGTTTTGCAGCAGCTCCTTCCATGTGCATGTTTTTGGGAGTGGAAAGGCTTGCAGAGTGTTAAAGTAGCTTTTTCTCTCCGCTGGAAAGCTGCACGCTCAGTGCCAGTGTTCTGCAGCTTCTTTCTTCACGTTTCAGCAGCTAGCACGCTCTCCGTGTGCTGGAGAAGCGGCAGAGGCTTCCTTGCCGGAGAAGCGGCACCTTCGCCGGCAGAGAGCATCCTGCCGGCCGCGGTGCGCTCCGGAGCGGGGGCTTGTGCCGAAAGAGGCCGGCAACAGGCGCTTACCTTCGGACAGCTCCGGATCGCCGTCTAATGCGTCTCTTGTCGCCTACACGGCAGGGAAAAGCTTTTCCACTCTGTCTAGGAAGGAGAAAGTGTGCCAGCACAGCAAATGCCTCCCGGACTTTCCCTGGAATTCAGCAAGTGCTTTGCAGCTTGAAATTGGAAGGAAAGCCTCAGATTTAGCAGCCAGAGCTTCAGGAGGAGCAGCAGCGAGCACAGCATCGGTTTTGCAGCAGCTCCTTCCATGTGCATGTTTTTGGGAGTGGAAAGGCTTGCAGAGTGTTAAAGTAGCTTTTTCTCTCCGCTGGAAAGCTGCACGCTCAGTGCCAGTGTTCTGCAGCTTCTTTCTTCACGTTTCAGCAGCTAGCACGCTCTCCGTGTGCTGGAGAAGCGGCAGAGGCTTCCTTGCCGGAGAAGCGGCACCTTCGCCGGCAGAGAGCATCCTGCCGGCCGCGGTGCGCTCCGGAGCGGGGGCTTGTGCCGAAAGAGGCCGGCAACAGGCGCTTACCTTCGGACAGCTCCGGATCGCCGTCTAATGCGTCTCTTGTCGCCTACACGGCAGGGAAAAGCTTTTCCACTCTGTCTAGGAAGGAGAAAGTGTGCCAGCACAGCAAATGCCTCCCGGACTTTCCCTGCAATTCAGCAAGTGCTTTGCAGCTTGAAATTGGAAGGAAAGCCTCAGATTTAGCAGCCAGAGCTTCAGGAGGAGCAGCAGCGAGCACAGCATCGGTTTTGCAGCAGCTCCTTCCATGTGCATGTTTTTGGGAGTGGAAAGGCTTGCAGAGTGTTAAAGTAGCTTTTTCTCTCCGCTGGAAAGCTGCACGCTCAGTGCCAGTCTTCTGCAGCTTCTTTCTTCACGTTTCAGCAGCTAGCACGCTCTCCGTGTGCTGGAGAAGCGGCAGAGGCTTCCTTGCCGGAGAAGCGGCACCTTCGCCGGCAGAGAGCATCCTGCCGGCCGCGGTGCGCTCCGGAGCGGGGGCTTGTGCCGAAAGAGGCCGGCAACAGGCGCTTACCTTCGGACAGCTCCGGATCGCCGTCTAATGCGTCTCTTGTCGCCTACACGGCAGGGAAAAGCTTTTCCACTCTGTCTAGGAAGGAGAAAGTGTGCCAGCACAGCAAATGCCTCCCGGACTTTCCCTGCAATTCAGCAAGTGCTTTGCAGCTTGAAATTGGAAGGAAAGCCTCAGATTTAGCAGCCAGAGCTTCAGGAGGAGCAGCAGCGAGCACAGCATCGGTTTTGCAGCAGCTCCTTCCATGTGCATGTTTTTGGGAGTGGAAAGGCTTGCAGAGTGTTAAAGTAGCTTTTTCTCTCCGCTGGAAAGCTGCACGCTCAGTGCCAGTGTTCTGCAGCTTCTTTCTTCACGTTTCAGCAGCTAGCACGCTCTCCGTGTGCTGGAGAAGCGGCAGAGGCTTCCTTGCCGGAGAAGCGGCACCTTCGCCGGCAGAGAGCATCCTGCCGGCCGCGGTGCGCTCCGGAGCGGGGGCTTGTGCCGAAAGAGGCCGGCAACAGGCGCTTACCTTCGGACAGCTCCGGATCGCCGTCTAATGCGTCTCTTGTCGCCTACACGGCAGGGAAAAGCTTTTCCACTCTGTCTAGGAAGGAGAAAGTGTGCCAGCACAGCAAATGCCTCCCGGACTTTCCCTGGAATTCAGCAAGTGCTTTGCAGCTTGAAATTGGAAGGAAAGCCTCAGATTTAGCAGCCAGAGCTTCAGGAGGAGCAGCAGCGAGCACAGCATCGGTTTTGCAGCAGCTCCTTCCATGTGCATGTTTTTGGGAGTGGAAAGGCTTGCAGAGTGTTAAAGTAGCTTTTTCTCTCCGCTGGAAAGCTGCACGCTCAGTGCCAGTCTTCTGCAGCTTCTTTCTTCACGTTTCAGCAGCTAGCACGCTCTCCGTGTGCTGGAGAAGCGGCAGAGGCTTCCTTGCCGGAGAAGCGGCACCTTCGCCGGCAGAGAGCATCCTGCCGGCCGCGGTGCGCTCCGGAGCGGGGGCTTGTGCCGAAAGAGGCCGGCAACAGGCGCTTACCTTCGGACAGCTCCGGATCGCCGTCTAATGCGTCTCTTGTCGCCTACACGGCAGGGAAAAGCTTTTCCACTCTGTCTAGGAAGGAGAAAGTGTGCCAGCACAGCAAATGCCTCCCGGACTTTCCCTGCAATTCAGCAAGTGCTTTGCAGCTTGAAATTGGAAGGAAAGCCTCAGATTTAGCAGCCAGAGCTTCAGGAGGAGCAGCAGCGAGCACAGCATCGGTTTTGCAGCAGCTCCTTCCATGTGCATGTTTTTGGGAGTGGAAAGGCTTGCAGAGTGTTAAAGTAGCTTTTTCTCTCCGCTGGAAAGCTGCACGCTCAGTGCCAGTCTTCTGCAGCTTCTTTCTTCACGTTTCAGCAGCTAGCACGCTCTCCGTGTGCTGGAGAAGCGGCAGAGGCTTCCTTGCCGGAGAAGCGGCACCTTCGCCGGCAGAGAGCATCCTGCCGGCCGCGGTGCGCTCCGGAGCGGGGGCTTGTGCCGAAAGAGGCCGGCAACAGGCGCTTACCTTCGGACAGCTCCGGATCGCCGTCTAATGCGTCTCTTGTCGCCTACACGGCAGAGAAAAGCTTTTCCACTCTGTCTAGGAAGGAGAAAGTGTGCCAGCACAGCAAATGCCTCCCGGACTTTCCCTGCAATTCAGCAAGTACTTTGCAGCTTGAAATTGGAAGGAAAGCCTCAGATTTAGCAGCTAGAGCTTCAGGAGGAGCAGCAGCGAGCACAGCATCGGTTTTGCAGCAGCTCCTTCCATGTGCATGTTTTTGGGAGTGGAAAGGCTTGCAGAGTGTTAAAGTAGCTTTTTCTCTCCGCTGGAAAGCTGCACGCTCAGTGCCAGTGTTCTGCAGCTTCTTTCTTCACGTTTCAGCAGCTAGCACGCTCTCCGTGTGCTGGAGAAGCGGCAGAGGCTTCCTTGCCGGAGAAGCGGCACCTTCGCCGGCAGAGAGCATCCTGCCGGCCGCGGTGCGCTCCGGAGCGGGGGCTTGTGCCGAAAGAGGCCGGCAACAGGCGCTTACCTTCGGACAGCTCCGGATCGCCGTCTAATGCGTCTCTTGTCGCCTACACGGCAGAGAAAAGCTTTTCCACTCTGTCTAGGAAGGAGAAAGTGTGCCAGCACAGCAAATGCCTCCCGGACTTTCCCTGGAATTCAGCAAGTGCTTTGCAGCTTGAAATTGGAAGGAAAGCCTCAGATTTAGCAGCCAGAGCTTCAGGAGGAGCAGCAGCGAGCACAGCATCGGTTTTGCAGCAGCTCCTTCCATGTGCATGTTTTTGGGAGTGGAAAGGCTTGCAGAGTGTTAAAGTAGCTTTTTCTCTCCGCTGGAAAGCTGCACGCTCAGTGCCAGTGTTCTGCAGCTTCTTTCTTCACGTTTCAGCAGCTAGCACGCTCTCCGTGTGCTGGAGAAGCGGCAGAGGCTTCCTTGCCGGAGAAGCGGCACCTTCGCCGGCAGAGAGCATCCTGCCGGCCGCGGTGCGCTCCGGAGCGGGGGCTTGTGCCGAAAGAGGCCGGCAACAGGCGCTTACCTTCGGACAGCTCCGGATCGCCGTCTAATGCGTCTCTTGTCGCCTACACGGCAGGGAAAAGCTTTTCCACTCTGTCTAGGAAGGAGAAAGTGTGCCAGCACAGCAAATGCCTCCCGGACTTTCCCTGGAATTCAGCAAGTGCTTTGCAGCTTGAAATTGGAAGGAAAGCCTCAGATTTAGCAGCCAGAGCTTCAGGAGGAGCAGCAGCGAGCACAGCATCGGTTTTGCAGCAGCTCCTTCCATGTGCATGTTTTTGGGAGTGGAAAGGCTTGCAGAGTGTTAAAGTAGCTTTTTCTCTCCGCTGGAAAGCTGCACGCTCAGTGCCAGTGTTCTGCAGCTTCTTTCTTCACGTTTCAGCAGCTAGCACGCTCTCCGTGTGCTGGAGAAGCGGCAGAGGCTTCCTTGCCGGAGAAGCGGCACCTTCGCCGGCAGAGAGCATCCTGCCGGCCGCGGTGCGCTCCGGAGCGGGGGCTTGTGCCGAAAGAGGCCGGCAACAGGCGCTTACCTTCGGACAGCTCCGGATCGCCGTCTAATGCGTCTCTTGTCGCCTACACGGCAGGGAAAAGCTTTTCCACTCTGTCTAGGAAGGAGAAAGTGTGCCAGCACAGCAAATGCCTCCCGGACTTTCCCTGCAATTCAGCAAGTGCTTTGCAGCTTGAAATTGGAAGGAAAGCCTCAGATTTAGCAGCCAGAGCTTCAGGAGGAGCAGCAGCGAGCACAGCATCGGTTTTGCAGCAGCTCCTTCCATGTGCATGTTTTTGGGAGTGGAAAGGCTTGCAGAGTGTTAAAGTAGCTTTTTCTCTCCGCTGGAAAGCTGCACGCTCAGTGCCAGTCTTCTGCAGCTTCTTTCTTCACGTTTCAGCAGCTAGCACGCTCTCCGTGTGCTGGAGAAGCGGCCGAGGCTTCCTTGCCGGAGAAGCGGCACCTTCGCCGGCAGAGAGCATCCTGCCGGCCGCGGTGCGCTCCGGAGCGGGGGCTTGTGCCGAAAGAGGCCGGCAACAGGCGCCTACCTTCGGACAGCTCCGGATCGCCGTCTAATGCGTCTCTTGTCGCCTACACGGCAGGGAAAAGCTTTTCCACTCTGTCTAGGAAGGAGAAAGTGTGCCAGCACAGCAAATGCCTCCCGGACTTTCCCTGGAATTCAGCAAGTGCTTTGCAGCTTGAAATTGGAAGGAAAGCCTCAGATTTAGCAGCCAGAGCTTCAGGAGGAGCAGCAGCGAGCACAGCATCGGTTTTGCAGCAGCTCCTTCCATGTGCATGTTTTTGGGAGTGGAAAGGCTTGCAGAGTGTTAAAGTAGCTTTTTCTCTCCGCTGGAAAGCTGCACGCTCAGTGCCAGTCTTCTGCAGCTTCTTTCTTCACGTTTCAGCAGCTAGCACGCTCTCCGTGTGCTGGAGAAGCGGCAGAGGCTTCCTTGCCGGAGAAGCGGCACCTTCGCCGGCAGAGAGCATCCTGCCGGCCGCGGTGCGCTCCGGAGCGGGGGCTTGTGCCGAAAGAGGCCGGCAACAGACGCTTACCTTCGGACAGCTCCGGATCGCCGTCTAATGCGTCTCTTGTCGCCTACACGGCAGGGAAAAGCTTTTCCACTCTGTCTAGGAAGGAGAAAGTGTGCCAGCACAGCAAATGCCTCCCGGACTTTCCCTGCAATTCAGCAAGTGCTTTGCAGCTTGAAATTGGAAGGAAAGCCTCAGATTTAGCAGCCAGAGCTTCAGGAGGAGCAGCAGCGAGCACAGCATCGGTTTTGCAGCAGCTCCTTCCATGTGCATGTTTTTGGGAGTGGAAAGGCTTGCAGAGTGTTAAAGTAGCTTTTTCTCTCCGCTGGAAAGCTGCACGCTCAGTGCCAGTGTTCTGCAGCTTCTTTCTTCACGTTTCAGCAGCTAGCACGCTCTCCGTGTGCTGGAGAAGCGGCAGAGGCTTCCTTGCCGGAGAAGCGGCACCTTCGCCGGCAGAGAGCATCCTGCCCGTCGCGGTGCGCTCCGGAGCGGGGGCTTGTGCCGAAAGAGGCCGGCAACAGGCGCTTACCTTCGGACAGCTCCGGATCGCCGTCTAATGCGTCTCTTGTCGCCTACACGGCAGGGAAAAGCTTTTCCACTCTGTCTAGGAAGGAGAAAGTGTGCCAGCACAGCAAATGCCTCCCGGACTTTCCCTGCAATTCAGCAAGTGCTTTGCAGCTTGAAATTGGAAGGAAAGCCTCAGATTTAGCAGCCAGAGCTTCAGGAGGAGCAGCAGCGAGCACAGCATCGCTTTTGCAGCAGCTCCTTCCATGTGCATGTTTTTGGGAGTGGAAAGGCTTGCAGAGTGTTAAAGTAGCTTTTTCTCTCCGCTGGAAAGCTGCACGCTCAGTGCCAGTCTTCTGCAGCTTCTTTCTTCACGTTTCAGCAGCTAGCACGCTCTCCGTGTGCTGGAGAAGCGGCAGAGGCTTCCTTGCCGGAGAAGCGGCACCTTCGCCGGCAGAGAGCATCCTGCCGGCCGCGGTGCGCTCCGGAGCGGGGGCTTGTGCCGAAAGAGGCCGGCAACAGGCGCTTACCTTCGGACAGCTCCGGATCGCCGTCTAATGCGTCTCTTGTCGCCTACACGGCAGGGAAAAGCTTTTCCACTCTGTCTAGGAAGGAGAAAGTGTGCCAGCACAGCAAATGCCTCCCGGACTTTCCCTGGAATTCAGCAAGTGCTTTGCAGCTTGAAATTGGAAGGAAAGCCTCAGATTTAGCAGCCAGAGCTTCAGGAGGAGCAGCAGCGAGCACAGCATCGCTTTTGCAGCAGCTCCTTCCATGTGCATGTTTTTGGGAGTGGAAAGGCTTGCAGAGTGTTAAAGTAGCTTTTTCTCTCCGCTGGAAAGCTGCACGCTCAGTGCCAGTCTTCTGCAGCTTCTTTCTTCACGTTTCAGCAGCTAGCACGCTCTCCGTGTGCTGGAGAAGCGGCAGAGGCTTCCTTGCCGGAGAAGCGGCACCTTCGCCGGCAGAGAGCATCCTGCCGGCCGCGGTGCGCTCCGGAGCGGGGGCTTGTGCCGAAAGAGGCCGGCAACAGGCGCTTACCTTCGGACAGCTCCGGATCGCCGTCTAATGCGTCTCTTGTCGCCTACACGGCAGGGAAAAGCTTTTCCACTCTGTCTAGGAAGGAGAAAGTGTGCCAGCACAGCAAATGCCTCCCGGACTTTCCCTGGAATTCAGCAAGTACTTTGCAGTTTGAAATTGGAAGGAAAGCCTCAGATTTAGCAGCCAGAGCTTCAGGAGGAGCAGCAGCGAGCACAGCATCGGTTTTGCAGCAGCTCCTTCCATGTGCATGTTTTTGGGAGTGGAAAGGCTTGCAGAGTGTTAAAGTAGCTTTTTCTCTCCGCTGGAAAGCTGCACGCTCAGTGCCAGTGTTCTGCAGCTTCTTTCTTCACGTTTCAGCAGCTAGCACGCTCTCCGTGTGCTGGAGAAGCGGCAGAGGCTTCCTTGCCGGAGAAGCGGCACCTTCGCCGGCAGAGAGCATCCTGCCGGCCGCGGTGCGCTCCGGAGCGGGGGCTTGTGCCGAAAGAGGCCGGCAACAGGCGCTTACCTTCGGACAGCTCCGGATCGCCGTCTAATGCGTCTCTTGTCGCCTACACGGCAGGGAAAAGCTTTTCCACTCTGTCTAGGAAGGAGAAAGTGTGCCAGCACAGCAAATGCCTCCCGGACTTTCCCTGCAATTCAGCAAGTGCTTTGCAGCTTGAAATTGGAAGGAAAGCCTCAGATTTAGCAGCCAGAGCTTCAGGAGGAGCAGCAGCGAGCACAGCATCGGTTTTGCAGCAGCTCCTTCCATGTGCATGTTTTTGGGAGTGGAAAGGCTTGCAGAGTGTTAAAGTAGCTTTTTCTCTCCGCTGGAAAGCTGCACGCTCAGTGCCAGTCTTCTGCAGCTTCTTTCTTCACGTTTCAGCAGCTAGCACGCTCTCCGTGTGCTGGAGAAGCGGCAGAGGCTTCCTTGCCGGAGAAGCGGCACCTTCGCCGGCAGAGAGCATCCTGCCGGCCGCGGTGCGCTCCGGAGCGGGGGCTTGTGCCGAAAGAGGCCGGCAACAGGCGCTTACCTTCGGACAGCTCCGGATCGCCGTCTAATGCGTCTCTTGTCGCCTACACGGCAGAGAAAAGCTTTTCCACTCTGTCTAGGAAGGAGAAAGTGTGCCAGCACAGCAAATGCCTCCCGGACTTTCCCTGGAATTCAGCAAGTGCTTTGCAGCTTGAAATTGGAAGGAAAGCCTCAGATTTAGCAGCCAGAGCTTCAGGAGGAGCAGCAGCGAGCACAGCATCGGTTTTGCAGCAGCTCCTTCCATGTGCATGTTTTTGGGAGTGGAAAGGCTTGCAGAGTGTTAAAGTAGCTTTTTCTCTCCGCTGGAAAGCTGCACGCTCAGTGCCAGTCTTCTGCAGCTTCTTTCTTCACGTTTCAGCAGCTAGCACGCTCTCCGTGTGCTGGAGAAGCGGCAGAGGCTTCCTTGCCGGAGAAGCGGCACCTTCGCCGGCAGAGAGCATCCTGCCGGCCGCGGTGCGCTCCGGAGCGGGGGCTTGTGCCGAAAGAGGCCGGCAACAGGCGCTTACCTTCGGACAGCTCCGGATCGCCGTCTAATGCGTCTCTTGTCGCCTACACGGCAGGGAAAAGCTTTTCCACTCTGTCTAGGAAGGAGAAAGTGTGCCAGCACAGCAAATGCCTCCCGGACTTTCCCTGGAATTCAGCAAGTGCTTTGCAGCTTGAAATTGGAAGGAAAGCCTCAGATTTAGCAGCCAGAGCTTCAGGAGGAGCAGCAGCGAGCACAGCATCGGTTTTGCAGCAGCTCCTTCCATGTGCATGTTTTTGGGAGTGGAAAGGCTTGCAGAGTGTTAAAGTAGCTTTTTCTCTCCGCTGGAAAGCTGCACGCTCAGTGCCAGTGTTCTGCAGCTTCTTTCTTCACGTTTCAGCAGCTAGCACGCTCTCCGTGTGCTGGAGAAGCGGCAGAGGCTTCCTTGCCGGAGAAGCGGCACCTTCGCCGGCAGAGAGCATCCTGCCGGCCGCGGTGCGCTCCGGAGCGGGGGCTTGTGCCGAAAGAGGCCGGCAACAGGCGCTTACCTTCGGACAGCTCCGGATCGCCGTCTAATGCTTCTCTTGTCGCCTACACGGCAGGGAAAAGCTTTTCCACTCTGTCTAGGAAGGAGAAAGTGTGCCAGCACAGCAAATGCCTCCCGGACTTTCCCTGGAATTCAGCAAGTGCTTTGCAGCTTGAAATTGGAAGGAAAGCCTCAGATTTAGCAGCCAGAGCTTCAGGAGGAGCAGCAGCGAGCACAGCATCGCTTTTGCAGCAGCTCCTTCCATGTGCATGTTTTTGGGAGTGGAAAGGCTTGCAGAGTGTTAAAGTAGCTTTTTCTCTCCGCTGGAAAGCTGCACGCTCAGTGCCAGTCTTCTGCAGCTTCTTTCTTCACGTTTCAGCAGCTAGCACGCTCTCCGTGTGCTGGAGAAGCGGCAGAGGCTTCCTTGCCGGAGAAGCGGCACCTTCGCCGGCAGAGAGCATCCTGCCGGCCGCGGTGCGCTCCGGAGCGGGGGCTTGTGCCGAAAGAGGCCGGCAACAGGCGCTTACCTTCGGACAGCTCCGGATCGCCGTCTAATGCGTCTCTTGTCGCCTACACGGCAGAGAAAAGCTTTTCCACTCTGTCTAGGAAGGAGAAAGTGTGCCAGCACAGCAAATGCCTCCCGGACTTTCCCTGCAATTCAGCAAGTGCTTTGCAGCTTGAAATTGGAAGGAAAGCCTCAGATTTAGCAGCCAGAGCTTCAGGAGGAGCAGCAGCGAGCACAGCATCGGTTTTGCAGCAGCTCCTTCCATGTGCATGTTTTTGGGAGTGGAAAGGCTTGCAGAGTGTTAAAGTAGCTTTTTCTCTCCGCTGGAAAGCTGCACGCTCAGTGCCAGTCTTCTGCAGCTTCTTTCTTCACGTTTCAGCAGCTAGCACGCTCTCCGTGTGCTGGAGAAGCGGCAGAGGCTTCCTTGCCGGAGAAGCGGCACCTTCGCCGGCAGAGAGCATCCTGCCGGCCGCGGTGCGCTCCGGAGCGGGGGCTTGTGCCGAAAGAGGCCGGCAACAGGCGCTTACCTTCGGACAGCTCCGGATCGCCGTCTAATGCGTCTCTTGTCGCCTACACGGCAGGGAAAAGCTTTTCCACTCTGTCTAGGAAGGAGAAAGTGTGCCAGCACAGCAAATGCCTCCCGGACTTTCCCTGCAATTCAGCAAGTGCTTTGCAGCTTGAAATTGGAAGGAAAGCCTCAGATTTAGCAGCCAGAGCTTCAGGAGGAGCAGCAGCGAGCACAGCATCGGTTTTGCAGCAGCTCCTTCCATGTGCATGTTTTTGGGAGTGGAAAGGCTTGCAGAGTGTTAAAGTAGCTTTTTCTCTCCGCTGGAAAGCTGCACGCTCAGTGCCAGTCTTCTGCAGCTTCTTTCTTCACGTTTCAGCAGCTAGCACGCTCTCCGTGTGCTGGAGAAGCGGCAGAGGCTTCCTTGCCGGAGAAGCGGCACCTTCGCCGGCAGAGAGCATCCTGCCGGCCGCGGTGCGCTCCGGAGCGGGGGCTTGTGCCGAAAGAGGCCGGCAACAGGCGCTTACCTTCGGACAGCTCCGGATCGCCGTCTAATGCGTCTCTTGTCGCCTACACGGCAGGGAAAAGCTTTTCCACTCTGTCTAGGAAGGAGAAAGTGTGCCAGCACAGCAAATGCCTCCCGGACTTTCCCTGCAATTCAGCAAGTGCTTTGCAGCTTGAAATTGGAAGGAAAGCCTCAGATTTAGCAGCCAGAGCTTCAGGAGGAGCAGCAGCGAGCACAGCATCGCTTTTGCAGCAGCTCCTTCCATGTGCATGTTTTTGGGAGTGGAAAGGCTTGCAGAGTGTTAAAGTAGCTTTTTCTCTCCGCTGGAAAGCTGCACGCTCAGTGCCAGTCTTCTGCAGCTTCTTTCTTCACGTTTCAGCAGCTAGCACGCTCTCCGTGTGCTGGAGAAGCGGCAGAGGCTTCCTTGCCGGAGAAGCGGCACCTTCGCCGGCAGAGAGCATCCTGCCGGCCGCGGTGCGCTCCGGAGCGGGGGCTTGTGCCGAAAGAGGCCGGCAACAGGCGCTTACCTTCGGACAGCTCCGGATCGCCGTCTAATGCGTCTCTTGTCGCCTACACGGCAGGGAAAAGCTTTTCCACTCTGTCTAGGAAGGAGAAAGTGTGCCAGCACAGCAAATGCCTCCCGGACTTTCCCTGCAATTCAGCAAGTGCTTTGCAGCTTGAAATTGGAAGGAAAGCCTCAGATTTAGCAGCCAGAGCTTCAGGAGGAGCAGCAGCGAGCACAGCATCGGTTTTGCAGCAGCTCCTTCCATGTGCATGTTTTTGGGAGTGGAAAGGCTTGCAGAGTGTTAAAGTAGCTTTTTCTCTCCGCTGGAAAGCTGCACGCTCAGTGCCAGTCTTCTGCAGCTTCTTTCTTCACGTTTCAGCAGCTAGCACGCTCTCCGTGTGCTGGAGAAGCGGCAGAGGCTTCCTTGCCGGAGAAGCGGCGCCTTCGCCGGCAGAGAGCATCCTGCCGGCCGCGGTGCGCTCCGGAGCGGGGGCTTGTGCCGAAAGAGGCCGGCAACAGGCGCTTACCTTCGGACAGCTCCGGATCGCCGTCTAATGCGTCTCTTGTCGCCTACACGGCAGGGAAAAGCTTTTCCACTCTGTCTAGGAAGGAGAAAGTGTGCCAGCACAGCAAATGCCTCCCGGACTTTCCCTGGAATTCAGCAAGTGCTTTGCAGCTTGAAATTGGAAGGAAAGCCTCAGATTTAGCAGCCAGAGCTTCAGGAGGAGCAGCAGCGAGCACAGCATCGGTTTTGCAGCAGCTCCTTCCATGTGCATGTTTTTGGGAGTGGAAAGGCTTGCAGAGTGTTAAAGTAGCTTTTTCTCTCCGCTGGAAAGCTGCACGCTCAGTGCCAGTGTTCTGCAGCTTCTTTCTTCACGTTTCAGCAGCTAGCACGCTCTCCGTGTGCTGGAGAAGCGGCAGAGGCTTCCTTGCCGGAGAAGCGGCACCTTCGCCGGCAGAGAGCATCCTGCCGGCCGCGGTGCGCTCCGGAGCGGGGGCTTGTGCCGAAAGAGGCCGGCAACAGGCGCCTACCTTCGGACAGCTCCGGATCGCCGTCTAATGCGTCTCTTGTCGCCTACACGGCAGGGAAAAGCTTTTCCACTCTGTCTAGGAAGGAGAAAGTGTGCCAGCACAGCAAATGCCTCCCGGACTTTCCCTGCAATTCAGCAAGTGCTTTGCAGCTTGAAATTGGAAGGAAAGCCTCAGATTTAGCAGCCAGAGCTTCAGGAGGAGCAGCAGCGAGCACAGCATCGGTTTTGCAGCAGCTCCTTCCATGTGCATGTTTTTGGGAGTGGAAAGGCTTGCAGAGTGTTAAAGTAGCTTTTTCTCTCCGCTGGAAAGCTGCACGCTCAGTGCCAGTGTTCTGCAGCTTCTTTCTTCACGTTTCAGCAGCTAGCACGCTCTCCGTGTGCTGGAGAAGCGGCAGAGGCTTCCTTGCCGGAGAAGCGGCGCCTTCGCCGGCAGAGAGCATCCTGCCGGCCGCGGTGCGCTCCGGAGCGGGGGCTTGTGCCGAAAGAGGCCGGCAACAGGCGCTTACCTTCGGACAGCTCCGGATCGCCGTCTAATGCGTCTCTTGTCGCCTACACGGCAGGGAAAAGCTTTTCCACTCTGTCTAGGAAGGAGAAAGTGTGCCAGCACAGCAAATGCCTCCCGGACTTTCCCTGCAATTCAGCAAGTACTTTGCAGCTTGAAATTGGAAGGAAAGCCTCAGATTTAGCAGCCAGAGCTTCAGGAGGAGCAGCAGCGAGCACAGCATCGGTTTTGCAGCAGCTCCTTCCATGTGCATGTTTTTGGGAGTGGAAAGGCTTGCAGAGTGTTAAAGTAGCTTTTTCTCTCCGCTGGAAAGCTGCACGCTCAGTGCCAGTCTTCTGCAGCTTCTTTCTTCACGTTTCAGCAGCTAGCACGCTCTCCGTGTGCTGGAGAAGCGGCAGAGGCTTCCTTGCCGGAGAAGCGGCACCTTCGCCGGCAGAGAGCATCCTGCCGGCCGCGGTGCGCTCCGGAGCGGGGGCTTGTGCCGAAAGAGGCCGGCAACAGGCGCTTACCTTCGGACAGCTCCGGATCGCCGTCTAATGCGTCTCTTGTCGCCTACACGGCAGGCAAAAGCTTTTCCACTCTGTCTAGGAAGGAGAAAGTGTGCCAGCACAGCAAATGCCTCCCGGACTTTCCCTGCAATTCAGCAAGTGCTTTGCAGCTTGAAATTGGAAGGAAAGCCTCAGATTTAGCAGCCAGAGCTTCAGGAGGAGCAGCAGCGAGCACAGCATCGCTTTTGCAGCAGCTCCTTCCATGTGCATGTTTTTGGGAGTGGAAAGGCTTGCAGAGTGTTAAAGTAGCTTTTTCTCTCCGCTGGAAAGCTGCACGCTCAGTGCCAGTCTTCTGCAGCTTCTTTCTTCACGTTTCAGCAGCTAGCACGCTCTCCGTGTGCTGGAGAAGCAGCAGAGGCTTCCTTGCCGGAGAAGCGGCACCTTCGCCGGCAGAGAGCATCTTGCCGGCCGCGGTGCGCTCCGGAGCGGGGGCTTGTGCCGAAAGAGGCCGGCAACAGGCGCTTACCTTCGGACAGCTCCGGATCGCCGTCTAATGCGTCTCTTGTCGCCTACACGGCAGAGAAAAGCTTTTCCACTCTGTCTAGGAAGGAGAAAGTGTGCCAGCACAGCAAATGCCTCCCGGACTTTCCCTGGAATTCAGCAAGTGCTTTGCAGCTTGAAATTGGAAGGAAAGCCTCAGATTTAGCAGCCAGAGCTTCAGGAGGAGCAGCAGCGAGCACAGCATCGCTTTTGCAGCAGCTCCTTCCATGTGCATGTTTTTGGGAGTGGAAAGGCTTGCAGAGTGTTAAAGTAGCTTTTTCTCTCCGCTGGAAAGCTGCACGCTCAGTGCCAGTGTTCTGCAGCTTCTTTCTTCACGTTTCAGCAGCTAGCACGCTCTCCGTGTGCTGGAGAAGCGGCAGAGGCTTCCTTGCCGGAGAAGCGGCACCTTCGCCGGCAGAGAGCATCCTGCCGGCCGCGGTGCGCTCCGGAGCGGGGGCTTGTGCCGAAAGAGGCCGGCAACAGGCGCTTACCTTCGGACAGCTCCGGATCGCCGTCTAATGCGTCTCTTGTCGCCTACACGGCAGGGAAAAGCTTTTCCACTCTGTCTAGGAAGGGGAAAGTGTGCCAGCACAGCAAATGCCTCCCGGACTTTCCCTGCAATTCAGCAAGTACTTTGCAGCTTGAAATTGGAAGGAAAGCCTCAGATTTAGCAGCCAGAGCTTCAGGAGGAGCAGCAGCGAGCACAGCATCGGTTTTGCAGCAGCTCCTTCCATGTGCATGTTTCTGGGAGTGGAAAGGCTTGCAGAGTGTTAAAGTAGCTTTTTCTCTCCGCTGGAAAGCTGCACGCTCAGTGCCAGTGTTCTGCAGCTTCTTTCTTCACGTTTCAGCAGCTAGCACGCTCTCCGTGTGCTGGAGAAGCGGCAGAGGCTTCCTTGCCGGAGAAGCGGCACCTTCGCCGGCAGAGAGCATCCTGCCGGCCGCGGTGCGCTCCGGAGCGGGGGCTTGTGCCGAAAGAGGCCGGCAACAGGCGCTTACCTTCGGACAGCTCCGGATCGCCGTCTAATGCGTCTCTTGTCGCCTACACGGCAGGGAAAAGCTTTTCCACTCTGTCTAGGAAGGAGAAAGTGTGCCAGCACAGCAAATGCCTCCCGGACTTTCCCTGGAATTCAGCAAGTGCTTTGCAGCTTGAAATTGGAAGGAAAGCCTCAGATTTAGCAGCCAGAGCTTCAGGAGGAGCAGCAGCGAGCACAGCATCGGTTTTGCAGCAGCTCCTTCCATGTGCATGTTTTTGGGAGTGGAAAGGCTTGCAGAGTGTTAAAGTAGCTTTTTCTCTCCGCTGGAAAGCTGCACGCTCAGTGCCAGTCTTCTGCAGCTTCTTTCTTCACGTTTCAGCAGCTAGCACGCTCTCCGTGTGCTGGAGAAGCGGCAGAGGCTTCCTTGCCGGAGAAGCGGCGCCTTCGCCGGCAGAGAGCATCCTGCCGGCCGCGGTGCGCTCCGGAGCGGGGGCTTGTGCCGAAAGAGGCCGGCAACAGGCGCTTACCTTCGGACAGCTCCGGATCGCCGTCTAATGCGTCTCTTGTCGCCTACACGGCAGGGAAAAGCTTTTCCACTCTGTCTAGGAAGGAGAAAGTGTGCCAGCACAGCAAATGCCTCCCGGACTTTCCCTGCAATTCAGCAAGTACTTTGCAGCTTGAAATTGGAAGGAAAGCCTCAGATTTAGCAGCCAGAGCTTCAGGAGGAGCAGCAGCGAGCACAGCATCGGTTTTGCAGCAGCTCCTTCCATGTGCATGTTTTTGGGAGTGGAAAGGCTTGCAGAGTGTTAAAGTAGCTTTTTCTCTCCGCTGGAAAGCTGCACGCTCAGTGCCAGTCTTCTGCAGCTTCTTTCTTCACGTTTCAGCAGCTAGCACGCTCTCCGTGTGCTGGAGAAGCGGCAGAGGCTTCCTTGCCGGAGAAGCGGCACCTTCGCCGGCAGAGAGCATCCTGCCGGCCGCGGTGCGCTCCGGAGCGGGGGCTTGTGCCGAAAGAGGCCGGCAACAGGCGCTTACCTTCGGACAGCTCCGGATCGCCGTCTAATGCGTCTCTTGTCGCCTACACGGCAGGGAAAAGCTTTTCCACTCTGTCTAGGAAGGAGAAAGTGTGCCAGCACAGCAAATGCCTCCCGGACTTTCCCTGGAATTCAGCAAGTGCTTTGCAGCTTGAAATTGGAAGGAAAGCCTCAGATTTAGCAGCCAGAGCTTCAGGAGGAGCAGCAGCGAGCACAGCATCGGTTTTGCAGCAGCTCCTTCCATGTGCATGTTTTTGGGAGTGGAAAGGCTTGCAGAGTGTTAAAGTAGCTTTTTCTCTCCGCTGGAAAGCTGCACGCTCAGTGCCAGTGTTCTGCAGCTTCTTTCTTCACGTTTCAGCAGCTAGCACGCTCTCCGTGTGCTGGAGAAGCGGCAGAGGCTTCCTTGCCGGAGAAGCGGCACCTTCGCCGGCAGAGAGCATCCTGCCGGCCGCGGTGCGCTCCGGAGCGGGGGCTTGTGCCGAAAGAGGCCGGCAACAGGCGCTTACCTTCGGACAGCTCCGGATCGCCGTCTAATGCGTCTCTTGTCGCCTACACGGCAGGGAAAAGCTTTTCCACTCTGTCTAGGAAGGAGAAAGTGTGCCAGCACAGCAAATGCCTCCCGGACTTTCCCTGCAATTCAGCAAGTGCTTTGCAGCTTGAAATTGGAAGGAAAGCCTCAGATTTAGCAGCCAGAGCTTCAGGAGGAGCAGCAGCGAGCACAGCATCGGTTTTGCAGCAGCTCCTTCCATGTGCATGTTTTTGGGAGTGGAAAGGCTTGCAGAGTGTTAAAGTAGCTTTTTCTCTCCGCTGGAAAGCTGCACGCTCAGTGCCAGTCTTCTGCAGCTTCTTTCTTCACGTTTCAGCAGCTAGCACGCTCTCCGTGTGCTGGAGAAGCGGCAGAGGCTTCCTTGCCGGAGAAGCGGCACCTTCGCCGGCAGAGAGCATCCTGCCGGCCGCGGTGCGCTCCGGAGCGGGGGCTTGTGCCGAAAGAGGCCGGCAACAGGCGCTTACCTTCGGACAGCTCCGGATCGCCGTCTAATGCGTCTCTTGTCGCCTACACGGCAGAGAAAAGCTTTTCCACTCTGTCTAGGAAGGAGAAAGTGTGCCAGCACAGCAAATGCCTCCCGGACTTTCCCTGCAATTCAGCAAGTGCTTTGCAGCTTGAAATTGGAAGGAAAGCCTCAGATTTAGCAGCCAGAGCTTCAGGAGGAGCAGCAGCGAGCACAGCATCGGTTTTGCAGCAGCTCCTTCCATGTGCATGTTTTTGGGAGTGGAAAGGCTTGCAGAGTGTTAAAGTAGCTTTTTCTCTCCGCTGGAAAGCTGCACGCTCAGTGCCAGTCTTCTGCAGCTTCTTTCTTCACGTTTCAGCAGCTAGCACGCTCTCCGTGTGCTGGAGAAGCGGCAGAGGCTTCCTTGCCGGAGAAGCGGCACCTTCGCCGGCAGAGAGCATCCTGCCGGCCGCGGTGCGCTCCGGAGCGGGGGCTTGTGCCGGAAGAGGCCGGCAACAGGCGCTTACCTTCGGACAGCTCCGGATCGCCGTCTAATGCGTCTCTTGTCGCCTACACGGCAGGGAAAAGCTTTTCCACTCTGTCTAGGAAGGAGAAAGTGTGCCAGCACAGCAAATGCCTCCCGGACTTTCCCTGCAATTCAGCAAGTGCTTTGCAGCTTGAAATTGGAAGGAAAGCCTCAGATTTAGCAGCCAGAGCTTCAGGAGGAGCAGCAGCGAGCACAGCATCGGTTTTGCAGCAGCTCCTTCCATGTGCATGTTTTTGGGAGTGGAAAGGCTTGCAGAGTGTTAAAGTAGCTTTTTCTCTCCGCTGGAAAGCTGCACGCTCAGTGCCAGTCTTCTGCAGCTTCTTTCTTCACGTTTCAGCAGCTAGCACGCTCTCCGTGTGCTGGAGAAGCGGCAGAGGCTTCCTTGCCGGAGAAGCGGCACCTTCGCCGGCAGAGAGCATCCTGCCGGCCGCGGTGCGCTCCGGAGCGGGGGCTTGTGCCGAAAGAGGCCGGCAACAGGCGCTTACCTTCGGACAGCTCCGGATCGCCGTCTAATGCGTCTCTTGTCGCCTACACGGCAGGGAAAAGCTTTTCCACTCTGTCTAGGAAGGAGAAAGTGTGCCAGCACAGCAAATGCCTCCCGGACTTTCCCTGGAATTCAGCAAGTGCTTTGCAGCTTGAAATTGGAAGGAAAGCCTCAGATTTAGCAGCCAGAGCTTCAGGAGGAGCAGCAGCGAGCACAGCATCGCTTTTGCAGCAGCTCCTTCCATGTGCATGTTTTTGGGAGTGGAAAGGCTTGCAGAGTGTTAAAGTAGCTTTTTCTCTCCGCTGGAAAGCTGCACGCTCAGTGCCAGTGTTCTGCAGCTTCTTTCTTCACGTTTCAGCAGCTAGCACGCTCTCCGTGTGCTGGAGAAGCGGCAGAGGCTTCCTTGCCGGAGAAGCGGCGCCTTCGCCGGCAGAGAGCATCCTGCCGGCCGCGGTGCGCTCCGGAGCGGGGGCTTGTGCCGAAAGAGGCCGGCAACAGGCGCTTACCTTCGGACAGCTCCGGATCGCCGTCTAATGCGTCTCTTGTCGCCTACACGGCAGGGAAAAGCTTTTCCACTCTGTCTAGGAAGGAGAAAGTGTGCCAGCACAGCAAATGCCTCCCGGACTTTCCCTGGAATTCAGCAAGTGCTTTGCAGCTTGAAATTGGAAGGAAAGCTTCAGATTTAGCAGCCAGAGCTTCAGGAGGAGCAGCAGCGAGCACAGCATCGGTTTTGCAGCAGCTCCTTCCATGTGCATGTTTTTGGGAGTGGAAAGGCTTGCAGAGTGTTAAAGTAGCTTTTTCTCTCCGCTGGAAAGCTGCACGCTCAGTGCCAGTGTTCTGCAGCTTCTTTCTTCACGTTTCAGCAGCTAGCACGCTCTCCGTGTGCTGGAGAAGCGGCAGAGGCTTCCTTGCCGGAGAAGCGGCACCTTCGCCGGCAGAGAGCATCCTGCCGGCCGCGGTGCGCTCCGGAGCGGGGGCTTGTGCCGAAAGAGGCCGGCAACAGGCGCTTACCTTCGGACAGCTCCGGATCGCCGTCTAATGCGTCTCTTGTCGCCTACACGGCAGGGAAAAGCTTTTCCACTCTGTCTAGGAAGGAGAAAGTGTGCCAGCACAGCAAATGCCTCCCGGACTTTCCCTGCAATTCAGCAAGTGCTTTGCAGCTTGAAATTGGAAGGAAAGCCTCAGATTTAGCAGCCAGAGCTTCAGGAGGAGCAGCAGCGAGCACAGCATCGGTTTTGCAGCAGCTCCTTCCATGTGCATGTTTTTGGGAGTGGAAAGGCTTGCAGAGTGTTAAAGTAGCTTTTTCTCTCCGCTGGAAAGCTGCACGCTCAGTGCCAGTCTTCTGCAGCTTCTTTCTTCACGTTTCAGCAGCTAGCACGCTCTCCGTGTGCTGGAGAAGCGGCAGAGGCTTCCTTGCCGGAGAAGCGGCACCTTCGCCGGCAGAGAGCATCCTGCCGGCCGCGGTGCGCTCCGGAGCGGGGGCTTGTGCCGAAAGAGGCCGGCAACAGGCGCTTACCTTCGGACAGCTCCGGATCGCCGTCTAATGCGTCTCTTGTCGCCTACACGGCAGGGAAAAGCTTTTCCACTCTGTCTAGGAAGGAGAAAGTGTGCCAGCACAGCAAATGCCTCCCGGACTTTCCCTGGAATTCAGCAAGTGCTTTGCAGCTTGAAATTGGAAGGAAAGCCTCAGATTTAGCAGCCAGAGCTTCAGGAGGAGCAGCAGCGAGCACAGCATCGGTTTTGCAGCAGCTCCTTCCATGTGCATGTTTTTGGGAGTGGAAAGGCTTGCAGAGTGTTAAAGTAGCTTTTTCTCTCCGCTGGAAAGCTGCACGCTCAGTGCCAGTCTTCTGCAGCTTCTTTCTTCACGTTTCAGCAGCTAGCACGCTCTCCGTGTGCTGGAGAAGCGGCAGAGGCTTCCTTGCCGGAGAAGCGGCGCCTTCGCCGGCAGAGAGCATCCTGCCGGCCGCGGTGCGCTCCGGAGCGGGGGCTTGTGCCGAAAGAGGCCGGCAACAGGCGCTTACCTTCGGACAGCTCCGGATCGCCGTCTAATGCGTCTCTTGTCGCCTACACGGCAGGGAAAAGCTTTTCCACTCTGTCTAGGAAGGAGAAAGTGTGCCAGCACAGCAAATGCCTCCCGGACTTTCCCTGCAATTCAGCAAGTACTTTGCAGCTTGAAATTGGAAGGAAAGCCTCAGATTTAGCAGCCAGAGCTTCAGGAGGAGCAGCAGCGAGCACAGCATCGGTTTTGCAGCAGCTCCTTCCATGTGCATGTTTTTGGGAGTGGAAAGGCTTGCAGAGTGTTAAAGTAGCTTTTTCTCTCCGCTGGAAAGCTGCACGCTCAGTGCCAGTGTTCTGCAGCTTCTTTCTTCACGTTTCAGCAGCTAGCACGCTCTCCGTGTGCTGGAGAAGCGGCAGAGGCTTCCTTGCCGGAGAAGCGGCACCTTCGCCGGCAGAGAGCATCCTGCCGGCCGCGGTGCGCTCCGGAGCGGGGGCTTGTGCCGAAAGAGGCCGGCAACAGGCGCTTACCTTCGGACAGCTCCGGATCGCCGTCTAATGCGTCTCTTGTCGCCTACACGGCAGGGAAAAGCTTTTCCACTCTGTCTAGGAAGGAGAAAGTGTGCCAGCACAGCAAATGCCTCCCGGACTTTCCCTGCAATTCAGCAAGTGCTTTGCAGCTTGAAATTGGAAGGAAAGCCTCAGATTTAGCAGCCAGAGCTTCAGGAGGAGCAGCAGCGAGCACAGCATCGCTTTTGCAGCAGCTCCTTCCATGTGCATGTTTTTGGGAGTGGAAAGGCTTGCAGAGTGTTAAAGTAGCTTTTTCTCTCCGCTGGAAAGCTGCACGCTCAGTGCCAGTCTTCTGCAGCTTCTTTCTTCACGTTTCAGCAGCTAGCACGCTCTCCGTGTGCTGGAGAAGCGGCAGAGGCTTCCTTGCCGGAGAAGCGGCACCTTCGCCGGCAGAGAGCATCTTGCCGGCCGCGGTGCGCTCCGGAGCGGGGGCTTGTGCCGAAAGAGGCCGGCAACAGGCGCTTACCTTCGGACAGCTCCGGATCGCCGTCTAATGCGTCTCTTGTCGCCTACACGGCAGAGAAAAGCTTTTCCACTCTGTCTAGGAAGGAGAAAGTGTGCCAGCACAGCAAATGCCTCCCGGACTTTCCCTGGAATTCAGCAAGTGCTTTGCAGCTTGAAATTGGAAGGAAAGCCTCAGATTTAGCAGCCAGAGCTTCAGGAGGAGCAGCAGCGAGCACAGCATCGGTTTTGCAGCAGCTCCTTCCATGTGCATGTTTTTGGGAGTGGAAAGGCTTGCAGAGTGTTAAAGTAGCTTTTTCTCTCCGCTGGAAAGCTGCACGCTCAGTGCCAGTGTTCTGCAGCTTCTTTCTTCACGTTTCAGCAGCTAGCACGCTCTCCGTGTGCTGGAGAAGCGGCAGAGGCTTCCTTGCCGGAGAAGCGGCACCTTCGCCGGCAGAGAGCATCCTGCCGGCCGCGGTGCGCTCCGGAGCGGGGGCTTGTGCCGAAAGAGGCCGGCAACAGGCGCTTACCTTCGGACAGCTCCGGATCGCCGTCTAATGCGTCTCTTGTCGCCTACACGGCAGGGAAAAGCTTTTCCACTCTGTCTAGGAAGGAGAAAGTGTGCCAGCACAGCAAATGCCTCCCGGACTTTCCCTGCAATTCAGCAAGTGCTTTGCAGCTTGAAATTGGAAGGAAAGCCTCAGATTTAGCAGCCAGAGCTTCAGGAGGAGCAGCAGCGAGCACAGCATCGGTTTTGCAGCAGCTCCTTCCATGTGCATGTTTTTGGGAGTGGAAAGGCTTGCAGAGTGTTAAAGTAGCTTTTTCTCTCCGCTGGAAAGCTGCACGCTCAGTGCCAGTGTTCTGCAGCTTCTTTCTTCACGTTTCAGCAGCTAGCACGCTCTCCGTGTGCTGGAGAAGCGGCAGAGGCTTCCTTGCCGGAGAAGCGGCACCTTCGCCGGCAGAGAGCATCCTGCCGGCCGCGGTGCGCTCCGGAGCGGGGGCTTGTGCCGAAAGAGGCCGGCAACAGGCGCTTACCTTCGGACAGCTCCGGATCGCCGTCTAATGCGTCTCTTGTCGCCTACACGGCAGGGAAAAGCTTTTCCACTCTGTCTAGGAAGGAGAAAGTGTGCCAGCACAGCAAATGCCTCCCGGACTTTCCCTGGAATTCAGCAAGTGCTTTGCAGCTTGAAATTGGAAGGAAAGCCTCAGATTTAGCAGCCAGAGCTTCAGGAGGAGCAGCAGCGAGCACAGCATCGGTTTTGCAGCAGCTCCTTCCATGTGCATGTTTTTGGGAGTGGAAAGGCTTGCAGAGTGTTAAAGTAGCTTTTTCTCTCCGCTGGAAAGCTGCACGCTCAGTGCCAGTGTTCTGCAGCTTCTTTCTTCACGTTTCAGCAGCTAGCACGCTCTCCGTGTGCTGGAGAAGCGGCAGAGGCTTCCTTGCCGGAGAAGCGGCACCTTCGCCGGCAGAGAGCATCCTGCCGGCCGCGGTGCGCTCCGGAGCGGGGGCTTGTGCCGAAAGAGGCCGGCAACAGGCGCTTACCTTCGGACAGCTCCGGATCGCCGTCTAATGCGTCTCTTGTCGCCTACACGGCAGGGAAAAGCTTTTCCACTCTGTCTAGGAAGGAGAAAGTGTGCCAGCACAGCAAATGCCTCCCGGACTTTCCCTGGAATTCAGCAAGTGCTTTGCAGCTTGAAATTGGAAGGAAAGCCTCAGATTTAGCAGCCAGAGCTTCAGGAGGAGCAGCAGCGAGCACAGCATCGGTTTTGCAGCAGCTCCTTCCATGTGCATGTTTTTGGGAGTGGAAAGGCTTGCAGAGTGTTAAAGTAGCTTTTTCTCTCCGCTGGAAAGCTGCACGCTCAGTGCCAGTCTTCTGCAGCTTCTTTCTTCACGTTTCAGCAGCTAGCACGCTCTCCGTGTGCTGGAGAAGCGGCAGAGGCTTCCTTGCCGGAGAAGCGGCGCCTTCGCCGGCAGAGAGCATCCTGCCGGCCGCGGTGCGCTCCGGAGCGGGGGCTTGTGCCGAAAGAGGCCGGCAACAGGCGCTTACCTTCGGACAGCTCCGGATCGCCGTCTAATGCGTCTCTTGTCGCCTACACGGCAGGGAAAAGCTTTTCCACTCTGTCTAGGAAGGAGAAAGTGTGCCAGCACAGCAAATGCCTCCCGGACTTTCCCTGCAATTCAGCAAGTACTTTGCAGCTTGAAATTGGAAGGAAAGCCTCAGATTTAGCAGCCAGAGCTTCAGGAGGAGCAGCAGCGAGCACAGCATCGGTTTTGCAGCAGCTCCTTCCATGTGCATGTTTTTGGGAGTGGAAAGGCTTGCAGAGTGTTAAAGTAGCTTTTTCTCTCCGCTGGAAAGCTGCACGCTCAGTGCCAGTCTTCTGCAGCTTCTTTCTTCACGTTTCAGCAGCTAGCACGCTCTCCGTGTGCTGGAGAAGCGGCAGAGGCTTCCTTGCCGGAGAAGCGGCACCTTCGCCGGCAGAGAGCATCCTGCCGGCCGCGGTGCGCTCCGGAGCGGGGGCTTGTGCCGAAAGAGGCCGGCAACAGGCGCTTACCTTCGGACAGCTCCGGATCGCCGTCTAATGCGTCTCTTGTCGCCTACACGGCAGGGAAAAGCTTTTCCACTCTGTCTAGGAAGGAGAAAGTGTGCCAGCACAGCAAATGCCTCCCGGACTTTCCCTGCAATTCAGCAAGTGCTTTGCAGCTTGAAATTGGAAGGAAAGCCTCAGATTTAGCAGCCAGAGCTTCAGGAGGAGCAGCAGCGAGCACAGCATCGGTTTTGCAGCAGCTCCTTCCATGTGCATGTTTTTGGGAGTGGAAAGGCTTGCAGAGTGTTAAAGTAGCTTTTTCTCTCCGCTGGAAAGCTGCACGCTCAGTGCCAGTCTTCTGCAGCTTCTTTCTTCACGTTTCAGCAGCTAGCACGCTCTCCGTGTGCTGGAGAAGCGGCAGAGGCTTCCTTGCCGGAGAAGCGGCACCTTCGCCGGCAGAGAGCATCTTGCCGGCCGCGGTGCGCTCCGGAGCGGGGGCTTGTGCCGAAAGAGGCCGGCAACAGGCGCTTACCTTCGGACAGCTCCGGATCGCCGTCTAATGCGTCTCTTGTCGCCTACACGGCAGAGAAAAGCTTTTCCACTCTGTCTAGGAAGGAGAAAGTGTGCCAGCACAGCAAATGCCTCCCGGACTTTCCCTGGAATTCAGCAAGTGCTTTGCAGCTTGAAATTGGAAGGAAAGCCTCAGATTTAGCAGCCAGAGCTTCAGGAGGAGCAGCAGCGAGCACAGCATCGGTTTTGCAGCAGCTCCTTCCATGTGCATGTTTTTGGGAGTGGAAAGGCTTGCAGAGTGTTAAAGTAGCTTTTTCTCTCCGCTGGAAAGCTGCACGCTCAGTGCCAGTCTTCTGCAGCTTCTTTCTTCACGTTTCAGCAGCTAGCACGCTCTCCGTGTGCTGGAGAAGCGGCAGAGGCTTCCTTGCCGGAGAAGCGGCACCTTCGCCGGCAGAGAGCATCCTGCCGGCCGCGGTGCGCTCCGGAGCGGGGGCTTGTGCCGAAAGAGGCCGGCAACAGGCGCTTACCTTCGGACAGCTCCGGATCGCCGTCTAATGCGTCTCTTGTCGCCTACACGGCAGGGAAAAGCTTTTCCACTCTGTCTAGGAAGGAGAAAGTGTGCCAGCACAGCAAATGCCTCCCGGACTTTCCCTGCAATTCAGCAAGTACTTTGCAGCTTGAAATTGGAAGGAAAGCCTCAGATTTAGCAGCCAGAGCTTCAGGAGGAGCAGCAGCGAGCACAGCATCGGTTTTGCAGCAGCTCCTTCCATGTGCATGTTTTTGGGAGTGGAAAGGCTTGCAGAGTGTTAAAGTAGCTTTTTCTCTCCGCTGGAAAGCTGCACGCTCAGTGCCAGTCTTCTGCAGCTTCTTTCTTCACGTTTCAGCAGCTAGCACGCTCTCCGTGTGCTGGAGAAGCGGCAGAGGCTTCCTTGCCGGAGAAGCGGCACCTTCGCCGGCAGAGAGCATCCTGCCGGCCGCGGTGCGCTCCGGAGCGGGGGCTTGTGCCGAAAGAGGCCGGCAACAGGCGCTTACCTTCGGACAGCTCCGGATCGCCGTCTAATGCGTCTCTTGTCGCCTACACGGCAGGGAAAAGCTTTTCCACTCTGTCTAGGAAGGAGAAAGTGTGCCAGCACAGCAAATGCCTCCCGGACTTTCCCTGCAATTCAGCAAGTGCTTTGCAGCTTGAAATTGGAAGGAAAGCCTCAGATTTAGCAGCCAGAGCTTCAGGAGGAGCAGCAGCGAGCACAGCATCGCTTTTGCAGCAGCTCCTTCCATGTGCATGTTTTTGGGAGTGGAAAGGCTTGCAGAGTGTTAAAGTAGCTTTTTCTCTCCGCTGGAAAGCTGCACGCTCAGTGCCAGTCTTCTGCAGCTTCTTTCTTCACGTTTCAGCAGCTAGCACGCTCTCCGTGTGCTGGAGAAGCGGCAGAGGCTTCCTTGCCGGAGAAGCGGCACCTTCGCCGGCAGAGAGCATCCTGCCGGCCGCGGTGCGCTCCGGAGCGGGGGCTTGTGCCGAAAGAGGCCGGCAACAGGCGCTTACCTTCGGACAGCTCCGGATCGCCGTCTAATGCGTCTCTTGTCGCCTACACGGCAGGGAAAAGCTTTTCCACTCTGTCTAGGAAGGAGAAAGTGTGCCAGCACAGCAAATGCCTCCCGGACTTTCCCTGCAATTCAGCAAGTGCTTTGCAGCTTGAAATTGGAAGGAAAGCCTCAGATTTAGCAGCCAGAGCTTCAGGAGGAGCAGCAGCGAGCACAGCATCGGTTTTGCAGCAGCTCCTTCCATGTGCATGTTTTTGGGAGTGGAAAGGCTTGCAGAGTGTTAAAGTAGCTTTTTCTCTCCGCTGGAAAGCTGCACGCTCAGTGCCAGTCTTCTGCAGCTTCTTTCTTCACGTTTCAGCAGCTAGCACGCTCTCCGTGTGCTGGAGAAGCGGCAGAGGCTTCCTTGCCGGAGAAGCGGCGCCTTCGCCGGCAGAGAGCATCCTGCCGGCCGCGGTGCGCTCCGGAGCGGGGGCTTGTGCCGAAAGAGGCCGGCAACAGGCGCTTACCTTCGGACAGCTCCGGATCGCCGTCTAATGCGTCTCTTGTCGCCTACACGGCAGGGAAAAGCTTTTCCACTCTGTCTAGGAAGGAGAAAGTGTGCCAGCACAGCAAATGCCTCCCGGACTTTCCCTGCAATTCAGCAAGTGCTTTGCAGCTTGAAATTGGAAGGAAAGCCTCAGATTTAGCAGCCAGAGCTTCAGGAGGAGCAGCAGCGAGCACAGCATCGGTTTTGCAGCAGCTCCTTCCATGTGCATGTTTTTGGGAGTGGAAAGGCTTGCAGAGTGTTAAAGTAGCTTTTTCTCTCCGCTGGAAAGCTGCACGCTCAGTGCCAGTGTTCTGCAGCTTCTTTCTTCACGTTTCAGCAGCTAGCACGCTCTCCGTGTGCTGGAGAAGCGGCAGAGGCTTCCTTGCCGGAGAAGCGGCACCTTCGCCGGCAGAGAGCATCCTGCCGGCCGCGGTGCGCTCCGGAGCGGGGGCTTGTGCCGAAAGAGGCCGGCAACAGGCGCTTACCTTCGGACAGCTCCGGATCGCCGTCTAATGCGTCTCTTGTCGCCTACACGGCAGGGAAAAGCTTTTCCACTCTGTCTAGGAAGGAGAAAGTGTGCCAGCACAGCAAATGCCTCCCGGACTTTCCCTGGAATTCAGCAAGTGCTTTGCAGCTTGAAATTGGAAGGAAAGCCTCAGATTTAGCAGCCAGAGCTTCAGGAGGAGCAGCAGCGAGCACAGCATCGGTTTTGCAGCAGCTCCTTCCATGTGCATGTTTTTGGGAGTGGAAAGGCTTGCAGAGTGTTAAAGTAGCTTTTTCTCTCCGCTGGAAAGCTGCACGCTCAGTGCCAGTCTTCTGCAGCTTCTTTCTTCACGTTTCAGCAGCTAGCACGCTCTCCGTGTGCTGGAGAAGCGGCAGAGGCTTCCTTGCCGGAGAAGCGGCGCCTTCGCCGGCAGAGAGCATCCTGCCGGCCGCGGTGCGCTCCGGAGCGGGGGCTTGTGCCGAAAGAGGCCGGCAACAGGCGCTTACCTTCGGACAGCTCCGGATCGCCGTCTAATGCGTCTCTTGTCGCCTACACGGCAGGGAAAAGCTTTTCCACTCTGTCTAGGAAGGAGAAAGTGTGCCAGCACAGCAAATGCCTCCCGGACTTTCCCTGCAATTCAGCAAGTACTTTGCAGCTTGAAATTGGAAGGAAAGCCTCAGATTTAGCAGCCAGAGCTTCAGGAAAAGCAGCAGCGAGCACAGCATCGGTTTTGCAGCAGCTCCTTCCATGTGCATGTTTTTGGGAGTGGAAAGGCTTGCAGAGTGTTAAAGTAGCTTTTTCTCTTTGCTGGAAAGCTGCACGCTCAGTGCCAGTGTTCTGCAGCTTCTTTCTTCACGTTTCAGCAGCTAGCACGCTCTCCGTGTGCTGGAGAAGCGGCAGAGGCTTCCTTGCCGGAGAAGCGGCACCTTCGCCGGCAGAGAGCATCCTGCCGGCCGCGGTGCGCTCCGGAGCGGGGGCTTGTGCCGAAAGAGGCCGGCAACAGGCGCTTACCTTCGGACAGCTCCGGATCGCCGTCTAATGCGTCTCTTGTCGCCTACACGGCAGGGAAAAGCTTTTCCACTCTGTCTAGGAAGGAGAAAGTGTGCCAGCACAGCAAATGCCTCCCGGACTTTCCCTGGAATTCAGCAAGTGCTTTGCAGCTTGAAATTGGAAGGAAAGCCTCAGATTTAGCAGCCAGAGCTTCAGGAGGAGCAGCAGCGAGCACAGCATCGGTTTTGCAGCAGCTCCTTCCATGTGCATGTTTTTGGGAGTGGAAAGGCTTGCAGAGTGTTAAAGTAGCTTTTTCTCTCCGCTGGAAAGCTGCACGCTCAGTGCCAGTCTTCTGCAGCTTCTTTCTTCACGTTTCAGCAGCTAGCACGCTCTCCGTGTGCTGGAGAAGCGGCAGAGGCTTCCTTGCCGGAGAAGCGGCACCTTCGCCGGCAGAGAGCATCCTGCCGGCCGCGGTGCGCTCCGGAGCGGGGGCTTGTGCCGAAAGAGGCCGGCAACAGGCGCTTACCTTCGGACAGCTCCGGATCGCCGTCTAATGCGTCTCTTGTCGCCTACACGGCAGGGAAAAGCTTTTCCACTCTGTCTAGGAAGGAGAAAGTGTGCCAGCACAGCAAATGCCTCCCGGACTTTCCCTGCAATTCAGCAAGTACTTTGCAGCTTGAAATTGGAAGGAAAGCCTCAGATTTAGCAGCCAGAGCTTCAGGAGGAGCAGCAGCGAGCACAGCATCGGTTTTGCAGCAGCTCCTTCCATGTGCATGTTTTTGGGAGTGGAAAGGCTTGCAGAGTGTTAAAGTAGCTTTTTCTCTCCGCTGGAAAGCTGCACGCTCAGTGCCAGTGTTCTGCAGCTTCTTTCTTCACGTTTCAGCAGCTAGCACGCTCTCCGTGTGCTGGAGAAGCGGCAGAGGCTTCCTTGCCGGAGAAGCGGCGCCTTCGCCGGCAGAGAGCATCCTGCCGGCCGCGGTGCGCTCCGGAGCGGGGGCTTGTGCCGAAAGAGGCCGGCAACAGGCGCTTACCTTCGGACAGCTCCGGATCGCCGTCTAATGCGTCTCTTGTCGCCTACACGGCAGGGAAAAGCTTTTCCACTCTGTCTAGGAAGGAGAAAGTGTGCCAGCACAGCAAATGCCTCCCGGACTTTCCCTGGAATTCAGCAAGTGCTTTGCAGCTTGAAATTGGAAGGAAAGCTTCAGATTTAGCAGCCAGAGCTTCAGGAGGAGCAGCAGCGAGCACAGCATCGGTTTTGCAGCAGCTCCTTCCATGTGCATGTTTTTGGGAGTGGAAAGGCTTGCAGAGTGTTAAAGTAGCTTTTTCTCTCCGCTGGAAAGCTGCACGCTCAGTGCCAGTGTTCTGCAGCTTCTTTCTTCACGTTTCAGCAGCTAGCACGCTCTCCGTGTGCTGGAGAAGCGGCAGAGGCTTCCTTGCCGGAGAAGCGGCACCTTCGCCGGCAGAGAGCATCCTGCCGGCCGCGGTGCGCTCCGGAGCGGGGGCTTGTGCCGAAAGAGGCCGGCAACAGGCGCTTACCTTCGGACAGCTCCGGATCGCCGTCTAATGCGTCTCTTGTCGCCTACACGGCAGGGAAAAGCTTTTCCACTCTGTCTAGGAAGGAGAAAGTGTGCCAGCACAGCAAATGCCTCCCGGACTTTCCCTGCAATTCAGCAAGTGCTTTGCAGCTTGAAATTGGAAGGAAAGCCTCAGATTTAGCAGCCAGAGCTTCAGGAGGAGCAGCAGCGAGCACAGCATCGGTTTTGCAGCAGCTCCTTCCATGTGCATGTTTTTGGGAGTGGAAAGGCTTGCAGAGTGTTAAAGTAGCTTTTTCTCTCCGCTGGAAAGCTGCACGCTCAGTGCCAGTGTTCTGCAGCTTCTTTCTTCACGTTTCAGCAGCTAGCACGCTCTCCGTGTGCTGGAGAAGCGGCAGAGGCTTCCTTGCCGGAGAAGCGGCACCTTCGCCGGCAGAGAGCATCCTGCCGGCCGCGGTGCGCTCCGGAGCGGGGGCTTGTGCCGAAAGAGGCCGGCAACAGGCGCTTACCTTCGGACAGCTCCGGATCGCCGTCTAATGCGTCTCTTGTCGCCTACACGGCAGGGAAAAGCTTTTCCACTCTGTCTAGGAAGGAGAAAGTGTGCCAGCACAGCAAATGCCTCCCGGACTTTCCCTGGAATTCAGCAAGTGCTTTGCAGCTTGAAATTGGAAGGAAAGCCTCAGATTTAGCAGCCAGAGCTTCAGGAGGAGCAGCAGCGAGCACAGCATCGGTTTTGCAGCAGCTCCTTCCATGTGCATGTTTTTGGGAGTGGAAAGGCTTGCAGAGTGTTAAAGTAGCTTTTTCTCTCCGCTGGAAAGCTGCACGCTCAGTGCCAGTGTTCTGCAGCTTCTTTCTTCACGTTTCAGCAGCTAGCACGTTCTCCGTGTGCTGGAGAAGCGGCAGAGGCTTCCTTGCCGGAGAAGCGGCACCTTCGCCGGCAGAGAGCATCCTGCCGGCCGCGGTGCGCTCCGGAGCGGGGGCTTGTGCCGAAAGAGGCCGGCAACAGGCGCTTACCTTCGGACAGCTCCGGATCGCCGTCTAATGCGTCTCTTGTCGCCTACACGGCAGGGAAAAGCTTTTCCACTCTGTCTAGGAAGGAGAAAGTGTGCCAGCACAGCAAATGCCTCCCGGACTTTCCCTGGAATTCAGCAAGTGCTTTGCAGCTTGAAATTGGAAGGAAAGCTTCAGATTTAGCAGCCAGAGCTTCAGGAGGAGCAGCAGCGAGCACAGCATCGGTTTTGCAGCAGCTCCTTCCATGTGCATGTTTTTGGGAGTGGAAAGGCTTGCAGAGTGTTAAAGTAGCTTTTTCTCTCCGCTGGAAAGCTGCACGCTCAGTGCCAGTGTTCTGCAGCTTCTTTCTTCACGTTTCAGCAGCTAGCACGCTCTCCGTGTGCTGGAGAAGCGGCAGAGGCTTCCTTGCCGGAGAAGCGGCACCTTCGCCGGCAGAGAGCATCCTGCCGGCCGCGGTGCGCTCCGGAGCGGGGGCTTGTGCCGAAAGAGGCCGGCAACAGGCGCTTACCTTCGGACAGCTCCGGATCGCCGTCTAATGCGTCTCTTGTCGCCTACACGGCAGGGAAAAGCTTTTCCACTCTGTCTAGGAAGGAGAAAGTGTGCCAGCACAGCAAATGCCTCCCGGACTTTCCCTGCAATTCAGCAAGTGCTTTGCAGCTTGAAATTGGAAGGAAAGCCTCAGATTTAGCAGCCAGAGCTTCAGGAGGAGCAGCAGCGAGCACAGCATCGCTTTTGCAGCAGCTCCTTCCATGTGCATGTTTTTGGGAGTGGAAAGGCTTGCAGAGTGTTAAAGTAGCTTTTTCTCTCCGCTGGAAAGCTGCACGCTCAGTGCCAGTGTTCTGCAGCTTCTTTCTTCACGTTTCAGCAGCTAGCACGCTCTCCGTGTGCTGGAGAAGCGGCAGAGGCTTCCTTGCCGGAGAAGCGGCACCTTCGCCGGCAGAGAGCATCCTGCCGGCCGCGGTGCGCTCCGGAGCGGGGGCTTGTGCCGAAAGAGGCCGGCAACAGGCGCTTACCTTCGGACAGCTCCGGATCGCCGTCTAATGCGTCTCTTGTCGCCTACACGGCAGGGAAAAGCTTTTCCACTCTGTCTAGGAAGGAGAAAGTGTGCCAGCACAGCAAATGCCTCCCGGACTTTCCCTGGAATTCACCAAGTGCTTTGCAGCTTGAAATTGGAAGGAAAGCCTCAGATTTAGCAGCCAGAGCTTCAGGAGGAGCAGCAGCGAGCACAGCATCGGTTTTGCAGCAGCTCCTTCCATGTGCATGTTTTTGGGAGTGGAAAGGCTTGCAGAGTGTTAAAGTAGCTTTTTCTCTCCGCTGGAAAGCTGCACGCTCAGTGCCAGTGTTCTGCAGCTTCTTTCTTCACGTTTCAGCAGCTAGCACGTTCTCCGTGTGCTGGAGAAGCGGCAGAGGCTTCCTTGCCGGAGAAGCGGCACCTTCGCCGGCAGAGAGCATCCTGCCGGCCGCGGTGCGCTCCGGAGCGGGGGCTTGTGCCGAAAGAGGCCGGCAACAGGCGCTTACCTTCGGACAGCTCCGGATCGCCGTCTAATGCGTCTCTTGTCGCCTACACGGCAGGCAAAAGCTTTTCCACTCTGTCTAGGAAGGAGAAAGTGTGCCAGCACAGCAAATGCCTCCCGGACTTTCCCTGCAATTCAGCAAGTGCTTTGCAGCTTGAAATTGGAAGGAAAGCCTCAGATTTAGCAGCCAGAGCTTCAGGAGGAGCAGCAGCGAGCACAGCATCGGTTTTGCAGCAGCTCCTTCCATGTGCATGTTTTTGGGAGTGGAAAGGCTTGCAGAGTGTTAAAGTAGCTTTTTCTCTCCGCTGGAAAGTTGCACGCTCAGTGCCAGTGTTCTGCAGCTTCTTTCTTCACGTTTCAGCAGCTAGCACGCTCTCCGTGTGCTGGAGAAGCGGCAGAGGCTTCCTTGCCGGAGAAGCGGCACCTTCGCCGGCAGAGAGCATCCTGCCGGCCGCGGTGCGCTCCGGAGCGGGGGCTTGTGCCGAAAGAGGCCGGCAACAGGCGCTTACCTTCGGACAGCTCCGGATCGCCGTCTAATGCGTCTCTTGTCGCCTACACGGCAGGGAAAAGCTTTTCCACTCTGTCTAGGAAGGAGAAAGTGTGCCAGCACAGCAAATGCCTCCCGGACTTTCCCTGGAATTCAGCAAGTGCTTTGCAGCTTGAAATTGGAAGGAAAGCCTCAGATTTAGCAGCCAGAGCTTCAGGAGGAGCAGCAGCGAGCACAGCATCGGTTTTGCAGCAGCTCCTTCCATGTGCATGTTTTTGGGAGTGGAAAGGCTTGCAGAGTGTTAAAGTAGCTTTTTCTCTCCGCTGGAAAGCTGCACGCTCAGTGCCAGTCTTCTGCAGCTTCTTTCTTCACGTTTCAGCAGCTAGCTCGCTCTCCGTGTGCTGGAGAAGCGGCAGAGGCTTCCTTGCCGGAGAAGCGGCACCTTCGCCGTCAGAGAGCATCCTGCCGGCCGCGGTGCGCTCCGGAGCGGGGGCTTGTGCCGAAAGAGGCCGGCAACAGGCGCTTACCTTCGGACAGCTCCGGATCGCCGTCTAATGCGTCTCTTGTCGCCTACACGGCAGGGAAAAGCTTTTCCACTCTGTCTAGGAAGGAGAAAGTGTGCCAGCACAGCAAATGCCTCCCGGACTTTCCCTGGAATTCAGCAAGTGCTTTGCAGCTTGAAATTGGAAGGAAAGCCTCAGATTTAGCAGCCAGAGCTTCAGGAGGAGCAGCAGCGAGCACAGCATCGGTTTTGCAGCAGCTCCTTCCATGTGCATGTTTTTGGGAGTGGAAAGGCTTGCAGAGTGTTAAAGTAGCTTTTTCTCTCCGCTGGAAAGTTGCACGCTCAGTGCCAGTGTTCTGCAGCTTCTTTCTTCACGTTTCAGCAGCTAGCACGCTCTCCGTGTGCTGGAGAAGCGGCAGAGGCTTCCTTGCCGGAGAAGCGGCACCTTCGCCGGCAGAGAGCATCCTGCCGGCCGCGGTGCGCTCCGGAGCGGGGGCTTGTGCCGAAAGAGGCCGGCAACAGGCGCTTACCTTCGGACAGCTCCGGATCGCCGTCTAATGCGTCTCTTGTCGCCTACACGGCAGGGAAAAGCTTTTCCACTCTGTCTAGGAAGGAGAAAGTGTGCCAGCACAGCAAATGCCTCCCGGACTTTCCCTGGAATTCAGCAAGTGCTTTGCAGCTTGAAATTGGAAGGAAAGCCTCAGATTTAGCAGCCAGAGCTTCAGGAGGAGCAGCAGCGAGCACAGCATCGGTTTTGCAGCAGCTCCTTCCATGTGCATGTTTTTGGGAGTGGAAAGGCTTGCAGAGTGTTAAAGTAGCTTTTTCTCTCCGCTGGAAAGCTGCACGCTCAGTGCCAGTGTTCTGCAGCTTCTTTCTTCACGTTTCAGCAGCTAGCACGCTCTCCGTGTGCTGGAGAAGCGGCAGAGGCTTCCTTGCCGGAGAAGCGGCACCTTCGCCGGCAGAGAGCATCCTGCCGGCCGCGGTGCGCTCCGGAGCGGGGGCTTGTGCCGAAAGAGGCCGGCAACAGGCGCTTACCTTCGGACAGCTCCGGATCGCCGTCTAATGCGTCTCTTGTCGCCTACACGGCAGGGAAAAGCTTTTCCACTCTGTCTAGGAAGGAGAAAGTGTGCCAGCACAGCAAATGCCTCCCGGACTTTCCCTGCAATTCAGCAAGTACTTTGCAGCTTGAAATTGGAAGGAAAGCCTCAGATTTAGCAGCCAGAGCTTCAGGAAAAGCAGCAGCGAGCACAGCATCGGTTTTGCAGCAGCTCCTTCCATGTGCATGTTTTTGGGAGTGGAAAGGCTTGCAGAGTGTTAAAGTAGCTTTTTCTCTTTGCTGGAAAGCTGCACGCTCAGTGCCAGTGTTCTGCAGCTTCTTTCTTCACGTTTCAGCAGCTAGCACGCTCTCCGTGTGCTGGAGAAGCGGCAGAGGCTTCCTTGCCGGAGAAGCGGCACCTTCGCCGGCAGAGAGCATCCTGCCGGCCGCGGTGCGCTCCGGAGCGGGGGCTTGTGCCGAAAGAGGCCGGCAACAGGCGCTTACCTTCGGACAGCTCCGGATCGCCGTCTAATGCGTCTCTTGTCGCCTACACGGCAGGGAAAAGCTTTTCCACTCTGTCTAGGAAGGAGAAAGTGTGCCAGCACAGCAAATGCCTCCCGGACTTTCCCTGGAATTCAGCAAGTGCTTTGCAGCTTGAAATTGGAAGGAAAGCCTCAGATTTAGCAGCCAGAGCTTCAGGAGGAGCAGCAGCGAGCACAGCATCGGTTTTGCAGCAGCTCCTTCCATGTGCATGTTTTTGGGAGTGGAAAGGCTTGCAGAGTGTTAAAGTAGCTTTTTCTCTCCGCTGGAAAGCTGCACGCTCAGTGCCAGTGTTCTGCAGCTTCTTTCTTCACGTTTCAGCAGCTAGCACGCTCTCCGTGTGCTGGAGAAGCGGCAGAGGCTTCCTTGCCGGAGAAGCGGCACCTTCGCCGGCAGAGAGCATCCTGCCGGCCGCGGTGCGCTCCGGAGCGGGGGCTTGTGCCGAAAGAGGCCGGCAACAGGCGCTTACCTTCGGACAGCTCCGGATCGCCGTCTAATGCGTCTCTTGTCGCCTACACGGCAGGGAAAAGCTTTTCCACTCTGTCTAGGAAGGAGAAAGTGTGCCAGCACAGCAAATGCCTCCCGGACTTTCCCTGCAATTCAGCAAGTGCTTTGCAGCTTGAAATTGGAAGGAAAGCCTCAGATTTAGCAGCCAGAGCTTCAGGAGGAGCAGCAGCGAGCACAGCATCGGTTTTGCAGCAGCTCCTTCCATGTGCATGTTTTTGGGAGTGGAAAGGCTTGCAGAGTGTTAAAGTAGCTTTTTCTCTCCGCTGGAAAGCTGCACGCTCAGTGCCAGTCTTCTGCAGCTTCTTTCTTCACGTTTCAGCAGCTAGCACGCTCTCCGTGTGCTGGAGAAGCGGCAGAGGCTTCCTTGCCGGAGAAGCGGCACCTTCGCCGGCAGAGAGCATCCTGCCGGCCGCGGTGCGCTCCGGAGCGGGGGCTTGTGCCGAAAGAGGCCGGCAACAGGCGCTTACCTTCGGACAGCTCCGGATCGCCGTCTAATGCGTCTCTTGTCGCCTACACGGCAGGGAAAAGCTTTTCCACTCTGTCTAGGAAGGAGAAAGTGTGCCAGCACAGCAAATGCCTCCCGGACTTTCCCTGCAATTCAGCAAGTACTTTGCAGCTTGAAATTGGAAGGAAAGCCTCAGATTTAGCAGCCAGAGCTTCAGGAGGAGCAGCAGCGAGCACAGCATCGGTTTTGCAGCAGCTCCTTCCATGTGCATGTTTTTGGGAGTGGAAAGGCTTGCAGAGTGTTAAAGTAGCTTTTTCTCTCCGCTGGAAAGCTGCACGCTCAGTGCCAGTCTTCTGCAGCTTCTTTCTTCACGTTTCAGCAGCTAGCACGCTCTCCGTGTGCTGGAGAAGCGGCAGAGGCTTCCTTGCCGGAGAAGCGGCGCCTTCGCCGGCAGAGAGCATCCTGCCGGCCGCGGTGCGCTCCGGAGCGGGGGCTTGTGCCGAAAGAGGCCGGCAACAGGCGCTTACCTTCGGACAGCTCCGGATCGCCGTCTAATGCGTCTCTTGTCGCCTACACGGCAGGGAAAAGCTTTTCCACTCTGTCTAGGAAGGAGAAAGTGTGCCAGCACAGCAAATGCCTCCCGGACTTTCCCTGGAATTCAGCAAGTGCTTTGCAGCTTGAAATTGGAAGGAAAGCTTCAGATTTAGCAGCCAGAGCTTCAGGAGGAGCAGCAGCGAGCACAGCATCGGTTTTGCAGCAGCTCCTTCCATGTGCATGTTTTTGGGAGTGGAAAGGCTTGCAGAGTGTTAAAGTAGCTTTTTCTCTCCGCTGGAAAGCTGCACGCTCAGTGCCAGTGTTCTGCAGCTTCTTTCTTCACGTTTCAGCAGCTAGCACGCTCTCCGTGTGCTGGAGAAGCGGCAGAGGCTTCCTTGCCGGAGAAGCGGCGCCTTCGCCGGCAGAGAGCATCCTGCCGGCCGCGGTGCGCTCCGGAGCGGGGGCTTGTGCCGAAAGAGGCCGGCAACAGGCGCTTACCTTCGGACAGCTCCGGATCGCCGTCTAATGCGTCTCTTGTCGCCTACACGGCAGGGAAAAGCTTTTCCACTCTGTCTAGGAAGGAGAAAGTGTGCCAGCACAGCAAATGCCTCCCGGACTTTCCCTGCAATTCAGCAAGTGCTTTGCAGCTTGAAATTGGAAGGAAAGCCTCAGATTTAGCAGCCAGAGCTTCAGGAGGAGCAGCAGCGAGCACAGCATCGCTTTTGCAGCAGCTCCTTCCATGTGCATGTTTTTGGGAGTGGAAAGGCTTGCAGAGTGTTAAAGTAGCTTTTTCTCTCCGCTGGAAAGCTGCACGCTCAGTGCCAGTGTTCTGCAGCTTCTTTCTTCACGTTTCAGCAGCTAGCACGCTCTCCGTGTGCTGGAGAAGCGGCAGAGGCTTCCTTGCCGGAGAAGCGGCACCTTCGCCGGCAGAGAGCATCCTGCCGGCCGCGGTGCGCTCCGGAGCGGGGGCTTGTGCCGAAAGAGGCCGGCAACAGGCGCTTACCTTCGGACAGCTCCGGATCGCCGTCTAATGCGTCTCTTGTCGCCTACACGGCAGGGAAAAGCTTTTCCACTCTGTCTAGGAAGGAGAAAGTGTGCCAGCACAGCAAATGCCTCCCGGACTTTCCCTGCAATTCAGCAAGTGCTTTGCAGCTTGAAATTGGAAGGAAAGCCTCAGATTTAGCAGCCAGAGCTTCAGGAGGAGCAGCAGCGAGCACAGCATCGGTTTTGCAGCAGCTCCTTCCATGTGCATGTTTTTGGGAGTGGAAAGGCTTGCAGAGTGTTAAAGTAGCTTTTTCTCTCCGCTGGAAAGCTGCACGCTCAGTGCCAGTGTTCTGCAGCTTCTTTCTTCACGTTTCAGCAGCTAGCACGTTCTCCGTGTGCTGGAGAAGCGGCAGAGGCTTCCTTGCCGGAGAAGCGGCACCTTCGCCGGCAGAGAGCATCCTGCCGGCCGCGGTGCGCTCCGGAGCGGGGGCTTGTGCCGAAAGAGGCCGGCAACAGGCGCTTACCTTCGGACAGCTCCGGATCGCCGTCTAATGCGTCTCTTGTCGCCTACACGGCAGGGAAAAGCTTTTCCACTCTGTCTAGGAAGGAGAAAGTGTGCCAGCACAGCAAATGCCTCCCGGACTTTCCCTGGAATTCAGCAAGTGCTTTGCAGCTTGAAATTGGAAGGAAAGCTTCAGATTTAGCAGCCAGAGCTTCAGGAGGAGCAGCAGCGAGCACAGCATCGGTTTTGCAGCAGCTCCTTCCATGTGCATGTTTTTGGGAGTGGAAAGGCTTGCAGAGTGTTAAAGTAGCTTTTTCTCTCCGCTGGAAAGCTGCACGCTCAGTGCCAGTGTTCTGCAGCTTCTTTCTTCACGTTTCAGCAGCTAGCACGCTCTCCGTGTGCTGGAGAAGCGGCAGAGGCTTCCTTGCCGGAGAAGCGGCACCTTCGCCGGCAGAGAGCATCCTGCCGGCCGCGGTGCGCTCCGGAGCGGGGGCTTGTGCCGAAAGAGGCCGGCAACAGGCGCTTACCTTCGGACAGCTCCGGATCGCCGTCTAATGCGTCTCTTGTCGCCTACACGGCAGGGAAAAGCTTTTCCACTCTGTCTAGGAAGGAGAAAGTGTGCCAGCACAGCAAATGCCTCCCGGACTTTCCCTGCAATTCAGCAAGTGCTTTGCAGCTTGAAATTGGAAGGAAAGCCTCAGATTTAGCAGCCAGAGCTTCAGGAGGAGCAGCAGCGAGCACAGCATCGCTTTTGCAGCAGCTCCTTCCATGTGCATGTTTTTGGGAGTGGAAAGGCTTGCAGAGTGTTAAAGTAGCTTTTTCTCTCCGCTGGAAAGCTGCACGCTCAGTGCCAGTGTTCTGCAGCTTCTTTCTTCACGTTTCAGCAGCTAGCACGCTCTCCGTGTGCTGGAGAAGCGGCAGAGGCTTCCTTGCCGGAGAAGCGGCACCTTCGCCGGCAGAGAGCATCCTGCCGGCCGCGGTGCGCTCCGGAGCGGGGGCTTGTGCCGAAAGAGGCCGGCAACAGGCGCTTACCTTCGGACAGCTCCGGATCGCCGTCTAATGCGTCTCTTGTCGCCTACACGGCAGGGAAAAGCTTTTCCACTCTGTCTAGGAAGGAGAAAGTGTGCCAGCACAGCAAATGCCTCCCGGACTTTCCCTGGAATTCACCAAGTGCTTTGCAGCTTGAAATTGGAAGGAAAGCCTCAGATTTAGCAGCCAGAGCTTCAGGAGGAGCAGCAGCGAGCACAGCATCGGTTTTGCAGCAGCTCCTTCCATGTGCATGTTTTTGGGAGTGGAAAGGCTTGCAGAGTGTTAAAGTAGCTTTTTCTCTCCGCTGGAAAGCTGCACGCTCAGTGCCAGTGTTCTGCAGCTTCTTTCTTCACGTTTCAGCAGCTAGCACGCTCTCCGTGTGCTGGAGAAGCGGCAGAGGCTTCCTTGCCGGAGAAGCGGCACCTTCGCCGGCAGAGAGCATCCTGCCGGCCGCGGTGCGCTCCGGAGCGGGGGCTTGTGCCGAAAGAGGCCGGCAACAGACGCTTACCTTCGGACAGCTCCGGATCGCCGTCTAATGCGTCTCTTGTCGCCTACACGGCAGGCAAAAGCTTTTCCACTCTGTCTAGGAAGGAGAAAGTGTGCCAGCACAGCAAATGCCTCCCGGACTTTCCCTGCAATTCAGCAAGTGCTTTGCAGCTTGAAATTGGAAGGAAAGCCTCAGATTTAGCAGCCAGAGCTTCAGGAGGAGCAGCAGCGAGCACAGCATCGGTTTTGCAGCAGCTCCTTCCATGTGCATGTTTTTGGGAGTGGAAAGGCTTGCAGAGTGTTAAAGTAGCTTTTTCTCTCCGCTGGAAAGTTGCACGCTCAGTGCCAGTGTTCTGCAGCTTCTTTCTTCACGTTTCAGCAGCTAGCACGCTCTCCGTGTGCTGGAGAAGCGGCAGAGGCTTCCTTGCCGGAGAAGCGGCACCTTCGCCGGCAGAGAGCATCCTGCCGGCCGCGGTGCGCTCCGGAGCGGGGGCTTGTGCCGAAAGAGGCCGGCAACAGGCGCTTACCTTCGGACAGCTCCGGATCGCCGTCTAATGCGTCTCTTGTCGCCTACACGGCAGGGAAAAGCTTTTCCACTCTGTCTAGGAAGGAGAAAGTGTGCCAGCACAGCAAATGCCTCCCGGACTTTCCCTGGAATTCAGCAAGTGCTTTGCAGCTTGAAATTGGAAGGAAAGCCTCAGATTTAGCAGCCAGAGCTTCAGGAGGAGCAGCAGCGAGCACAGCATCGGTTTTGCAGCAGCTCCTTCCATGTGCATGTTTTTGGGAGTGGAAAGGCTTGCAGAGTGTTAAAGTAGCTTTTTCTCTCCGCTGGAAAGCTGCACGCTCAGTGCCAGTCTTCTGCAGCTTCTTTCTTCACGTTTCAGCAGCTAGCTCGCTCTCCGTGTGCTGGAGAAGCGGCAGAGGCTTCCTTGCCGGAGAAGCGGCACCTTCGCCGGCAGAGAGCATCCTGCCGGCCGCGGTGCGCTCCGGAGCGGGGGCTTGTGCCGAAAGAGGCCGGCAACAGGCGCTTACCTTCGGACAGCTCCGGATCGCCGTCTAATGCGTCTCTTGTCGCCTACACGGCAGGGAAAAGCTTTTCCACTCTGTCTAGGAAGGAGAAAGTGTGCCAGCACAGCAAATGCCTCCCGGACTTTCCCTGGAATTCAGCAAGTGCTTTGCAGCTTGAAATTGGAAGGAAAGCCTCAGATTTAGCAGCCAGAGCTTCAGGAGGAGCAGCAGCGAGCACAGCATCGGTTTTGCAGCAGCTCCTTCCATGTGCATGTTTTTGGGAGTGGAAAGGCTTGCAGAGTGTTAAAGTAGCTTTTTCTCTCCGCTGGAAAGTTGCACGCTCAGTGCCAGTGTTCTGCAGCTTCTTTCTTCACGTTTCAGCAGCTAGCACGCTCTCCGTGTGCTGGAGAAGCGGCAGAGGCTTCCTTGCCGGAGAAGCGGCACCTTCGCCGGCAGAGAGCATCCTGCCGGCCGCGGTGCGCTCCGGAGCGGGGGCTTGTGCCGAAAGAGGCCGGCAACAGGCGCTTACCTTCGGACAGCTCCGGATCGCCGTCTAATGCGTCTCTTGTCGCCTACACGGCAGGGAAAAGCTTTTCCACTCTGTCTAGGAAGGAGAAAGTGTGCCAGCACAGCAAATGCCTCCCGGACTTTCCCTGGAATTCACCAAGTGCTTTGCAGCTTGAAATTGGAAGGAAAGCCTCAGATTTAGCAGCCAGAGCTTCAGGAGGAGCAGCAGCGAGCACAGCATCGGTTTTGCAGCAGCTCCTTCCATGTGCATGTTTTTGGGAGTGGAAAGGCTTGCAGAGTGTTAAAGTAGCTTTTTCTCTCCGCTGGAAAGCTGCACGCTCAGTGCCAGTGTTCTGCAGCTTCTTTTTTCACGTTTCAGCAGCTAGCACGCTCTCCGTGTGCTGGAGAAGCGGCAGAGGCTTCCTTGCCGGAGAAGCGGCACCTTCGCCGGCAGAGAGCATCCTGCCGGCCGCGGTGCGCTCCGGAGCGGGGGCTTGTGCCGAAAGAGGCCGGCAACAGGCGCTTACCTTCGGACAGCTCCGGATCGCCGTCTAATGCGTCTCTTGTCGCCTACACGGCAGGGAAAAGCTTTTCCACTCTGTCTAGGAAGGAGAAAGTGTGCCAGCACAGCAAATGCCTCCCGGACTTTCCCTGGAATTCAGCAAGTACTTTGCAGCTTGAAATTGGAAGGAAAGCCTCAGATTTAGCAGCCAGAGCTTCAGGAGGAGCAGCAGCGAGCACAGCATCGGTTTTGCAGCAGCTCCTTCCATGTGCATGTTTTTGGGAGTGGAAAGGCTTGCAGAGTGTTAAAGTAGCTTTTTCTCTCCGCTGGAAAGCTGCACGCTCAGTGCCAGTCTTCTGCAGCTTCTTTCTTCACGTTTCAGCAGCTAGCACGCTCTCCGTGTGCTGGAGAAGCGGCAGAGGCTTCCTTGCCGGAGAAGCGGCACCTTCGCCGGCAGAGAGCATCCTGCCGGCCGCGGTGCGCTCCGGAGCGGGGGCTTGTGCCGAAAGAGGCCGGCAACAGGCGCTTACCTTCGGACAGCTCCGGATCGCCGTCTAATGCGTCTCTTGTCGCCTACACGGCAGGGAAAAGCTTTTCCGCTCTGTCTAGGAAGGAGAAAGTGTGGCAGCACAGCAAATGCCTCCCGGACTTTCCCTGGAATTCAGCAAGTACTTTGCAGCTTGAAATTGGAAGGAAAGCCTCAGATTTAGCAGCCAGAGCTTCAGGAGGAGCAGCAGCGAGCACAGCATCGGTTTTGCAGCAGCTCCTTCCATGTGCATGTTTTTGGGAGTGGAAAGGCTTGCAGAGTGTTAAAGTAGCTTTTTCTCTCCGCTGGAAAGCTGCACGCTCAGTGCCAGTCTTCTGCAGCTTCTTTCTTCACGTTTCAGCAGCTAGCACGCTCTCCGTGTGCTGGAGAAGCGGCAGAGGCTTCCTTGCCGGAGAAGCGGCACCTTCGCCGGCAGAGAGCATCCTGCCGGCCGCGGTGCGCTCCGGAGCGGGGGCTTGTGCCGAAAGAGGCCGGCAACAGGCGCTTACCTTCGGACAGCTCCGGATCGCCGTCTAATGCGTCTCTTGTCGCCTACACGGCAGGGAAAAGCTTTTCCACTCTGTCTAGGAAGGAGAAAGTGTGCCAGCACAGCAAATGCCTCCCGGACTTTCCCTGCAATTCAGCAAGTGCTTTGCAGCTTGAAATTGGAAGGAAAGCCTCAGATTTAGCAGCCAGAGCTTCAGGAGGAGCAGCAGCGAGCACAGCATCGGTTTTGCAGCAGCTCCTTCCATGTGCATGTTTTTGGGAGTGGAAAGGCTTGCAGAGTGTTAAAGTAGCTTTTTCTCTCCGCTGGAAAGCTGCACGCTCAGTGCCAGTCTTCTGCAGCTTCTTTCTTCACGTTTCAGCAGCTAGCTCGCTCTCCGTGTGCTGGAGAAGCGGCAGAGGCTTCCTTGCCGGAGAAGCGGCACCTTCGCCGGCAGAGAGCATCCTGCCGGCCGCGGTGCGCTCCGGAGCGGGGGCTTGTGCCGAAAGAGGCCGGCAACAGGCGCTTACCTTCGGACAGCTCCGGATCGCCGTCTAATGCGTCTCTTGTCGCCTACACGGCAGGGAAAAGCTTTTCCACTCTGTCTAGGAAGGAGAAAGTGTGCCAGCACAGCAAATGCCTCCCGGACTTTCCCTGGAATTCACCAAGTGCTTTGCAGCTTGAAATTGGAAGGAAAGCCTCAGATTTAGCAGCCAGAGCTTCAGGAGGAGCAGCAGCGAGCACAGCATCGGTTTTGCAGCAGCTCCTTCCATGTGCATGTTTTTGGGAGTGGAAAGGCTTGCAGAGTGTTAAAGTAGCTTTTTCTCTCCGCTGGAAAGCTGCACGCTCAGTGCCAGTCTTCTGCAGCTTCTTTCTTCACGTTTCAGCAGCTAGCACGCTCTCCGTGTGCTGGAGAAGCGGCAGAGGCTTCCTTGCCGGAGAAGCGGCACCTTCGCCGGCAGAGAGCATCCTGCCGGCCGCGGTGCGCTCCGGAGCGGGGGCTTGTGCCGAAAGAGGCCGGCAACAGGCGCTTACCTTCGGACAGCTCCGGATCGCCGTCTAATGCGTCTCTTGTCGCCTACACGGCAGGGAAAAGCTTTTCCGCTCTGTCTAGGAAGGAGAAAGTGTGGCAGCACAGCAAATGCCTCCCGGACTTTCCCTGGAATTCAGCAAGTGCTTTGCAGCTTGAAATTGGAAGGAAAGCCTCAGATTTAGCAGCCAGAGCTTCAGGAGGAGCAGCAGCGAGCACAGCATCGGTTTTGCAGCAGCTCCTTCCATGTGCATGTTTTTGGGAGTGGAAAGGCTTGCAGAGTGTTAAAGTAGCTTTTTCTCTCCGCTGGAAAGCTGCACGCTCAGTGCCAGTCTTCTGCAGCTTCTTTCTTCACGTTTCAGCAGCTAGCACGCTCTCCGTGTGCTGGAGAAGCGGCAGAGGCTTCCTTGCCGGAGAAGCGGCACCTTCGCCGGCAGAGAGCATCCTGCCGGCCGCGGTGCGCTCCGGAGCGGGGGCTTGTGCCGAAAGAGGCCGGCAACAGGCGCTTACCTTCGGACAGCTCCGGATCGCCGTCTAATGCGTCTCTTGTCGCCTACACGGCAGGGAAAAGCTTTTCCACTCTGTCTAGGAAGGAGAAAGTGTGCCAGCACAGCAAATGCCTCCCGGACTTTCCCTGCAATTCAGCAAGTGCTTTGCAGCTTGAAATTGGAAGGAAAGCCTCAGATTTAGCAGCCAGAGCTTCAGGAGGAGCAGCAGCGAGCACAGCATCGGTTTTGCAGCAGCTCCTTCCATGTGCATGTTTTTGGGAGTGGAAAGGCTTGCAGAGTGTTAAAGTAGCTTTTTCTCTCCGCTGGAAAGCTGCACGCTCAGTGCCAGTCTTCTGCAGCTTCTTTCTTCACGTTTCAGCAGCTAGCACGCTCTCCGTGTGCTGGAGAAGCGGCAGAGGCTTCCTTGCCGGAGAAGCGGCACCTTCGCCGGCAGAGAGCATCCTGGCGGCCGCGGTGCGCTCCGGAGCGGGGGCTTGTGCCGAAAGAGGCCGGCAACAGGCGCTTACCTTCGGACAGCTCCGGATCGCCGTCTAATGCGTCTCTTGTCGCCTACACGGCAGAGAAAAGCTTTTCCACTCTGTCTAGGAAGGAGAAAGTGTGCCAGCACAGCAAATGCCTCCCGGACTTTCCCTGGAATTCACCAAGTGCTTTGCAGCTTGAAATTGGAAGGAAAGCCTCAGATTTAGCAGCCAGAGCTTCGGGAGGAGCAGCAGCGAGCACAGCATCGGTTTTGCAGCAGCTCCTTCCATGTGCATGTTTTTGGGAGTGGAAAGGCTTGCAGAGTGTTAAAGTAGCTTTTTCTCTCCGCTGGAAAGCTGCACGCTCAGTGCCAGTGTTCTGCAGCTTCTTTTTTCACGTTTCAGCAGCTAGCACGCTCTCCGTGTGCTGGAGAAGCGGCAGAGGCTTCCTTGCCGGAGAAGCGGCACCTTCGCCGGCAGAGAGCATCCTGCCGGCCGCGGTGCGCTCCGGAGCGGGGGCTTGTGCCGAAAGAGGCCGGCAACAGGCGCTTACCTTCGGACAGCTCCGGATCGCCGTCTAATGCGTCTCTTGTCGCCTACACGGCAGGGAAAAGCTTTTCCACTCTGTCTAGGAAGGAGAAAGTGTGCCAGCACAGCAAATGCTTCCCGGACTTTCCCTGGAATTCAGCAAGTACTTTGCAGCTTGAAATTGGAAGGAAAGCCTCAGATTTAGCAGCCAGAGCTTCAGGAGGAGCAGCAGCGAGCACAGCATCGGTTTTGCAGCAGCTCCTTCCATGTGCATGTTTTTGGGAGTGGAAAGGCTTGCAGAGTGTTAAAGTAGCTTTTTCTCTCCGCTGGAAAGCTGCACGCTCAGTGCCAGTCTTCTGCAGCTTCTTTCTTCACGTTTCAGCAGCTAGCACGCTCTGCGTGTGCTGGAGAAGCGGCAGAGGCTTCCTTGCCGGAGAAGCGGCACCTTCGCCGGCAGAGAGCATCCTGCCGGCCGCGGTGCGCTCCGGAGCGGGGGCTTGTGCCGAAAGAGGCCGGCAACAGGCGCTTACCTTCGGACAGCTCCGGATCGCCGTCTAATGCGTCTCTTGTCGCCTACACGGCAGGGAAAAGCTTTTCCGCTCTGTCTAGGAAGGAGAAAGTGTGCCAGCACAGCAAATGCCTCCCGGACTTTCCCTGCAATTCAGCAAGTGCTTTGCAGCTTGAAATTGGAAGGAAAGCCTCAGATTTAGCAGCCAGAGCTTCAGGAGGAGCAGCAGCGAGCACAGCATCGGTTTTGCAGCAGCTCCTTCCATGTGCATGTTTTTGGGAGTGGAAAGGCTTGCAGAGTGTTAAAGTAGCTTTTTCTCTCCGCTGGAAAGCTGCACGCTCAGTGCCAGTGTTCTGCAGCTTCTTTCTTCACGTTTCAGCAGCTAGCACGCTCTCCGTGTGCTGGAGAAGCGGCAGAGGCTTCCTTGCCGGAGAAGCGGCACCTTCGCCGGCAGAGAGCATCCTGCCGGCCGCGGTGCGCTCCGGAGCGGGGGCTTGTGCCGAAAGAGGCCGGCAACAGGCGCTTACCTTCGGACAGCTCCGGATCGCCGTCTAATGCGTCTCTTGTCGCCTACACGGCAGGGAAAAGCTTTTCCACTCTGTCTAGGAAGGAGAAAGTGTGCCAGCACAGCAAATGCCTCCCGGACTTTCCCTGCAATTCAGCAAGTGCTTTGCAGCTTGAAATTGGAAGGAAAGCCTCAGATTTAGCAGCCAGAGCTTCAGGAGGAGCAGCAGCGAGCACAGCATCGGTTTTGCAGCAGCTCCTTCCATGTGCATGTTTTTGGGAGTGGAAAGGCTTGCAGAGTGTTAAAGTAGCTTTTTCTCTCCGCTGGAAAGCTGCACGCTCAGTGCCAGTCTTCTGCAGCTTCTTTCTTCACGTTTCAGCAGCTAGCACGCTCTCCGTGTGCTGGAGAAGCGGCAGAGGCTTCCTTGCCGGAGAAGCGGCACCTTCGCCGGCAGAGAGCATCCTGCCGGCCGCGGTGCGCTCCGGAGCGGGGGCTTGTGCCGAAAGAGGCCGGCAACAGGCGCTTACCTTCGGACAGCTCCGGATCGCCGTCTAATGCGTCTCTTGTCGCCTACACGGCAGGGAAAAGCTTTTCCACTCTGTCTAGGAAGGAGAAAGTGTGCCAGCACAGCAAATGCCTCCCGGACTTTCCCTGCAATTCAGCAAGTGCTTTGCAGCTTGAAATTGGAAGGAAAGCCTCAGATTTAGCAGCCAGAGCTTCAGGAGGAGCAGCAGCGAGCACAGCATCGCTTTTGCAGCAGCTCCTTCCATGTGCATGTTTTTGGGAGTGGAAAGGCTTGCAGAGTGTTAAAGTAGCTTTTTCTCTCCGCTGGAAAGCTGCACGCTCAGTGCCAGTGTTCTGCAGCTTCTTTTTTCACGTTTCAGCAGCTAGCACGCTCTCCGTGTGCTGGAGAAGCGGCAGAGGCTTCCTTGCCGGAGAAGCGGCACCTTCGCCGGCAGAGAGCATCCTGCCGGCCGCGGTGCGCTCCGGAGCGGGGGCTTGTGCCGAAAGAGGCCGGCAACAGGCGCTTACCTTCGGACAGCTCCGGATCGCCGTCTAATGCGTCTCTTGTCGCCTACACGGCAGGGAAAAGCTTTTCCACTCTGTCTAGGAAGGAGAAAGTGTGCCAGCACAGCAAATGCTTCCCGGACTTTCCCTGGAATTCAGCAAGTACTTTGCAGCTTGAAATTGGAAGGAAAGCCTCAGATTTAGCAGCCAGAGCTTCAGGAGGAGCAGCAGCGAGCACAGCATCGGTTTTGCAGCAGCTCCTTCCATGTGCATGTTTTTGGGAGTGGAAAGGCTTGCAGAGTGTTAAAGTAGCTTTTTCTCTCCGCTGGAAAGCTGCACGCTCAGTGCCAGTCTTCTGCAGCTTCTTTCTTCACGTTTCAGCAGCTAGCACGCTCTGCGTGTGCTGGAGAAGCGGCAGAGGCTTCCTTGCCGGAGAAGCGGCACCTTCGCCGGCAGAGAGCATCCTGCCGGCCGCGGTGCGCTCCGGAGCGGGGGCTTGTGCCGAAAGAGGCCGGCAACAGGCGCTTACCTTCGGACAGCTCCGGATCGCCGTCTAATGCGTCTCTTGTCGCCTACACGGCAGGGAAAAGCTTTTCCGCTCTGTCTAGGAAGGAGAAAGTGTGGCAGCACAGCAAATGCCTCCCGGACTTTCCCTGCAATTCAGCAAGTGCTTTGCAGCTTGAAATTGGAAGGAAAGCCTCAGATTTAGCAGCCAGAGCTTCAGGAGGAGCAGCAGCGAGCACAGCATCGGTTTTGCAGCAGCTCCTTCCATGTGCATGTTTTTGGGAGTGGAAAGGCTTGCAGAGTGTTAAAGTAGCTTTTTCTCTCCGCTGGAAAGCTGCACGCTCAGTGCCAGTCTTCTGCAGCTTCTTTCTTCACGTTTCAGCAGCTAGCACGCTCTCCGTGTGCTGGAGAAGCGGCAGAGGCTTCCTTGCCGGAGAAGCGGCACCTTCGCCGGCAGAGAGCATCCTGCCGGCCGCGGTGCGCTCCGGAGCGGGGGCTTGTGCCGAAAGAGGCCGGCAACAGGCGCTTACCTTCGGACAGCTCCGGATCGCCGTCTAATGCGTCTCTTGTCGCCTACACGGCAGGGAAAAGCTTTTCCACTCTGTCTAGGAAGGAGAAAGTGTGCCAGCACAGCAAATGCCTCCCGGACTTTCCCTGCAATTCAGCAAGTGCTTTGCAGCTTGAAATTGGAAGGAAAGCCTCAGATTTAGCAGCCAGAGCTTCAGGAGGAGCAGCAGCGAGCACAGCATCGGTTTTGCAGCAGCTCCTTCCATGTGCATGTTTTTGGGAGTGGAAAGGCTTGCAGAGTGTTAAAGTAGCTTTTTCTCTCCGCTGGAAAGCTGCACGCTCAGTGCCAGTCTTCTGCAGCTTCTTTCTTCACGTTTCAGCAGCTAGCACGCTCTCCGTGTGCTGGAGAAGCGGCAGAGGCTTCCTTGCCGGAGAAGCGGCACCTTCGCCGGCAGAGAGCATCCTGCCGGCCGCGGTGCGCTCCGGAGCGGGGGCTTGTGCCGAAAGAGGCCGGCAACAGGCGCTTACCTTCGGACAGCTCCGGATCGCCGTCTAATGCGTCTCTTGTCGCCTACACGGCAGGGAAAAGCTTTTCCACTCTGTCTAGGAAGGAGAAAGTGTGCCAGCACAGCAAATGCCTCCCGGACTTTCCCTGCAATTCAGCAAGTGCTTTGCAGCTTGAAATTGGAAGGAAAGCCTCAGATTTAGCAGCCAGAGCTTCAGGAGGAGCAGCAGCGAGCACAGCATCGGTTTTGCAGCAGCTCCTTCCATGTGCATGTTTTTGGGAGTGGAAAGGCTTGCAGAGTGTTAAAGTAGCTTTTTCTCTCCGCTGGAAAGCTGCACGCTCAGTGCCAGTCTTCTGCAGCTTCTTTCTTCACGTTTCAGCAGCTAGCACGCTCTCCGTGTGCTGGAGAAGCGGCAGAGGCTTCCTTGCCGGAGAAGCGGCACCTTCGCCGGCAGAGAGCATCCTGCCGGCCGCGGTGCGCTCCGGAGCGGGGGCTTGTGCCGAAAGAGGCCGGCAACAGGCGCTTACCTTCGGACAGCTCCGGATCGCCGTCTAATGCGTCTCTTGTCGCCTACACGGCAGAGAAAAGCTTTTCCACTCTGTCTAGGAAGGAGAAAGTGTGCCAGCACAGCAAATGCCTCCCGGACTTTCCCTGGAATTCACCAAGTGCTTTGCAGCTTGAAATTGGAAGGAAAGCCTCAGATTTAGCAGCCAGAGCTTCAGGAGGAGCAGCAGCGAGCACAGCATCGGTTTTGCAGCAGCTCCTTCCATGTGCATGTTTTTGGGAGTGGAAAGGCTTGCAGAGTGTTAAAGTAGCTTTTTCTCTCCGCTGGAAAGCTGCACGCTCAGTGCCAGTCTTCTGCAGCTTCTTTCTTCACGTTTCAGCAGCTAGCACGCTCTGCGTGTGCTGGAGAAGCGGCAGAGGCTTCCTTGCCGGAGAAGCGGCACCTTCGCCGGCAGAGAGCATCCTGCCGGCCGCGGTGCGCTCCGGAGCGGGGGCTTGTGCCGAAAGAGGCCGGCAACAGGCGCTTACCTTCGGACAGCTCCGGATCGCCGTCTAATGCGTCTCTTGTCGCCTACACGGCAGGGAAAAGCTTTTCCGCTCTGTCTAGGAAGGAGAAAGTGTGGCAGCACAGCAAATGCCTCCCGGACTTTCCCTGCAATTCAGCAAGTGCTTTGCAGCTTGAAATTGGAAGGAAAGCCTCAGATTTAGCAGCCAGAGCTTCAGGAGGAGCAGCAGCGAGCACAGCATCGGTTTTGCAGCAGCTCCTTCCATGTGCATGTTTTTGGGAGTGGAAAGGCTTGCAGAGTGTTAAAGTAGCTTTTTCTCTCCGCTGGAAAGCTGCACGCTCAGTGCCAGTCTTCTGCAGCTTCTTTCTTCACGTTTCAGCAGCTAGCACGCTCTCCGTGTGCTGGAGAAGCGGCAGAGGCTTCCTTGCCGGAGAAGCGGCACCTTCGCCGGCAGAGAGCATCCTGCCGGCCGCGGTGCGCTCCGGAGCGGGGGCTTGTGCCGAAAGAGGCCGGCAACAGGCGCTTACCTTCGGACAGCTCCGGATCGCCGTCTAATGCGTCTCTTGTCGCCTACACGGCAGGGAAAAGCTTTTCCACTCTGTCTAGGAAGGAGAAAGTGTGCCAGCACAGCAAATGCCTCCCGGACTTTCCCTGCAATTCAGCAAGTGCTTTGCAGCTTGAAATTGGAAGGAAAGCCTCAGATTTAGCAGCCAGAGCTTCAGGAGGAGCAGCAGCGAGCACAGCATCGCTTTTGCAGCAGCTCCTTCCATGTGCATGTTTTTGGGAGTGGAAAGGCTTGCAGAGTGTTAAAGTAGCTTTTTCTCTCCGCTGGAAAGCTGCACGCTCAGTGCCAGTCTTCTGCAGCTTCTTTCTTCACGTTTCAGCAGCTAGCACGCTCTCCGTGTGCTGGAGAAGCGGCAGAGGCTTCCTTGCCGGAGAAGCGGCACCTTCGCCGGCAGAGAGCATCCTGCCGGCCGCGGTGCGCTCCGGAGCGGGGGCTTGTGCCGAAAGAGGCCGGCAACAGGCGCTTACCTTCGGACAGCTCCGGATCGCCGTCTAATGCGTCTCTTGTCGCCTACACGGCAGGGAAAAGCTTTTCCACTCTGTCTAGGAAGGAGAAAGTGTGCCAGCACAGCAAATGCCTCCCGGACTTTCCCTGCAATTCAGCAAGTGCTTTGCAGCTTGAAATTGGAAGGAAAGCCTCAGATTTAGCAGCCAGAGCTTCAGGAGGAGCAGCAGCGAGCACAGCATCGGTTTTGCAGCAGCTCCTTCCATGTGCATGTTTTTGGGAGTGGAAAGGCTTGCAGAGTGTTAAAGTAGCTTTTTCTCTCCGCTGGAAAGCTGCACGCTCAGTGCCAGTCTTCTGCAGCTTCTTTCTTCACGTTTCAGCAGCTAGCTCGCTCTCCGTGTGCTGGAGAAGCGGCAGAGGCTTCCTTGCCGGAGAAGCGGCACCTTCGCCGGCAGAGAGCATCCTGCCGGCCGCGGTGCGCTCCGGAGCGGGGGCTTGTGCCGAAAGAGGCCGGCAACAGACGCTTACCTTCGGACAGCTCCGGATCGCCGTCTAATGCGTCTCTTGTCGCCTACACGGCAGGGAAAAGCTTTTCCACTCTGTCTAGGAAGGAGAAAGTGTGCCAGCACAGCAAATGCCTCCCGGACTTTCCCTGCAATTCAGCAAGTGCTTTGCAGCTTGAAATTGGAAGGAAAGCCTCAGATTTAGCAGCCAGAGCTTCAGGAGGAGCAGCAGCGAGCACAGCATCGGTTTTGCAGCAGCTCCTTCCATGTGCATGTTTTTGGGAGTGGAAAGGCTTGCAGAGTGTTAAAGTAGCTTTTTCTCTCCGCTGGAAAGCTGCACGCTCAGTGCCAGTCTTCTGCAGCTTCTTTCTTCACGTTTCAGCAGCTAGCACGCTCTCCGTGTGCTGGAGAAGCGGCAGAGGCTTCCTTGCCGGAGAAGCGGCACCTTCGCCGGCAGAGAGCATCCTGCCGGCCGCGGTGCGCTCCGGAGCGGGGGCTTGTGCCGAAAGAGGCCGGCAACAGGCGCTTACCTTCGGACAGCTCCGGATCGCCGTCTAATGCGTCTCTTGTCGCCTACACGGCAGGGAAAAGCTTTTCCACTCTGTCTAGGAAGGAGAAAGTGTGCCAGCACAGCAAATGCCTCCCGGACTTTCCCTGGAATTCAGCAAGTGCTTTGCAGCTTGAAATTGGAAGGAAAGCCTCAGATTTAGCAGCCAGAGCTTCAGGAGGAGCAGCAGCGAGCACAGCATCGGTTTTGCAGCAGCTCCTTCCATGTGCATGTTTTTGGGAGTGGAAAGGCTTGCAGAGTGTTAAAGTAGCTTTTTCTCTCCGCTGGAAAGCTGCACGCTCAGTGCCAGTGTTCTGCAGCTTCTTTCTTCACGTTTCAGCAGCTAGCACGCTCTCCGTGTGCTGGAGAAGCGGCAGAGGCTTCCTTGCCGGAGAAGCGGCACCTTCGCCGGCAGAGAGCATCCTGCCGGCCGCGGTGCGCTCCGGAGCGGGGGCTTGTGCCGAAAGAGGCCGGCAACAGGCGCTTACCTTCGGACAGCTCCGGATCGCCGTCTAATGCGTCTCTTGTCGCCTACACGGCAGGGAAAAGCTTTTCCACTCTGTCTAGGAAGGAGAAAGTGTGCCAGCACAGCAAATGCCTCCCGGACTTTCCCTGCAATTCAGCAAGTGCTTTGCAGCTTGAAATTGGAAGGAAAGCCTCAGATTTAGCAGCCAGAGCTTCAGGAGGAGCAGCAGCGAGCACAGCATCGGTTTTGCAGCAGCTCCTTCCATGTGCATGTTTTTGGGAGTGGAAAGGCTTGCAGAGTGTTAAAGTAGCTTTTTCTCTCCGCTGGAAAGCTGCACGCTCAGTGCCAGTCTTCTGCAGCTTCTTTCTTCACGTTTCAGCAGCTAGCACGCTCTCCGTGTGCTGGAGAAGCGGCAGAGGCTTCCTTGCCGGAGAAGCGGCACCTTCGCCGGCAGAGAGCATCCTGCCGGCCGCGGTGCGCTCCGGAGCGGGGGCTTGTGCCGAAAGAGGCCGGCAACAGGCGCTTACCTTCGGACAGCTCCGGATCGCCGTCTAATGCGTCTCTTGTCGCCTACACGGCAGGGAAAAGCTTTTCCACTCTGTCTAGGAAGGAGAAAGTGTGCCAGCACAGCAAATGCCTCCCGGACTTTCCCTGCAATTCAGCAAGTGCTTTGCAGCTTGAAATTGGAAGGAAAGCCTCAGATTTAGCAGCCAGAGCTTCAGGAGGAGCAGCAGCGAGCACAGCATCGGTTTTGCAGCAGCTCCTTCCATGTGCATGTTTTTGGGAGTGGAAAGGCTTGCAGAGTGTTAAAGTAGCTTTTTCTCTCCGCTGGAAAGCTGCACGCTCAGTGCCAGTGTTCTGCAGCTTCTTTCTTCACGTTTCAGCAGCTAGCTCGCTCTCCGTGTGCTGGAGAAGCGGCAGAGGCTTCCTTGCCGGAGAAGCGGCACCTTCGCCGGCAGAGAGCATCCTGCCGGCCGCGGTGCGCTCCGGAGCGGGGGCTTGTGCCGAAAGAGGCCGGCAACAGACGCTTACCTTCGGACAGCTCCGGATCGCCGTCTAATGCGTCTCTTGTCGCCTACACGGCAGGGAAAAGCTTTTCCACTCTGTCTAGGAAGGAGAAAGTGTGCCAGCACAGCAAATGCCTCCCGGACTTTCCCTGGAATTCAGCAAGTGCTTTGCAGCTTGAAATTGGAAGGAAAGCCTCAGATTTAGCAGCCAGAGCTTCAGGAGGAGCAGCAGCGAGCACAGCATCGGTTTTGCAGCAGCTCCTTCCATGTGCATGTTTTTGGGAGTGGAAAGGCTTGCAGAGTGTTAAAGTAGCTTTTTCTCTCCGCTGGAAAGCTGCACGCTCAGTGCCAGTCTTCTGCAGCTTCTTTCTTCACGTTTCAGCAGCTAGCACGCTCTCCGTGTGCTGGAGAAGCGGCAGAGGCTTCCTTGCCGGAGAAGCGGCACCTTCGCCGGCAGAGAGCATCCTGCCGGCCGCGGTGCGCTCCGGAGCGGGGGCTTGTGCCGAAAGAGGCCGGCAACAGGCGCTTACCTTCGGACAGCTCCGGATCGCCGTCTAATGCGTCTCTTGTCGCCTACACGGCAGGGAAAAGCTTTTCCACTCTGTCTAGGAAGGAGAAAGTGTGCCAGCACAGCAAATGCCTCCCGGACTTTCCCTGCAATTCAGCAAGTGCTTTGCAGCTTGAAATTGGAAGGAAAGCCTCAGATTTAGCAGCCAGAGCTTCAGGAGGAGCAGCAGCGAGCACAGCATCGGTTTTGCAGCAGCTCCTTCCATGTGCATGTTTTTGGGAGTGGAAAGGCTTGCAGAGTGTTAAAGTAGCTTTTTCTCTCCGCTGGAAAGCTGCACGCTCAGTGCCAGTGTTCTGCAGCTTCTTTCTTCACGTTTCAGCAGCTAGCACGCTCTCCGTGTGCTGGAGAAGCGGCAGAGGCTTCCTTGCCGGAGAAGCGGCACCTTCGCCGGCAGAGAGCATCCTGCCGGCCGCGGTGCGCTCCGGAGCGGGGGCTTGTGCCGAAAGAGGCCGGCAACAGGCGCTTACCTTCGGACAGCTCCGGATCGCCGTCTAATGCGTCTCTTGTCGCCTACACGGCAGGGAAAAGCTTTTCCACTCTGTCTAGGAAGGAGAAAGTGTGCCAGCACAGCAAATGCCTCCCGGACTTTCCCTGCAATTCAGCAAGTGCTTTGCAGCTTGAAATTGGAAGGAAAGCCTCAGATTTAGCAGCCAGAGCTTCAGGAGGAGCAGCAGCGAGCACAGCATCGGTTTTGCAGCAGCTCCTTCCATGTGCATGTTTTTGGGAGTGGAAAGGCTTGCAGAGTGTTAAAGTAGCTTTTTCTCTCCGCTGGAAAGCTGCACGCTCAGTGCCAGTCTTCTGCAGCTTCTTTCTTCACGTTTCAGTAGCTAGCACGCTCTCCGTGTGCTGGAGAAGCGGCAGAGGCTTCCTTGCCGGAGAAGCGGCACCTTCGCCGGCAGAGAGCATCATGCCGGCCGCGGTGCGCTCCGGAGCGGGGGCTTGTGCCGAAAGAGGCCGGCAACAGGCGCTTACCTTCGGACAGCTCCGGATCGCCGTCTAATGCGTCTCTTGTCGCCTACACGGCAGGGAAAAGCTTTTCCACTCTGTCTAGGAAGGAGAAAGTGTGCCAGCACAGCAAATGCCTCCCGGACTTTCCCTGCAATTCAGCAAGTGCTTTGCAGCTTGAAATTGGAAGGAAAGCCTCAGATTTAGCAGCCAGAGCTTCAGGAGGAGCAGCAGCGAGCACAGCATCGGTTTTGCAGCAGCTCCTTCCATGTGCATGTTTTTGGGAGTGGAAAGGCTTGCAGAGTGTTAAAGTAGCTTTTTCTCTCCGCTGGAAAGCTGCACGCTCAGTGCCAGTCTTCTGCAGCTTCTTTCTTCACGTTTCAGCAGCTAGCTCGCTCTCCGTGTGCTGGAGAAGCGGCAGAGGCTTCCTTGCCGGAGAAGCGGCACCTTCGCCGGCAGAGAGCATCCTGCCGGCCGCGGTGCGCTCCGGAGCGGGGGCTTGTGCCGAAAGAGGCCGGCAACAGACGCTTACCTTCGGACAGCTCCGGATCGCCGTCTAATGCGTCTCTTGTCGCCTACACGGCAGGGAAAAGCTTTTCCACTCTGTCTAGGAAGGAGAAAGTGTGCCAGCACAGCAAATGCCTCCCGGACTTTCCCTGCAATTCAGCAAGTGCTTTGCAGCTTGAAATTGGAAGGAAAGCCTCAGATTTAGCAGCCAGAGCTTCAGGAGGAGCAGCAGCGAGCACAGCATCGGTTTTGCAGCAGCTCCTTCCATGTGCATGTTTTTGGGAGTGGAAAGGCTTGCAGAGTGTTAAAGTAGCTTTTTCTCTCCGCTGGAAAGCTGCACGCTCAGTGCCAGTGTTCTGCAGCTTCTTTCTTCACGTTTCAGCAGCTAGCACGCTCTCCGTGTGCTGGAGAAGCGGCAGAGGCTTCCTTGCCGGAGAAGCGGCACCTTCGCCGGCAGAGAGCATCCTGCCGGCCGCGGTGCGCTCCGGAGCGGGGGCTTGTGCCGAAAGAGGCCGGCAACAGGCGCTTACCTTCGGACAGCTCCGGATCGCCGTCTAATGCGTCTCTTGTCGCCTACACGGCAGGGAAAAGCTTTTCCACTCTGTCTAGGAAGGAGAAAGTGTGCCAGCACAGCAAATGCCTCCCGGACTTTCCCTGCAATTCAGCAAGTGCTTTGCAGCTTGAAATTGGAAGGAAAGCCTCAGATTTAGCAGCCAGAGCTTCAGGAGGAGCAGCAGCGAGCACAGCATCGGTTTTGCAGCAGCTCCTTCCATGTGCATGTTTTTGGGAGTGGAAAGGCTTGCAGAGTGTTAAAGTAGCTTTTTCTCTCCGCTGGAAAGCTGCACGCTCAGTGCCAGTGTTCTGCAGCTTCTTTCTTCACGTTTCAGCAGCTAGCACGCTCTCCGTGTGCTGGAGAAGCGGCAGAGGCTTCCTTGCCGGAGAAGCGGCACCTTCGCCGGCAGAGAGCATCCTGCCGGCCGCGGTGCGCTCCGGAGCGGGGGCTTGTGCCGAAAGAGGCCGGCAACAGGCGCTTACCTTCGGACAGCTCCGGATCGCCGTCTAATGCGTCTCTTGTCGCCTACACGGCAGGGAAAAGCTTTTCCACTCTGTCTAGGAAGGAGAAAGTGTGCCAGCACAGCAAATGCCTCCCGGACTTTCCCTGCAATTCAGCAAGTGCTTTGCAGCTTGAAATTGGAAGGAAAGCCTCAGATTTAGCAGCCAGAGCTTCAGGAGGAGCAGCAGCGAGCACAGCATCGGTTTTGCAGCAGCTCCTTCCATGTGCATGTTTTTGGGAGTGGAAAGGCTTGCAGAGTGTTAAAGTAGCTTTTTCTCTCCGCTGGAAAGCTGCACGCTCAGTGCCAGTCTTCTGCAGCTTCTTTCTTCACGTTTCAGCAGCTAGCACGCTCTCCGTGTGCTGGAGAAGCGGCAGAGGCTTCCTTGCCGGAGAAGCGGCACCTTCGCCGGCAGAGAGCATCCTGCCGGCCGCGGTGCGCTCCGGAGCGGGGGCTTGTGCCGAAAGAGGCCGGCAACAGGCGCTTACCTTCGGACAGCTCCGGATCGCCGTCTAATGCGTCTCTTGTCGCCTACACGGCAGGGAAAAGCTTTTCCACTCTGTCTAGGAAGGAGAAAGTGTGCCAGCACAGCAAATGCCTCCCGGACTTTCCCTGCAATTCAGCAAGTGCTTTGCAGCTTGAAATTGGAAGGAAAGCCTCAGATTTAGCAGCCAGAGCTTCAGGAGGAGCAGCAGCGAGCACAGCATCGGTTTTGCAGCAGCTCCTTCCATGTGCATGTTTTTGGGAGTGGAAAGGCTTGCAGAGTGTTAAAGTAGCTTTTTCTCTCCGCTGGAAAGCTGCACGCTCAGTGCCAGTCTTCTGCAGCTTCTTTCTTCACGTTTCAGCAGCTAGCACGCTCTCCGTGTGCTGGAGAAGCGGCAGAGGCTTCCTTGCCGGAGAAGCGGCACCTTCGCCGGCAGAGAGCATCCTGCCGGCCGCGGTGCGCTCCGGAGCGGGGGCTTGTGCCGAAAGAGGCCGGCAACAGGCGCTTACCTTCGGACAGCTCCGGATCGCCGTCTAATGCGTCTCTTGTCGCCTACACGGCAGGGAAAAGCTTTTCCACTCTGTCTAGGAAGGAGAAAGTGTGCCAGCACAGCAAATGCCTCCCGGACTTTCCCTGCAATTCAGCAAGTGCTTTGCAGCTTGAAATTGGAAGGAAAGCCTCAGATTTAGCAGCCAGAGCTTCAGGAGGAGCAGCAGCGAGCACAGCATCGGTTTTGCAGCAGCTCCTTCCATGTGCATGTTTTTGGGAGTGGAAAGGCTTGCAGAGTGTTAAAGTAGCTTTTTCTCTCCGCTGGAAAGCTGCACGCTCAGTGCCAGTCTTCTGCAGCTTCTTTCTTCACGTTTCAGCAGCTAGCACGCTCTCCGTGTGCTGGAGAAGCGGCAGAGGCTTCCTTGCCGGAGAAGCGGCGCCTTCGCCGGCAGAGAGCATCCTGCCGGCCGCGGTGCGCTCCGGAGCGGGGGCTTGTGCCGAAAGAGGCCGGCAACAGGCGCTTACCTTCGGACAGCTCCGGATCGCCGTCTAATGCGTCTCTTGTCGCCTACACGGCAGGGAAAAGCTTTTCCACTCTGTCTAGGAAGGAGAAAGTGTGCCAGCACAGCAAATGCCTCCCGGACTTTCCCTGCAATTCAGCAAGTACTTTGCAGCTTGAAATTGGAAGGAAAGCCTCAGATTTAGCAGCCAGAGCTTCAGGAGGAGCAGCAGCGAGCACAGCATCGGTTTTGCAGCAGCTCCTTCCATGTGCATGTTTTTGGGAGTGGAAAGGCTTGCAGAGTGTTAAAGTAGCTTTTTCTCTCCGCTGGAAAGCTGCACGCTCAGTGCCAGTCTTCTGCAGCTTCTTTCTTCACGTTTCAGCAGCTAGCACGCTCTCCGTGTGCTGGAGAAGCGGCAGAGGCTTCCTTGCCGGAGAAGCGGCACCTTCGCCGGCAGAGAGCATCTTGCCGGCCGCGGTGCGCTCCGGAGCGGGGGCTTGTGCCGAAAGAGGCCGGCAACAGGCGCTTACCTTCGGACAGCTCCGGATCGCCGTCTAATGCGTCTCTTGTCGCCTACACGGCAGAGAAAAGCTTTTCCACTCTGTCTAGGAAGGAGAAAGTGTGCCAGCACAGCAAATGCCTCCCGGACTTTCCCTGGAATTCAGCAAGTGCTTTGCAGCTTGAAATTGGAAGGAAAGCCTCAGATTTAGCAGCCAGAGCTTCAGGAGGAGCAGCAGCGAGCACAGCATCGGTTTTGCAGCAGCTCCTTCCATGTGCATGTTTTTGGGAGTGGAAAGGCTTGCAGAGTGTTAAAGTAGCTTTTTCTCTCCGCTGGAAAGCTGCACGCTCAGTGCCAGTCTTCTGCAGCTTCTTTCTTCACGTTTCAGCAGCTAGCACGCTCTCCGTGTGCTGGAGAAGCGGCAGAGGCTTCCTTGCCGGAGAAGCGGCACCTTCGCCGGCAGAGAGCATCCTGCCGGCCGCGGTGCGCTCCGGAGCGGGGGCTTGTGCCGAAAGAGGCCGGCAACAGGCGCTTACCTTCGGACAGCTCCGGATCGCCGTCTAATGCGTCTCTTGTCGCCTACACGGCAGGGAAAAGCTTTTCCACTCTGTCTAGGAAGGAGAAAGTGTGCCAGCACAGCAAATGCCTCCCGGACTTTCCCTGCAATTCAGCAAGTGCTTTGCAGCTTGAAATTGGAAGGAAAGCCTCAGATTTAGCAGCCAGAGCTTCAGGAGGAGCAGCAGCGAGCACAGCATCGGTTTTGCAGCAGCTCCTTCCATGTGCATGTTTTTGGGAGTGGAAAGGCTTGCAGAGTGTTAAAGTAGCTTTTTCTCTCCGCTGGAAAGTTGCACGCTCAGTGCCAGTGTTCTGCAGCTTCTTTCTTCACGTTTCAGCAGCTAGCACGCTCTCCGTGTGCTGGAGAAGCGGCAGAGGCTTCCTTGCCGGAGAAGCGGCACCTTCGCCGGCAGAGAGCATCCTGCCGGCCGCGGTGCGCTCCGGAGCGGGGGCTTGTGCCGAAAGAGGCCGGCAACAGGCGCTTACCTTCGGACAGCTCCGGATCGCCGTCTAATGCGTCTCTTGTCGCCTACACGGCAGGGAAAAGCTTTTCCACTCTGTCTAGGAAGGAGAAAGTGTGCCAGCACAGCAAATGCCTCCCGGACTTTCCCTGCAATTCAGCAAGTGCTTTGCAGCTTGAAATTGGAAGGAAAGCCTCAGATTTAGCAGCCAGAGCTTCAGGAGGAGCAGCAGCGAGCACAGCATCGGTTTTGCAGCAGCTCCTTCCATGTGCATGTTTTTGGGAGTGGAAAGGCTTGCAGAGTGTTAAAGTAGCTTTTTCTCTCCGCTGGAAAGCTGCACGCTCAGTGCCAGTCTTCTGCAGCTTCTTTCTTCACGTTTCAGCAGCTAGCACGCTCTCCGTGTGCTGGAGAAGCGGCAGAGGCTTCCTTGCCGGAGAAGCGGCACCTTCGCCGGCAGAGAGCATCCTGCCGGCCGCGGTGCGCTCCGGAGCGGGGGCTTGTGCCGAAAGAGGCCGGCAACAGGCGCTTACCTTCGGACAGCTCCGGATCGCCGTCTAATGCGTCTCTTGTCGCCTACACGGCAGGGAAAAGCTTTTCCACTCTGTGTAGGAAGGAGAAAGTGTGCCAGCACAGCAAATGCCTCCCGGACTTTCCCTGCAATTCAGCAAGTGCTTTGCAGCTTGAAATTGGAAGGAAAGCCTCAGATTTAGCAGCCAGAGCTTCAGGAGGAGCAGCAGCGAGCACAGCATCGGTTTTGCAGCAGCTCCTTCCATGTGCATGTTTTTGGGAGTGGAAAGGCTTGCAGAGTGTTAAAGTATCTTTTTCTCTCCGCTGGAAAGCTGCACGCTCAGTGCCAGTCTTCTGCAGCTTCTTTCTTCACGTTTCAGCAGCTAGCACGCTCTCCGTGTGCTGGAGAAGCGGCAGAGGCTTCCTTGCCGGAGAAGCGGCACCTTCGCCGGCAGAGAGCATCCTGCCGGCCGCGGTGCGCTCCGGAGCGGGGGCTTGTGCCGAAAGAGGCCGGCAACAGGCGCTTACCTTCGGACAGCTCCGGATCGCCGTCTAATGCGTCTCTTGTCGCCTACACGGCAGAGAAAAGCTTTTCCACTCTGTCTAGGAAGGAGAAAGTGTGCCAGCACAGCAAATGCCTCCCGGACTTTCCCTGCAATTCAGCAAGTGCTTTGCAGCTTGAAATTGGAAGGAAAGCCTCAGATTTAGCAGCCAGAGCTTCAGGAGGAGCAGCAGCGAGCACAGCATCGGTTTTGCAGCAGCTCCTTCCATGTGCATGTTTTTGGGAGTGGAAAGGCTTGCAGAGTGTTAAAGTAGCTTTTTCTCTTTGCTGGAAAGCTGCACGCTCAGTGCCAGTGTTCTGCAGCTTCTTTCTTCACGTTTCAGCAGCTAGCACGCTCTCCGTGTGCTGGAGAAGCGGCAGAGGCTTCCTTGCCGGAGAAGCGGCACCTTCGCCGGCAGAGAGCATCCTGCCGGCCGCGGTGCGCTCCGGAGCGGGGGCTTGTGCCGAAAGAGGCCGGCAACAGGCGCTTACCTTCGGACAGCTCCGGATCGCCGTCTAATGCGTCTCTTGTCGCCTACACGGCAGGGAAAAGCTTTTCCACTCTGTCTAGGAAGGAGAAAGTGTGCCAGCACAGCAAATGCCTCCCGGACTTTCCCTGGAATTCAGCAAGTGCTTTGCAGCTTGAAATTGGAAGGAAAGCCTCAGATTTAGCAGCCAGAGCTTCAGGAGGAGCAGCAGCGAGCACAGCATCGGTTTTGCAGCAGCTCCTTCCATGTGCATGTTTTTGGGAGTGGAAAGGCTTGCAGAGTGTTAAAGTAGCTTTTTCTCTCCGCTGGAAAGCTGCACGCTCAGTGCCAGTCTTCTGCAGCTTCTTTCTTCACGTTTCAGCAGCTAGCTCGCTCTCCGTGTGCTGGAGAAGCGGCAGAGGCTTCCTTGCCGGAGAAGCGGCACCTTCGCCGGCAGAGAGCATCCTGCCGGCCGCGGTGCGCTCCGGAGCGGGGGCTTGTGCCGAAAGAGGCCGGCAACAGACGCTTACCTTCGGACAGCTCCGGATCGCCGTCTAATGCGTCTCTTGTCGCCTACACGGCAGGGAAAAGCTTTTCCACTCTGTCTAGGAAGGAGAAAGTGTGCCAGCACAGCAAATGCCTCCCGGACTTTCCCTGCAATTCAGCAAGTGCTTTGCAGCTTGAAATTGGAAGGAAAGCCTCAGATTTAGCAGCCAGAGCTTCAGGAGGAGCAGCAGCGAGCACAGCATCGGTTTTGCAGCAGCTCCTTCCATGTGCATGTTTTTGGGAGTGGAAAGGCTTGCAGAGTGTTCAAGTAGCTTTTTCTCTCCGCTGGAAAGCTGCACGCTCAGTGCCAGTGTTCTGCAGCTTCTTTCTTCACGTTTCAGCAGCTAGCACGCTCTCCGTGTGCTGGAGAAGCGGCAGAGGCTTCCTTGCCGGAGAAGCGGCACCTTCGCCGGCAGAGAGCATCCTGCCGGCCGCGGTGCGCTCCGGAGCGGGGGCTTGTGCCGAAAGAGGCCGGCAACAGGCGCTTACCTTCGGACAGCTCCGGATCGCCGTCTAATGCGTCTCTTGTCGCCTACACGGCAGGGAAAAGCTTTTCCACTCTGTCTAGGAAGGAGAAAGTGTGCCAGCACAGCAAATGCCTCCCGGACTTTCCCTGGAATTCAGCAAGTGCTTTGCAGCTTGAAATTGGAAGGAAAGCCTCAGATTTAGCAGCCAGAGCTTCAGGAGGAGCAGCAGCGAGCACAGCATCGGTTTTGCAGCAGCTCCTTCCATGTGCATGTTTTTGGGAGTGGAAAGGCTTGCAGAGTGTTCAAGTAGCTTTTTCTCTCCGCTGGAAAGCTGCACGCTCAGTGCCAGTGTTCTGCAGCTTCTTTCTTCACGTTTCAGCAGCTAGCATGCTCTCCGTGTGCTGGAGAAGCGGCAGAGGCTTCCTTGCCGGAGAAGCGGCACCTTCGCCGGCAGAGAGCATCCTGCCGGCCGCGGTGCGCTCCGGAGCGGGGGCTTGTGCCGAAAGAGGCCGGCAACAGGCGCTTACCTTCGGACAGCTCCGGATCGCCGTCTAATGCGTCTCTTGTCGCCTACACGGCAGGGAAAAGCTTTTCCACTCTGTCTAGGAAGGAGAAAGTGTGCCAGCACAGCAAATGCCTCCCGGACTTTCCCTGGAATTCAGCAAGTGCTTTGCAGCTTGAAATTGGAAGGAAAGCCTCAGATTTAGCAGCCAGAGCTTCAGGAGGAGCAGCAGCGAGCACAGCATCGGTTTTGCAGCAGCTCCTTCCATGTGCATGTTTTTGGGAGTGGAAAGGCTTGCAGAGTGTTAAAGTAGCTTTTTCTCTCCGCTGGAAAGCTGCACGCTCAGTGCCAGTGTTCTGCAGCTTCTTTCTTCACGTTTCAGCAGCTAGCACGCTCTCCGTGTGCTGGAGAAGCGGCAGAGGCTTCCTTGCCGGAGAAGCGGCACCTTCGCCGGCAGAGAGCATCCTGCCGGCCGCGGTGCGCTCCGGAGCGGGGGCTTGTGCCGAAAGAGGCCGGCAACAGGCGCTTACCTTCGGACAGCTCCGGATCGCCGTCTAATGCGTCTCTTGTCGCCTACACGGCAGGGAAAAGCTTTTCCACTCTGTCTAGGAAGGAGAAAGTGTGCCAGCACAGCAAATGCCTCCCGGACTTTCCCTGGAATTCAGCAAGTGCTTTGCAGCTTGAAATTGGAAGGAAAGCCTCAGATTTAGCAGCCAGAGCTTCAGGAGGAGCAGCAGCGAGCACAGCATCGGTTTTGCAGCAGCTCCTTCCATGTGCATGTTTTTGGGAGTGGAAAGGCTTGCAGAGTGTTAAAGTAGCTTTTTCTCTCCGCTGGAAAGCTGCACGCTCAGTGCCAGTGTTCTGCAGCTTCTTTCTTCACGTTTCAGCAGCTAGCACGCTCTCCGTGTGCTGGAGAAGCGGCAGAGGCTTCCTTGCCGGAGAAGCGGCACCTTCGCCGGCAGAGAGCATCCTGCCGGCCGCGGTGCGCTCCGGAGCGGGGGCTTGTGCCGAAAGAGGCCGGCAACAGGCGCTTACCTTCGGACAGCTCCGGATCGCCGTCTAATGCGTCTCTTGTCGCCTACACGGCAGGGAAAAGCTTTTCCACTCTGTCTAGGAAGGAGAAAGTGTGCCAGCACAGCAAATGCCTCCCGGACTTTCCCTGCAATTCAGCAAGTGCTTTGCAGCTTGAAATTGGAAGGAAAGCCTCAGATTTAGCAGCCAGAGCTTCAGGAGGAGCAGCAGCGAGCACAGCATCGGTTTTGCAGCAGCTCCTTCCATGTGCATGTTTTTGGGAGTGGAAAGGCTTGCAGAGTGTTAAAGTAGCTTTTTCTCTCCGCTGGAAAGCTGCACGCTCAGTGCCAGTGTTCTGCAGCTTCTTTCTTCACGTTTCAGCAGCTAGCACGCTCTCCGTGTGCTGGAGAAGCGGCAGAGGCTTCCTTGCCGGAGAAGCGGCGCCTTCGCCGGCAGAGAGCATCCTGCCGGCCGCGGTGCGCTCCGGAGCGGGGGCTTGTGCCGAAAGAGGCCGGCAACAGGCGCTTACCTTCGGACAGCTCCGGATCGCCGTCTAATGCGTCTCTTGTCGCCTACACGGCAGGGAAAAGCTTTTCCACTCTGTCTAGGAAGGAGAAAGTGTGCCAGCACAGCAAATGCCTCCCGGACTTTCCCTGGAATTCAGCAAGTGCTTTGCAGCTTGAAATTGGAAGGAAAGCCTCAGATTTAGCAGCCAGAGCTTCAGGAGGAGCAGCAGCGAGCACAGCATCGGTTTTGCAGCAGCTCCTTCCATGTGCATGTTTTTGGGAGTGGAAAGGCTTGCAGAGTGTTAAAGTAGCTTTTTCTCTCCGCTGGAAAGCTGCACGCTCAGTGCCAGTGTTCTGCAGCTTCTTTCTTCACGTTTCAGCAGCTAGCACGCTCTCCGTGTGCTGGAGAAGCGGCAGAGGCTTCCTTGCCGGAGAAGCGGCACCTTCGCCGGCAGAGAGCATCCTGCCGGCCGCGGTGCGCTCCGGAGCGGGGGCTTGTGCCGAAAGAGGCCGGCAACAGGCGCTTACCTTCGGACAGCTCCGGATCGCCGTCTAATGCGTCTCTTGTCGCCTACACGGCAGGGAAAAGCTTTTCCACTCTGTCTAGGAAGGAGAAAGTGTGCCAGCACAGCAAATGCCTCCCGGACTTTCCCTGCAATTCAGCAAGTGCTTTGCAGCTTGAAATTGGAAGGAAAGCCTCAGATTTAGCAGCCAGAGCTTCAGGAGGAGCAGCAGCGAGCACAGCATCGGTTTTGCAGCAGCTCCTTCCATGTGCATGTTTTTGGGAGTGGAAAGGCTTGCAGAGTGTTAAAGTAGCTTTTTCTCTCCGCTGGAAAGCTGCACGCTCAGTGCCAGTCTTCTGCAGCTTCTTTCTTCACGTTTCAGCAGCTAGCTCGCTCTCCGTGTGCTGGAGAAGCGGCAGAGGCTTCCTTGCCGGAGAAGCGGCACCTTCGCCGGCAGAGAGCATCCTGCCGGCCGCGGTGCGCTCCGGAGCGGGGGCTTGTGCCGAAAGAGGCCGGCAACAGGCGCTTACCTTCGGACAGCTCCGGATCGCCGTCTAATGCGTCTCTTGTCGCCTACACGGCAGGGAAAAGCTTTTCCACTCTGTCTAGGAAGGAGAAAGTGTGCCAGCACAGCAAATGCCTCCCGGACTTTCCCTGGAATTCAGCAAGTGCTTTGCAGCTTGAAATTGGAAGGAAAGCCTCAGATTTAGCAGCCAGAGCTTCAGGAGGAGCAGCAGCGAGCACAGCATCGGTTTTGCAGCAGCTCCTTCCATGTGCATGTTTTTGGGAGTGGAAAGGCTTGCAGAGTGTTAAAGTAGCTTTTTCTCTCCGCTGGAAAGCTGCACGCTCAGTGCCAGTCTTCTGCAGCTTCTTTCTTCACGTTTCAGCAGCTAGCACGCTCTCCGTGTGCTGGAGAAGCGGCAGAGGCTTCCTTGCCGGAGAAGCGGCACCTTCGCCGGCAGAGAGCATCCTGGCGGCCGCGGTGCGCTCCGGAGCGGGGGCTTGTGCCGAAAGAGGCCGGCAACAGGCGCTTACCTTCGGACAGCTCCGGATCGCCGTCTAATGCGTCTCTTGTCGCCTACACGGCAGGGAAAAGCTTTTCCACTCTGTGTAGGAAGGAGAAAGTGTGCCAGCACAGCAAATGCCTCCCGGACTTTCCCTGCAATTCAGCAAGTGCTTTGCAGCTTGAAATTGGAAGGAAAGCCTCAGATTTAGCAGCCAGAGCTTCAGGAGGAGCAGCAGCGAGCACAGCATCGGTTTTGCAGCAGCTCCTTCCATGTGCATGTTTTTGGGAGTGGAAAGGCTTGCAGAGTGTTAAAGTATCTTTTTCTCTCCGCTGGAAAGCTGCACGCTCAGTGCCAGTCTTCTGCAGCTTCTTTCTTCACGTTTCAGCAGCTAGCACGCTCTCCGTGTGCTGGAGAAGCGGCAGAGGCTTCCTTGCCGGAGAAGCGGCACCTTCGCCGGCAGAGAGCATCCTGCCGGCCGCGGTGCGCTCCGGAGCGGGGGCTTGTGCCGAAAGAGGCCGGCAACAGGCGCTTACCTTCGGACAGCTCCGGATCGCCGTCTAATGCGTCTCTTGTCGCCTACACGGCAGAGAAAAGCTTTTCCACTCTGTCTAGGAAGGAGAAAGTGTGCCAGCACAGCAAATGCCTCCCGGACTTTCCCTGGAATTCAGCAAGTGCTTTGCAGCTTGAAATTGGAAGGAAAGCCTCAGATTTAGCAGCCAGAGCTTCAGGAGGAGCAGCAGCGAGCACAGCATCGGTTTTGCAGCAGCTCCTTCCATGTGCATGTTTTTGGGAGTGGAAAGGCTTGCAGAGTGTTAAAGTAGCTTTTTCTCTCCGCTGGAAAGCTGCACGCTCAGTGCCAGTGTTCTGCAGCTTCTTTCTTCACGTTTCAGCAGCTAGCACGCTCTCCGTGTGCTGGAGAAGCGGCAGAGGCTTCCTTGCCGGAGAAGCGGCACCTTCGCCGGCAGAGAGCATCCTGCCGGCCGCGGTGCGCTCCGGAGCGGGGGCTTGTGCCGAAAGAGGCCGGCAACAGGCGCTTACCTTCGGACAGCTCCGGATCGCCGTCTAATGCGTCTCTTGTCGCCTACACGGCAGGGAAAAGCTTTTCCACTCTGTCTAGGAAGGAGAAAGTGTGCCAGCACAGCAAATGCCTCCCGGACTTTCCCTGCAATTCAGCAAGTGCTTTGCAGCTTGAAATTGGAAGGAAAGCCTCAGATTTAGCAGCCAGAGCTTCAGGAGGAGCAGCAGCGAGCACAGCATCGGTTTTGCAGCAGCTCCTTCCATGTGCATGTTTTTGGGAGTGGAAAGGCTTGCAGAGTGTTAAAGTAGCTTTTTCTCTCCGCTGGAAAGCTGCACGCTCAGTGCCAGTCTTCTGCAGCTTCTTTCTTCACGTTTCAGCAGCTAGCTCGCTCTCCGTGTGCTGGAGAAGCGGCAGAGGCTTCCTTGCCGGAGAAGCGGCACCTTCGCCGGCAGAGAGCATCCTGCCGGCCGCGGTGCGCTCCGGAGCGGGGGCTTGTGCCGAAAGAGGCCGGCAACAGACGCTTACCTTCGGACAGCTCCGGATCGCCGTCTAATGCGTCTCTTGTCGCCTACACGGCAGGGAAAAGCTTTTCCACTCTGTCTAGGAAGGAGAAAGTGTGCCAGCACAGCAAATGCCTCCCGGACTTTCCCTGCAATTCAGCAAGTGCTTTGCAGCTTGAAATTGGAAGGAAAGCCTCAGATTTAGCAGCCAGAGCTTCAGGAGGAGCAGCAGCGAGCACAGCATCGGTTTTGCAGCAGCTCCTTCCATGTGCATGTTTTTGGGAGTGGAAAGGCTTGCAGAGTGTTAAAGTAGCTTTTTCTCTCCGCTGGAAAGCTGCACGCTCAGTGCCAGTGTTCTGCAGCTTCTTTCTTCACGTTTCAGCAGCTAGCACGCTCTCCGTGTGCTGGAGAAGCGGCAGAGGCTTCCTTGCCGGAGAAGCGGCACCTTCGCCGGCAGAGAGCATCCTGCCGGCCGCGGTGCGCTCCGGAGCGGGGGCTTGTGCCGAAAGAGGCCGGCAACAGGCGCTTACCTTCGGACAGCTCCGGATCGCCGTCTAATGCGTCTCTTGTCGCCTACACGGCAGGGAAAAGCTTTTCCACTCTGTCTAGGAAGGAGAAAGTGTGCCAGCACAGCAAATGCCTCCCGGACTTTCCCTGCAATTCAGCAAGTGCTTTGCAGCTTGAAATTGGAAGGAAAGCCTCAGATTTAGCAGCCAGAGCTTCAGGAGGAGCAGCAGCGAGCACAGCATCGGTTTTGCAGCAGCTCCTTCCATGTGCATGTTTTTGGGAGTGGAAAGGCTTGCAGAGTGTTCAAGTAGCTTTTTCTCTCCGCTGGAAAGCTGCACGCTCAGTGCCAGTGTTCTGCAGCTTCTTTCTTCACGTTTCAGCAGCTAGCACGCTCTCCGTGTGCTGGAGAAGCGGCAGAGGCTTCCTTGCCGGAGAAGCGGCACCTTCGCCGGCAGAGAGCATCCTGCCGGCCGCGGTGCGCTCCGGAGCGGGGGCTTGTGCCGAAAGAGGCCGGCAACAGGCGCTTACCTTCGGACAGCTCCGGATCGCCGTCTAATGCGTCTCTTGTCGCCTACACGGCAGGGAAAAGCTTTTCCACTCTGTCTAGGAAGGAGAAAGTGTGCCAGCACAGCAAATGCCTCCCGGACTTTCCCTGGAATTCAGCAAGTGCTTTGCAGCTTGAAATTGGAAGGAAAGCCTCAGATTTAGCAGCCAGAGCTTCAGGAGGAGCAGCAGCGAGCACAGCATCGGTTTTGCAGCAGCTCCTTCCATGTGCATGTTTTTGGGAGTGGAAAGGCTTGCAGAGTGTTCAAGTAGCTTTTTCTCTCCGCTGGAAAGCTGCACGCTCAGTGCCAGTGTTCTGCAGCTTCTTTCTTCACGTTTCAGCAGCTAGCATGCTCTCCGTGTGCTGGAGAAGCGGCAGAGGCTTCCTTGCCGGAGAAGCGGCACCTTCGCCGGCAGAGAGCATCCTGCCGGCCGCGGTGCGCTCCGGAGCGGGGGCTTGTGCCGAAAGAGGCCGGCAACAGGCGCTTACCTTCGGACAGCTCCGGATCGCCGTCTAATGCGTCTCTTGTCGCCTACACGGCAGGGAAAAGCTTTTCCACTCTGTCTAGGAAGGAGAAAGTGTGCCAGCACAGCAAATGCCTCCCGGACTTTCCCTGGAATTCAGCAAGTGCTTTGCAGCTTGAAATTGGAAGGAAAGCCTCAGATTTAGCAGCCAGAGCTTCAGGAGGAGCAGCAGCGAGCACAGCATCGGTTTTGCAGCAGCTCCTTCCATGTGCATGTTTTTGGGAGTGGAAAGGCTTGCAGAGTGTTAAAGTAGCTTTTTCTCTCCGCTGGAAAGCTGCACGCTCAGTGCCAGTGTTCTGCAGCTTCTTTCTTCACGTTTCAGCAGCTAGCACGCTCTCCGTGTGCTGGAGAAGCGGCAGAGGCTTCCTTGCCGGAGAAGCGGCACCTTCGCCGGCAGAGAGCATCCTGCCGGCCGCGGTGCGCTCCGGAGCGGGGGCTTGTGCCGAAAGAGGCCGGCAACAGGCGCTTACCTTCGGACAGCTCCGGATCGCCGTCTAATGCGTCTCTTGTCGCCTACACGGCAGGGAAAAGCTTTTCCACTCTGTCTAGGAAGGAGAAAGTGTGCCAGCACAGCAAATGCCTCCCGGACTTTCCCTGCAATTCAGCAAGTGCTTTGCAGCTTGAAATTGGAAGGAAAGCCTCAGATTTAGCAGCCAGAGCTTCAGGAGGAGCAGCAGCGAGCACAGCATCGGTTTTGCAGCAGCTCCTTCCATGTGCATGTTTTTGGGAGTGGAAAGGCTTGCAGAGTGTTAAAGTAGCTTTTTCTCTCCGCTGGAAAGCTGCACGCTCAGTGCCAGTGTTCTGCAGCTTCTTTCTTCACGTTTCAGCAGCTAGCACGCTCTCCGTGTGCTGGAGAAGCGGCAGAGGCTTCCTTGCCGGAGAAGCGGCACCTTCGCCGGCAGAGAGCATCCTGCCGGCCGCGGTGCGCTCCGGAGCGGGGGCTTGTGCCGAAAGAGGCCGGCAACAGGCGCTTACCTTCGGACAGCTCCGGATCGCCGTCTAATGCGTCTCTTGTCGCCTACACGGCAGGGAAAAGCTTTTCCACTCTGTCTAGGAAGGAGAAAGTGTGCCAGCACAGCAAATGCCTCCCGGACTTTCCCTGCAATTCAGCAAGTGCTTTGCAGCTTGAAATTGGAAGGAAAGCCTCAGATTTAGCAGCCAGAGCTTCAGGAGGAGCAGCAGCGAGCACAGCATCGGTTTTGCAGCAGCTCCTTCCATGTGCATGTTTTTGGGAGTGGAAAGGCTTGCAGAGTGTTAAAGTAGCTTTTTCTCTCCGCTGGAAAGCTGCACGCTCAGTGCCAGTGTTCTGCAGCTTCTTTCTTCACGTTTCAGCAGCTAGCACGCTCTCCGTGTGCTGGAGAAGCGGCAGAGGCTTCCTTGCCGGAGAAGCGGCGCCTTCGCCGGCAGAGAGCATCCTGCCGGCCGCGGTGCGCTCCGGAGCGGGGGCTTGTGCCGAAAGAGGCCGGCAACAGGCGCTTACCTTCGGACAGCTCCGGATCGCCGTCTAATGCGTCTCTTGTCGCCTACACGGCAGGGAAAAGCTTTTCCACTCTGTCTAGGAAGGAGAAAGTGTGCCAGCACAGCAAATGCCTCCCGGACTTTCCCTGCAATTCAGCAAGTGCTTTGCAGCTTGAAATTGGAAGGAAAGCCTCAGATTTAGCAGCCAGAGCTTCAGGAGGAGCAGCAGCGAGCACAGCATCGGTTTTGCAGCAGCTCCTTCCATGTGCATGTTTTTGGGAGTGGAAAGGCTTGCAGAGTGTTAAAGTAGCTTTTTCTCTCCGCTGGAAAGCTGCACGCTCAGTGCCAGTCTTCTGCAGCTTCTTTCTTCACGTTTCAGCAGCTAGCACGCTCTCCGTGTGCTGGAGAAGCGGCAGAGGCTTCCTTGCCGGAGAAGCGGCACCTTCGCCGGCAGAGAGCATCCTGCCGGCCGCGGTGCGCTCCGGAGCGGGGGCTTGTGCCGAAAGAGGCCGGCAACAGGCGCTTACCTTCGGACAGCTCCGGATCGCCGTCTAATGCGTCTCTTGTCGCCTACACGGCAGGGAAAAGCTTTTCCACTCTGTCTAGGAAGGAGAAAGTGTGCCAGCACAGCAAATGCCTCCCGGACTTTCCCTGCAATTCAGCAAGTGCTTTGCAGCTTGAAATTGGAAGGAAAGCCTCAGATTTAGCAGCCAGAGCTTCAGGAGGAGCAGCAGCGAGCACAGCATCGGTTTTGCAGCAGCTCCTTCCATGTGCATGTTTTTGGGAGTGGAAAGGCTTGCAGAGTGTTAAAGTAGCTTTTTCTCTCCGCTGGAAAGCTGCACGCTCAGTGCCAGTCTTCTGCAGCTTCTTTCTTCACGTTTCAGCAGCTAGCACGCTCTCCGTGTGCTGGAGAAGCGGCAGAGGCTTCCTTGCCGGAGAAGCGGCACCTTCGCCGGCAGAGAGCATCCTGGCGGCCGCGGTGCGCTCCGGAGCGGGGGCTTGTGCCGAAAGAGGCCGGCAACAGGCGCTTACCTTCGGACAGCTCCGGATCGCCGTCTAATGCGTCTCTTGTCGCCTACACGGCAGGGAAAAGCTTTTCCACTCTGTCTAGGAAGGAGAAAGTGTGCCAGCACAGCAAATGCCTCCCGGACTTTCCCTGGAATTCAGCAAGTGCTTTGCAGCTTGAAATTGGAAGGAAAGCCTCAGATTTAGCAGCCAGAGCTTCAGGAGGAGCAGCAGCGAGCACAGCATCGGTTTTGCAGCAGCTCCTTCCATGTGCATGTTTTTGGGAGTGGAAAGGCTTGCAGAGTGTTAAAGTAGCTTTTTCTCTCCGCTGGAAAGCTGCACGCTCAGTGCCAGTCTTCTGCAGCTTCTTTCTTCACGTTTCAGCAGCTAGCACGCTCTCCGTGTGCTGGAGAAGCGGCAGAGGCTTCCTTGCCGGAGAAGCGGCACCTTCGCCGGCAGAGAGCATCCTGCCGGCCGCGGTGCGCTCCGGAGCGGGGGCTTGTGCCGAAAGAGGCCGGCAACAGGCGCTTACCTTCGGACAGCTCCGGATCGCCGTCTAATGCGTCTCTTGTCGCCTACACGGCAGGGAAAAGCTTTTCCACTCTGTCTAGGAAGGAGAAAGTGTGCCAGCACAGCAAATGCCTCCCGGACTTTCCCTGCAATTCAGCAAGTGCTTTGCAGCTTGAAATTGGAAGGAAAGCCTCAGATTTAGCAGCCAGAGCTTCAGGAGGAGCAGCAGCGAGCACAGCATCGGTTTTGCAGCAGCTCCTTCCATGTGCATGTTTTTGGGAGTGGAAAGGCTTGCAGAGTGTTAAAGTATCTTTTTCTCTCCGCTGGAAAGCTGCACGCTCAGTGCCAGTCTTCTGCAGCTTCTTTCTTCACGTTTCAGCAGCTAGCACGCTCTCCGTGTGCTGGAGAAGCGGCAGAGGCTTCCTTGCCGGAGAAGCGGCACCTTCGCCGGCAGAGAGCATCCTGCCGGCCGCGGTGCGCTCCGGAGCGGGGGCTTGTGCCGAAAGAGGCCGGCAACAGGCGCTTACCTTCGGACAGCTCCGGATCGCCGTCTAATGCGTCTCTTGTCGCCTACACGGCAGAGAAAAGCTTTTCCACTCTGTCTAGGAAGGAGAAAGTGTGCCAGCACAGCAAATGCCTCCCGGACTTTCCCTGCAATTCAGCAAGTGCTTTGCAGCTTGAAATTGGAAGGAAAGCCTCAGATTTAGCAGCCAGAGCTTCAGGAGGAGCAGCAGCGAGCACAGCATCGGTTTTGCAGCAGCTCCTTCCATGTGCATGTTTTTGGGAGTGGAAAGGCTTGCAGAGTGTTAAAGTAGCTTTTTCTCTCCGCTGGAAAGCTGCACGCTCAGTGCCAGTGTTCTGCAGCTTCTTTCTTCACGTTTCAGCAGCTAGCACGCTCTCCGTGTGCTGGAGAAGCGGCAGAGGCTTCCTTGCCGGAGAAGCGGCACCTTCGCCGGCAGAGAGCATCCTGCCGGCCGCGGTGCGCTCCGGAGCGGGGGCTTGTGCCGAAAGAGGCCGGCAACAGGCGCTTACCTTCGGACAGCTCCGGATCGCCGTCTAATGCGTCTCTTGTCGCCTACACGGCAGGGAAAAGCTTTTCCACTCTGTCTAGGAAGGAGAAAGTGTGCCAGCACAGCAAATGCCTCTCGGACTTTCCCTGCAATTCAGCAAGTGCTTTGCAGCTTGAAATTGGAAGGAAAGCCTCAGATTTAGCAGCCAGAGCTTCAGGAGGAGCAGCAGCGAGCACAGCATCGGTTTTGCAGCAGCTCCTTCCATGTGCATGTTTTTGGGAGTGGAAAGGCTTGCAGAGTGTTAAAGTATCTTTTTCTCTCCGCTGGAAAGCTGCACGCTCAGTGCCAGTCTTCTGCAGCTTCTTTCTTCACGTTTCAGCAGCTAGCACGCTCTCCGTGTGCTGGAGAAGCGGCAGAGGCTTCCTTGCCGGAGAAGCGGCACCTTCGCCGGCAGAGAGCATCCTGCCGGCCGCGGTGCGCTCCGGAGCGGGGGCTTGTGCCGAAAGAGGCCGGCAACAGGCGCTTACCTTCGGACAGCTCCGGATCGCCGTCTAATGCGTCTCTTGTCGCCTACACGGCAGGGAAAAGCTTTTCCACTCTGTCTAGGAAGGAGAAAGTGTGCCAGCACAGCAAATGCCTCCCGGACTTTCCCTGGAATTCACCAAGTGCTTTGCAGCTTGAAATTGGAAGGAAAGCCTCAGATTTAGCAGCCAGAGCTTCAGGAGGAGCAGCAGCGAGCACAGCATCGGTTTTGCAGCAGCTCCTTCCATGTGCATGTTTTTGGGAGTGGAAAGGCTTGCAGAGTGTTAAAGTAGCTTTTTCTCTCCGCTGGAAAGCTGCACGCTCAGTGCCAGTGTTCTGCAGCTTCTTTTTTCACGTTTCAGCAGCTAGCACGCTCTCCGTGTGCTGGAGAAGCGGCAGAGGCTTCCTTGCCGGAGAAGCGGCGCCTTCGCCGGCAGAGAGCATCCTGCCGGCCGCGGTGCGCTCCGGAGCGGGGGCTTGTGCCGAAAGAGGCCGGCAACAGGCGCTTACCTTCGGACAGCTCCGGATCGCCGTCTAATGCGTCTCTTGTCGCCTACACGGCAGGGAAAAGCTTTTCCACTCTGTCTAGGAAGGAGAAAGTGTGCCAGCACAGCAAATGCCTCCCGGACTTTCCCTGGAATTCAGCAAGTGCTTTGCAGCTTGAAATTGGAAGGAAAGCCTCAGATTTAGCAGCCAGAGCTTCAGGAGGAGCAGCAGCGAGCACAGCATCGGTTTTGCAGCAGCTCCTTCCATGTGCATGTTTTTGGGAGTGGAAAGGCTTGCAGAGTGTTAAAGTAGCTTTTTCTCTCCGCTGGAAAGCTGCACGCTCAGTGCCAGTCTTCTGCAGCTTCTTTCTTCACGTTTCAGCAGCTAGCACGCTCTCCGTGTGCTGGAGAAGCGGCAGAGGCTTCCTTGCCGGAGAAGCGGCACCTTCGCCGGCAGAGAGCATCCTGCCGGCCGCGGTGCGCTCCGGAGCGGGGGCTTGTGCCGAAAGAGGCCGGCAACAGGCGCTTACCTTCGGACAGCTCCGGATCGCCGTCTAATGCGTCTCTTGTCGCCTACACGGCAGGGAAAAGCTTTTCCGCTCTGTCTAGGAAGGAGAAAGTGTGGCAGCACAGCAAATGCCTCCCGGACTTTCCCTGGAATTCAGCAAGTGCTTTGCAGCTTGAAATTGGAAGGAAAGCCTCAGATTTAGCAGCCAGAGCTTCAGGAGGAGCAGCAGCGAGCACAGCATCGGTTTTGCAGCAGCTCCTTCCATGTGCATGTTTTTGGGAGTGGAAAGGCTTGCAGAGTGTTAAAGTAGCTTTTTCTCTCCGCTGGAAAGCTGCACGCTCAGTGCCAGTCTTCTGCAGCTTCTTTCTTCACGTTTCAGCAGCTAGCACGCTCTCCGTGTGCTGGAGAAGCGGCAGAGGCTTCCTTGCCGGAGAAGCGGCACCTTCGCCGGCAGAGAGCATCCTGCCGGCCGCGGTGCGCTCCGGAGCGGGGGCTTGTGCCGAAAGAGGCCGGCAACAGGCGCTTACCTTCGGACAGCTCCGGATCGCCGTCTAATGCGTCTCTTGTCGCCTACACGGCAGGGAAAAGCTTTTCCACTCTGTCTAGGAAGGAGAAAGTGTGCCAGCACAGCAAATGCCTCCCGGACTTTCCCTGCAATTCAGCAAGTGCTTTGCAGCTTGAAATTGGAAGGAAAGCCTCAGATTTAGCAGCCAGAGCTTCAGGAGGAGCAGCAGCGAGCACAGCATCGGTTTTGCAGCAGCTCCTTCCATGTGCATGTTTTTGGGAGTGGAAAGGCTTGCAGAGTGTTAAAGTAGCTTTTTCTCTTTGCTGGAAAGCTGCACGCTCAGTGCCAGTCTTCTGCAGCTTCTTTCTTCACGTTTCAGCAGCTAGCACGCTCTCCGTGTGCTGGAGAAGCGGCAGAGGCTTCCTTGCCGGAGAAGCGGCACCTTCGCCGGCAGAGAGCATCTTGCCGGCCGCGGTGCGCTCCGGAGCGGGGGCTTGTGCCGAAAGAGGCCGGCAACAGGCGCTTACCTTCGGACAGCTCCGGATCGCCGTCTAATGCGTCTCTTGTCGCCTACACGGCAGAGAAAAGCTTTTCCACTCTGTCTAGGAAGGAGAAAGTGTGCCAGCACAGCAAATGCCTCCCGGACTTTCCCTGCAATTCAGCAAGTGCTTTGCAGCTTGAAATTGGAAGGAAAGCCTCAGATTTAGCAGCCAGAGCTTCAGGAGGAGCAGCAGCGAGCACAGCATCGCTTTTGCAGCAGCTCCTTCCATGTGCATGTTTTTGGGAGTGGAAAGGCTTGCAGAGTGTTAAAGTAGCTTTTTCTCTCCGCTGGAAAGCTGCACGCTCAGTGCCAGTCTTCTGCAGCTTCTTTCTTCACGTTTCAGCAGCTAGCACGCTCTCCGTGTGCTGGAGAAGCGGCAGAGGCTTCCTTGCCGGAGAAGCGGCACCTTCGCCGGCAGAGAGCATCCTGCCGGCCGCGGTGCGCTCCGGAGCGGGGGCTTGTGCCGAAAGAGGCCGGCAACAGGCGCTTACCTTCGGACAGCTCCGGATCGCCGTCTAATGCGTCTCTTGTCGCCTACACGGCAGGGAAAAGCTTTTCCACTCTGTCTAGGAAGGAGAAAGTGTGGCAGCACAGCAAATGCCTCCCGGACTTTCCCTGCAATTCAGCAAGTGCTTTGCAGCTTGAAATTGGAAGGAAAGCCTCAGATTTAGCAGCCAGAGCTTCAGGAGGAGCAGCAGCGAGCACAGCATCGGTTTTGCAGCAGCTCCTTCCATGTGCATGTTTTTGGGAGTGGAAAGGCTTGCAGAGTGTTAAAGTAGCTTTTTCTCTCCGCTGGAAAGCTGCACGCTCAGTGCCAGTCTTCTGCAGCTTCTTTCTTCACGTTTCAGCAGCTAGCACGCTCTCCGTGTGCTGGAGAAGCGGCAGAGGCTTCCTTGCCGGAGAAGCGGCACCTTCGCCGGCAGAGAGCATCCTGCCGGCCGCGGTGCGCTCCGGAGCGGGGGCTTGTGCCGAAAGAGGCCGGCAACAGGCGCTTACCTTCGGACAGCTCCGGATCGCCGTCTAATGCGTCTCTTGTCGCCTACACGGCAGGGAAAAGCTTTTCCACTCTGTCTAGGAAGGAGAAAGTGTGCCAGCACAGCAAATGCCTCCCGGACTTTCCCTGCAATTCAGCAAGTGCTTTGCAGCTTGAAATTGGAAGGAAAGCCTCAGATTTAGCAGCCAGAGCTTCAGGAGGAGCAGCAGCGAGCACAGCATCGGTTTTGCAGCAGCTCCTTCCATGTGCATGTTTTTGGGAGTGGAAAGGCTTGCAGAGTGTTAAAGTATCTTTTTCTCTCCGCTGGAAAGCTGCACGCTCAGTGCCAGTCTTCTGCAGCTTCTTTCTTCACGTTTCAGCAGCTAGCACGCTCTCCGTGTGCTGGAGAAGCGGCAGAGGCTTCCTTGCCGGAGAAGCGGCACCTTCGCCGGCAGAGAGCATCCTGGCGGCCGCGGTGCGCTCCGGAGCGGGGGCTTGTGCCGAAAGAGGCCGGCAACAGGCGCTTACCTTCGGACAGCTCCGGATCGCCGTCTAATGCGTCTCTTGTCGCCTACACGGCAGAGAAAAGCTTTTCCACTCTGTCTAGGAAGGAGAAAGTGTGCCAGCACAGCAAATGCCTCCCGGACTTTCCCTGCAATTCAGCAAGTGCTTTGCAGCTTGAAATTGGAAGGAAAGCCTCAGATTTAGCAGCCAGAGCTTCAGGAGGAGCAGCAGCGAGCACAGCATCGGTTTTGCAGCAGCTCCTTCCATGTGCATGTTTTTGGGAGTGGAAAGGCTTGCAGAGTGTTAAAGTAGCTTTTTCTCTCCGCTGGAAAGCTGCACGCTCAGTGCCAGTGTTCTGCAGCTTCTTTCTTCACGTTTCAGCAGCTAGCACGCTCTCCGTGTGCTGGAGAAGCGGCAGAGGCTTCCTTGCCGGAGAAGCGGCACCTTCGCCGGCAGAGAGCATCCTGCCGGCCGCGGTGCGCTCCGGAGCGGGGGCTTGTGCCGAAAGAGGCCGGCAACAGGCGCTTACCTTCGGACAGCTCCGGATCGCCGTCTAATGCGTCTCTTGTCGCCTACACGGCAGGGAAAAGCTTTTCCACTCTGTCTAGGAAGGAGAAAGTGTGCCAGCACAGCAAATGCCTCCCGGACTTTCCCTGCAATTCAGCAAGTGCTTTGCAGCTTGAAATTGGAAGGAAAGCCTCAGATTTAGCAGCCAGAGCTTCAGGAGGAGCAGCAGCGAGCACAGCATCGGTTTTGCAGCAGCTCCTTCCATGTGCATGTTTTTGGGAGTGGAAAGGCTTGCAGAGTGTTAAAGTAGCTTTTTCTCTCCGCTGGAAAGCTGCACGCTCAGTGCCAGTCTTCTGCAGCTTCTTTCTTCACGTTTCAGCAGCTAGCACGCTCTCCGTGTGCTGGAGAAGCGGCAGAGGCTTCCTTGCCGGAGAAGCGGCACCTTCGCCGGCAGAGAGCATCCTGCCGGCCGCGGTGCGCTCCGGAGCGGGGGCTTGTGCCGAAAGAGGCCGGCAACAGGCGCTTACCTTCGGACAGCTCCGGATCGCCGTCTAATGCGTCTCTTGTCGCCTACACGGCAGGGAAAAGCTTTTCCACTCTGTCTAGGAAGGAGAAAGTGTGCCAGCACAGCAAATGCCTCCCGGACTTTCCCTGCAATTCAGCAAGTACTTTGCAGCTTGAAATTGGAAGGAAAGCCTCAGATTTAGCAGCCAGAGCTTCAGGAGGAGCAGCAGCGAGCACAGCATCGCTTTTGCAGCAGCTCCTTCCATGTGCATGTTTTTGGGAGTGGAAAGGCTTGCAGAGTGTTCAAGTAGCTTTTTCTCTCCGCTGGAAAGCTGCACGCTCAGTGCCAGTCTTCTGCAGCTTCTTTCTTCACGTTTCAGCAGCTAGCACGCTCTCCGTGTGCTGGAGAAGCGGCAGAGGCTTCCTTGCCGGAGAAGCGGCGCCTTCGCCGGCAGAGAGCATCCTGCCGGCCGCGGTGCGCTCCGGAGCGGGGGCTTGTGCCGAAAGAGGCCGGCAACAGGCGCTTACCTTCGGACAGCTCCGGATCGCCGTCTAATGCGTCTCTTGTCGCCTACACGGCAGGGAAAAGCTTTTCCACTCTGTCTAGGAAGGAGAAAGTGTGCCAGCACAGCAAATGCCTCCCGGACTTTCCCTGCAATTCAGCAAGTGCTTTGCAGCTTGAAATTGGAAGGAAAGCCTCAGATTTAGCAGCCAGAGCTTCAGGAGGAGCAGCAGCGAGCACAGCATCGGTTTTGCAGCAGCTCCTTCCATGTGCATGTTTTTGGGAGTGGAAAGGCTTGCAGAGTGTTAAAGTAGCTTTTTCTCTTTGCTGGAAAGCTGCACGCTCAGTGCCAGTCTTCTGCAGCTTCTTTCTTCACGTTTCAGCAGCTAGCACGCTCTCCGTGTGCTGGAGAAGCGGCAGAGGCTTCCTTGCCGGAGAAGCGGCACCTTCGCCGGCAGAGAGCATCTTGCCGGCCGCGGTGCGCTCCGGAGCGGGGGCTTGTGCCGAAAGAGGCCGGCAACAGGCGCTTACCTTCGGACAGCTCCGGATCGCCGTCTAATGCGTCTCTTGTCGCCTACACGGCAGAGAAAAGCTTTTCCACTCTGTCTAGGAAGGAGAAAGTGTGCCAGCACAGCAAATGCCTCCCGGACTTTCCCTGCAATTCAGCAAGTGCTTTGCAGCTTGAAATTGGAAGGAAAGCCTCAGATTTAGCAGCCAGAGCTTCAGGAGGAGCAGCAGCGAGCACAGCATCGCTTTTGCAGCAGCTCCTTCCATGTGCATGTTTTTGGGAGTGGAAAGGCTTGCAGAGTGTTAAAGTAGCTTTTTCTCTCCGCTGGAAAGCTGCACGCTCAGTGCCAGTCTTCTGCAGCTTCTTTCTTCACGTTTCAGCAGCTAGCACGCTCTCCGTGTGCTGGAGAAGCGGCAGAGGCTTCCTTGCCGGAGAAGCGGCACCTTCGCCGGCAGAGAGCATCCTGCCGGCCGCGGTGCGCTCCGGAGCGGGGGCTTGTGCCGAAAGAGGCCGGCAACAGGCGCTTACCTTCGGACAGCTCCGGATCGCCGTCTAATGCGTCTCTTGTCGCCTACACGGCAGGGAAAAGCTTTTCCACTCTGTCTAGGAAGGAGAAAGTGTGGCAGCACAGCAAATGCCTCCCGGACTTTCCCTGCAATTCAGCAAGTGCTTTGCAGCTTGAAATTGGAAGGAAAGCCTCAGATTTAGCAGCCAGAGCTTCAGGAGGAGCAGCAGCGAGCACAGCATCGGTTTTGCAGCAGCTCCTTCCATGTGCATGTTTTTGGGAGTGGAAAGGCTTGCAGAGTGTTAAAGTAGCTTTTTCTCTCCGCTGGAAAGCTGCACGCTCAGTGCCAGTCTTCTGCAGCTTCTTTCTTCACGTTTCAGCAGCTAGCACGCTCTCCGTGTGCTGGAGAAGCGGCAGAGGCTTCCTTGCCGGAGAAGCGGCACCTTCGCCGGCAGAGAGCATCCTGCCGGCCGCGGTGCGCTCCGGAGCGGGGGCTTGTGCCGAAAGAGGCCGGCAACAGGCGCTTACCTTCGGACAGCTCCGGATCGCCGTCTAATGCGTCTCTTGTCGCCTACACGGCAGGGAAAAGCTTTTCCACTCTGTCTAGGAAGGAGAAAGTGTGCCAGCACAGCAAATGCCTCCCGGACTTTCCCTGCAATTCAGCAAGTGCTTTGCAGCTTGAAATTGGAAGGAAAGCCTCAGATTTAGCAGCCAGAGCTTCAGGAGGAGCAGCAGCGAGCACAGCATCGGTTTTGCAGCAGCTCCTTCCATGTGCATGTTTTTGGGAGTGGAAAGGCTTGCAGAGTGTTAAAGTATCTTTTTCTCTCCGCTGGAAAGCTGCACGCTCAGTGCCAGTCTTCTGCAGCTTCTTTCTTCACGTTTCAGCAGCTAGCACGCTCTCCGTGTGCTGGAGAAGCGGCAGAGGCTTCCTTGCCGGAGAAGCGGCACCTTCGCCGGCAGAGAGCATCCTGGCGGCCGCGGTGCGCTCCGGAGCGGGGGCTTGTGCCGAAAGAGGCCGGCAACAGGCGCTTACCTTCGGACAGCTCCGGATCGCCGTCTAATGCGTCTCTTGTCGCCTACACGGCAGAGAAAAGCTTTTCCACTCTGTCTAGGAAGGAGAAAGTGTGCCAGCACAGCAAATGCCTCCCGGACTTTCCCTGCAATTCAGCAAGTGCTTTGCAGCTTGAAATTGGAAGGAAAGCCTCAGATTTAGCAGCCAGAGCTTCAGGAGGAGCAGCAGCGAGCACAGCATCGGTTTTGCAGCAGCTCCTTCCATGTGCATGTTTTTGGGAGTGGAAAGGCTTGCAGAGTGTTAAAGTAGCTTTTTCTCTCCGCTGGAAAGCTGCACGCTCAGTGCCAGTGTTCTGCAGCTTCTTTCTTCACGTTTCAGCAGCTAGCACGCTCTCCGTGTGCTGGAGAAGCGGCAGAGGCTTCCTTGCCGGAGAAGCGGCACCTTCGCCGGCAGAGAGCATCCTGCCGGCCGCGGTGCGCTCCGGAGCGGGGGCTTGTGCCGAAAGAGGCCGGCAACAGGCGCTTACCTTCGGACAGCTCCGGATCGCCGTCTAATGCGTCTCTTGTCGCCTACACGGCAGGGAAAAGCTTTTCCACTCTGTCTAGGAAGGAGAAAGTGTGCCAGCACAGCAAATGCCTCCCGGACTTTCCCTGCAATTCAGCAAGTGCTTTGCAGCTTGAAATTGGAAGGAAAGCCTCAGATTTAGCAGCCAGAGCTTCAGGAGGAGCAGCAGCGAGCACAGCATCGGTTTTGCAGCAGCTCCTTCCATGTGCATGTTTTTGGGAGTGGAAAGGCTTGCAGAGTGTTAAAGTAGCTTTTTCTCTCCGCTGGAAAGCTGCACGCTCAGTGCCAGTCTTCTGCAGCTTCTTTCTTCACGTTTCAGCAGCTAGCACGCTCTCCGTGTGCTGGAGAAGCGGCAGAGGCTTCCTTGCCGGAGAAGCGGCACCTTCGCCGGCAGAGAGCATCCTGCCGGCCGCGGTGCGCTCCGGAGCGGGGGCTTGTGCCGAAAGAGGCCGGCAACAGGCGCTTACCTTCGGACAGCTCCGGATCGCCGTCTAATGCGTCTCTTGTCGCCTACACGGCAGGGAAAAGCTTTTCCACTCTGTCTAGGAAGGAGAAAGTGTGCCAGCACAGCAAATGCCTCCCGGACTTTCCCTGCAATTCAGCAAGTACTTTGCAGCTTGAAATTGGAAGGAAAGCCTCAGATTTAGCAGCCAGAGCTTCAGGAGGAGCAGCAGCGAGCACAGCATCGCTTTTGCAGCAGCTCCTTCCATGTGCATGTTTTTGGGAGTGGAAAGGCTTGCAGAGTGTTCAAGTAGCTTTTTCTCTCCGCTGGAAAGCTGCACGCTCAGTGCCAGTCTTCTGCAGCTTCTTTCTTCACGTTTCAGCAGCTAGCACGCTCTCCGTGTGCTGGAGAAGCGGCAGAGGCTTCCTTGCCGGAGAAGCGGCGCCTTCGCCGGCAGAGAGCATCCTGCCGGCCGCGGTGCGCTCCGGAGCGGGGGCTTGTGCCGAAAGAGGCCGGCAACAGGCGCTTACCTTCGGACAGCTCCGGATCGCCGTCTAATGCGTCTCTTGTCGCCTACACGGCAGGGAAAAGCTTTTCCACTCTGTCTAGGAAGGAGAAAGTGTGCCAGCACAGCAAATGCCTCCCGGACTTTCCCTGGAATTCAGCAAGTGCTTTGCAGCTTGAAATTGGAAGGAAAGCCTCAGATTTAGCAGCCAGAGCTTCAGGAGGAGCAGCAGCGAGCACAGCATCGGTTTTGCAGCAGCTCCTTCCATGTGCATGTTTTTGGGAGTGGAAAGGCTTGCAGAGTGTTAAAGTAGCTTTTTCTCTCCGCTGGAAAGCTGCACGCTCAGTGCCAGTGTTCTGCAGCTTCTTTCTTCACGTTTCAGCAGCTAGCACGCTCTCCGTGTGCTGGAGAAGCGGCAGAGGCTTCCTTGCCGGAGAAGCGGCACCTTCGCCGGCAGAGAGCATCCTGCCGGCCGCGGTGCGCTCCGGAGCGGGGGCTTGTGCCGAAAGAGGCCGGCAACAGGCGCTTACCTTCGGACAGCTCCGGATCGCCGTCTAATGCGTCTCTTGTCGCCTACACGGCAGGGAAAAGCTTTTCCACTCTGTCTAGGAAGGAGAAAGTGTGCCAGCACAGCAAATGCCTCCCGGACTTTCCCTGCAATTCAGCAAGTGCTTTGCAGCTTGAAATTGGAAGGAAAGCTTCAGATTTAGCAGCCAGAGCTTCAGGAGGAGCAGCAGCGAGCACAGCATCGGTTTTGCAGCAGCTCCTTCCATGTGCATGTTTTTGGGAGTGGAAAGGCTTGCAGAGTGTTAAAGTAGCTTTTTCTCTCCGCTGGAAAGCTGCACGCTCAGTGCCAGTCTTCTGCAGCTTCTTTCTTCACGTTTCAGCAGCTAGCACGCTCTCCGTGTGCTGGAGAAGCGGCAGAGGCTTCCTTGCCGGAGAAGCGGCACCTTCGCCGGCAGAGAGCATCCTGCCGGCCGCGGTGCGCTCCGGAGCGGGGGCTTGTGCCGAAAGAGGCCGGCAACAGGCGCTTACCTTCGGACAGCTCCGGATCGCCGTCTAATGCGTCTCTTGTCGCCTACACGGCAGGGAAAAGCTTTTCCACTCTGTCTAGGAAGGAGAAAGTGTGCCAGCACAGCAAATGCCTCCCGGACTTTCCCTGCAATTCAGCAAGTGCTTTGCAGCTTGAAATTGGAAGGAAAGCCTCAGATTTAGCAGCCAGAGCTTCAGGAGGAGCAGCAGCGAGCACAGCATCGGTTTTGCAGCAGCTCCTTCCATGTGCATGTTTTTGGGAGTGGAAAGGCTTGCAGAGTGTTAAAGTAGCTTTTTCTCTCCGCTGGAAAGCTGCACGCTCAGTGCCAGTGTTCTGCAGCTTCTTTCTTCACGTTTCAGCAGCTAGCACGCTCTCCGTGTGCTGGAGAAGCGGCAGAGGCTTCCTTGCCGGAGAAGCGGCACCTTCGCCGGCAGAGAGCATCCTGCCGGCCGCGGTGCGCTCCGGAGCGGGGGCTTGTGCCGAAAGAGGCCGGCAACAGGCGCTTACCTTCGGACAGCTCCGGATCGCCGTCTAATGCGTCTCTTGTCGCCTACACGGCAGGGAAAAGCTTTTCCACTCTGTCTAGGAAGGAGAAAGTGTGCCAGCACAGCAAATGCCTCCCGGACTTTCCCTGCAATTCAGCAAGTGCTTTGCAGCTTGAAATTGGAAGGAAAGCCTCAGATTTAGCAGCCAGAGCTTCAGGAGGAGCAGCAGCGAGCACAGCATCGCTTTTGCAGCAGCTCCTTCCATGTGCATGTTTTTGGGAGTGGAAAGGCTTGCAGAGTGTTCAAGTAGCTTTTTCTCTCCGCTGGAAAGCTGCACGCTCAGTGCCAGTCTTCTGCAGCTTCTTTCTTCACGTTTCAGCAGCTAGCACGCTCTCCGTGTGCTGGAGAAGCGGCAGAGGCTTCCTTGCCGGAGAAGCGGCACCTTCGCCGGCAGAGAGCATCCTGCCGGCCGCGGTGCGCTCCGGAGCGGGGGCTTGTGCCGAAAGAGGCCGGCAACAGGCGCTTACCTTCGGACAGCTCCGGATCGCCGTCTAATGCGTCTCTTGTCGCCTACACGGCAGGGAAAAGCTTTTCCACTCTGTCTAGGAAGGAGAAAGTGTGCCAGCACAGCAAATGCCTCCCGGACTTTCCCTGGAATTCAGCAAGTGCTTTGCAGCTTGAAATTGGAAGGAAAGCCTCAGATTTAGCAGCCAGAGCTTCAGGAGGAGCAGCAGCGAGCACAGCATCGGTTTTGCAGCAGCTCCTTCCATGTGCATGTTTTTGGGAGTGGAAAGGCTTGCAGAGTGTTAAAGTAGCTTTTTCTCTCCGCTGGAAAGCTGCACGCTCAGTGCCAGTGTTCTGCAGCTTCTTTCTTCACGTTTCAGCAGCTAGCTCGCTCTCCGTGTGCTGGAGAAGCGGCAGAGGCTTCCTTGCCGGAGAAGCGGCACCTTCGCCGGCAGAGAGCATCCTGCCGGCCGCGGTGCGCTCCGGAGCGGGGGCTTGTGCCGAAAGAGGCCGGCAACAGACGCTTACCTTCGGACAGCTCCGGATCGCCGTCTAATGCGTCTCTTGTCGCCTACACGGCAGGGAAAAGCTTTTCCACTCTGTCTAGGAAGGAGAAAGTGTGCCAGCACAGCAAATGCCTCCCGGACTTTCCCTGGAATTCAGCAAGTGCTTTGCAGCTTGAAATTGGAAGGAAAGCCTCAGATTTAGCAGCCAGAGCTTCAGGAGGAGCAGCAGCGAGCACAGCATCGGTTTTGCAGCAGCTCCTTCCATGTGCATGTTTTTGGGAGTGGAAAGGCTTGCAGAGTGTTAAAGTAGCTTTTTCTCTCCGCTGGAAAGCTGCACGCTCAGTGCCAGTGTTCTGCAGCTTCTTTCTTCACGTTTCAGCAGCTAGCACGCTCTCCGTGTGCTGGAGAAGCGGCAGAGGCTTCCTTGCCGGAGAAGCGGCACCTTCGCCGGCAGAGAGCATCCTGCCGGCCGCGGTGCGCTCCGGAGCGGGGGCTTGTGCCGAAAGAGGCCGGCAACAGGCGCTTACCTTCGGACAGCTCCGGATCGCCGTCTAATGCGTCTCTTGTCGCCTACACGGCAGGGAAAAGCTTTTCCACTCTGTCTAGGAAGGAGAAAGTGTGCCAGCACAGCAAATGCCTCCCGGACTTTCCCTGCAATTCAGCAAGTGCTTTGCAGCTTGAAATTGGAAGGAAAGCCTCAGATTTAGCAGCCAGAGCTTCAGGAGGAGCAGCAGCGAGCACAGCATCGGTTTTGCAGCAGCTCCTTCCATGTGCATGTTTTTGGGAGTGGAAAGGCTTGCAGAGTGTTAAAGTAGCTTTTTCTCTCCGCTGGAAAGCTGCACGCTCAGTGCCAGTGTTCTGCAGCTTCTTTCTTCACGTTTCAGCAGCTAGCACGCTCTCCGTGTGCTGGAGAAGCGGCAGAGGCTTCCTTGCCGGAGAAGCGGCACCTTCGCCGGCAGAGAGCATCCTGCCGGCCGCGGTGCGCTCCGGAGCGGGGGCTTGTGCCGAAAGAGGCCGGCAACAGGCGCTTACCTTCGGACAGCTCCGGATCGCCGTCTAATGCGTCTCTTGTCGCCTACACGGCAGGGAAAAGCTTTTCCACTCTGTCTAGGAAGGAGAAAGTGTGCCAGCACAGCAAATGCCTCCCGGACTTTCCCTGCAATTCAGCAAGTGCTTTGCAGCTTGAAATTGGAAGGAAAGCTTCAGATTTAGCAGCCAGAGCTTCAGGAGGAGCAGCAGCGAGCACAGCATCGGTTTTGCAGCAGCTCCTTCCATGTGCATGTTTTTGGGAGTGGAAAGGCTTGCAGAGTGTTAAAGTAGCTTTTTCTCTCCGCTGGAAAGCTGCACGCTCAGTGCCAGTCTTCTGCAGCTTCTTTCTTCACGTTTCAGCAGCTAGCACGCTCTCCGTGTGCTGGAGAAGCGGCAGAGGCTTCCTTGCCGGAGAAGCGGCACCTTCGCCGGCAGAGAGCATCCTGCCGGCCGCGGTGCGCTCCGGAGCGGGGGCTTGTGCCGAAAGAGGCCGGCAACAGGCGCTTACCTTCGGACAGCTCCGGATCGCCGTCTAATGCGTCTCTTGTCGCCTACACGGCAGGGAAAAGCTTTTCCACTCTGTCTAGGAAGGAGAAAGTGTGCCAGCACAGCAAATGCCTCCCGGACTTTCCCTGCAATTCAGCAAGTGCTTTGCAGCTTGAAATTGGAAGGAAAGCCTCAGATTTAGCAGCCAGAGCTTCAGGAGGAGCAGCAGCGAGCACAGCATCGGTTTTGCAGCAGCTCCTTCCATGTGCATGTTTTTGGGAGTGGAAAGGCTTGCAGAGTGTTAAAGTAGCTTTTTCTCTCCGCTGGAAAGCTGCACGCTCAGTGCCAGTGTTCTGCAGCTTCTTTCTTCACGTTTCAGCAGCTAGCACGCTCTCCGTGTGCTGGAGAAGCGGCAGAGGCTTCCTTGCCGGAGAAGCGGCACCTTCGCCGGCAGAGAGCATCCTGCCGGCCGCGGTGCGCTCCGGAGCGGGGGCTTGTGCCGAAAGAGGCCGGCAACAGGCGCTTACCTTCGGACAGCTCCGGATCGCCGTCTAATGCGTCTCTTGTCGCCTACACGGCAGGGAAAAGCTTTTCCACTCTGTCTAGGAAGGAGAAAGTGTGCCAGCACAGCAAATGCCTCCCGGACTTTCCCTGGAATTCAGCAAGTGCTTTGCAGCTTGAAATTGGAAGGAAAGCCTCAGATTTAGCAGCCAGAGCTTCAGGAGGAGCAGCAGCGAGCACAGCATCGGTTTTGCAGCAGCTCCTTCCATGTGCATGTTTTTGGGAGTGGAAAGGCTTGCAGAGTGTTAAAGTAGCTTTTTCTCTCCGCTGGAAAGCTGCACGCTCAGTGCCAGTGTTCTGCAGCTTCTTTCTTCACGTTTCAGCAGCTAGCTCGCTCTCCGTGTGCTGGAGAAGCGGCAGAGGCTTCCTTGCCGGAGAAGCGGCACCTTCGCCGGCAGAGAGCATCCTGCCGGCCGCGGTGCGCTCCGGAGCGGGGGCTTGTGCCGAAAGAGGCCGGCAACAGACGCTTACCTTCGGACAGCTCCGGATCGCCGTCTAATGCGTCTCTTGTCGCCTACACGGCAGGGAAAAGCTTTTCCACTCTGTCTAGGAAGGAGAAAGTGTGCCAGCACAGCAAATGCCTCCCGGACTTTCCCTGGAATTCAGCAAGTGCTTTGCAGCTTGAAATTGGAAGGAAAGCCTCAGATTTAGCAGCCAGAGCTTCAGGAGGAGCAGCAGCGAGCACAGCATCGGTTTTGCAGCAGCTCCTTCCATGTGCATGTTTTTGGGAGTGGAAAGGCTTGCAGAGTGTTAAAGTAGCTTTTTCTCTCCGCTGGAAAGCTGCACGCTCAGTGCCAGTGTTCTGCAGCTTCTTTCTTCACGTTTCAGCAGCTAGCACGCTCTCCGTGTGCTGGAGAAGCGGCAGAGGCTTCCTTGCCGGAGAAGCGGCACCTTCGCCGGCAGAGAGCATCCTGCCGGCCGCGGTGCGTTCCGGAGCGGGGGCTTGTGCCGAAAGAGGCCGGCAACAGGCGCTTACCTTCGGACAGCTCCGGATCGCCGTCTAATGCGTCTCTTGTCGCCTACACGGCAGGGAAAAGCTTTTCCACTCTGTCTAGGAAGGAGAAAGTGTGCCAGCACAGCAAATGCCTCCCGGACTTTCCCTGCAATTCAGCAAGTGCTTTGCAGCTTGAAATTGGAAGGAAAGCCTCAGATTTAGCAGCCAGAGCTTCAGGAGGAGCAGCAGCGAGCACAGCATCGGTTTTGCAGCAGCTCCTTCCATGTGCATGTTTTTGGGAGTGGAAAGGCTTGCAGAGTGTTAAAGTAGCTTTTTCTCTCCGCTGGAAAGCTGCACGCTCAGTGCCAGTGTTCTGCAGCTTCTTTCTTCACGTTTCAGCAGCTAGCACGCTCTCCGTGTGCTGGAGAAGCGGCAGAGGCTTCCTTGCCGGAGAAGCGGCACCTTCGCCGGCAGAGAGCATCCTGGCGGCCGCGGTGCGCTCCGGAGCGGGGGCTTGTGCCGAAAGAGGCCGGCAACAGGCGCTTACCTTCGGACAGCTCCGGATCGCCGTCTAATGCGTCTCTTGTCGCCTACACGGCAGGGAAAAGCTTTTCCACTCTGTCTAGGAAGGAGAAAGTGTGGCAGCACAGCAAATGCCTCCCGGACTTTCCCTGCAATTCAGCAAGTGCTTTGCAGCTTGAAATTGGAAGGAAAGCCTCAGATTTAGCAGCCAGAGCTTCAGGAGGAGCAGCAGCGAGCACAGCATCGGTTTTGCAGCAGCTCCTTCCATGTGCATGTTTTTGGGAGTGGAAAGGCTTGCAGAGTGTTAAAGTAGCTTTTTCTCTCCGCTGGAAAGCTGCACGCTCAGTGCCAGTGTTCTGCAGCTTCTTTCTTCACGTTTCAGCAGCTAGCACGCTCTCCGTGTGCTGGAGAAGCGGCAGAGGCTTCCTTGCCGGAGAAGCGGCACCTTCGCCGGCAGAGAGCATCCTGCCGGCCGCGGTGCGCTCCGGAGCGGGGGCTTGTGCCGAAAGAGGCCGGCAACAGACGCTTACCTTCGGACAGCTCCGGATCGCCGTCTAATGCGTCTCTTGTCGCCTACACGGCAGGGAAAAGCTTTTCCACTCTGTCTAGGAAGGAGAAAGTGTGCCAGCACAGCAAATGCCTCCCGGACTTTCCCTGCAATTCAGCAAGTGCTTTGCAGCTTGAAATTGGAAGGAAAGCCTCAGATTTAGCAGCCAGAGCTTCAGGAGGAGCAGCAGCGAGCACAGCATCGCTTTTGCAGCAGCTCCTTCCATGTGCATGTTTTTGGGAGTGGAAAGGCTTGCAGAGTGTTAAAGTAGCTTTTTCTCTCCGCTGGAAAGCTGCACGCTCAGTGCCAGTGTTCTGCAGCTTCTTTCTTCACGTTTCAGCAGCTAGCACGTTCTCCGTGTGCTGGAGAAGCGGCAGAGGCTTCCTTGCCGGAGAAGCGGCACCTTCGCCGGCAGAGAGCATCCTGCCGGCCGCGGTGCGCTCCGGAGCGGGGGCTTGTGCCGAAAGAGGCCGGCAACAGGCGCTTACCTTCGGACAGCTCCGGATCGCCGTCTAATGCGTCTCTTGTCGCCTACACGGCAGGGAAAAGCTTTTCCACTCTGTCTAGGAAGGAGAAAGTGTGCCAGCACAGCAAATGCCTCCCGGACTTTCCCTGCAATTCAGCAAGTGCTTTGCAGCTTGAAATTGGAAGGAAAGCCTCAGATTTAGCAGCCAGAGCTTCAGGAGGAGCAGAAGCGAGCACAGCATCGGTTTTGCAGCAGCTCCTTCCATGTGCATGTTTTTGGGAGTGGAAAGGCTTGCAGAGTGTTAAAGTAGCTTTTTCTCTCCGCTGGAAAGTTGCACGCTCAGTGCCAGTGTTCTGCAGCTTCTTTCTTCACGTTTCAGCAGCTAGCACGCTCTCCGTGTGCTGGAGAAGCGGCAGAGGCTTCCTTGCCGGAGAAGCGGCACCTTCGCCGGCAGAGAGCATCCTGCCGGCCGCGGTGCGCTCCGGAGCGGGGGCTTGTGCCGAAAGAGGCCGGCAACAGGCGCTTACCTTCGGACAGCTCCGGATCGCCGTCTAATGCGTCTCTTGTCGCCTACACGGCAGGGAAAAGCTTTTCCACTCTGTCTAGGAAGGAGAAAGTGTGCCAGCACAGCAAATGCCTCCCGGACTTTCCCTGCAATTCAGCAAGTGCTTTGCAGCTTGAAATTGGAAGGAAAGCCTCAGATTTAGCAGCCAGAGCTTCAGGAGGAGCAGCAGCGAGCACAGCATCGGTTTTGCAGCAGCTCCTTCCATGTGCATGTTTTTGGGAGTGGAAAGGCTTGCAGAGTGTTAAAGTAGCTTTTTCTCTCCGCTGGAAAGCTGCACGCTCAGTGCCAGTGTTCTGCAGCTTCTTTCTTCACGTTTCAGCAGCTAGCACGCTCTCCGTGTGCTGGAGAAGCGGCAGAGGCTTCCTTGCCGGAGAAGCGGCACCTTCGCCGGCAGAGAGCATCCTGCCGGCCGCGGTGCGCTCCGGAGCGGGGGCTTGTGCCGAAAGAGGCCGGCAACAGGCGCTTACCTTCGGACAGCTCCGGATCGCCGTCTAATGCGTCTCTTGTCGCCTACACGGCAGGGAAAAGCTTTTCCGCTCTGTCTAGGAAGGAGAAAGTGTGGCAGCACAGCAAATGCCTCCCGGACTTTCCCTGCAATTCAGCAAGTGCTTTGCAGCTTGAAATTGGAAGGAAAGCCTCAGATTTAGCAGCCAGAGCTTCAGGAGGAGCAGCAGCGAGCACAGCATCGGTTTTGCAGCAGCTCCTTCCATGTGCATGTTTTTGGGAGTGGAAAGGCTTGCAGAGTGTTAAAGTAGCTTTTTCTCTCCGCTGGAAAGCTGCACGCTCAGTGCCAGTCTTCTGCAGCTTCTTTCTTCACGTTTCAGCAGCTAGCACGCTCTCCGTGTGCTGGAGAAGCGGCAGAGGCTTCCTTGCCGGAGAAGCGGCACCTTCGCCGGCAGAGAGCATCCTGCCGGCCGCGGTGCGCTCCGGAGCGGGGGCTTGTGCCGAAAGAGGCCGGCAACAGGCGCTTACCTTCGGACAGCTCCGGATCGCCGTCTAATGCGTCTCTTGTCGCCTACACGGCAGAGAAAAGCTTTTCCACTCTGTCTAGGAAGGAGAAAGTGTGCCAGCACAGCAAATGCCTCCCGGACTTTCCCTGCAATTCAGCAAGTGCTTTGCAGCTTGAAATTGGAAGGAAAGCCTCAGATTTAGCAGCCAGAGCTTCAGGAGGAGCAGCAGCGAGCACAGCATCGCTTTTGCAGCAGCTCCTTCCATGTGCATGTTTTTGGGAGTGGAAAGGCTTGCAGAGTGTTAAAGTAGCTTTTTCTCTCCGCTGGAAAGCTGCACGCTCAGTGCCAGTCTTCTGCAGCTTCTTTCTTCACGTTTCAGCAGCTAGCACGCTCTCCGTGTGCTGGAGAAGCGGCAGAGGCTTCCTTGCCGGAGAAGCGGCACCTTCGCCGGCAGAGAGCATCCTGCCGGCCGCGGTGCGCTCCGGAGCAGGGGCTTGTGCCGAAAGAGGCCGGCAACAGGCGCTTACCTTCGGACAGCTCCGGATCGCCGTCTAATGCGTCTCTTGTCGCCTACACGGCAGGGAAAAGCTTTTCCACTCTGTCTAGGAAGGAGAAAGTGTGCCAGCACAGCAAATGCCTCCCGGACGTTCCCTGCAATTCAGCAAGTGCTTTGCAGCTTGAAATTGGAAGGAAAGCCTCAGATTTAGCAGCCAGAGCTTCAGGAGGAGCAGCAGCGAGCACAGCATCGGTTTTGCAGCAGCTCCTTCCATGTGCATGTTTTTGGGAGTGGAAAGGCTTGCAGAGTGTTAAAGTAGCTTTTTCTCTCCGCTGGAAAGCTGCACGCTCAGTGCCAGTCTTCTGCAGCTTCTTTCTTCACGTTTCAGCAGCTAGCACGCTCTCCGTGTGCTGGAGAAGCGGCAGAGGCTTCCTTGCCGGAGAAGCGGCACCTTCGCCGGCAGAGAGCATCCTGCCGGCCGCGGTGCGCTCCGGAGCGGGGGCTTGTGCCGAAAGAGGCCGGCAACAGGCGCTTACCTTCGGACAGCTCCGGATCGCCGTCTAATGCGTCTCTTGTCGCCTACACGGCAGGGAAAAGCTTTTCCACTCTGTCTAGGAAGGAGAAAGTGTGCCAGCACAGCAAATGCCTCCCGGACTTTCCCTGGAATTCAGCAAGTGCTTTGCAGCTTGAAATTGGAAGGAAAGCCTCAGATTTAGCAGCCAGAGCTTCAGGAGGAGCAGCAGCGAGCACAGCATCGGTTTTGCAGCAGCTCCTTCCATGTGCATGTTTTTGGGAGTGGAAAGGCTTGCAGAGTGTTAAAGTAGCTTTTTCTCTCCGCTGGAAAGCTGCACGCTCAGTGCCAGTCTTCTGCAGCTTCTTTCTTCACGTTTCAGCAGCTAGCACGCTCTCCGTGTGCTGGAGAAGCGGCAGAGGCTTCCTTGCCGGAGAAGCGGCACCTTCGCCGGCAGAGAGCATCCTGCCGGCCGCGGTGCGCTCCGGAGCGGGGGCTTGTGCCGAAAGAGGCCGGCAACAGACGCTTACCTTCGGACAGCTCCGGATCGCCGTCTAATGCGTCTCTTGTCGCCTACACGGCAGGGAAAAGCTTTTCCACTCTGTCTAGGAAGGAGAAAGTGTGCCAGCACAGCAAATGCCTCCCGGACTTTCCCTGCAATTCAGCAAGTGCTTTGCAGCTTGAAATTGGAAGGAAAGCCTCAGATTTAGCAGCCAGAGCTTCAGGAGGAGCAGCAGCGAGCACAGCATCGGTTTTGCAGCAGCTCCTTCCATGTGCATGTTTTTGGGAGTGGAAAGGCTTGCAGAGTGTTCAAGTAGCTTTTTCTCTCCGCTGGAAAGCTGCACGCTCAGTGCCAGTGTTCTGCAGCTTCTTTCTTCACGTTTCAGCAGCTAGCACGCTCTCCGTGTGCTGGAGAAGCGGCAGAGGCTTCCTTGCCGGAGAAGCGGCACCTTCGCCGGCAGAGAGCATCCTGCCGGCCGCGGTGCGCTCCGGAGCGGGGGCTTGTGCCGAAAGAGGCCGGCAACAGGCGCTTACCTTCGGACAGCTCCGGATCGCCGTCTAATGCGTCTCTTGTCGCCTACACGGCAGGGAAAAGCTTTTCCACTCTGTCTAGGAAGGAGAAAGTGTGCCAGCACAGCAAATGCCTCCCGGACTTTCCCTGCAATTCAGCAAGTGCTTTGCAGCTTGAAATTGGAAGGAAAGCCTCAGATTTAGCAGCCAGAGCTTCAGGAGGAGCAGCAGCGAGCACAGCATCGGTTTTGCAGCAGCTCCTTCCATGTGCATGTTTTTGGGAGTGGAAAGGCTTGCAGAGTGTTAAAGTAGCTTTTTCTCTCCGCTGGAAAGCTGCACGCTCAGTGCCAGTCTTCTGCAGCTTCTTTCTTCACGTTTCAGCAGCTAGCTCGCTCTCCGTGTGCTGGAGAAGCGGCAGAGGCTTCCTTGCCGGAGAAGCGGCACCTTCGCCGGCAGAGAGCATCCTGCCGGCCGCGGTGCGCTCCGGAGCGGGGGCTTGTGCCGAAAGAGGCCGGCAACAGGCGCTTACCTTCGAACAGCTCCGGATCGCCGTCTAATGCGTCTCTTGTCGCCTACACGGCAGGGAAAAGCTTTTCCACTCTGTCTAGGAAGGAGAAAGTGTGCCAGCACAGCAAATGCCTCCCGGACTTTCCCTGGAATTCTAGCAAGTGCTTTGCAGCTTGAAATTGGAAGGAAAGCCTCAGATTTAGCAGCCAGAGCTTCAGGAGGAGCAGAAGCGAGCACAGCATCGGTTTTGCAGCAGCTCCTTCCATGTGCATGTTTTTGGGAGTGGAAAGGCTTGCAGAGTGTTAAAGTAGCTTTTTCTCTCCGCTGGAAAGTTGCACGCTCAGTGCCAGTGTTCTGCAGCTTCTTTCTTCACGTTTCAGCAGCTAGCACGCTCTCCGTGTGCTGGAGAAGCGGCAGAGGCTTCCTTGCCGGAGAAGCGGCACCTTCGCCGGCAGAGAGCATCCTGCCGGCCGCGGTGCGCTCCGGAGCGGGGGCTTGTGCCGAAAGAGGCCGGCAACAGGCGCTTACCTTCGGACAGCTCCGGATCGCCGTCTAATGCGTCTCTTGTCGCCTACACGGCAGGGAAAAGCTTTTCCACTCTGTCTAGGAAGGAGAAAGTGTGCCAGCACAGCAAATGCCTCCCGGACTTTCCCTGGAATTCAGCAAGTGCTTTGCAGCTTGAAATTGGAAGGAAAGCCTCAGATTTAGCAGCCAGAGCTTCAGGAGGAGCAGCAGCGAGCACAGCATCGGTTTTGCAGCAGCTCCTTCCATGTGCATGTTTTTGGGAGTGGAAAGGCTTGCAGAGTGTTAAAGTAGCTTTTTCTCTCCGCTGGAAAGCTGCACGCTCAGTGCCAGTGTTCTGCAGCTTCTTTCTTCACGTTTCAGCAGCTAGCACGCTCTCCGTGTGCTGGAGAAGCGGCAGAGGCTTCCTTGCCGGAGAAGCGGCACCTTCGCCGGCAGAGAGCATCCTGCCGGCCGCGGTGCGCTCCGGAGCGGGGGCTTGTGCCGAAAGAGGCCGGCAACAGGCGCTTACCTTCGGACAGCTCCGGATCGCCGTCTAATGCGTCTCTTGTCGCCTACACGGCAGGGAAAAGCTTTTCCACTCTGTCTAGGAAGGAGAAAGTGTGCCAGCACAGCAAATGCCTCCCGGACTTTCCCTGCAATTCAGCAAGTGCTTTGCAGCTTGAAATTGGAAGGAAAGCCTCAGATTTAGCAGCCAGAGCTTCAGGAGGAGCAGCAGCGAGCACAGCATCGGTTTTGCAGCAGCTCCTTCCATGTGCATGTTTTTGGGAGTGGAAAGGCTTGCAGAGTGTTAAAGTAGCTTTTTCTCTCCGCTGGAAAGCTGCACGCTCAGTGCCAGTCTTCTGCAGCTTCTTTCTTCACGTTTCAGCAGCTAGCACGCTCTCCGTGTGCTGGAGAAGCGGCAGAGGCTTCCTTGCCGGAGAAGCGGCACCTTCGCCGGCAGAGAGCATCCTGCCGGCCGCGGTGCGCTCCGGAGCGGGGGCTTGTGCCGAAAGAGGCCGGCAACAGGCGCTTACCTTCGGACAGCTCCGGATCGCCGTCTAATGCGTCTCTTGTCGCCTACACGGCAGGGAAAAGCTTTTCCACTCTGTCTAGGAAGGAGAAAGTGTGGCAGCACAGCAAATGCCTCCCGGACTTTCCCTGCAATTCAGCAAGTGCTTTGCAGCTTGAAATTGGAAGGAAAGCCTCAGATTTAGCAGCCAGAGCTTCAGGAGGAGCAGCAGCGAGCACAGCATCGGTTTTGCAGCAGCTCCTTCCATGTGCATGTTTTTGGGAGTGGAAAGGCTTGCAGAGTGTTAAAGTAGCTTTTTCTCTCCGCTGGAAAGCTGCACGCTCAGTGCCAGTGTTCTGCAGCTTCTTTCTTCACGTTTCAGCAGCTAGCACGCTCTCCGTGTGCTGGAGAAGCGGCAGAGGCTTCCTTGCCGGAGAAGCGGCACCTTCGCCGGCAGAGAGCATCCTGCCGGCCGCGGTGCGCTCCGGAGCGGGGGCTTGTGCCGAAAGAGGCCGGCAACAGGCGCTTACCTTCGGACAGCTCCGGATCGCCGTCTAATGCGTCTCTTGTCGCCTACACGGCAGGGAAAAGCTTTTCCACTCTGTCTAGGAAGGAGAAAGTGTGCCAGCACAGCAAATGCCTCCCGGACTTTCCCTGCAATTCAGCAAGTGCTTTGCAGCTTGAAATTGGAAGGAAAGCCTCAGATTTAGCAGCCAGAGCTTCAGGAGGAGCAGCAGCGAGCACAGCATCGGTTTTGCAGCAGCTCCTTCCATGTGCATGTTTTTGGGAGTGGAAAGGCTTGCAGAGTGTTAAAGTAGCTTTTTCTCTCCGCTGGAAAGCTGCACGCTCAGTGCCAGTGTTCTGCAGCTTCTTTCTTCACGTTTCAGCAGCTAGCACGTTCTCCGTGTGCTGGAGAAGCGGCAGAGGCTTCCTTGCCGGAGAAGCGGCACCTTCGCCGGCAGAGAGCATCCTGCCGGCCGCGGTGCGCTCCGGAGCGGGGGCTTGTGCCGAAAGAGGCCGGCAACAGGCGCTTACCTTCGGACAGCTCCGGATCGCCGTCTAATGCGTCTCTTGTCGCCTACACGGCAGGGAAAAGCTTTTCCACTCTGTCTAGGAAGGAGAAAGTGTGCCAGCACAGCAAATGCCTCCCGGACTTTCCCTGCAATTCAGCAAGTGCTTTGCAGCTTGAAATTGGAAGGAAAGCCTCAGATTTAGCAGCCAGAGCTTCAGGAGGAGCAGCAGCGAGCACAGCATCGGTTTTGCAGCAGCTCCTTCCATGTGCATGTTTTTGGGAGTGGAAAGGCTTGCAGAGTGTTAAAGTAGCTTTTTCTCTCCGCTGGAAAGCTGCACGCTCAGTGCCAGTCTTCTGCAGCTTCTTTCTTCACGTTTCAGCAGCTAGCACGCTCTCCGTGTGCTGGAGAAGCGGCAGAGGCTTCCTTGCCGGAGAAGCGGCACCTTCGCCGGCAGAGAGCATCCTGCCGGCCGCGGTGCGCTCCGGAGCGGGGGCTTGTGCCGAAAGAGGCCGGCAACAGGCGCTTACCTTCGGACAGCTCCGGATCGCCGTCTAATGCGTCTCTTGTCGCCTACACGGCAGGGAAAAGCTTTTCCACTCTGTCTAGGAAGGAGAAAGTGTGGCAGCACAGCAAATGCCTCTCGGACTTTCCCTGGAATTCAGCAAGTGCTTTGCAGCTTGAAATTGGAAGGAAAGCCTCAGATTTAGCAGCCAGAGCTTCAGGAGGAGCAGCAGCGAGCACAGCATCGGTTTTGCAGCAGCTCCTTCCATGTGCATGTTTTTGGGAGTGGAAAGGCTTGCAGAGTGTTAAAGTAGCTTTTTCTCTCCGCTGGAAAGCTGCACGCTCAGTGCCAGTGTTCTGCAGCTTCTTTCTTCACGTTTCAGCAGCTAGCACGCTCTCCGTGTGCTGGAGAAGCGGCAGAGGCTTCCTTGCCGGAGAAGCGGCACCTTCGCCGGCAGAGAGCATCCTGCCGGCCGCGGTGCGCTCCGGAGCGGGGGCTTGTGCCGAAAGAGGCCGGCAACAGGCGCTTACCTTCGGACAGCTCCGGATCGCCGTCTAATGCGTCTCTTGTCGCCTACACGGCAGGGAAAAGCTGCAGAACACTGGCACTGAGCGTGCAGCTTTCCAGCGGAGAGAAAAAGCTACTTTAACACTCTGCAAGCCTTTCCACTCCCAAAAACATGCACTTGGAAGGAGCTGCTGCCAAAACCGATGCTGTGCTCGCTGCTGCTCCTCCTGAAGCTCTGGCTGCTAAATCTGAGGCTTTCCTTCCAATTTCAAGCTGCAAAGCACTTGCTGAATTCCAGGGAAAGTCCGGGAGGCATTTGCTGTGCTGGCACACTTTCTCCTTCCTAGACAGAGTGGAAAAGCTTTTCCCTGCCGTGTAGGCGACAAGAGACGCATTAGACGGCGATCCGGAGCTGTCCGAAGGTAAGCGCCTGTTGCCGGCCTCTTTCGGCACAAGCCCCCGCTCCGGAGCGCACCGCGGCCGGCAGGATGCTCTCTGCCGGCGAAGGTGCCGCTTCTCCGGCAAGGAAGCCTCTGCCGCTTCTCCAGCACACGGAGAGCGTGCTAGCTGCTGAAACGTGAAGAAAGAAGCTGCAGAAGACTGGCACTGAGCGTGCAGCTTTCCAGCGGAGAGAAAAAGCTACTTGAACACTCTGCAAGCCTTTCCACTCCCAAAAACATGCACATGGAAGGAGCTGCTGCAAAACCGATGCTGTGCTCGCTGCTGCTCCTCCTGAAGCTCTGGCTGCTAAATCTGAGGCTTTCCTTCCAATTTCAAGCTGCAAAGCACTTGCTGAATTGCAGGGAAAGTCCGGGAGGCATTTGCTGTGCTGGCACACTTTCTCTTTCCTAGACAGAGTGGAAAAGCTTTTCCCTGCCGTGTAGGCGACAAGAGACGCATTAGACGGCGATCCGGAGCTGTCCGAAGGTAAGCGCCTGTTGCCGGCCTCTTTCGGCACAAGCCCCCGCTCCGGAGCGCACCGCGGCCGGCAGGATGCGCTCTGCCGGCGAAGGTGCCGCTTCTCCGGCAAGGAAGCCTCTGCCGCTTCTCCAGCACACGGAGAGCGTGCTAGCTGCTGAAACGTGAAGAAAGAAGCTGCAGAACACTGGCACTGAGCGTGCAACTTTCCAGCGGAGAGAAAAAGCTACTTTAACACTCTGCAAGCCTTTCCACTCCCAAAAACATGCACATGGAAGGAGCTGCTGCAAAACCGATGCTGTGCTCGCTGCTGCTCCTCCTGAAGCTCTGGCTGCTAAATCTGAGGCTTTCCTTCCAATTTCAAGCTGCAAAGCACTTGCTGAATTGCAGGGAAAGTCCGGGAGGCATTTGCTGTGCTGGCACACTTTCTCCTTCCTAGACAGAGTGGAAAAGCTTTTCCCTGCCGTGTAGGCGACAAGAGACGCATTAGACGGCGATCCGGAGCTGTCCGAAGGTAAGCGCCTGTTGCCGGCCTCTTTCGGCACAAGCCCCCGCTCCGGAGCGCACCGCGGCCGGCAGGATGCTCTCTGCCGGCGAAGGTGCCGCTTCTCCGGCAAGGAAGCCTCTGCCGCTTCTCCAGCACACGGAGAGCGTGCTAGCTGCTGAAACGTGAAGAAAGAAGCTGCAGAACACTGGCACTGAGCGTGCAGCTTTCCAGCGGAGAGAAAAAGCTACTTTAACACTCTGCAAGCCTTTCCACTCCCAAAAACATGCACATGGAAGGAGCTGCTGCAAAACCGATGCTGTGCTCGCTGCTGCTCCTCCTGAAGCTCTGGCTGCTAAATCTGAGGCTTTCCTTCCAATTTCAAGCTGCAAAGCACTTGCTGAATTGCAGGGAAAGTCCGGGAGGCATTTGCTGTGCTGGCACACTTTCTCCTTCCTAGACAGAGTGGAAAAGCTTTTCCCTGCCGTGTAGGCGACAAGAGACGCATTAGACGGCGATCCGGAGCTGTCCGAAGGTAAGCGCCTGTTGCCGGCCTCTTTCGGCACAAGCCCCCGCTCCGGAGCGCACCGCGGCCGGCAGGATGCTCTCTGCCGGCGAAGGTGCCGCTTCTCCGGCAAGGAAGCCTCTGCCGCTTCTCCAGCACACGGAGAGCGTGCTAGCTGCTGAAACGTGAAGAAAGAAGCTGCAGAAGACTGGCACTGAGCGTGCAGCTTTCCAGCGGAGAGAAAAAGCTACTTTAACACTCTGCAAGCCTTTCCACTCCCAAAAACATGCACTTGGAAGGAGCTGCTGCAAAACCGATGCTGTGCTCGCTGCTGCTCCTCCTGAAGCTCTGGCTGCTAAATCTGAGGCTTTCCTTCCAATTTCAAGCTGCAAAGCACTTGCTGAATTGCAGGGAAAGTCCGGGAGGCATTTGCTGTGCTGGCACACTTTCTCTTTCCTAGACAGAGTGGAAAAGCTTTTCCCTGCCGTGTAGGCGACAAGAGACGCATTAGACGGCGATCCGGAGCTGTCCGAAGGTAAGCGCCTGTTGCCGGCCTCTTTCGGCACAAGCCCCCGCTCCGGAGCGCACCGCGGCCGGCAGGATGCTCTCTGCCGGCGAAGGTGCCGCTTCTCCGGCAAGGAAGCCTCTGCCGCTTCTCCAGCACACGGAGAGCGTGCTAGCTGCTGAAACGTGAAGAAAGAAGCTGCAGAAGACTGGCACTGAGCGTGCAGCTTTCCAGCGGAGAGAAAAAGCTACTTTAACACTCTGCAAGCCTTTCCACTCCCAAAAACATGCACATGGAAGGAGCTGCTGCAAAACCGATGCTGTGCTCGCTGCTGCTCCTCCTGAAGCTCTGGCTGCTAAATCTGAGGCTTTCCTTCCAATTTCAAGCTGCAAAGCACTTGCTGAATTGCAGGGAAAGTCCGGGAGGCATTTGCTGTGCTGGCACACTTTCTCCTTCCTAGACAGAGTGGAAAAGCTTTTCCCTGCCGTGTAGGCGACAAGAGACGCATTAGACGGCGATCCGGAGCTGTCCGAAGGTAAGCGCCTGTTGCCGGCCTCTTTCGGCACAAGCCCCCGCTCCGGAGCGCACCGCGGCCGGCAGGATGCTCTCTGCCGGCGAAGGTGCCGCTTCTCCGGCAAGGAAGCCTCTGCCGCTTCTCCAGCACACGGAGAGCGTGCTAGCTGCTGAAACGTGAAGAAAGAAGCTGCAGAACACTGGCACTGAGCGTGCAGCTTTCCAGCGGAGAGAAAAAGCTACTTTAACACTCTGCAAGCCTTTCCACTCCCAAAAACATGCACATGGAAGGAGCTGCTGCAAAACCGATGCTGTGCTCGCTGCTGCTCCTCCTGAAGCTCTGGCTGCTAAATCTGAGGCTTTCCTTCCAATTTCAAGCTGCAAAGCACTTGCTGAATTGCAGAGAAAGTCCGGGAGGCATTTGCTGTGCTGGCACACTTTCTCCTTCCTAGACAGAGTGGAAAAGCTTTTCCCTGCCGTGTAGGCGACAAGAGACGCATTAGACGGCGATCCGGAGCTGTCCGAAGGTAAGCGCCTGTTGCCGGCCTCTTTCGGCACAAGCCCCCGCTCCGGAGCGCACCGCGGCCGGCAGGATGCTCTCTGCCGGCGAAGGTGCCGCTTCTCCGGCAAGGAAGCCTCTGCCGCTTCTCCAGCACACGGAGAGCGTGCTAGCTGCTGAAACGTGAAGAAAGAAGCTGCAGAAGACTGGCACTGAGCGTGCAGCTTTCCAGCGGAGAGAAAAAGCTACTTTAACACTCTGCAAGCCTTTCCACTCCCAAAAACATGCACATGGAAGGAGCTGCTGCAAAACCGATGCTGTGCTCGCTGCTGCTCCTCCTGAAGCTCTGGCTGCTAAATCTGAGGCTTTCCTTCCAATTTCAAGCTGCAAAGTACTTGCTGAATTGCAGGGAAAGTCCGGGAGGCATTTGCTGTGCTGGCACACTTTCTCCTTCCTAGACAGAGTGGAAAAGCTTTTCCCTGCCGTGTAGGCGACAAGAGACGCATTAGACGGCGATCCGGAGCTGTCCGAAGGTAAGCGCCTGTTGCCGGCCTCTTTCGGCACAAGCCCCCGCTCCGGAGCGCACCGCGGCCGGCAGGATGCTCTCTGCCGGCGAAGGTGCCGCTTCTCCGGCAAGGAAGCCTCTGCCGCTTCTCCAGCACACGGAGAGCGTGCTAGCTGCTGAAACGTGAAGAAAGAAGCTGCAGAAGACTGGCACTGAGCGTGCAGCTTTCCAGCGGAGAGAAAAAGCTACTTTAACACTCTGCAAGCCTTTCCACTCCCAAAAACATGCACATGGAAGGAGCTGCTGCAAAACCGATGCTGTGCTCGCTGCTGCTCCTCCTGAAGCTCTGGCTGCTAAATCTGAGGCTTTCCTTCCAATTTCAAGCTGCAAAGCACTTGCTGAATTGCAGGGAAAGTCCGGGAGGCATTTGCTGTGCTGGCACACTTTCTCCTTCCTAGACAGAGTGGAAAAGCTTTTCCCTGCCGTGTACGCGACAAGAGACGCATTAGACGGCGATCCGGAGCTGTCCGAAGGTAAGCGCCTGTTGCCGGCCTCTTTCGGCACAAGCCCCCGCTCCGGAGCGCACCGCGGCCGGCAGGATGCTCTCTGCCGGCGAAGGTGCCGCTTCTCCGGCAAGGAAGCCTCTGCCGCTTCTCCAGCACACGGAGAGCGAGCTAGCTGCTGAAACGTGAAGAAAGAAGCTGCAGAAGACTGGCACTGAGCGTGCAGCTTTCCAGCGGAGAGAAAAAGCTACTTTAACACTCTGCAAGCCTTTCCACTCCCAAAAACATGCACATGGAAGGAGCTGCTGCAAAACCGATGCTGTGCTCGCTGCTGCTCCTCCTGAAGCTCTGGCTGCTAAATCTGAGGCTTTCCTTCCAATTTCAAGCTGCAAAGCACTTGCTGAATTCCAGGGAAAGTCCGGGAGGCATTTGCTGTGCTGGCACACTTTCTCCTTCCTAGACAGAGTGGAAAAGCTTTTCCCTGCCGTGTAGGCGACAAGAGACGCATTAGACGGCGATCCGGAGCTGTCCGAAGGTAAGCGCCTGTTGCCGGCCTCTTTCGGCACAAGCCCCCGCTCCGGAGCGCACCGCGGCCGGCAGGATGCTCTCTGCCGGCGAAGGTGCCGCTTCTCCGGCAAGGAAGCCTCTGCCGCTTCTCCAGCACACGGAGAGCGTGCTAGCTGCTGAAACGTGAAGAAAGAAGCTGCAGAAGACTGGCACTGAGCGTGCAGCTTTCCAGCGGAGAGAAAAAGCTACTTTAACACTCTGCAAGCCTTTCCACTCCCAAAAACATGCACATGGAAGGAGCTGCTGCAAAACCGATGCTGTGCTCGCTGCTGCTCCTCCTGAAGCTCTGGCTGCTAAATCTGAGGCTTTCCTTCCAATTTCAAGCTGCAAAGCACTTGCTGAATTGCAGGGAAAGTCCGGGAGGCATTTGCTGTGCTGGCACACTTTCTCCTTCCTAGACAGAGTGGAAAAGCTTTTCCCTGCCGTGTAGGCGACAAGAGACGCATTAGACGGCGATCCGGAGCTGTCCGAAGGTAAGCGCCTGTTGCCGGCCTCTTTCGGCACAAGCCCCCGCTCCGGAGCGCACCGCGGCCGGCAGGATGCTCTCTGCCGGCGAAGGTGCCGCTTCTCCGGCAAGGAAGCCTCTGCCGCTTCTCCAGCACACGGAGAGCGTGCTAGCTGCTGAAACGTGAAGAAAGAAGCTGCAGAACACTGGCACTGAGCGTGCAGCTTTCCAGCGGAGAGAAAAAGCTACTTTAACACTCTGCAAGCCTTTCCACTCCCAAAAACATGCACATGGAAGGAGCTGCTGCAAAAGCGATGCTGTGCTCGCTGCTGCTCCTCCTGAAGCTCTGGCTGCTAAATCTGAGGCTTTCCTTCCAATTTCAAGCTGCAAAGCACTTGCTGAATTGCAGGGAAAGTCCGGGAGGCATTTGCTGTGCTGGCACACTTTCTCCTTCCTAGACAGAGTGGAAAAGCTTTTCCCTGCCGTGTAGGCGACAAGAGACGCATTAGACGGCGATCCGGAGCTGTCCGAAGGTAAGCGCCTGTTGCCGGCCTCTTTCGGCACAAGCCCCCGCTCCGGAGCGCACCGCGGCCGGCAGGATGCTCTCTGCCGGCGAAGGTGCCGCTTCTCCGGCAAGGAAGCCTCTGCCGCTTCTCCAGCACACGGAGAGCGTGCTAGCTGCTGAAACGTGAAGAAAGAAGCTGCAGAACACTGGCACTGAGCGTGCAGCTTTCCAGCGGAGAGAAAAAGCTACTTTAACACTCTGCAAGCCTTTCCACTCCCAAAAACATGCACATGGAAGGAGCTGCTGCAAAACCGATGCTGTGCTCGCTGCTGCTCCTCCTGAAGCTCTGGCTGCTAAATCTGAGGCTTTCCTTCCAATTTCAAGCTGCAAAGCACTTGCTGAATTGCAGGGAAAGTCCGGGAGGCATTTGCTGTGCTGGCACACTTTCTCCTTCCTAGACAGAGTGGAAAAGCTTTTCCCTGCCGTGTAGGCGACAAGAGACGCATTAGACGGCGATCCGGAGCTGTCCGAAGGTAAGCGCCTGTTGCCGGCCTCTTTCGGCACAAGCCCCCGCTCCGGAGCGCACCGCGGCCGGCAGGATGCTCTCTGCCGGCGAAGGTGCCGCTTCTCCGGCAAGGAAGCCTCTGCCGCTTCTCCAGCACACGGAGAGCGTGCTAGCTGCTGAAACGTGAAGAAAGAAGCTGCAGAAGACTGGCACTGAGCGTGCAGCTTTCCAGCGGAGAGAAAAAGCTACTTTAACACTCTGCAAGCCTTTCCACTCCCAAAAACATGCACTTGGAAGGAGCTGCTGCAAAACCGATGCTGTGCTCGCTGCTGCTCCTCCTGAAGCTCTGGCTGCTAAATCTGAGGCTTTCCTTCCAATTTCAAGCTGCAAAGCACTTGCTGAATTGCAGGGAAAGTCCGGGAGGCATTTGCTGTGCTGGCACACTTTCTCTTTCCTAGACAGAGTGGAAAAGCTTTTCCCTGCCGTGTAGGCGACAAGAGACGCATTAGACGGCGATCCGGAGCTGTCCGAAGGTAAGCGCCTGTTGCCGGCCTCTTTCGGCACAAGCCCCCGCTCCGGAGCGCACCGCGGCCGGCAGGATGCTCTCTGCCGGCGAAGGTGCCGCTTCTCCGGCAAGGAAGCCTCTGCCGCTTCTCCAGCACACGGAGAGCGTGCTAGCTGCTGAAACGTGAAGAAAGAAGCTGCAGAAGACTGGCACTGAGCGTGCAGCTTTCCAGCGGAGAGAAAAAGCTACTTTAACACTCTGCAAGCCTTTCCACTCCCAAAAACATGCACATGGAAGGAGCTGCTGCAAAACCGATGCTGTGCTCGCTGCTGCTCCTCCTGAAGCTCTGGCTGCTAAATCTGAGGCTTTCCTTCCAATTTCAAGCTGCAAAGCACTTGCTGAATTGCAGGGAAAGTCCGGGAGGCATTTGCTGTGCTGGCACACTTTCTCCTTCCTAGACAGAGTGGAAAAGCTTTTCCCTGCCGTGTAGGCGACAAGAGACGCATTAGACGGCGATCCGGAGCTGTCCGAAGGTAAGCGCCTGTTGCCGGCCTCTTTCGGCACAAGCCCCCGCTCCGGAGCGCACCGCGGCCGGCAGGATGCTCTCTGCCGGCGAAGGTGCCGCTTCTCCGGCAAGGAAGCCTCTGCCGCTTCTCCAGCACACGGAGAGCGTGCTAGCTGCTGAAACGTGAAGAAAGAAGCTGCAGAACACTGGCACTGAGCGTGCAGCTTTCCAGCGGAGAGAAAAAGCTACTTTAACACTCTGCAAGCCTTTCCACTCCCAAAAACATGCACATGGAAGGAGCTGCTGCAAAACCGATGCTGTGCTCGCTGCTGCTCCTCCTGAAGCTCTGGCTGCTAAATCTGAGGCTTTCCTTCCAATTTCAAGCTGCAAAGCACTTGCTGAATTGCAGAGAAAGTCCGGGAGGCATTTGCTGTGCTGGCACACTTTCTCCTTCCTAGACAGAGTGGAAAAGCTTTTCCCTGCCGTGTAGGCGACAAGAGACGCATTAGACGGCGATCCGGAGCTGTCCGAAGGTAAGCGCCTGTTGCCGGCCTCTTTCGGCACAAGCCCCCGCTCCGGAGCGCACCGCGGCCGGCAGGATGCTCTCTGCCGGCGAAGGTGCCGCTTCTCCGGCAAGGAAGCCTCTGCCGCTTCTCCAGCACACGGAGAGCGTGCTAGCTGCTGAAACGTGAAGAAAGAAGCTGCAGAAGACTGGCACTGAGCGTGCAGCTTTCCAGCGGAGAGAAAAAGCTACTTTAACACTCTGCAAGCCTTTCCACTCCCAAAAACATGCACATGGAAGGAGCTGCTGCAAAACCGATGCTGTGCTCGCTGCTGCTCCTCCTGAAGCTCTGGCTGCTAAATCTGAGGCTTTCCTTCCAATTTCAAGCTGCAAAGTACTTGCTGAATTGCAGGGAAAGTCCGGGAGGCATTTGCTGTGCTGGCACACTTTCTCCTTCCTAGACAGAGTGGAAAAGCTTTTCCCTGCCGTGTAGGCGACAAGAGACGCATTAGACGGCGATCCGGAGCTGTCCGAAGGTAAGCGCCTGTTGCCGGCCTCTTTCGGCACAAGCCCCCGCTCCGGAGCGCACCGCGGCCGGCAGGATGCTCTCTGCCGGCGAAGGTGCCGCTTCTCCGGCAAGGAAGCCTCTGCCGCTTCTCCAGCACACGGAGAGCGTGCTAGCTGCTGAAACGTGAAGAAAGAAGCTGCAGAAGACTGGCACTGAGCGTGCAGCTTTCCAGCGGAGAGAAAAAGCTACTTTAACACTCTGCAAGCCTTTCCACTCCCAAAAACATGCACATGGAAGGAGCTGCTGCAAAACCGATGCTGTGCTCGCTGCTGCTCCTCCTGAAGCTCTGGCTGCTAAATCTGAGGCTTTCCTTCCAATTTCAAGCTGCAAAGCACTTGCTGAATTGCAGGGAAAGTCCGGGAGGCATTTGCTGTGCTGGCACACTTTCTCCTTCCTAGACAGAGTGGAAAAGCTTTTCCCTGCCGTGTACGCGACAAGAGACGCATTAGACGGCGATCCGGAGCTGTCCGAAGGTAAGCGCCTGTTGCCGGCCTCTTTCGGCACAAGCCCCCGCTCCGGAGCGCACCGCGGCCGGCAGGATGCTCTCTGCCGGCGAAGGTGCCGCTTCTCCGGCAAGGAAGCCTCTGCCGCTTCTCCAGCACACGGAGAGCGAGCTAGCTGCTGAAACGTGAAGAAAGAAGCTGCAGAAGACTGGCACTGAGCGTGCAGCTTTCCAGCGGAGAGAAAAAGCTACTTTAACACTCTGCAAGCCTTTCCACTCCCAAAAACATGCACATGGAAGGAGCTGCTGCAAAACCGATGCTGTGCTCGCTGCTGCTCCTCCTGAAGCTCTGGCTGCTAAATCTGAGGCTTTCCTTCCAATTTCAAGCTGCAAAGCACTTGCTGAATTCCAGGGAAAGTCCGGGAGGCATTTGCTGTGCTGGCACACTTTCTCCTTCCTAGACAGAGTGGAAAAGCTTTTCCCTGCCGTGTAGGCGACAAGAGACGCATTAGACGGCGATCCGGAGCTGTCCGAAGGTAAGCGCCTGTTGCCGGCCTCTTTCGGCACAAGCCCCCGCTCCGGAGCGCACCGCGGCCGGCAGGATGCTCTCTGCCGGCGAAGGTGCCGCTTCTCCGGCAAGGAAGCCTCTGCCGCTTCTCCAGCACACGGAGAGCGTGCTAGCTGCTGAAACGTGAAGAAAGAAGCTGCAGAAGACTGGCACTGAGCGTGCAGCTTTCCAGCGGAGAGAAAAAGCTACTTTAACACTCTGCAAGCCTTTCCACTCCCAAAAACATGCACATGGAAGGAGCTGCTGCAAAACCGATGCTGTGCTCGCTGCTGCTCCTCCTGAAGCTCTGGCTGCTAAATCTGAGGCTTTCCTTCCAATTTCAAGCTGCAAAGCACTTGCTGAATTGCAGGGAAAGTCCGGGAGGCATTTGCTGTGCTGGCACACTTTCTCCTTCCTAGACAGAGTGGAAAAGCTTTTCCCTGCCGTGTAGGCGACAAGAGACGCATTAGACGGCGATCCGGAGCTGTCCGAAGGTAAGCGCCTGTTGCCGGCCTCTTTCGGCACAAGCCCCCGCTCCGGAGCGCACCGCGGCCGGCAGGATGCTCTCTGCCGGCGAAGGTGCCGCTTCTCCGGCAAGGAAGCCTCTGCCGCTTCTCCAGCACACGGAGAGCGTGCTAGCTGCTGAAACGTGAAGAAAGAAGCTGCAGAACACTGGCACTGAGCGTGCAGCTTTCCAGCGGAGAGAAAAAGCTACTTTAACACTCTGCAAGCCTTTCCACTCCCAAAAACATGCACATGGAAGGAGCTGCTGCAAAAGCGATGCTGTGCTCGCTGCTGCTCCTCCTGAAGCTCTGGCTGCTAAATCTGAGGCTTTCCTTCCAATTTCAAGCTGCAAAGCACTTGCTGAATTGCAGGGAAAGTCCGGGAGGCATTTGCTGTGCTGGCACACTTTCTCCTTCCTAGACAGAGTGGAAAAGCTTTTCCCTGCCGTGTAGGCGACAAGAGACGCATTAGACGGCGATCCGGAGCTGTCCGAAGGTAAGCGCCTGTTGCCGGCCTCTTTCGGCACAAGCCCCCGCTCCGGAGCGCACCGCGGCCGGCAGGATGCTCTCTGCCGGCGAAGGTGCCGCTTCTCCGGCAAGGAAGCCTCTGCCGCTTCTCCAGCACACGGAGAGCGTGCTAGCTGCTGAAACGTGAAGAAAGAAGCTGCAGAAGACTGGCACTGAGCGTGCAGCTTTCCAGCGGAGAGAAAAAGCTACTTTAACACTCTGCAAGCCTTTCCACTCCCAAAAACATGCACATGGAAGGAGCTGCTGCAAAACCGATGCTGTGCTCGCTGCTGCTCCTCCTGAAGCTCTGGCTGCTAAATCTGAGGCTTTCCTTCCAATTTCAAGCTGCAAAGCACTTGCTGAATTGCAGGGAAAGTCCGGGAGGCATTTGCTGTGCTGGCACACTTTCTCCTTCCTAGACAGAGTGGAAAAGCTTTTCCCTGCCGTGTAGGCGACAAGAGACGCATTAGACGGCGATCCGGAGGTGTCCGAAGGTAAGCGCCTGTTGCCGGCCTCTTTCGGCACAAGCCCCCGCTCCGGAGCGCACCGCGGCCGGCAGGATGCTCTCTGCCGGCGAAGGTGCCGCTTCTCCGGCAAGGAAGCCTCTGCCGCTTCTCCAGCACACGGAGAGCGAGCTAGCTGCTGAAACGTGAAGAAAGAAGCTGCAGAAGACTGGCACTGAGCGTGCAGCTTTCCAGCGGAGAGAAAAAGCTACTTTAACACTCTGCAAGCCTTTCCACTCCCAAAAACATGCACATGGAAGGAGCTGCTGCAAAACCGATGCTGTGCTCGCTGCTGCTCCTCCTGAAGCTCTGGCTGCTAAATCTGAGGCTTTCCTTCCAATTTCAAGCTGCAAAGCACTTGCTGAATTCCAGGGAAAGTCCGGGAGGCATTTGCTGTGCTGGCACACTTTCTCCTTCCTAGACAGAGTGGAAAAGCTTTTCCCTGCCGTGTAGGCGACAAGAGACGCATTAGACGGCGATCCGGAGCTGTCCGAAGGTAAGCGCCTGTTGCCGGCCTCTTTCGGCACAAGCCCCCGCTCCGGAGCGCACCGCGGCCGGCAGGATGCTCTCTGCCGGCGAAGGTGCCGCTTCTCCGGCAAGGAAGCCTCTGCCGCTTCTGCAGCACACGGAGAGCGTGCTAGCTGCTGAAACGTGAAGAAAGAAGCTGCAGAAGACTGGCACTGAGCGTGCAGCTTTCCAGCGGAGAGAAAAAGCTACTTTAACACTCTGCAAGCCTTTCCACTCCCAAAAACATGCACATGGAAGGAGCTGCTGCAAAACCGATGCTGTGCTCGCTGCTGCTCCTCCTGAAGCTCTGGCTGCTAAATCTGAGGCTTTCCTTCCAATTTCAAGCTGCAAAGCACTTGCTGAATTGCAGAGAAAGTCCGGGAGGCATTTGCTGTGCTGGCACACTTTCTCCTTCCTAGACAGAGTGGAAAAGCTTTTCCCTGCCGTGTAGGCGACAAGAGACGCATTAGACGGCGATCCGGAGCTGTCCGAAGGTAAGCGCCTGTTGCCGGCCTCTTTCGGCACAAGCCCCCGCTCCGGAGCGCACCGCGGCCGGCAGGATGCTCTCTGCCGGCGAAGGTGCCGCTTCTCCGGCAAGGAAGCCTCTGCCGCTTCTCCAGCACACGGAGAGCGTGCTAGCTGCTGAAACGTGAAGAAAGAAGCTGCAGAAGACTGGCACTGAGCGTGCAGCTTTCCAGCGGAGAGAAAAAGCTACTTTAACACTCTGCAAGCCTTTCCACTCCCAAAAACATGCACATGGAAGGAGCTGCTGCAAAACCGATGCTGTGCTCGCTGCTGCTCCTCCTGAAGCTCTGGCTGCTAAATCTGAGGCTTTCCTTCCAATTTCAAGCTGCAAAGTACTTGCTGAATTGCAGGGAAAGTCCGGGAGGCATTTGCTGTGCTGGCACACTTTCTCCTTCCTAGACAGAGTGGAAAAGCTTTTCCCTGCCGTGTAGGCGACAAGAGACGCATTAGACGGCGATCCGGAGCTGTCCGAAGGTAAGCGCCTGTTGCCGGCCTCTTTCGGCACAAGCCCCCGCTCCGGAGCGCACCGCGGCCGGCAGGATGCTCTCTGCCGGCGAAGGTGCCGCTTCTCCGGCAAGGAAGCCTCTGCCGCTTCTCCAGCACACGGAGAGCGTGCTAGCTGCTGAAACGTGAAGAAAGAAGCTGCAGAAGACTGGCACTGAGCGTGCAGCTTTCCAGCGGAGAGAAAAAGCTACTTTAACACTCTGCAAGCCTTTCCACTCCCAAAAACATGCACATGGAAGGAGCTGCTGCAAAAGCGATGCTGTGCTCGCTGCTGCTCCTCCTGAAGCTCTGGCTGCTAAATCTGAGGCTTTCCTTCCAATTTCAAGCTGCAAAGCACTTGCTGAATTGCAGGGAAAGTCCGGGAGGCATTTGCTGTGCTGGCACACTTTCTCCTTCCTAGACAGAGTGGAAAAGCTTTTCCCTGCCGTGTAGGCGACAAGAGACGCATTAGACGGCGATCCGGAGCTGTCCGAAGGTAAGCGCCTGTTGCCGGCCTCTTTCGGCACAAGCCCCCGCTCCGGAGCGCACCGCGGCCGGCAGGATGCTCTCTGCCGGCGAAGGTGCCGCTTCTCCGGCAAGGAAGCCTCTGCCGCTTCTCCAGCACACGGAGAGCGAGCTAGCTGCTGAAACGTGAAGAAAGAAGCTGCAGAAGACTGGCACTGAGCGTGCAGCTTTCCAGCGGAGAGAAAAAGCTACTTTAACACTCTGCAAGCCTTTCCACTCCCAAAAACATGCACATGGAAGGAGCTGCTGCAAAAGCGATGCTGTGCTCGCTGCTGCTCCTCCTGAAGCTCTGGCTGCTAAATCTGAGGCTTTCCTTCCAATTTCAAGCTGCAAAGCACTTGCTGAATTCCAGGGAAAGTCCGGGAGGCATTTGCTGTGCTGGCACACTTTCTCCTTCCTAGACAGAGTGGAAAAGCTTTTCCCTGCCGTGTAGGCGACAAGAGACGCATTAGACGGCGATCCGGAGCTGTCCGAAGGTAAGCGCCTGTTGCCGGCCTCTTTCGGCACAAGCCCCCGCTCCGGAGCGCACCGCGGCCGGCAGGATGCTCTCTGCCGGCGAAGGTGCCGCTTCTCCGGCAAGGAAGCCTCTGCCGCTTCTCCAGCACACGGAGAGCGTGCTAGCTGCTGAAACGTGAAGAAAGAAGCTGCAGAAGACTGGCACTGAGCGTGCAGCTTTCCAGCGGAGAGAAAAAGCTACTTTAACACTCTGCAAGCCTTTCCACTCCCAAAAACATGCACATGGAAGGAGCTGCTGCAAAACCGATGCTGTGCTCGCTGCTGCTCCTCCTGAAGCTCTGGCTGCTAAATCTGAGGCTTTCCTTCCAATTTCAAGCTGCAAAGCACTTGCTGAATTCCAGGGAAAGTCCGGGAGGCATTTGCTGTGCTGGCACACTTTCTCCTTCCTAGACAGAGTGGAAAAGCTTTTCCCTGCCGTGTAGGCGACAAGAGACGCATTAGACGGCGATCCGGAGGTGTCCGAAGGTAAGCGCCTGTTGCCGGCCTCTTTCGGCACAAGCCCCCGCTCCGGAGCGCACCGCGGCCGGCAGGATGCTCTCTGCCGGCGAAGGTGCCGCTTCTCCGGCAAGGAAGCCTCTGCCGCTTCTCCAGCACACGGAGAGCGAGCTAGCTGCTGAAACGTGAAGAAAGAAGCTGCAGAAGACTGGCACTGAGCGTGCAGCTTTCCAGCGGAGAGAAAAAGCTACTTTAACACTCTGCAAGCCTTTCCACTCCCAAAAACATGCACATGGAAGGAGCTGCTGCAAAACCGATGCTGTGCTCGCTGCTGCTCCTCCTGAAGCTCTGGCTGCTAAATCTGAGGCTTTCCTTCCAATTTCAAGCTGCAAAGCACTTGCTGAATTGCAGGGAAAGTCCGGGAGGCATTTGCTGTGCTGGCACACTTTCTCTTTCCTAGACAGAGTGGAAAAGCTTTTCCCTGCCGTGTAGGCGACAAGAGACGCATTAGACGGCGATCCGGAGCTGTCCGAAGGTAAGCGCCTGTTGCCGGCCTCTTTCGGCACAAGCCCCCGCTCCGGAGCGCACCGCGGCCGGCAGGATGCTCTCTGCCGGCGAAGGTGCCGCTTCTCCGGCAAGGAAGCCTCTGCCGCTTCTCCAGCACACGGAGAGCGTGCTAGCTGCTGAAACGTGAAGAAAGAAGCTGCAGAAGACTGGCACTGAGCGTGCAGCTTTCCAGCGGAGAGAAAAAGCTACTTTAACACTCTGCAAGCCTTTCCACTCCCAAAAACATGCACATGGAAGGAGCTGCTGCAAAACCGATGCTGTGCTCGCTGCTGCTCCTCCTGAAGCTCTGGCTGCTAAATCTGAGGCTTTCCTTCCAATTTCAAGCTGCAAAGCACTTGCTGAATTGCAGGGAAAGTCCGGGAGGCATTTGCTGTGCTGGCACACTTTCTCCTTCCTAGACAGAGTGGAAAAGCTTTTCCCTGCCGTGTAGGCGACAAGAGACGCATTAGACGGCGATCCGGAGCTGTCCGAAGGTAAGCGCCTGTTGCCGGCCTCTTTCGGCACAAGCCCCCGCTCCGGAGCGCACCGCGGCCGGCAGGATGCTCTCTGCCGGCGAAGGTGCCGCTTCTCCGGCAAGGAAGCCTCTGCCGCTTCTCCAGCACACGGAGAGCGTGCTAGCTGCTGAAACGTGAAGAAAGAAGCTGCAGAACACTGGCACTGAGCGTGCAGCTTTCCAGCGGAGAGAAAAAGCTACTTTAACACTCTGCAAGCCTTTCCACTCCCAAAAACATGCACATGGAAGGAGCTGCTGCAAAAGCGATGCTGTGCTCGCTGCTGCTCCTCCTGAAGCTCTGGCTGCTAAATCTGAGGCTTTCCTTCCAATTTCAAGCTGCAAAGCACTTGCTGAATTGCAGAGAAAGTCCGGGAGGCATTTGCTGTGCTGGCACACTTTCTCCTTCCTAGACAGAGTGGAAAAGCTTTTCCCTGCCGTGTAGGCGACAAGAGACGCATTAGACGGCGATCCGGAGCTGTCCGAAGGTAAGCGCCTGTTGCCGGCCTCTTTCGGCACAAGCCCCCGCTCCGGAGCGCACCGCGGCCGGCAGGATGCTCTCTGCCGGCGAAGGTGCCGCTTCTCCGGCAAGGAAGCCTCTGCCGCTTCTCCAGCACACGGAGAGCGTGCTAGCTGCTGAAACGTGAAGAAAGAAGCTGCAGAAGACTGGCACTGAGCGTGCAGCTTTCCAGCGGAGAGAAAAAGCTACTTTAACACTCTGCAAGCCTTTCCACTCCCAAAAACATGCACATGGAAGGAGCTGCTGCAAAACCGATGCTGTGCTCGCTGCTGCTCCTCCTGAAGCTCTGGCTGCTAAATCTGAGGCTTTCCTTCCAATTTCAAGCTGCAAAGTACTTGCTGAATTGCAGGGAAAGTCCGGGAGGCATTTGCTGTGCTGGCACACTTTCTCCTTCCTAGACAGAGTGGAAAAGCTTTTCCCTGCCGTGTAGGCGACAAGAGACGCATTAGACGGCGATCCGGAGCTGTCCGAAGGTAAGCGCCTGTTGCCGGCCTCTTTCGGCACAAGCCCCCGCTCCGGAGCGCACCGCGGCCGGCAGGATGCTCTCTGCCGGCGAAGGTGCCGCTTCTCCGGCAAGGAAGCCTCTGCCGCTTCTCCAGCACACGGAGAGCGTGCTAGCTGCTGAAACGTGAAGAAAGAAGCTGCAGAACACTGGCACTGAGCGTGCAGCTTTCCAGCGGAGAGAAAAAGCTACTTTAACACTCTGCAAGCCTTTCCACTCCCAAAAACATGCACATGGAAGGAGCTGCTGCAAAACCGATGCTGTGCTCGCTGCTGCTCCTCCTGAAGCTCTGGCTGCTAAATCTGAGGCTTTCCTTCCAATTTCAAGCTGCAAAGCACTTGCTGAATTGCAGGGAAAGTCCGGGAGGCATTTGCTGTGCTGGCACACTTTCTCCTTCCTAGACAGAGTGGAAAAGCTTTTCCCTGCCGTGTAGGCGACAAGAGACGCATTAGACGGCGATCCGGAGCTGTCCGAAGGTAAGCGCCTGTTGCCGGCCTCTTTCGGCACAAGCCCCCGCTCCGGAGCGCACCGCGGCCGGCAGGATGCTCTCTGCCGGCGAAGGTGCCGCTTCTCCGGCAAGGAAGCCTCTGCCGCTTCTCCAGCACACGGAGAGCGAGCTAGCTGCTGAAACGTGAAGAAAGAAGCTGCAGAAGACTGGCACTGAGCGTGCAGCTTTCCAGCGGAGAGAAAAAGCTACTTTAACACTCTGCAAGCCTTTCCACTCCCAAAAACATGCACATGGAAGGAGCTGCTGCAAAACCGATGCTGTGCTCGCTGCTGCTCCTCCTGAAGCTCTGGCTGCTAAATCTGAGGCTTTCCTTCCAATTTCAAGCTGCAAAGCACTTGCTGAATTCCAGGGAAAGTCCGGGAGGCATTTGCTGTGCTGGCACACTTTCTCCTTCCTAGACAGAGTGGAAAAGCTTTTCCCTGCCGTGTAGGCGACAAGAGACGCATTAGACGGCGATCCGGAGCTGTCCGAAGGTAAGCGCCTGTTGCCGGCCTCTTTCGGCACAAGCCCCCGCTCCGGAGCGCACCGCGGCCGGCAGGATGCTCTCTGCCGGCGAAGGTGCCGCTTCTCCGGCAAGGAAGCCTCTGCCGCTTCTCCAGCACACGGAGAGCGTGCTAGCTGCTGAAACGTGAAGAAAGAAGCTGCAGAAGACTGGCACTGAGCGTGCAGCTTTCCAGCGGAGAGAAAAAGCTACTTTAACACTCTGCAAGCCTTTCCACTCCCAAAAACATGCACATGGAAGGAGCTGCTGCAAAACCGATGCTGTGCTCGCTGCTGCTCCTCCTGAAGCTCTGGCTGCTAAATCTGAGGCTTTCCTTCCAATTTCAAGCTGCAAAGCACTTGCTGAATTCCAGGGAAAGTCCGGGAGGCATTTGCTGTGCTGGCACACTTTCTCCTTCCTAGACAGAGTGGAAAAGCTTTTCCCTGCCGTGTAGGCGACAAGAGACGCATTAGACGGCGATCCGGAGCTGTCCGAAGGTAAGCGCCTGTTGCCGGCCTCTTTCGGCACAAGCCCCCGCTCCGGAGCGCACCGCGGCCGGCAGGATGCTCTCTGCCGGCGAAGGTGCCGCTTCTCCGGCAAGGAAGCCTCTGCCGCTTCTCCAGCACACGGAGAGCGTGCTAGCTGCTGAAACGTGAAGAAAGAAGCTGCAGAAGACTGGCACTGAGCGTGCAGCTTTCCAGCGGAGAGAAAAAGCTACTTTAACACTCTGCAAGCCTTTCCACTCCCAAAAACATGCACATGGAAGGAGCTGCTGCAAAACCAATGCTGTGCTCGCTGCTGCTCCTCCTGAAGCTCTGGCTGCTAAATCTGAGGCTTTCCTTCCAATTTCAAGCTGCAAAGCACTTGCTGAATTCCAGGGAAAGTCCGGGAGGCATTTGCTGTGCTGGCACACTTTCTCCTTCCTAGACAGAGTGGAAAAGCTTTTCCCTGCCGTGTAGGCGACAAGAGACGCATTAGACGGCGATCCGGAGGTGTCCGAAGGTAAGCGCCTGTTGCCGGCCTCTTTCGGCACAAGCCCCCGCTCCGGAGCGCACCGCGGCCGGCAGGATGCTCTCTGCCGGCGAAGGTGCCGCTTCTCCGGCAAGGAAGCCTCTGCCGCTTCTCCAGCACACGGAGAGCGAGCTAGCTGCTGAAACGTGAAGAAAGAAGCTGCAGAAGACTGGCACTGAGCGTGCAGCTTTCCAGCGGAGAGAAAAAGCTACTTTAACACTCTGCAAGCCTTTCCACTCCCAAAAACATGCACATGGAAGGAGCTGCTGCAAAACCGATGCTGTGCTCGCTGCTGCTCCTCCTGAAGCTCTGGCTGCTAAATCTGAGGCTTTCCTTCCAATTTCAAGCTGCAAAGCACTTGCTGAATTCCAGGGAAAGTCCGGGAGGCATTTGCTGTGCTGGCACACTTTCTCTTTCCTAGACAGAGTGGAAAAGCTTTTCCCTGCCGTGTAGGCGACAAGAGACGCATTAGACGGCGATCCGGAGCTGTCCGAAGGTAAGCGCCTGTTGCCGGCCTCTTTCGGCACAAGCCCCCGCTCCGGAGCGCACCGCGGCCGGCAGGATGCTCTCTGCCGGCGAAGGTGCCGCTTCTCCGGCAAGGAAGCCTCTGCCGCTTCTCCAGCACACGGAGAGCGTGCTAGCTGCTGAAACGTGAAGAAAGAAGCTGCAGAAGACTGGCACTGAGCGTGCAGCTTTCCAGCGGAGAGAAAAAGCTACTTTAACACTCTGCAAGCCTTTCCACTCCCAAAAACATGCACATGGAAGGAGCTGCTGCAAAACCGATGCTGTGCTCGCTGCTGCTCCTCCTGAAGCTCTGGCTGCTAAATCTGAGGCTTTCCTTCCAATTTCAAGCTGCAAAGCACTTGCTGAATTGCAGGGAAAGTCCGGGAGGCATTTGCTGTGCTGGCACACTTTCTCCTTCCTAGACAGAGTGGAAAAGCTTTTCCCTGCCGTGTAGGCGACAAGAGACGCATTAGACGGCGATCCGGAGCTGTCCGAAGGTAAGCGCCTGTTGCCGGCCTCTTTCGGCACAAGCCCCCGCTCCGGAGCGCACCGCGGCCGGCAGGATGCTCTCTGCCGGCGAAGGTGCCGCTTCTCCGGCAAGGAAGCCTCTGCCGCTTCTCCAGCACACGGAGAGCGTGCTAGCTGCTGAAACGTGAAGAAAGAAGCTGCAGAACACTGGCACTGAGCGTGCAGCTTTCCAGCGGAGAGAAAAAGCTACTTTAACACTCTGCAAGCCTTTCCACTCCCAAAAACATGCACATGGAAGGAGCTGCTGCAAAAGCGATGCTGTGCTCGCTGCTGCTCCTCCTGAAGCTCTGGCTGCTAAATCTGAGGCTTTCCTTCCAATTTCAAGCTGCAAAGCACTTGCTGAATTGCAGGGAAAGTCCGGGAGGCATTTGCTGTGCTGGCACACTTTCTCCTTCCTAGACAGAGTGGAAAAGCTTTTCCCTGCCGTGTAGGCGACAAGAGACGCATTAGACGGCGATCCGGAGCTGTCCGAAGGTAAGCGCCTGTTGCCGGCCTCTTTCGGCACAAGCCCCCGCTCCGGAGCGCACCGCGGCCGGCAGGATGCTCTCTGCCGGCGAAGGTGCCGCTTCTCCGGCAAGGAAGCCTCTGCCGCTTCTCCAGCACACGGAGAGCGTGCTAGCTGCTGAAACGTGAAGAAAGAAGCTGCAGAAGACTGGCACTGAGCGTGCAGCTTTCCAGCGGAGAGAAAAAGCTACTTTAACACTCTGCAAGCCTTTCCACTCCCAAAAACATGCACATGGAAGGAGCTGCTGCAAAACCGATGCTGTGCTCGCTGCTGCTCCTCCTGAAGCTCTGGCTGCTAAATCTGAGGCTTTCCTTCCAATTTCAAGCTGCAAAGCACTTGCTGAATTGCAGGGAAAGTCCGGGAGGCATTTGCTGTGCTGGCACACTTTCTCCTTCCTAGACAGAGTGGAAAAGCTTTTCCCTGCCGTGTAGGCGACAAGAGACGCATTAGACGGCGATCCGGAGGTGTCCGAAGGTAAGCGCCTGTTGCCGGCCTCTTTCGGCACAAGCCCCCGCTCCGGAGCGCACCGCGGCCGGCAGGATGCTCTCTGCCGGCGAAGGTGCCGCTTCTCCGGCAAGGAAGCCTCTGCCGCTTCTCCAGCACACGGAGAGCGAGCTAGCTGCTGAAACGTGAAGAAAGAAGCTGCAGAAGACTGGCACTGAGCGTGCAGCTTTCCAGCGGAGAGAAAAAGCTACTTTAACACTCTGCAAGCCTTTCCACTCCCAAAAACATGCACATGGAAGGAGCTGCTGCAAAACCGATGCTGTGCTCGCTGCTGCTCCTCCTGAAGCTCTGGCTGCTAAATCTGAGGCTTTCCTTCCAATTTCAAGCTGCAAAGCACTTGCTGAATTCCAGGGAAAGTCCGGGAGGCATTTGCTGTGCTGGCACACTTTCTCCTTCCTAGACAGAGTGGAAAAGCTTTTCCCTGCCGTGTAGGCGACAAGAGACGCATTAGACGGCGATCCGGAGCTGTCCGAAGGTAAGCGCCTGTTGCCGGCCTCTTTCGGCACAAGCCCCCGCTCCGGAGCGCACCGCGGCCGGCAGGATGCTCTCTGCCGGCGAAGGTGCCGCTTCTCCGGCAAGGAAGCCTCTGCCGCTTCTGCAGCACACGGAGAGCGTGCTAGCTGCTGAAACGTGAAGAAAGAAGCTGCAGAAGACTGGCACTGAGCGTGCAGCTTTCCAGCGGAGAGAAAAAGCTACTTTAACACTCTGCAAGCCTTTCCACTCCCAAAAACATGCACATGGAAGGAGCTGCTGCAAAACCGATGCTGTGCTCGCTGCTGCTCCTCCTGAAGCTCTGGCTGCTAAATCTGAGGCTTTCCTTCCAATTTCAAGCTGCAAAGCACTTGCTGAATTGCAGAGAAAGTCCGGGAGGCATTTGCTGTGCTGGCACACTTTCTCCTTCCTAGACAGAGTGGAAAAGCTTTTCCCTGCCGTGTAGGCGACAAGAGACGCATTAGACGGCGATCCGGAGCTGTCCGAAGGTAAGCGCCTGTTGCCGGCCTCTTTCGGCACAAGCCCCCGCTCCGGAGCGCACCGCGGCCGGCAGGATGCTCTCTGCCGGCGAAGGTGCCGCTTCTCCGGCAAGGAAGCCTCTGCCGCTTCTCCAGCACACGGAGAGCGTGCTAGCTGCTGAAACGTGAAGAAAGAAGCTGCAGAAGACTGGCACTGAGCGTGCAGCTTTCCAGCGGAGAGAAAAAGCTACTTTAACACTCTGCAAGCCTTTCCACTCCCAAAAACATGCACATGGAAGGAGCTGCTGCAAAACCGATGCTGTGCTCGCTGCTGCTCCTCCTGAAGCTCTGGCTGCTAAATCTGAGGCTTTCCTTCCAATTTCAAGCTGCAAAGTACTTGCTGAATTGCAGGGAAAGTCCGGGAGGCATTTGCTGTGCTGGCACACTTTCTCCTTCCTAGACAGAGTGGAAAAGCTTTTCCCTGCCGTGTAGGCGACAAGAGACGCATTAGACGGCGATCCGGAGCTGTCCGAAGGTAAGCGCCTGTTGCCGGCCTCTTTCGGCACAAGCCCCCGCTCCGGAGCGCACCGCGGCCGGCAGGATGCTCTCTGCCGGCGAAGGTGCCGCTTCTCCGGCAAGGAAGCCTCTGCCGCTTCTCCAGCACACGGAGAGCGTGCTAGCTGCTGAAACGTGAAGAAAGAAGCTGCAGAAGACTGGCACTGAGCGTGCAGCTTTCCAGCGGAGAGAAAAAGCTACTTTAACACTCTGCAAGCCTTTCCACTCCCAAAAACATGCACATGGAAGGAGCTGCTGCAAAAGCGATGCTGTGCTCGCTGCTGCTCCTCCTGAAGCTCTGGCTGCTAAATCTGAGGCTTTCCTTCCAATTTCAAGCTGCAAAGCACTTGCTGAATTGCAGGGAAAGTCCGGGAGGCATTTGCTGTGCTGGCACACTTTCTCCTTCCTAGACAGAGTGGAAAAGCTTTTCCCTGCCGTGTAGGCGACAAGAGACGCATTAGACGGCGATCCGGAGCTGTCCGAAGGTAAGCGCCTGTTGCCGGCCTCTTTCGGCACAAGCCCCCGCTCCGGAGCGCACCGCGGCCGGCAGGATGCTCTCTGCCGGCGAAGGTGCCGCTTCTCCGGCAAGGAAGCCTCTGCCGCTTCTCCAGCACACGGAGAGCGAGCTAGCTGCTGAAACGTGAAGAAAGAAGCTGCAGAAGACTGGCACTGAGCGTGCAGCTTTCCAGCGGAGAGAAAAAGCTACTTTAACACTCTGCAAGCCTTTCCACTCCCAAAAACATGCACATGGAAGGAGCTGCTGCAAAACCGATGCTGTGCTCGCTGCTGCTCCTCCTGAAGCTCTGGCTGCTAAATCTGAGGCTTTCCTTCCAATTTCAAGCTGCAAAGCACTTGCTGAATTCCAGGGAAAGTCCGGGAGGCATTTGCTGTGCTGGCACACTTTCTCCTTCCTAGACAGAGTGGAAAAGCTTTTCCCTGCCGTGTAGGCGACAAGAGACGCATTAGACGGCGATCCGGAGCTGTCCGAAGGTAAGCGCCTGTTGCCGGCCTCTTTCGGCACAAGCCCCCGCTCCGGAGCGCACCGCGGCCGGCAGGATGCTCTCTGCCGGCGAAGGTGCCGCTTCTCCGGCAAGGAAGCCTCTGCCGCTTCTCCAGCACACGGAGAGCGTGCTAGCTGCTGAAACGTGAAGAAAGAAGCTGCAGAAGACTGGCACTGAGCGTGCAGCTTTCCAGCGGAGAGAAAAAGCTACTTTAACACTCTGCAAGCCTTTCCACTCCCAAAAACATGCACATGGAAGGAGCTGCTGCAAAACCGATGCTGTGCTCGCTGCTGCTCCTCCTGAAGCTCTGGCTGCTAAATCTGAGGCTTTCCTTCCAATTTCAAGCTGCAAAGCACTTGCTGAATTCCAGGGAAAGTCCGGGAGGCATTTGCTGTGCTGGCACACTTTCTCCTTCCTAGACAGAGTGGAAAAGCTTTTCCCTGCCGTGTAGGCGACAAGAGACGCATTAGACGGCGATCCGGAGGTGTCCGAAGGTAAGCGCCTGTTGCCGGCCTCTTTCGGCACAAGCCCCCGCTCCGGAGCGCACCGCGGCCGGCAGGATGCTCTCTGCCGGCGAAGGTGCCGCTTCTCCGGCAAGGAAGCCTCTGCCGCTTCTCCAGCACACGGAGAGCGAGCTAGCTGCTGAAACGTGAAGAAAGAAGCTGCAGAAGACTGGCACTGAGCGTGCAGCTTTCCAGCGGAGAGAAAAAGCTACTTTAACACTCTGCAAGCCTTTCCACTCCCAAAAACATGCACATGGAAGGAGCTGCTGCAAAACCGATGCTGTGCTCGCTGCTGCTCCTCCTGAAGCTCTGGCTGCTAAATCTGAGGCTTTCCTTCCAATTTCAAGCTGCAAAGCACTTGCTGAATTCCAGGGAAAGTCCGGGAGGCATTTGCTGTGCTGGCACACTTTCTCTTTCCTAGACAGAGTGGAAAAGCTTTTCCCTGCCGTGTAGGCGACAAGAGACGCATTAGACGGCGATCCGGAGCTGTCCGAAGGTAAGCGCCTGTTGCCGGCCTCTTTCGGCACAAGCCCCCGCTCCGGAGCGCACCGCGGCCGGCAGGATGCTCTCTGCCGGCGAAGGTGCCGCTTCTCCGGCAAGGAAGCCTCTGCCGCTTCTCCAGCACACGGAGAGCGTGCTAGCTGCTGAAACGTGAAGAAAGAAGCTGCAGAAGACTGGCACTGAGCGTGCAGCTTTCCAGCGGAGAGAAAAAGCTACTTTAACACTCTGCAAGCCTTTCCACTCCCAAAAACATGCACATGGAAGGAGCTGCTGCAAAACCGATGCTGTGCTCGCTGCTGCTCCTCCTGAAGCTCTGGCTGCTAAATCTGAGGCTTTCCTTCCAATTTCAAGCTGCAAAGCACTTGCTGAATTGCAGGGAAAGTCCGGGAGGCATTTGCTGTGCTGGCACACTTTCTCCTTCCTAGACAGAGTGGAAAAGCTTTTCCCTGCCGTGTAGGCGACAAGAGACGCATTAGACGGCGATCCGGAGCTGTCCGAAGGTAAGCGCCTGTTGCCGGCCTCTTTCGGCACAAGCCCCCGCTCCGGAGCGCACCGCGGCCGGCAGGATGCTCTCTGCCGGCGAAGGTGCCGCTTCTCCGGCAAGGAAGCCTCTGCCGCTTCTCCAGCACACGGAGAGCGTGCTAGCTGCTGAAACGTGAAGAAAGAAGCTGCAGAACACTGGCACTGAGCGTGCAGCTTTCCAGCGGAGAGAAAAAGCTACTTTAACACTCTGCAAGCCTTTCCACTCCCAAAAACATGCACATGGAAGGAGCTGCTGCAAAAGCGATGCTGTGCTCGCTGCTGCTCCTCCTGAAGCTCTGGCTGCTAAATCTGAGGCTTTCCTTCCAATTTCAAGCTGCAAAGCACTTGCTGAATTGCAGGGAAAGTCCGGGAGGCATTTGCTGTGCTGGCACACTTTCTCCTTCCTAGACAGAGTGGAAAAGCTTTTCCCTGCCGTGTAGGCGACAAGAGACGCATTAGACGGCGATCCGGAGCTGTCCGAAGGTAAGCGCCTGTTGCCGGCCTCTTTCGGCACAAGCCCCCGCTCCGGAGCGCACCGCGGCCGGCAGGATGCTCTCTGCCGGCGAAGGTGCCGCTTCTCCGGCAAGGAAGCCTCTGCCGCTTCTCCAGCACACGGAGAGCGTGCTAGCTGCTGAAACGTGAAGAAAGAAGCTGCAGAAGACTGGCACTGAGCGTGCAGCTTTCCAGCGGAGAGAAAAAGCTACTTTAACACTCTGCAAGCCTTTCCACTCCCAAAAACATGCACATGGAAGGAGCTGCTGCAAAACCGATGCTGTGCTCGCTGCTGCTCCTCCTGAAGCTCTGGCTGCTAAATCTGAGGCTTTCCTTCCAATTTCAAGCTGCAAAGCACTTGCTGAATTGCAGGGAAAGTCCGGGAGGCATTTGCTGTGCTGGCACACTTTCTCCTTCCTAGACAGAGTGGAAAAGCTTTTCCCTGCCGTGTAGGCGACAAGAGACGCATTAGACGGCGATCCGGAGCTGTCCGAAGGTAAGCGCCTGTTGCCGGCCTCTTTCGGCACAAGCCCCCGCTCCGGAGCGCACCGCGGCCGGCAGGATGCTCTCTGCCGGCGAAGGTGCCGCTTCTCCGGCAAGGAAGCCTCTGCCGCTTCTCCAGCACACGGAGAGCGAGCTAGCTGCTGAAACGTGAAGAAAGAAGCTGCAGAAGACTGGCACTGAGCGTGCAGCTTTCCAGCGGAGAGAAAAAGCTACTTTAACACTCTGCAAGCCTTTCCACTCCCAAAAACATGCACATGGAAGGAGCTGCTGCAAAACCGATGCTGTGCTCGCTGCTGCTCCTCCTGAAGCTCTGGCTGCTAAATCTGAGGCTTTCCTTCCAATTTCAAGCTGCAAAGCACTTGCTGAATTCCAGGGAAAGTCCGGGAGGCATTTGCTGTGCTGGCACACTTTCTCCTTCCTAGACAGAGTGGAAAAGCTTTTCCCTGCCGTGTAGGCGACAAGAGACGCATTAGACGGCGATCCGGAGCTGTCCGAAGGTAAGCGCCTGTTGCCGGCCTCTTTCGGCACAAGCCCCCGCTCCGGAGCGCACCGCGGCCGGCAGGATGCTCTCTGCCGGCGAAGGTGCCGCTTCTCCGGCAAGGAAGCCTCTGCCGCTTCTCCAGCACACGGAGAGCGTGCTAGCTGCTGAAACGTGAAGAAAGAAGCTGCAGAAGACTGGCACTGAGCGTGCAGCTTTCCAGCGGAGAGAAAAAGCTACTTTAACACTCTGCAAGCCTTTCCACTCCCAAAAACATGCACATGGAAGGAGCTGCTGCAAAATCGATGCTGTGCTCGCTGCTGCTCCTCCTGAAGCTCTGGCTGCTAAATCTGAGGCTTTCCTTCCAATTTCAAGCTGCAAAGCACTTGCTGAATTGCAGAGAAAGTCCGGGAGGCATTTGCTGTGCTGGCACACTTTCTCCTTCCTAGACAGAGTGGAAAAGCTTTTCCCTGCCGTGTAGGCGACAAGAGACGCATTAGACGGCGATCCGGAGCTGTCCGAAGGTAAGCGCCTGTTGCCGGCCTCTTTCGGCACAAGCCCCCGCTCCGGAGCGCACCGCGGCCGGCAGGATGCTCTCTGCCGGCGAAGGTGCCGCTTCTCCGGCAAGGAAGCCTCTGCCGCTTCTCCAGCACACGGAGAGCGTGCTAGCTGCTGAAACGTGAAGAAAGAAGCTGCAGAAGACTGGCACTGAGCGTGCAGCTTTCCAGCGGAGAGAAAAAGCTACTTTAACACTCTGCAAGCCTTTCCACTCCCAAAAACATGCACATGGAAGGAGCTGCTGCAAAACCGATGCTGTGCTCGCTGCTGCTCCTCCTGAAGCTCTGGCTGCTAAATCTGAGGCTTTCCTTCCAATTTCAAGCTGCAAAGTACTTGCTGAATTGCAGGGAAAGTCCGGGAGGCATTTGCTGTGCTGGCACACTTTCTCCTTCCTAGACAGAGTGGAAAAGCTTTTCCCTGCCGTGTAGGCGACAAGAGACGCATTAGACGGCGATCCGGAGCTGTCCGAAGGTAAGCGCCTGTTGCCGGCCTCTTTCGGCACAAGCCCCCGCTCCGGAGCGCACCGCGGCCGGCAGGATGCTCTCTGCCGGCGAAGGTGCCGCTTCTCCGGCAAGGAAGCCTCTGCCGCTTCTCCAGCACACGGAGAGCGTGCTAGCTGCTGAAACGTGAAGAAAGAAGCTGCAGAAGACTGGCACTGAGCGTGCAGCTTTCCAGCGGAGAGAAAAAGCTACTTTAACACTCTGCAAGCCTTTCCACTCCCAAAAACATGCACATGGAAGGAGCTGCTGCAAAAGCGATGCTGTGCTCGCTGCTGCTCCTCCTGAAGCTCTGGCTGCTAAATCTGAGGCTTTCCTTCCAATTTCAAGCTGCAAAGCACTTGCTGAATTGCAGGGAAAGTCCGGGAGGCATTTGCTGTGCTGGCACACTTTCTCCTTCCTAGACAGAGTGGAAAAGCTTTTCCCTGCCGTGTAGGCGACAAGAGACGCATTAGACGGCGATCCGGAGCTGTCCGAAGGTAAGCGCCTGTTGCCGGCCTCTTTCGGCACAAGCCCCCGCTCCGGAGCGCACCGCGGCCGGCAGGATGCTCTCTGCCGGCGAAGGTGCCGCTTCTCCGGCAAGGAAGCCTCTGCCGCTTCTCCAGCACACGGAGAGCGAGCTAGCTGCTGAAACGTGAAGAAAGAAGCTGCAGAAGACTGGCACTGAGCGTGCAGCTTTCCAGCGGAGAGAAAAAGCTACTTTAACACTCTGCAAGCCTTTCCACTCCCAAAAACATGCACATGGAAGGAGCTGCTGCAAAACCGATGCTGTGCTCGCTGCTGCTCCTCCTGAAGCTCTGGCTGCTAAATCTGAGGCTTTCCTTCCAATTTCAAGCTGCAAAGCACTTGCTGAATTCCAGGGAAAGTCCGGGAGGCATTTGCTGTGCTGGCACACTTTCTCCTTCCTAGACAGAGTGGAAAAGCTTTTCCCTGCCGTGTAGGCGACAAGAGACGCATTAGACGGCGATCCGGAGCTGTCCGAAGGTAAGCGCCTGTTGCCGGCCTCTTTCGGCACAAGCCCCCGCTCCGGAGCGCACCGCGGCCGGCAGGATGCTCTCTGCCGGCGAAGGTGCCGCTTCTCCGGCAAGGAAGCCTCTGCCGCTTCTCCAGCACACGGAGAGCGTGCTAGCTGCTGAAACGTGAAGAAAGAAGCTGCAGAACACTGGCACTGAGCGTGCAGCTTTCCAGCGGAGAGAAAAAGCTACTTTAACACTCTGCAAGCCTTTCCACTCCCAAAAACATGCACATGGAAGGAGCTGCTGCAAAACCGATGCTGTGCTCGCTGCTGCTCCTCCTGAAGCTCTGGCTGCTAAATCTGAGGCTTTCCTTCCAATTTCAAGCTGCAAAGCACTTGCTGAATTCCAGGGAAAGTCCGGGAGGCATTTGCTGTGCTGGCACACTTTCTCCTTCCTAGACAGAGTGGAAAAGCTTTTCCCTGCCGTGTAGGCGACAAGAGACGCATTAGACGGCGATCCGGAGCTGTCCGAAGGTAAGCGCCTGTTGCCGGCCTCTTTCGGCACAAGCCCCCGCTCCGGAGCGCACCGCGGCCGGCAGGATGCTCTCTGCCGGCGAAGGTGCCGCTTCTCCGGCAAGGAAGCCTCTGCCGCTTCTCCAGCACACGGAGAGCGTGCTAGCTGCTGAAACGTGAAGAAAGAAGCTGCAGAAGACTGGCACTGAGCGTGCAGCTTTCCAGCGGAGAGAAAAAGCTACTTTAACACTCTGCAAGCCTTTCCACTCCCAAAAACATGCACATGGAAGGAGCTGCTGCAAAACCGATGCTGTGCTCGCTGCTGCTCCTCCTGAAGCTCTGGCTGCTAAATCTGAGGCTTTCCTTCCAATTTCAAGCTGCAAAGCACTTGCTGAATTGCAGGGAAAGTCCGGGAGGCATTTGCTGTGCTGGCACACTTTCTCCTTCCTAGACAGAGTGGAAAAGCTTTTCCCTGCCGTGTAGGCGACAAGAGACGCATTAGACGGCGATCCGGAGCTGTCCGAAGGTAAGCGCCTGTTGCCGGCCTCTTTCGGCACAAGCCCCCGCTCCGGAGCGCACCGCGGCCGGCAGGATGCTCTCTGCCGGCGAAGGTGCCGCTTCTCCGGCAAGGAAGCCTCTGCCGCTTCTCCAGCACACGGAGAGCGTGCTAGCTGCTGAAACGTGAAGAAAGAAGCTGCAGAAGACTGGCACTGAGCGTGCAGCTTTCCAGCGGAGAGAAAAAGCTACTTTAACACTCTGCAAGCCTTTCCACTCCCAAAAACATGCACATGGAAGGAGCTGCTGCAAAACCGATGCTGTGCTCGCTGCTGCTCCTCCTGAAGCTCTGGCTGCTAAATCTGAGGCTTTCCTTCCAATTTCAAGCTGCAAAGCACTTGCTGAATTGCAGGGAAAGTCCGGGAGGCATTTGCTGTGCTGGCACACTTTCTCCTTCCTAGACAGAGTGGAAAAGCTTTTCCCTGCCGTGTAGGCGACAAGAGACGCATTAGACGGCGATCCGGAGGTGTCCGAAGGTAAGCGCCTGTTGCCGGCCTCTTTCGGCACAAGCCCCCGCTCCGGAGCGCACCGCGGCCGGCAGGATGCTCTCTGCCGGCGAAGGTGCCGCTTCTCCGGCAAGGAAGCCTCTGCCGCTTCTCCAGCACACGGAGAGCGAGCTAGCTGCTGAAACGTGAAGAAAGAAGCTGCAGAACACTGGCACTGAGCGTGCAGCTTTCCAGCGGAGAGAAAAAGCTACTTTAACACTCTGCAAGCCTTTCCACTCCCAAAAACATGCACATGGAAGGAGCTGCTGCAAAACCGATGCTGTGCTCGCTGCTGCTCCTCCTGAAGCTCTGGCTGCTAAATCTGAGGCTTTCCTTCCAATTTCAAGCTGCAAAGCACTTGCTGAATTCCAGGGAAAGTCCGGGAGGCATTTGCTGTGCTGGCACACTTTCTCCTTCCTAGACAGAGTGGAAAAGCTTTTCCCTGCCGTGTAGGCGACAAGAGACGCATTAGACGGCGATCCGGAGCTGTCCGAAGGTAAGCGCCTGTTGCCGGCCTCTTTCGGCACAAGCCCCCGCTCCGGAGCGCACCGCGGCCGGCAGGATGCTCTCTGCCGGCGAAGGTGCCGCTTCTCCGGCAAGGAAGCCTCTGCCGCTTCTCCAGCACACGGAGAGCGTGCTAGCTGCTGAAACGTGAAGAAAGAAGCTGCAGAAGACTGGCACTGAGCGTGCAGCTTTCCAGCGGAGAGAAAAAGCTACTTTAACACTCTGCAAGCCTTTCCACTCCCAAAAACATGCACATGGAAGGAGCTGCTGCAAAACCGATGCTGTGCTCGCTGCTGCTCCTCCTGAAGCTCTGGCTGCTAAATCTGAGGCTTTCCTTCCAATTTCAAGCTGCAAAGCACTTGCTGAATTGCAGGGAAAGTCCGGGAGGCATTTGCTGTGCTGGCACACTTTCTCCTTCCTAGACAGAGTGGAAAAGCTTTTCCCTGCCGTGTAGGCGACAAGAGACGCATTAGACGGCGATCCGGAGCTGTCCGAAGGTAAGCGCCTGTTGCCGGCCTCTTTCGGCACAAGCCCCCGCTCCGGAGCGCACCGCGGCCGGCAGGATGCTCTCTGCCGGCGAAGGTGCCGCTTCTCCGGCAAGGAAGCCTCTGCCGCTTCTCCAGCACACGGAGAGCGTGCTAGCTGCTGAAACGTGAAGAAAGAAGCTGCAGAAGACTGGCACTGAGCGTGCAGCTTTCCAGCGGAGAGAAAAAGCTACTTTAACACTCTGCAAGCCTTTCCACTCCCAAAAACATGCACATGGAAGGAGCTGCTGCAAAACCGATGCTGTGCTCGCTGCTGCTCCTCCTGAAGCTCTGGCTGCTAAATCTGAGGCTTTCCTTCCAATTTCAAGCTGCAAAGCACTTGCTGAATTGCAGGGAAAGTCCGGGAGGCATTTGCTGTGCTGGCACACTTTCTCCTTCCTAGACAGAGTGGAAAAGCTTTTCCCTGCCGTGTAGGCGACAAGAGACGCATTAGACGGCGATCCGGAGCTGTCCGAAGGTAAGCGCCTGTTGCCGGCCTCTTTCGGCACAAGCCCCCGCTCCGGAGCGCACCGCGGCCGGCAGGATGCTCTCTGCCGGCGAAGGTGCCGCTTCTCCGGCAAGGAAGCCTCTGCCGCTTCTCCAGCACACGGAGAGCGTGCTAGCTGCTGAAACGTGAAGAAAGAAGCTGCAGAAGACTGGCACTGAGCGTGCAGCTTTCCAGCGGAGAGAAAAAGCTACTTTAACACTCTGCAAGCCTTTCCACTCCCAAAAACATGCACATGGAAGGAGCTGCTGCAAAACCGATGCTGTGCTCGCTGCTGCTCCTCCTGAAGCTCTGGCTGCTAAATCTGAGGCTTTCCTTCCAATTTCAAGCTGCAAAGCACTTGCTGAATTGCAGGGAAAGTCCGGGAGGCATTTGCTGTGCTGGCACACTTTCTCCTTCCTAGACAGAGTGGAAAAGCTTTTCCCTGCCGTGTAGGCGACAAGAGACGCATTAGACGGCGATCCGGAGCTGTCCGAAGGTAAGCGCCTGTTGCCGGCCTCTTTCGGCACAAGCCCCCGCTCCGGAGCGCACCGCGGCCGGCAGGATGCTCTCTGCCGGCGAAGGTGCCGCTTCTCCGGCAAGGAAGCCTCTGCCGCTTCTCCAGCACACGGAGAGCGTGCTAGCTGCTGAAACGTGAAGAAAGAAGCTGCAGAACACTGGCACTGAGCGTGCAGCTTTCCAGCGGAGAGAAAAAGCTACTTTAACACTCTGCAAGCCTTTCCACTCCCAAAAACATGCACATGGAAGGAGCTGCTGCAAAACCGATGCTGTGCTCGCTGCTGCTCCTCCTGAAGCTCTGGCTGCTAAATCTGAGGCTTTCCTTCCAATTTCAAGCTGCAAAGCACTTGCTGAATTGCAGGGAAAGTCCGGGAGGCATTTGCTGTGCTGGCACACTTTCTCCTTCCTAGACAGAGTGGAAAAGCTTTTCCCTGCCGTGTAGGCGACAAGAGACGCATTAGACGGCGATCCGGAGCTGTCCGAAGGTAAGCGCCTGTTGCCGGCCTCTTTCGGCACAAGCCCCCGCTCCGGAGCGCACCGCGGCCGGCAGGATGCTCTCTGCCGGCGAAGGTGCCGCTTCTCCGGCAAGGAAGCCTCTGCCGCTTCTCCAGCACACGGAGAGCGTGCTAGCTGCTGAAACGTGAAGAAAGAAGCTGCAGAAGACTGGCACTGAGCGTGCAGCTTTCCAGCGGAGAGAAAAAGCTACTTTAACACTCTGCAAGCCTTTCCACTCCCAAAAACATGCACATGGAAGGAGCTGCTGCAAAACCGATGCTGTGCTCGCTGCTGCTCCTCCTGAAGCTCTGGCTGCTAAATCTGAGGCTTTCCTTCCAATTTCAAGCTGCAAAGCACTTGCTGAATTGCAGGGAAAGTCCGGGAGGCATTTGCTGTGCTGGCACACTTTCTCCTTCCTAGACAGAGTGGAAAAGCTTTTCCCTGCCGTGTAGGCGACAAGAGACGCATTAGACGGCGATCCGGAGCTGTCCGAAGGTAAGCGCCTGTTGCCGGCCTCTTTCGGCACAAGCCCCCGCTCCGGAGCGCACCGCGGCCGGCAGGATGCTCTCTGCCGGCGAAGGTGCCGCTTCTCCGGCAAGGAAGCCTCTGCCGCTTCTCCAGCACACGGAGAGCGTGCTAGCTGCTGAAACGTGAAGAAAGAAGCTGCAGAAGACTGGCACTGAGCGTGCAGCTTTCCAGCGGAGAGAAAAAGCTACTTTAACACTCTGCAAGCCTTTCCACTCCCAAAAACATGCACATGGAAGGAGCTGCTGCAAAACCGATGCTGTGCTCGCTGCTGCTCCTCCTGAAGCTCTGGCTGCTAAATCTGAGGCTTTCCTTCCAATTTCAAGCTGCAAAGCACTTGCTGAATTCCAGGGAAAGTCCGGGAGGCATTTGCTGTGCTGGCACACTTTCTCCTTCCTAGACAGAGTGGAAAAGCTTTTCCCTGCCGTGTAGGCGACAAGAGACGCATTAGACGGCGATCCGGAGCTGTCCGAAGGTAAGCGCCTGTTGCCGGCCTCTTTCGGCACAAGCCCCCGCTCCGGAGCGCACCGCGGCCGGCAGGATGCTCTCTGCCGGCGAAGGTGCCGCTTCTCCGGCAAGGAAGCCTCTGCCGCTTCTCCAGCACACGGAGAGCGTGCTAGCTGCTGAAACGTGAAGAAAGAAGCTGCAGAAGACTGGCACTGAGCGTGCAGCTTTCCAGCGGAGAGAAAAAGCTACTTTAACACTCTGCAAGCCTTTCCACTCCCAAAAACATGCACATGGAAGGAGCTGCTGCAAAACCGATGCTGTGCTCGCTGCTGCTCCTCCTGAAGCTCTGGCTGCTAAATCTGAGGCTTTCCTTCCAATTTCAAGCTGCAAAGCACTTGCTGAATTGCAGGGAAAGTCCGGGAGGCATTTGCTGTGCTGGCACACTTTCTCCTTCCTAGACAGAGTGGAAAAGCTTTTCCCTGCCGTGTAGGCGACAAGAGACGCATTAGACGGCGATCCGGAGCTGTCCGAAGGTAAGCGCCTGTTGCCGGCCTCTTTCGGCACAAGCCCCCGCTCCGGAGCGCACCGCGGCCGGCAGGATGCTCTCTGCCGGCGAAGGTGCCGCTTCTCCGGCAAGGAAGCCTCTGCCGCTTCTCCAGCACACGGAGAGCGTGCTAGCTGCTGAAACGTGAAGAAAGAAGCTGCAGAAGACTGGCACTGAGCGTGCAGCTTTCCAGCGGAGAGAAAAAGCTACTTTAACACTCTGCAAGCCTTTCCACTCCCAAAAACATGCACATGGAAGGAGCTGCTGCAAAACCGATGCTGTGCTCGCTGCTGCTCCTCCTGAAGCTCTGGCTGCTAAATCTGAGGCTTTCCTTCCAATTTCAAGCTGCAAAGCACTTGCTGAATTGCAGGGAAAGTCCGGGAGGCATTTGCTGTGCTGGCACACTTTCTCCTTCCTAGACAGAGTGGAAAAGCTTTTCCCTGCCGTGTAGGCGACAAGAGACGCATTAGACGGCGATCCGGAGCTGTCCGAAGGTAAGCGCCTGTTGCCGGCCTCTTTCGGCACAAGCCCCCGCTCCGGAGCGCACCGCGGCCGGCAGGATGCTCTCTGCCGGCGAAGGTGCCGCTTCTCCGGCAAGGAAGCCTCTGCCGCTTCTCCAGCACACGGAGAGCGTGCTAGCTGCTGAAACGTGAAGAAAGAAGCTGCAGAAGACTGGCACTGAGCGTGCAGCTTTCCAGCGGAGAGAAAAAGCTACTTTAACACTCTGCAAGCCTTTCCACTCCCAAAAACATGCACATGGAAGGAGCTGCTGCAAAACCGATGCTGTGCTCGCTGCTGCTCCTCCTGAAGCTCTGGCTGCTAAATCTGAGGCTTTCCTTCCAATTTCAAGCTGCAAAGCACTTGCTGAATTCCAGGGAAAGTCCGGGAGGCATTTGCTGTGCTGCCACACTTTCTCCTTCCTAGACAGAGTGGAAAAGCTTTTCCCTGCCGTGTAGGCGACAAGAGACGCATTAGACGGCGATCCGGAGCTGTCCGAAGGTAAGCGCCTGTTGCCGGCCTCTTTCGGCACAAGCCCCCGCTCCGGAGCGCACCGCGGCCGGCAGGATGCTCTCTGCCGGCGAAGGTGCCGCTTCTCCGGCAAGGAAGCCTCTGCCGCTTCTCCAGCACACGGAGAGCGTGCTAGCTGCTGAAACGTGAAGAAAGAAGCTGCAGAAGACTGGCACTGAGCGTGCAGCTTTCCAGCGGAGAGAAAAAGCTACTTTAACACTCTGCAAGCCTTTCCACTCCCAAAAACATGCACATGGAAGGAGCTGCTGCAAAACCGATGCTGTGCTCGCTGCTGCTCCTCCTGAAGCTCTGGCTGCTAAATCTGAGGCTTTCCTTCCAATTTCAAGCTGCAAAGCACTTGCTGAATTGCAGGGAAAGTCCGGGAGGCATTTGCTGTGCTGGCACACTTTCTCCTTCCTAGACAGAGTGGAAAAGCTTTTCCCTGCCGTGTAGGCGACAAGAGACGCATTAGACGGCGATCCGGAGCTGTCCGAAGGTAAGCGCCTGTTGCCGGCCTCTTTCGGCACAAGCCCCCGCTCCGGAGCGCACCGCGGCCGGCAGGATGCTCTCTGCCGGCGAAGGTGCCGCTTCTCCGGCAAGGAAGCCTCTGCCGCTTCTCCAGCACACGGAGAGCGTGCTAGCTGCTGAAACGTGAAGAAAGAAGCTGCAGAAGACTGGCACTGAGCGTGCAGCTTTCCAGCGGAGAGAAAAAGCTACTTTAACACTCTGCAAGCCTTTCCACTCCCAAAAACATGCACATGGAAGGAGCTGCTGCAAAACCGATGCTGTGCTCGCTGCTGCTCCTCCTGAAGCTCTGGCTGCTAAATCTGAGGCTTTCCTTCCAATTTCAAGCTGCAAAGCACTTGCTGAATTGCAGGGAAAGTCCGGGAGGCATTTGCTGTGCTGGCACACTTTCTCCTTCCTAGACAGAGTGGAAAAGCTTTTCCCTGCCGTGTAGGCGACAAGAGACGCATTAGACGGCGATCCGGAGCTGTCCGAAGGTAAGCGCCTGTTGCCGGCCTCTTTCGGCACAAGCCCCCGCTCCGGAGCGCACCGCGGCCGGCAGGATGCTCTCTGCCGGCGAAGGTGCCGCTTCTCCGGCAAGGAAGCCTCTGCCGCTTCTCCAGCACACGGAGAGCGTGCTAGCTGCTGAAACGTGAAGAAAGAAGCTGCAGAAGACTGGCACTGAGCGTGCAGCTTTCCAGCGGAGAGAAAAAGCTACTTTAACACTCTGCAAGCCTTTCCACT